>NC_142773.1:30390425-31035783 GCF_988280905.1 Pimephales promelas
TTAGAATTAAATGTTTTATTAATCATTAGAAAATAGACATTAAGATAATAAATTGTTATGCAAGTACTTTTACTTTTAATACTTAAAGTACATTTAAAATAAAGTACTTTTTACTTTTTACTTAAGTATGGTTGTCATTGTGTTACTTCTACTTTTACTAAAGTAAATATTTATCTGGGTATTTGTACTTTTACTTAAGTACTGAGATTCAGTACTTCCTCCACCACTGCCAAAACGGTATTTATGTTTTTTGAATTTTGTAAGAAAATGGACCTAATTTGAAATTTGAGACTTTATTTCATAATAATAGTAACAAAGCACAAAGATTATTACGATTTATTGGATAGCATACGTGCTACAGTGTTCCATTCATTCATCAAACGAAAACAGGATGACTAATCGATTCTTGAGGTTTAAGAATCGATATCGGTTAGTAAAAATGAGAATCGATTAATATACAGAAAGCGATATTTTTTTACCCAGCCCTAGTTTTTACCTCGTGTAACCACAGCCATGCAGCTGATCTGACGGCAGGGGCGCTTCGGTCTGCGCATGCGCTGGAAGTGATCGCTTGCACGTTTATATCACTCATTGTTTACACAGAGATTTCGGAAGTTTTACCTTTCTCTGTGAAGATCAATGTGTATACTTACATGTACGAGTCATTAAATCATGTTTAATTTTGACTTTTCTGTGCATGTTCTTTGGGGTGAACTGAGGGAGGACCCCCTAAACCTGCATTATATGACTGACAGACAACAACCGAAAAATATAAAAATTGAAAATACTGTGGAAACAAAGACACCTGCATCTTGGATACCCCTGAGGTAAGCTAAAACAAATCAAAAATTAGTTTCAAACTGAACTATCCCTTTAACTTATTATTTTATTATATAGCCTAATTAATTGTATCAATACACTGTTCAAAAGTGTGATGTCAGTAAGTTTTTTTAAAAGAAATCAAACTTGTATTCAACAAGGATGCATTAAATTGATCAAAAGCACATTATTACAAAACACTTCTATTTCAAATAAATGCTGTTATTTTGAACATTCTAGTAATCAAAGAAGCCTGAAAAAAATTAATAATGGTTAAAAATATTAAACATATCAAGCAGCAAAAACAATTTTATTGCAGTAAATAACATCATTGTCTCCATCAGCATTACTTTTACACCTCATTGTTTGTGGGCGGGGCACCAGCTCAGTTCACACTTCACAGGGGCCATCAAAATTTGCGGTACACAGCAGGTAGAAGTCAATTCACCAACTGTCAGTCGATTACAAAGTAGACATGGCGCTGACAGGCTGTATTTTAGTTCAAAGAAAAAGAATCAACTGCACCTCAGCTTCTGCATACAACGTGAGATGGTCTGCGACAATGTTCACGTTTTCCAGTGGCTTGCCAACAGTATACTTCACAAAAGAGCAGTCCATTTTGTGGTACGGCACTTCACATTTTTAACATCTCTCTTTGAAGATGCAAGAAGATGCATCATATAATGGCATGCTTTTGATATGAAGTGGCAGCATTTAACCGAAGGAAAGCGAGAAGAGATTTGTCTGAAAGATGATGACAGAGTATCAAAGCAGATAGAGCACTTAAGACTCAACTATAACTGAGAGCCTCTTACAGCTCTCATCAGATGAACCATGGTCTAGATATGACATTCCTGCCTGCTGCCCCCCGTAAAAAAAAGTTTTCTGCCAGCCAACACAAAACTCTGCAACTGTGACATACAGCTTGGCGGCCTATCTCCAAAGATAATTGAAAGAGTTTACGAGGTTCGAAAACTAGCCTTGCTCGGGTGGTTTAGAGAACTCATTTTCTGAGTGGCAATTTACAGTTGATTTGCGGACACTTAAGAAAGGTATAGAGAGGGTCTGTCTTATCCTAAAGTTGTGGAGCCTGAGGCCTGTCTGTTCTAATCTGCAGATTGAGGTTCTGATAGCTCTATGTGTGTCTGATTGCTCTCGGTTTCCCCGAGGGCAACTGTCCTCGCCCAAGCTGTATCCCGTGCTCTTGATTGGCTAGTTCCCTCATCATTGTCCAAGCACCCTATATTGATCATAACAATTGACTGAGAGAGAGAAAAAAAAGGCAAAAACCAGAAGCTGTTATTTTTTTTCTTCAAGTAAAACTAGGGATGGGTACCGAAACCCGGTATTAAACGGGCCCCGGTACTGAATTTTGAAAGACCGCTGTATCGATAAGCTCGGACGTTACCGGTTCTGCTGTCGGTACTGGAGAAATTAAGTAAATGCACGCAAGTTGGGCTACTATTTATTATTCCTATAAAGACGTTATCTTGAACATGTTTATATCGCCAGCCATTTCTATATAAAAACTATATTTTAATTAAACCATTTGTCTGTGATGCAAATTTGCAATTCGCAGTTCAGAAGAGAGAGAGCGATCTCTCACGCAAAGCCACAGCACACGCAACACGACAGCCCTGCTTAATGAGTGACAATGAGGACAGAACTAAACATTCAACGTGGTTACACTTTAGATCTGGGGTATTATTCTAATATATTTTGTATTTCGGCTTCCAAAGATTATAAAAAGAAGATATTTGAGATAAAACCGTTAAAAAAACGAAACGATCTGTCCAGCTTAACTTCCTTTACTTCACAGCACTGCGGAGCGCTGTCAGTTCTTCCTAAAACCCAAACGTAACCGTCAGAATCAGCACGATCGGCGATTGTTGCACAATGCTGTCTTCTACTGTTGCAAAATCAAAAAATGGCTATTAAAAACACAAAAGCCTGCGCAAGAGACGCTGTTCACAAAGCGATGCGCGCTCCGAAACGGACTCCAACGAGACAAGAAAAGTAACCTATACTTGGGCTTTGTGCGTCCTTAACTATCAAATATACATAAAAATGTCAAAATGACCAGCTCTGAGATTCACTTAAACACAGTTTATTCACTTAAACACAAGTATGTCTTAAATGGACGTAAATAATAGGGAGAAAATGATGGTGCTTCAGTTACCGATTAGATTTGCTCTCGGTCTTAAAGCGGCAGCAGTCTTAATAGTCTAAACCTGCTGACGATTCAGCCATTAATGCAAATCAAACAACAAAAGGCAGAGAAAATCACTCACAGCTTTTGAATGAGTAACTTTAGATTTAATAAGCATTATTCTATCTATGATAAACTACAGTGCTATTTTATATTTGATTACTAGGTTTCTTTTCAGACAGAAACAATTACCTGACAAGATATGTTTGTAGACCTTCCTGAAATTAAAGCACTTTGTATATAATTTGTATCTTTCATTAATTGTATTCTTGTGTTTGTACTTTTTTTTTATGTGTCCTTTTTGGATAAACAAAAAAAGCCTGCACACTGCTGCATAACAAAAAGATATTTTTCTTCGTTTTGCTTTTTCTATTTTACATTTCAAAATATAAAGTTTAATTATGTTCTTAATTCTTTAAATAAATAAATAAATAAATAATAAAAAACACCAAAAAGAACCGATAAGAATACCGTTAAAGTACCGGATCGATAAGCGGTATCGGTAAGAGTAGTAATACCGATAAAACCTTAACGATACCCATCCCTAAGTAAAACTGCGAAATTGAAGTGTCCGTTAATGATTTGCTACGTTTAAAGCAAATGCAAGAATTTGAACTTCTCCCAGCATTCTGCTGTACTTTGTTCTTGTGAGATGTGAAATGTGCAAATGTAGCTGAAGCCTTAATAACAGGCACTGAGTTTGGATTCACACTGTTAAATATATTTAATGTAAAAATAAATAAAACAGTCAATAACTTTAAAACATTTTTAGAGACGCATGATATCTTATTTATTCATCTAAAGGATGCAGTATGACTGCCAGCTGCACACTGAAAAATAGATAACTCTGCCAATAACGGCATATTATCTCAGCTTTAACTTGATGAAAAAAATTCTATATATATATAGCACAGAAAACATTGCAAAACATTGCTACTGTATAAACACACTATATTCTTTATGTTATAAAACATTGTGAAAAGCCGCAGAGAGGCCAACCACTGTGAATGAACAGATATCAGTAGCTCTGAATGGAGTCAAGGTGCACTATTCAATGAACTAGCCAATCCTACAGCATAAATCTGCATAACGCTGGATTGTATAACGAGGCACAAAAGGAACCATTAAGCGCCACGCCTGGATATTGTCTAAAGGCACAATATTAAAAAAAAAAAGTGTAAAAAGATTTCATGGTTAGATCACACCAAAATAGAGCTTTTCAGCTGAAATTGTAAGCGATGCGTGTGGTGCTAATCTAACACTGCCCACACCTTCAGAAGCACTATACCTTCAGCGAAGTGTGCATGCTGAGAGACTGAGGACTTGGAATCATGTTGAAATAAAGAGAACAATGGATGGTGCAAAATGCTAAAAAAAAAATACAATGAGGAATGCATGTTTCACCCTGCCAAAATAAATTTGTGAGAGCGTATTTCAGCAGGACAAACAAAAGGTAAAATTAACGTTGGAGAGGCTTAAGAACAAAAAAAAAAAAAAAATTGAAATGTTCAGTCAAAGTCCTGATCTCACTCCAATTGAGATTCTGTCACGCTACTTGAAAATTGCAGAGCACAAGCACCATTCAAATAATTTGAACAAGCAAATCTGGCCATAAGAAAGGCTTTAACATCGGCTGCAAAAGTATTTTTTAAATGTGCTTTTATAAAATATTAAACAGCAAAGTTCCTTCAAAGTTGTTTTTAGTATTCAACAATGTTGTAATTTATACTGTATACTGAAGACTTCAGCACATACAATGCAGATTTGTTTATAAAAAAAGCGGGCGAGAGAGAGAGGGAGCAATAGAAAGGAGAGTTTGTGTGTGTGTGTGTGTGTGTTTGACAGAATCAACACTTCAAAGCAGAGCCTCATAGTCATCTCAAGGTCAGTTCAAAGCAAATAAAAGGCACACTCAGCAATGTGAAGATATGTGCATGCACTTTTTTTTTGCATGCAAAAAAAACAAACACAAAAAAGGGCCAACAATGCTAAAATATGTAGTGGTTTGTATGGTCTTAATCATTTTAATTACAAATTAAATTAGCAAGAGTTGCACAAATACTATAGATAAAATATCTTCTCACAGAATAGCCACTCAATTTTGATGGTTTCAAACAGTTCATGAGTAGTTAGTCTCTCACAGAGTGAATCTATATAAGTTCAATTCGCCATTTGCCACATTTGTACATTAAGCATACACAAGCCACAGAATCAACACTCAACAGGGCTCAGCTTAGAGGACAACGCCCTGCGAATGTTAACATGTGACTTGAAAACAGAAGTCCTCACCAGACAAGCTCTGCATTTGGCATTGCATTAGATGTGCCTGATTGTGAATACAGATCCAAGACGTGCTCTTTAAAATTATTGATCAGAACACCATTAGTAGAGAGACCTATCTTTGCTCTGCATATTGCTCTCATTATTTTGTTATTATAACATCTTCTAATAATATTCCGCGAGTTAGAAAACTCATCCCGGATCAAATGTTTTCGTAACATTTCCAAATCCGCCTTTCCCTCGGTTTAAAGTGCCATTGCTTGCTTGCATAATTATCCTAGCTCTTTTAATGAGTTTTCTACTGGCATGAAGAGGTAATTGGATTTTTCTTGAAGCAATCTTGTTAAATGCATAAAATCGTATATTTAATTTAGAGAGGAAATCGATGGCGTAGTGAGTGTCGTTGGCAGCGCCCGTGCCGTAGTGGACACGCAACGAGGGCCGCTGAGGAGAAGCCGGTAATATATTAACACGCACACTAACATCTCGTTACTGTAATGAAAGCTGTAAATCCAAAGCGTGAGTTTTATAAGTGTTTCATGGGAACCGTATAAGCAAGATTCGGGTATTCTGTTGTGTTAAGCAGACTTTATTAATGCTGTTAATTTGCTAAATGGACCGCAATTTTTCACGGAACGCCCGAAGCCGTCATATTTCAGTCAAGCAAGAACAGACAATTCTAATCAATATTGCTGAGCTCTGTCTCTGACATTTGTGTCTGTCAAAGTGATTTAAAATCTGAGAGGGCATTGAGTTGGAAAGCTGAGGTGGCTTGACTCACAGGCTGAAAACACCTCGCAAGTGGTGATTCGCATGAAGATGACGTGCTGCTGATAGCTCTGCTCTTTCAGTTCCAAGTTCAATTGAGTCCAGGCACCTTAAAAATCAAAACAAATCATTTTTACACCATTTGAGTTTGCTTTGGGGTGGTCTAGTCTAGTGTACACCTAAATAATGACAAAATTCAGGTTTAAAATTAGCATTTGTCCAATTTGCATCTTTATTTAATACATGATGTTCTCAGAGGCATAGGCTATCTCACATGCATCTGTGACCTTTGTCGTATCTTTGTCGTATTGTGGCGATTCATTCTCTGATACCTGTACATGACATTCTTGACATGACAAAATAATAATAACTCTGTACTATGGTTCTTATGCTATGGACTTAACTTGAGCCCATAGAGTGCATCAGTCGTGTTGCTGAAGTAAAAACCCCGTACATTTTTTTCTTTTCTATAGGGGAATTGATTTGAAAAGTAACTTATAAACCGTAAAAGATAGACCTACTGTGATCGACAAGGTTGTTAGTTGATGGAATATGTTTTTGTTGAAACCAGTGATGCAAATTATTTCAACTTTGAAATAATCATGTTCAGCAATTACCCATGATTCTGGAGTAGGGACAGATGTTTTCTCTCTTTTTTTTATGTACAAACTAAAGGACAGGGATTTGTTCTATACATCGGTTGTTGATTGGATTTTGAGATATGGACATTGCACTCAAAAATAGAGGCAGATGAATGCAAGCTTGCACAAGTGTGTTTAGGCAGATTGGAAAAGTTCAGTTACACATGTCATTTTGATTAAAAAAAATGTATGAAACCATAAAAACATGCAAATTGTCAGATTTTTGTATAAATCAAAGTTTGAGTTGCTTTAATGGGCATAAGTTCCGGATTTGACGTAAGGATGCTCGTCCATTTCCGGTTGTGTAGATTAAAGCGGATGAAAACCGGAGAAAACGGGATTATGGCAGAGTCTTCAATATTTACTGTCCTCCCGTCTTTGAAACGAAACGTACATACGTTTAGATGTAATTTTATATATAGTTATGTTTATTTAATATAATTTTAAAAAGAAGCATAAACACAACGAGGGGTGTCTGTTTTTGTGACTAACGTTTCATTAGTATAACCATGGAGTATAAAATTCAATATAAATTCTCGGTATTGCATTGGACTCTATGATCGGTGGAAGTTATCGAGCATCCTTAATCCTTCACCGGAAATAACGCCGTGCATAGAGCCCATTAATTCCATTGCTGGTTGGTTTGATTCATGGTTTGTAACTATTAAACATACACTTTCCTTATGGAAAAATACATCCAGAACCAGGGCCAGAAGTGGCAGAGCACTGTTGCACTATTGGCTACATGAAGAGAGCATGTCCTTCGATGTGCCCCTCACAAACATGTTTTGTAAGAAAAATATCACAGAAAGAAATTGTGCTGCATGGCCAAGACATTTAATGGTATAAGTGCCCGTTCAGAACTGTTTTAAATTACCTTAATCAACGGAAGGTAACTACTTTTAATGGTAAAAGTCATATTAATTCCATGTAATCAGTTATTGGACTAAAGCTATCATTATCACACTTTTCAATCACCTCACACTGAACTGACACTGAAACAATATATATTATTTAATTAGAAATGATGCATATACATTGTAGTGGTTTCGCTTAAAAAAAACATGCCTCTTCAAATCAGGTCTTTGAGTAGAAGCTGTTGAATAGATTGTCAGCCATAATGCTAAGCATTCTCCTCAAAAAAAAAAAATAGTAAAAAATTAAGATTTGTTATCACATTTTTTTCTTTTGTCAAATCACCTTAAATAATTTATTTAGTTCAGATAACTTATTATTTTAAGTATCTGATGATTAAATCAATCTCCTTCATTGTATTAACTCACTTTTTCCAGCTCAATCAACTGAAAATTGTAACAGTCTAGACAAGCCTGAATGTGAAGTCATTAAGTAATGATTCAATGTAAAATAAATAAAAATGAAACAGAGGAGAGGATGAGCTTTCTATTCAGAGCTGTTCTTATAATTATTCTGAATAAATTATGAAGGTCTGCTGGAGATCTTGAAGAAGTGAATGAATGATTTATATTTTAAAAAGAGTTTGTCCAGTTTGTTTTATTAAGCCATTTGTAACACGCCCAGCATTCCTTTCAAGTGTCTTATGAGATCATTTCCTAATAACGTCCATAATCCCAAAGCAAACAGTGACCAGCTTGAAAAAGTTAAGTAAACAGAATCAAACTCATGAAAAGAAAAATCAACATTGATTTTCATTCCCTTTGATATATGTGTTATAGAGTCTGATATCTGTACAAAGAACAATGATGGGGTGACCCTACCCTCCTTTGTTTGCATTATCTGCTCGCTGCAGTGACTTGCTTAATTAAAACTGTATTTATTATTACTTAGTGCCAAGTCAAACGAGATTTCAATTGCCCTTTTAGTTTTCATTTAGTGAGCCAGTTAACAAATAATTACATTTGCTTTCTGATAACAGCTTCCCTCTAATGATCACAGACAGCATTCTCAGTCTTTATTACCCATGGTCAGATAAACAAACAAAATGACAAGTTATCACTTGCGTTGAAATCCAGATCCATTATCGACGGCATAACATGATCCCGTTATGATCATGACTGAACAAGACATAAAATATCCCCGATTTTGACAGGCACAACCACTGTTGATAATGAGCATGCAAACAAACTGACAAATTAAAAGCGTGTATGGTTTGGACACTGAGATTCAATCTCCAAACGCCATCTGAAAAAGCATCTTTCTGAGTGCCAGAAATTGTTGGGGAAGAAACTAAAATGGAACATGTTTCATGACTCAAAACAGATCACAGCTATCTCACACTGTGATAGCGCAGGCCGGGCTGCAACAGGCTTTCGTGGAAAGACTGCCATCCTAACACATCAAGCTGTGTACGAGTCCGACAGCGAGACTAGGCTCATTGGAGAGATCTAACTGGCCCGGGTGAGACAATTTATAGGCTAGGCTTCACGTCCGATGGTGTCGTCGCACACCCAGTCTGCCCGTGCTTAGACGCTTGATCGTATTTCTGGATGTATGCTTGTGTTCGCTAACTGAATCATCAATCTCCTCTTTCGGAGGCTAATTTAGCTGAGGCCTTTTAAATGCTCTGACGAGCTTCGTGTCATTTATCAAACTCGAAGCCCTGTTGGCTCTCTCCACTAGGCTTGATTACATATCATGTCTGTGTGCAAACCAGCCTGTTCCACAAACAAAAGCAGCCGATTCAGCAGCGAGATCTCCACATCAAAATATGCACGGTCAGGATGTCCGAATGGATGAAAGCAGTCGTCAGGAAATGGCCACACTGTGTGCTACAATTTGTGTGCTTTATTACAAAAATCTGTACAAAATGTCTTCCCAGTTTTAGAACGTGTTACTGTCATTTCATATCATTACAATTCAAAGCCATTAATAACCCGTCGGACAATAGCTAAACATTGAATATACTGTAGTAGTAAGGTCTGTGTTGTCCGTAAGTTATACACCGTTTCACACGTCGCCAGATATTATTTAGGATAATGTCTTTACATTCTTTTTTTTCCCCCTACACTATGCAACTCAGACTCATATAAACAACAGGCCTGCTTTAAAACAAACAGCTCTCACAAGATATTCAGCAAGAACCACTGCAAAAAATAATAATAATAAAATAAAATGTACACGGGACAGCATAGAGCACTACAAAAACATTTTGCCGCTTAAAGTTTCTCCACTGAGACTGAGGTTTTCGAGAAAGGAATATGCTTAATACAAAAGACTCCCCTTCAAACGCTCGCTGTCGTAAGGGTTCTCTCTACAAACGTACAAAATAACATCTCAAAATAATTCAGGTTGACAGCATCAACTAAAAGCCAAGTGCTATACATTTTCAATGATTAAATCCACTGGCCTGTCCTGCTTGATACATCAGTCTACTCACTACGAGTTTGTCGGCGTTGCTGCAGGATACTTCAGAAGTTGTGATAGCGATACGCCTCGGCCCAAATTTTCTCATGAGACTAAGGCCTGATAACAGACATGAAGTTATGCATAACGGATATTTTACAAAGCAACAGCTGGAGATCCTCGCTGGGCAATGCGCTCGGAAAAGATATCGTGTTCTCGACTGCTGAATTCATATTGATTTTTTTTTAAGAACCTATGAGTCATAGAAACATCTGATGGAACAGAAACATTGATCTTTTGAGCATCACTGCTATGTGGCGAGCTGGATGGCACTGTTCTCATTTATAACCATGGCGAGACCACTTCAAATGTCTCTTAGAAACAATTGGTATTCCTGGACCAGCTCGCATAGCGCAGTGGTCCACCGTCCATTATTCTCTTGGACCTGAAGATCGCTCTTTGGGCGCTTGCAACCACATCCCAAGTCCAGACTTGGCATCTAACTGTAATTTAAATAGAAGTGCTTCCGAATCGAATCTCCAGTCTATTCGTTATCAAAACTGCTGCTCTCTGCAGATAAATCTCCCCCCTGCGCATTGAATGTTCCTTTTTTTTTTTTTTTGCTCTCCTCCTCTGTCAAGCATCAATGAGTCAGTTGTATTCTCTTGATCATTGTTCATTTCTATTATGCCCTTGATTGAGCAGACCTTGGCAGTAATTTTAATCCCGGCTAGGAGGAGAATATATTGCTGCTGTCGCCGTGACTGTACAGGTCGGCTAGCTTCCTGAAGCGAGGTCCCCAGTCGCTCAGATAGTCATAGTTCTGCTCCGAGTCTGTGCTAAGGGAGTCCAGGGAGCTGAGGGAATCAGCCACAGAGCCGCTGCCCTCGAAAGCATACGTCTGCAGGGAGTCATAGGGAGGTGCTGAAGGATCGACGTCAGCGTCCTTCAGGCGGTCCCATATAAATTCCCGGAAGATCCCGTTGTCCGGAGCGATTTTGTAAGGAGGAGGACGGGAGCAGTAAAGGGTGGGCACTTCCGGGGTGACGTCTCGGCGGACTTTGCTGTCCCTCACGTTGAGGTTTCGCAGTGCCACCATGTCAAATGCCTCTGTGTCTTCCTCACCTCCACCTTCATCGTCGTAGCGCACAATGTTTTCCCGCACATCGCGGTCTTCGTCCAGGATCAGAGGTTCCTTCTTCCGCCTCCTCATTGTCACAATCAGCAGCACCAGAACTGGAAACCCAAGACAGAAAAAAAACATATGGTGTTAGTACAGGCAAACCAGAGCTATCGTCAGTAATATGACACATTGATGATACAGAGGCAAGACTGGCTTGGCAGAGGTGATGTATACTAAGTAGCAAATATAACACATATAATAGCCCACATTACTATGCAAAAGTCAGGGGATTTGTAAAACATAATAAATGATAATTAATTAATTTTTATTTATTCAGCAAGGAAACAATACATTTTTCAAGTGACAGTAAAAAAAAAATAGATTTTGCTGTTCTTTTGACCTTTCTACTAATCATGGTTTCCCCCAAAATATGAAGCGGAACAACATTTAACATTGATAATGAGAAGAAAATGTTTCTTGAGCAGCAAATCAGCATATCAAAATGATTTCAGAAGGATCATGTGACAGAAGACTGGAGTAATGATGCTGAAACTTCAGCTTTGCCATTAAGGAATAAATGACATTTTAAAATAGAACACAGTTCATTTAAATTGCAAAAAACATTTCACAATATTACTGTGTTTTTGTACTGTATTTTTGACCAAATAAATGCAGCCTTGTGGGCATAAAAGGAAAAAAAATATATTACAGACAGCAAAATTTTGAATAGAAATGTACACTAGCATACTGTCAAGAAATATACACCATTATTAAAAGCATATACTAATAATAATAATAATATAATGTATACTATTTGTTTGTATATGTATGTACAGTATGTATATGTATGTGTAAATATGCATAAGATATTAAATGCTGTATAACATACTATTAAGTCTTGCATGTTGTTTACTGACTAGTATACTTACATATAGTTTAATAACATGCATATAACCTACATTAATAGTTTGTTATTATTATTAATTATTATATTAATTTATATAGTTTAAAACCTTAAATACTATATCACAAGAGTAACTTAATTGAATTTTATTCATTTCCATTACATTTATTCCATGGAGTGTTAAGAGAAGTTGGATTCGAACAAGTTAGAAGTTGTTAAAATGCACTGATTTGAGAGAAAAATAAATAAAAATCAAGGCCGCTTCTCTGACATCTTAAATATATTTATTCATACAGTAGATCTGTTTCCACCAGACTACTGGGGCGCAAATAGCTGTGCAGTGCTGTTTACACTTTGTGCAAATAGTCATTACGATTAAACTATTTGCTAACAATGTGAACAAGAAAACCCTTTTATATGAGAGCAGTGTTTAATAAATTGCTCCATTACAGATTCATGTCCACAGTAAACTCCAATTCCATGAAAAATATAGCACCAAGTAAGATTTAGATGCACCCAAGCTTTTAAAATAGAAGGAAGAAGAAGAAGAATAGAAGACGCATGTTGTTTTCATGTGTCATGGGGACTTTCCAAAGACATAATGACTTTTATACTGTACAAACTGTATATTCTATCCACTTACACTAACCCCACCCATCACAGAAAACTTTATGCATTTTTAGATTTTCAAATAACATCACATTGTTTTATTTATAAGTTGTTTTCAACATAGCGGCCATTATTTTGGATATTGCCATCTTCGTGGGGAAAATAATATAGGGTTTTCAAAGACACAAACACACACACACCTTCAAATCTCAAGCAGTCCATTTACCTTCGGTGCAAGATAAGCAAGACATAAGAGGTGTAGAATCAGATCAGAATCACGACCGCGACTCTCAAAAATATTTATAACACCGGACCAAAATCTCTGTCATTGTTTTACACCCTATAGAACAATTTTGCCTCAAGGCCTGACACTTTAAGGTACGACATGAAAGATAAGCTGAATTATCTCTGCAGTTCAATTATGGCAGATCTGGTACATTAGTTTTATCAATAAGTTTATCAGAATGGGTTGTAGTGATTCTAATAACGCTGAGTTTCATCATGGGAGCAGGAGGTGTCAAGGAGCTACAGTTGGATTCAATCTCATCCTGCATGTTTGTTTACAGCGGTTATTAACTGTACGGAGCCTCATCCGTGCACAAAAACACATGCACAGCTGAGAATTAAGCGCGTGCCAGCACGTTTGTCTTCTCACTCTTAGCTCTGTCATGTGTGAACATAAGCAAACAGCCCGAGATAAACACACAGATGCACGAAGAGCAAAATTTAGGGAAGGATGTGTTGCTGTAAATATGAGGCTTTAACGGCCACTTGCTTCCTTCCCGCTCCAACACAAGCTGCTTATTCGGGAAAGGCCAGCATTAAATCCTTTTAATGAGTGCAGCATATGCCAACTGTACTGTATGTGTAAAATAAGACTGGATTATATGTCAGTCAGAAAATATCACCCTGCCCTGAAAGCACAGACCCCGTATACAGCACATCAAAACTATCAACGAATGGCAAGGTTGCAACGTGTGTCTCGGTGATTCAAACCGGGGATCAAATAATGCACGGAAAAATATGCCGTGAAAGATACCGAGAAATTCTGTCATTTTATAAAGAGAAAAGGAGAAGCGAATAGCGAGAAATAACTGACATAACAAGATACATGCACAAAAAAAGTCAAATAAATCCATTTTTGTGCTGTGTGGAATGCAAAAACCAATCCTCCGTGTTGCCGCTCTCAGACCTTTGAATGCGAGGGATCTTACAGTATAGCCACAACACAGTCCTCCCACGGGAGTCTATCTCTCTCTCTCTCTCTCTCTCTCTCTCTCTCTCTCTCCCAATGTAGATAGCGCATACAGTATGTGTATTTGGCTGCCATTACTAAGCTCGAGGGGGAGGAAAGGGAGCAGATAAAGCAGGGAGAGAGAAAGAGGAGGTGTAAGTGGGAGCAGGCTGAAGTGAGAGAGAGAAAGATAGAGTGGAGGGAAAAGGGAGGCAAACGTCTAATGATCCATCCTTCAGGCCTGCCACAGCAAGTGTGAAATATGGTGCCAAAGTCTCATACTTCATCCTCAGGCCTTGTGTCGTTTTGCAGGGGCAGACAAGCTGGGCGAGTGGGCTGGCGAGGCAGCGGCTGCGCGAGTGCAGTCATAATCACAGTACACAAACACACTCCGGGAATGATAAACAAAAGCAAAGCCAAAATTGGCCTTAAATTCAAGAGCAACAGTCTTACATCCATTTATGGTGCAAACAAAGGATAATGTAAAACTGTAGATAAAGGAATAGAAACATTGGCAATGATTTACTCAACCTATTTTCTTTTCATTTTTTTTTTCCTGGATGTTATGTAAAATGTCCAAGCTGCTTTATAACAAAAGTGGATGGTGACCATTGCTCCAAGACAAGATTTTCAAGAAAAAAAAAAAATCAGTCGTTTCCTCACACAAAGCTATCAGAAAAAGGCCTTGAATGAGAAATGAGTCATTTGAAATACTTTTATTGTGGTCATTTTTTTTTTTTGGTAATTTTTCAGAGCTTGAGAGATTCCTTAACCTTCGTGATATGCTAAATATAGACAACTCAATAGAGTATAACAGTAGCAAACAACATTTTTGTTTAGAGTGTTATAGAGAAAATTATGTATTCAGTTTTTCCATATCTAGAAATCCTGTTTTACTTTCTTATTGAATGTGATCATTGGTTTCAGTAAAAAGCAAAAAGGTTCAATCTACTATAATCCACTGAAATTGTATTTAAAGCTTTTGTTTGGGTTAAAAAATATCCAAAATACATATTTGAGAAAATACATACCTAAATACATAAAAAATAAAACATTCTGAGAGTGCAGAGTTTGTCTTTTTTTGAAGCCATTGTTATGAAGAGTTATATAGATCTAATGCAGTCTTAAAACTTAACTGTTACAGACTGTGCCCACTTTAAGGCTTGATTTACCCTCCCTGCAGTTTTGACACAAGATGGATGTTCAACGGGAGCAGCAGATCAATTTAACATTATCCTCAATTTGCAGTAATTGGATTGAGAAAACAATCCGTCATCCCGAATCAATTAAACAACAAGTGGGATATTTTGTGGGGGCCTCGTTCTCATCGACCTCTTAAAAATGAGGCAGCAACTAGATTATGCACTGCCCTTCATTCTCTCTTTCACTCCCTCCCTCTCTTTCTCTTGGTCTTATGTGTTCCCTTTACATATCTCAACCACTGCCAATAGCCCAGGGCAGTGAAGACTAATCAAGATATACTGGCGATATGCGGATATATCTGGCTGTTGACATTTATGCGGCTTCCCAACACAAGGTGTTTGTGCTTTATGACACCTGTCTGTCCCTGCGTTTTCACAGCGGTGACATTATCTGAAAAATAAAATATGATTTATTCTGGGTGATGCAAGAGCACAGTACATCGCCTTAAGGGCCCTCATAAGTATTACTGACTACCGTCCACTTGCACCGTCAGAGGCCATAGTGAAGAGCGCCTGCAAGACAAGATGCCCAGCAATCGGTCGAGCAGAAATTGAAAAGGTGATGTCAATGTTGCGAATGTGACCTGTGGACATGAGTGTATCAGAGCATCTCGGGCTTACCTGACCTGTATTCTTCCACCTAAGACTGTAATAATGAGCACAAGGTTTCCCTCAGAACAACTAGAACGACACAGCGGCTGTCATCATGTGATAAATAGCAATGTGTTTACAGATCCCTTCTTTTGACATTTTTTTTTAATCATTATCAATGCTTGGGCTTGATAGAGTGACTAAGATGTTGTAATGACACTAGGCAAGCATTCAATAGAGAGTTCACCAGAGAATCTGCCATCATTAACTCACCTCATGTCGTTCTAAACCTGCGTGAGTTTCTTTCTTCCATGGAATACTAAAGGGATTATTATTTATAGCACAACATCCAAGATGCTCTATACCATTCAATGGAAGTGAATGGTGACCAAATATCAAGGTATGACATTCAATCAATTTTTCCTCACAAAAAGCTATCATATGGCTTCATCATCTATTTTCATTAAAATATGGCTCCAAAAGTGGGTTTTCGCAGTGATGTGACCTATTTTGGGTTCCCCAAAGAACCTTTCCGCAAACAGTTCTTAAGACTCGTTTTTTTTTCACACTCCAAAAAATGCTGGGTTATTTCAACCTAAATTTGGATCAAATATTGACCCAGTAATTGGGTTAACATTTTAAATGACATTTTTAACCCAAAATTTGGGTTTGTCCATATTTTACTCAAAATTGGGTTAAAACAATCCAGCATTTTTTGAGTGTAGTGAAAAGTACATTTTAAAGCTACACTGTGTGATTTTTACCCCCATCTAGCGGTGAAAAGGTATATGACCATCCAGTGAATATTAGTTTCTGTTACTCTCAATTCCGATTTCGTTTTAACTCCTACGGTGGCCAATGTAGTCCAAGACTAACATGGATTCCAGTTCGACCTCGTCCATGAGTGTTAACTCAAACGTAAACGCAAAAGGCGAAGCTTGAATTAACGGGTATGTCCCTCTTTGGCTAATGTTCTTTCAAGATGGAGGGGCAACATGGCGACCGACATTAGAACCCCTTACCCGTATGTATATTCAATGGCATATTATACACTCACAAGAATACTTTACTACTTGAACGAAGTAAATATGCATTTAATGAGCACATATATTTTTGAAAGAACTAAGTGTTTTTGGTAACACTTTATTTTGATAGTCCACTTTAGACATTCTACTATTTATAAGTAACTTTTCAACTACATGACAACTAGCTGTCATTAGAGTATTAGTAGACTGTCTGCTTAATATCTGCTAACACTTTATTTTCCCCCAAACGGGGAAATTATTTATAGTCCCCCAACAGACATTCAACTGACTATAAGTAACTTGACGACTACAAGTAAACGTATTCTCCTAACCCAAAGCCTAACACCTAACCATAACCTAAGAGTCTACTGACAGTCTACTATAATATACTAATACTCTAATGAGAGTTAGTTGATATGTTGTTGAAAAGTTACTTATAATTAGTAGAATGTCTAATGTGACTTTCGAAATAAAGTGTAACCGTGTTTTTAGCTAAGAATACACTAAAAGAGTTACACGGTGTAGCTTTAATAACAAATAACCTTAATTCCACTATAAATAAAAATAAAACTTTTGTAGAATGGTTCTAAAGTTCTCCATGGATCCATAGATGCCAATAAAGAATCTTTATTTTTAAGAATCTATATCCAAAAGAGCAGCGTAAACTTTCTTTAAACATCTCATTTTGTTTTCAATGACAGTACAAAAGAGTCATGCAGGGGTGAAATAACAATATTTTTTTTTTTTTTCTGGTGGAAAAAAAATTCCTTTAATGGACAAACTCTTTTGTACTGTATGTTGTTAGATAAAAAAGACAAAAGACTCAAAGTTGACATGTCCTTGTGTATCAATTATTGCCTGCCACGGTTTAGTTGTGCACTGCTTTGATAACTAAAGCAGCAGCAGCAGCCAAAAAGCTTGTTGATTCATTACTCTGAATAAGATAAAAGCAGAAAAAGAAGATTCTTTTCCCTCTGAAGCTCTCCTACTCTGAAGGCATCCTCCTCCCCTCAACCATGAGTGAGCAGTCTTGAGCCCTTAGGGGCCGGACTCTCTTTGCCAAAAATAACTGCATTGCTCAGATCAGGCAGCGCAGTGGTCTAATCCAACTTGTGTAGTTTGGGAGGAGATGGGGTAGAGGGATGGCGGCACTGGAAATCCCTACGTTCACACGAGACGGCAAACCACAGGAATGATTATTTGACATTAGTTACAGCTGTTAGCTGCTGAGCTCACATTCAGATGATAAATACTTAAAAACAGCGATCAATCAAAACAGCGATTGCGTCTGCTACTGTGTGCCACAAGCTGTGTTGTTTGGTCAAGATGGGATTACTCTCAGGTTCCTGTTGAACCAACAACGAGAAGCAAAACCTGTCATGTGGTTTTCACAGTAATATTAAGCACAACCGTTTTCAACTTTGACATTTAGATATGTTTCTTGAGCAGCAGTTCAGCATGTTAGAATGATTTCTGAAGGATCATGTGACACTGAAGACTGGAGTAATGATGCTGAAAATTCAGCTTTGCCATCACAGGAATAAATTTCATTTTAATATACATTGATACTAATAAATCAAGCCTTAATGTCTCATGGAATTTTGCCTTATCATGATCTTATGTATGGTGCTCCAAGTCATGTGTGAGAAGAGCAGAGTTCTTAGGGAATGTGAAATTGAAACATATTGCACTCAGCTTCACTGCAACGTATTATTTCAGATCTACAGTTTAGTTGTAACGTATCTATTCAGAAATGAACTAGTTCATACTTAAATGTAATGGCACAGAAGAGGCAGAAAGAGCTTACTTTGTTACGTATTCGTAATATATGCCGTGTGAGTAATCAAAAAATGGAAATTACTGGGGTTTGGTTCAGAATGTACACACAGAAATTCCTGTCTTGTCACAATAGCAGGACTCACAATGACAGAGACAAAATCTGTCAGCAAATAGAGTTGTGGCTGTGTCCGTAGACAGATCTCCACATCACCATCACAGACAGAGAGGCAACCTATCAATGGCATAATCAAGAAATCAATCAAACCATCAGGACTGCATTCACTCCCTCTGTGCAGTCGTCAGGTTGACAAATCAACACAAAGGCTCACCAGTCAACCAATCAGACCAAGTGAATGGTACATATGGGGTAGAGGTCACTCATCAAACAATCAGCTAATAAGGCTCAAAATAATAAGTAATCATCCAGACCTGCAGCCTCCCTTGTAAGAAGGTAAACAAGTCAATTGTGGCCAAGCAGTCTTCTCAGCGCATGCCGAGTCCCAACTGTTAGAGCAGTCGTGCCAGCACTTCTAAAGTAACGGCAGCCCAAATCTGTGCTAAATGTCAGTACGGGGGAGGTGGAAATGCAAGGAATGCTCTTAAAAAATGATTTGACAAAAATCTCAAAAATTAGGAGCTGATTGGAAGCTGCATTCACAAAGCTCTCTGACATTTTTAAATGTGGATACCTTAACATTATTTTTCTCTTAAAGACAATATGAAATCAAAATATTTTGAAATTAAATGATATTCATAAATACATAATAAAATGGCCCTGGTCCTTGGACATGATTTATCAAAAAAATAAAAAATAATAATAATAATAACAACACTACTGTTCAAATGTTTGGGAGGTGCAATTTTTTGTTCAGAAGTATAAAATTGGTAAAGCAGTTACTTCAGTCCTCAGTGGCACACAATCCTTCAGAAATCATTCTAATGTGCAGTATTTATTTGAAATAAAAATAGTTTGTAAAAATGTAAATGTATTTACATTCACTTTTGATTATTGAATGTTTCCTTGGAAAAAAAAGTAGTGTAAATTTCACAGCCTCTGAAACAAATTTCCAGCAGAATAATTTGTTTCACTCTGAAAAAAATGACATCACATAAACTAAATGTTGTTTCATAATAAGCCATTTGTGTGTTGATTTGATCATCCCAAACAGCCAGACACAACAACACTGGTTAAATCATTGGTGGGAGTTTGAGGTGGGAATATTCATTTTTAGACCTATTCAAGAAAGGGAAAGGATCGGCGAGCAAACAAAGAAAAGCAGCCCTTTGTCAATGTCAGTTTGTTTCATTACACATGCCATTGCTTTATGTGCTCAGGAGGGATAAATGTCTTTCCTACCAAGCAGGGTGATGATGCAGGCCAGGATGGCGATGAGAGCTCCGGTACTGAGTCCAGCTGACAGCATGAAGGCCTCTGTGCCACATGACTGGGGCGTCCCATCAGGGTCACAATCACACACTCTAATAGACAGCGTGTTAGTGCTGCTGAGGGCAGGGGACCCGCTGTCCACTATCAACACTGGCAGTCGATACATAGCCTGTTCCCTCCTCTGAAAACCATTCCGCTTAGTTAGAACAGAAGCTGTATTGTCTGCAGAGAGAAAGAGACTTATGATATCATGTGAAAAGTGAAAAAATTCGAAAACCTTTTCTGTCTTAGGAATAAGAGCTGAGATTCAAGGATTCGCTATAAAATGTCTTAAAAAATCACGCACCTTTATTGTCTCGGAGGGTGAAGTTCATGTTCCCAGCTGTCTCTGCAGTGAGGGAGAAGAAGAAGCGATGCCCGCTGGGTGGTTCATCTTTATCCACTGCACTTACTGTTTCAATGACCTAAGACAGTGTTGAAGAGGGAGTAAAGAACAGGAAGATGAATACTGCTGTTATTGTCCCACTACAGACAGCTCTCTCGCTCAAAACACTACATTGTCACAATAACAATGAATGTTTCAGATTATATATAAACCTGAATATTTCATGAATGGATTTTTTTTAACAGTTTTTACTTTCTGTCACCATCTCTGTTTGATCTTTTCTGGATCCGCCATGAAATTAATACGTTTAATTATATCAAGTGCTGTGAGAAAAAGCTATAAATCTCCAACCCCAACATCCTCACACTCGCCTACTAGCCGAGACTCCTTCTTTATGTGTACAGATGTGACATAATGAAGCAAAGACATGCTTGAATTTCTCACGGAAATCCACTAGTACCACTGGAATTAAAAACATTATTACAAGCTTACCGTTTTGAATTGAGCTAAGGCAAGCAGATAGTTTTAAACACCGGCTGGTTATGTACTTAGTCAAATTTATTTTCAATAATTCCTAAACCCAAAATGTTATGGACTGGAGCAAAGTTTATTTAGATGCTACAGAATTAATATTTTAGGTTAAATTGTGATGCTATTTAACACATGGGATAACTAATAAACAAGACAGGGAACCATAGAACATGACAAACCCACATCGTGACAATTAGCTGCAAAGCAAATTGTAAAGTGCTATCAAATTAATTAACTAATATAACATGTTTAATCAGCAGCTCTTAAACATGTTAAATTTCAGCCATCAAGGTGGTGAACTTGGAAGAAACAAAATTCACAAGTTTAAATCACACTGAAAACAACATCAGGAGGACAGGCGAAGCCGGTAAGCTATCAGCGAGAGATGGCGCTCATACGGTATCCAGGGATTTAGCAAAGTAGAGGGCCATCCCAGTCTAAATCTGAACTGAAACCCCTCTAAAGCTGGCCAAAGTGCTGCGTTTTAGAGATGAATATCAGGGTGACCCATCAGGTGGTTCGCTAAGAAGATTCTCATGACACACTGTTGTGGCCTAATCTGTGGGCTTTGGCTGGGTTAAATACTGTGCACAGCTCTTGCCTTGTGTCAGGCTGGAGTCAGCACAAACTCAATCTGCTTGAAAAATCTCCTAAAACCTCACACACAGCCCGAATGCAGCGGAGCTGAGGCTAACAGACTCTTCTGTATCTTTCCCTTGTTCTTCTGAGGAATATGACCTTGTGCTAACCAAGAGTTTGCAGCACTTTAATTCTCCACTCATTTATTTTTATTTAACACCCCTCCCCCACATTTACACTAAGTGAGTATTTGGCAATGGGAACTCTGACGGATTTATCATTTATCTGTAAATATTTTTTAAAACGTTGCACTATTAAAAACCTGCATAAATGACACAAGCAGCACAGGATGTTCCCTCAGCACCAAGCGCTGATTACAGTAAACTGTGACAAATTTAATTACAGATAGTCCATTAAGGCGAATGCAAAGTGTATTGATAAAATCATTGATGCAACGGGTTCATTTAAAATGAATAAGAACATCTTGCCAAGCCAGAGCAGCTTAAACAAAACCTGATTTTGCATTGACCGAGGAGAAAAGCCAATACATTTTTTTAAATAATACTGCTATAACACTAAATAGCTCTTGTATAACCAAGAAGTGCATATAAAGTATGAAAATAAAATGGGTGATATAAGCTCCTTTCGCAGTCCATGTAAGAATGGCTGGAGGGCAAGGAATCTCCCCTGTGCCACCTGGTTTTAAAGAGGGGAAAAGTGGCGAGACTGCCCGTAAAGAGTTAGCAGTCACAAGCGCTTTAAAACACCAGTCTGTCAGCCTGATACTGCTGAACGTGTCTCTGAGGCATAAAGAAACAAGACAGGTTATAGACGAACTTAAAGAGATAAAAAAAAAAAATACTCACTCCTCATAATCTAATCTGCTAAATCACCTGTAACAAATCATCTGGCTCATTTAGAGACTGAAGCTTCAATTCATATTAAGCTTCTATTAAATTCAAAAAGGCATAGGAACAAAAGAGAAACCAAGGGCACAGAGAAAAAAAAAAGAGCTTTGCACTGGGAAGCGAAGGTGAAGACATACGTTTGGTGCATATGACCCCATTACAGGCACTTGTAGGATGGGGATCTGGGGAGCTTTCTCAACAAGTCATCAGTTTTTGCCTCGAATTCAATGATGGGGAATATTCCCTCGTATCACATACATTCGGAGATGGGTGATAATGATAAACCGATTCATCCAACAACAGACTTTATCCAGATTTTTCATGCATTTTTTAAAGTTTTGAATTTTTAAGAGGGCAAGCTATCATTAAAAAGTGCAAATGAATCTGCATTCTGGTTTGTTACGTTACACTACTGTAGTTTATTTTTTAACACAAGAATAGCTCTTACGTTTGAGCGGAATCGAACAAACACAAAACCAGCCTAATCATACAGGACTTTGACTGGTCATTCAGACATTTTTAAATAATGTACTTTTTCCAAAGCTAGTACATAGGAAAACATTGAAATAATTTAATTTGCACTCAAACCTGGTTTCATTTGCTCATGAAACCTGGCAACAGCATTACCACACCTACTGTATATGCAACAACACTTCATTCATCCACCAGGCAATTCTGAATTTAAATTTAAGAGCTCCATACAGTCTCGTTCAGAGGGGCTGGCCTCTTGATGGAGCAGGCGAGAAGCTCTAAATTTACAAATGTGCAGATGAGGTGTACGAAAACAACAAAGTGGGGATACACTCAAAGATAATTTAACAGCAAGCACGAAAGCTGGCTGAAAAAGAGCCTATTTCGCTACAGACAAATACAAAAACAGCATTTGCGACTATTTTGCTAAGGCACTGAAGTGACAAAGAATGTAAAAGTGCCATCCCTGTTTGTTGATTACACTGTCCCTCACGGCAAACATTCTTCATTCTTCGTCTAACAGCTAGCTTCAGAATGCCTCATTCAAAGGCTTTGACTTTCAGATTTGGTCTCCAAAAGCACTCCAGGATGTCTGAGAGCCTCTGTTCTGTAGGTACAGCGTTTTAAGGGCTGTTATAAGGACAGAGTCCTCGTGCCAAGAATCACAGGAGAGATCCGTGCAATCAAGACAGCATTTGACTATCACTGCTGCATCGCTCAAGTGCTCCCATGGCTGAAGATATGGAAGTGAACATGAATCACAGGGGAAACTAAATCATTATGAAAACATACAGACGCTTTCATCTCTACTCAGAGAAAGTGAGACTGTTCAACTGTTCCTCGGAGAGGCAGGAAAGTAATTTAGCCTCTAATATGAGAGAGAGAGAGAGCGCTCTGAAAGTTAGAAGTGATAGAAGTCTGAGGTGTCCAAAACGCATGGAGAGTGTTCTTGGGGGACTTAGGTAATGCGTTTCAAGGCTACGATAGCATTTGTGAAAAGAGCCCACCAGCACCTTTTCATTTAAGCAAAACAAACACTGTTCCCTGCGACTCTGGGACACAGACAGGCCAGGACTAATTGCTATGGCCCAGACAATCATGCCACTACAGGGGATTGTATCTCATGCTCAGTAAACCCTGTAGCCTTGTTCTGTTCTCTCTTTGTTTTGAGAGCTCTTGTGGGAGGGATTATTTTTTCTTAAGAAAAAGGAAAACATCCTTCAGTATTCTTTCACTGCTCCCAAAAGAACTGATCAGATCAAGTCAATTTCTGATACACTAATAAAAACAGCATCATAATTAAATGAGTAAGAATTTCAAACACCCCTGCAAATGCTTGACTATTAACTCTGTGTATAATACACCATCTTTCTGAGCTTTAAACAATTACTAAGTGGGGTTTCTATGGAAGCTTGCTTTTGTGAGATGGTGAACATTATTTCACCATGGTGCAACCAGGTGCAAGTGGTAGGTAGGGATATGGTTAGGAGCTATTTATTGGACAGGAATGCTGTTCTAGGATCAACAAAATATGTTGATCCAGGAATATATATTATGCAGCAAAATCACAGTAACCATTGTGAGATAACGGACAAGAAATAGTCGTATTGTGAGTCACAAATGCAGTTAAAATTGTGAGACACAGACATACCGTAAACTTGAAATCATTAGATATTTGCAATTATAAAAAAAATCCACAGCCAAGTCACAAATTATGAGAAATAAATTTGCAATTGTGAGATAGTGTCAATTCTGAGTTAAATTTGCATTTATGAGAGTCAACTGTAAGATATGTCGCAAATTACGTGATGTACAAAAATATATTTAAAAAAAATAATGACAATAAGAAATAAACTGATATTTTTCGGAACAGGCTTCCATAGGTTTCATAGTGTTCTTGTTTGTATTATTCTAGTATTCTAGTAAAAAAAAAATGCTCTCAGAGGGAAAGGTGTGTGTATTGTTTTCACCACTGATGTTGGTCCTCTGACATTACCCAGCGCCATCTAGATCAATGGTGAATCAAGTCACAAAATTTGTCGGCGGCTTTTATCATTCCCATTTGGACAAAACAAATGCTGTTTTCTCCCTGCATTTAGTATGTGGCATTCGTAATGTCCTTTATACCACATTTATCTTAGTAATGACGTTCTGAAAAACATTGGAATATGAATGTGACAGAGAATGTGTATGAATCAGGGCATGTTGCTGACTCGAAAATGAGGAATCCGTTGGTTTGCTTGTGTTTGTGTTCAGCAATTGTCTGCTGCAGGACCTCACATTTGGCTACTTGACAATGCCACGCTCCCCAACAAACCAATTTCATGCCACAGTCACCTCTGTCTCATTTGCATCGGTGTAAAGCTTTTTCTGCATGAGCGCACAATGTTTTGATCCCCTGATTAGAGTGATCTGCAGCAGAAAGTCACTAGAATCCTGTTGTTATCATTCTGTCCATCTGGGGCTCTCGCAGTTCTTTACTGACTACTGATCAGCACTAAGGTCCATATTATTTCTGGTTAAGTTCTGTCAAAAATATAAACCAATGAAAAGCAATATTTATGAGTTTCTTTCTTCTGTCTTCTATTTTTTTTTAATTTTTTTTAAGAATTTTGGTAACCAGACAGTTGACGGAACCCATTGACTTCCATAGTCGGAAACAAAGAACAGGAAACTGTTTGATTACCAACATCTTTCAAAATCTTTTTTGTGATCAACAGAAAAAAAAGAAACTCATTCATGTTTGGAACAACATGGGTGAGTAAATGATGACACAATTTTCATTTTTGGGTGAACTGTTCCTTTAAGCTGCACTGCAGTGCAGCACATAATCTCTTTTCTCATGTACTCTATTAGTTGCTTCCATCAGTAATAGTGTGCAATTAATTTGTATAGTATCAGAGAAGATTTTTTTTTTTTGTTTGTTTAATTGCACTATACACATATTTAAATCACATTTGATATGAAAGCCTTTCGGTTGAAGAATCAAGAGGCACAATACCTGTCCTGGACCAACGTTTTCACACAGGAAGGTCTCATACTCTATGGCAAAGACTGGCGCATTGTCATTAATGTCCATAACTGTGATCAGAGCCACTCCTTTCCCCACCTGCGACGGATCCACTGAAATCACAGAGAAAAATAATAAAATATGCATGCATGAATAGGCTAACAGATGAAAGAGAAAGAAAAAAGAAAACTAGAGGACACCAACACATTTATTTCAATATGTTTCATTTATTTAAATGGGTTACATTTCTTAATAGATCGCATTTATTTAAATATATGCCTTGCCATCTTTCTGGCCATAGTGACCATTAGTTTATTCACTGGGGGCTTTATATCATCATTATGAAAAGACTTCACACAAAAAAAGAGAAAATGAATAGTATAAAAAACATTAAGTGTAATTATGGTTTACATTCATTATGTATCAGTGTATATATAATAAAGGTAGAGAAGAGGTTGTGAGGGGATCCTGAAGCGGTTGTCACACGAGTGTGCAAAGTAGCCATTTAGCTACACTTGCGTTGAGATTGACAGGATAAGAGGAACATTCTGCCCCTTTCTTTTAAAGGCTCCACTTAAATATTCCTTTTGATGTTCTTACAAGCGATTGCAAATGTACTTCTCCTACTGCAGCTGCTTAAACTTTGCTCACTTGGCCCATTTTATCCTGAGAAACAAACATTTATATTTGAAGCTGAGCTACATTAACAATTTTACCCTTTGTATACAGAGGTACAAAAGAGACGAAGCTGCACTGAGGAGTACATCTTATCTTAAGACATGATAGTCACTGCGATTTATGCAATACAGCAAAACTGAAATAGGAATTAGCTGCTGGTTTTTTTTTTTTTTTTTTTGTTGCTCACTTCTCCCATGAGTGCTATAAAAAAAGACTCCAGGAAATTTACTGCTGCAACACGCAATAGAATTTTATGTGAGTTTGAATCAAATATGAGCTGTCAAAATATACAGGCCAGTTGCAACATTATCCAATTTATCAGCAATGGGATCCAAAACAGCAGATGTAAAGGCCCTTTTCTGGTACGACTTGGGTACATACATGAATGGTTTGAACGTTAAGCCCTGTGCACATACATCTGAGTTTTCGTTCTGTTTTTAGCAAATAAGGTGATACTTTCAACCATCAGGCGTGCTGCACTTGGCAATCAAAAAATTAACAGACTGCACAAGGGCGTTGGGTTATTTTTGTTGTGAAACTATGAATGTAGATGTATGGTATTGGTGCTTAAACACAAGCCAATAGCAAACACCTGTTGAGGGCAAACTGCCTCCAGTCAACCAAAACAGACACAGCTGCTAGTATTCATTGAGTGGGCTGACTGCTGTTTGCTAGTACATCCTCACATTTGTTGCATGCTCACAATGCACAACAAAACCAATTAAAAGAATTTCAGTTGTGTGCTAATCGGCAAAAACTCCATGCGTTTTTGCAAGCTGTCCTGTATTATGAGATTTCCATAATTTTGGCACCGCTGATGATATTGGGGGACATCGATGAGGACAAAACGCGGTCATGGTCTTCAGCCAAATGAGTTGATGGAGAGCAAAAATAAATCTATTCTGCAGGTGTGAACACAGCAGCAGTGGGCTGGAAATTTGCTGGCTCATTCGGAGTTGATTTCCATTGAAAACACAGTGATTTATTGTACGCAACACACTAGCTTGACTCTTTAAGGGGCTAGCAGAATTCAGCCTAACTGTCTAACACAAACGCTGCTTTGGTTTATGGAAAACGCATATCCCAACAAAACCACGCTGGTAAATATATGACTCATGCCTCCCACTATCTTCAGCCCAAGATATATAGAGCCCATCTGCCTCCGTCCCGTACACACCTGCAGGAAACATGCTGAGTTGCACACGGGAAGAGAGAAACGCTGGGCAGTTTGAGCTAATCCATTTATTAATTTGACTTTTTAGAGGATAAGGGATCTACCATGAATTAAATCCAGGCAGACTGTCATCGCTGCATACGTATCGTACCTGGCTTTACAATGCTCTAAACAATAAAACGGGTGATAAGTTACCTCAGCGGCGATGGCACGGACAGCGGTTGTTAAGCACATTGTTGTGGCGGTGCCTATAATGTCACAACTGAGGCCCCTGGGCACAGGCTCATAATTCGCCATGTTAAGTTCAGTCACATGTAATAGAGCCACACTTTTTTAACCAATGAACTTCCATGATTTTTTTCAAGACGGTCTCAGTCATTTGTGATTACTTGATAAGGACTGTTTTGAGAAATACATTTAGAATAATTCCTGAGCTTATGTCAGGTAACAAATGTAAACTAGTAGCAAGTATGTAGGCCTATTGATATTAAAAGTGTGGTCAATCCCAATAAGCCAATAATTATTTTAATGTTATGGCTAAAATCAGTATGTCGTTATTCATAACAGTCGTTACAGTGACATTAAATTACTGTTTTTTTAAAGATTAATGTTGCCATCTTCTAAAATTAAAAATTAAAAACCTACACTGTATAAAGTCATTTTCAGCTAAAACTATTTTTATTTTACATGAAAATGAACACCCCCCCCCCTCCAAAAAAAAACAAAAAAAAAACATCCAAATCATTACTAAATATTTTTTTTCTATATCGCAATAAATATTGCAGAAAAAACGAAACATCACAATGTCCCTGGTAATAATTATCAGAATAAACAGTTGTTGCTGTAATAAAGTAAATTCTCCTAATGGGCTATATGCACGCATAAGTTCCGCATTTGACGCAAGGATGCTCGTCCATTTCCGGTTGTGGAGATTTAAGCGGAGGAGAACAGAGGAAAACGGGATTATGGCAGAGTCTTCAAAATGTACTGTCTTCCCGTCTTTGAAACGAAACGTACATACGTTTAGATGTAATTTGATGTGTTTATTTGATATAATTTTAAAAAGAAGCATAAACACAACGAGGGGTGTCTGTTTTATCTGTTTTTGTGACTAACGTTTCTTTATTATAACCATGGAGTATAAAATTCAATATAAATTCTCAGTATTGCATTGGACTCTACGATCGGCGGAAGTTATCGAGCATCCTTAACACTAGAAGTGCCAGAATTCCAAAACTACTAGAACGGCCACAAACGGTCATTTTGACCGTTAGATTCAAAACAGTGTTGATGAATAATTTTCGTAATTATTTTTGTCAACCACATTTTTTCAAAGACGAAAACGAGACGATAACTAAATAAAAACTAGGTTTGAATGACAAAAACTATGACGAAAATGTTAGATAGTGACGATTTGCGACGCGGTCAAGACTATAATAATAGGACTCGCAGAACTAGTGAACAGCCCATGCAGCAAAACAAACAGCGCAGGACAGGGCAGCAGAGCTCACCAGGATCATCCGACATAAATAGAACATCTGGATCCGCCGTGTCTGATGATAGCAGCCGTCTCTTTTTGCTTGATGTGGACTCTGACTCTGAATCACTCTCTGATGAGGAGGAAATGTTAACTTGCACCCAGGAAACGTCGCTGTCACTTTCCACCTCCGATTGTTCCCCTGCATCCGAATTATAGATAACTGTAGTCCGGTTTTATTTGCTTATTTCTGATCAACAACTAATGTAGAAATTATTATATAGCAAACACCGCTACAGAGGTGACCGGACGGACCATTCTGTTGACAGTTGAGAGAGAACACGATCAACCGCGGGATATTTAACAAAAAAATACCGCAAAATTCAGTGCGGTCAATATGACCGTCTATGGCCGAAATAGGTAAATATGTTCTTTTTTTTTTTGCCTTACGTTTACGTAACTTAATTTATATGAAAAGCATTTTAAATGAAAATACAGACAATTTTAGGAAAAGTCAGGTACCAGCAGGATTTTATTATTTTTTTCAACAAAGTTATTATAGATATAAAATTCAAAACGGTCAAAATGACCGTTGTGGCCGTTCTAGTGTTAATCCTTCACCGGAAATACCGCCGTGCATAGAGCCCATTGAAGGCTGTTTACGGTAAGTGACATAGAATATTCCACATTAACATAGATTGTGTGGTCACATTTATAGTAATTTTATAAGAACTTCAAAGAGATTCTTGCATACGAAGCAACTTATCCAGAATGTCCCTTTCAAATATGGTTGCCGTTAAAATCTAAAATATACATTTTCCAAAATCCATAAATTTCAAGGCCATTAACACCTTACCAAACATTGCCTAGTGACAAAGGTCTTCAAGGCAAACTTTTGGTAGCTAGCAAGCCTCTGTCTCATTCTTACAGACAAATAGAAGTGGACATTTCAATCTTCTCTGCCAAAACCCATTTCAGAGACAGTGGATGCCTCTGACAATGACTGATTGTCTATGAGGGTGAACCAGCAAACTTTGGTTAAGTGTGTCCACATTTATGGATATGGGTTAAAAATGTAACCACATGATGGATATTACTCCCCTCCATCACTCAAGTCAATATGGTTATGGCTGTCTGTGCGAAGACTACAGGGGATCTGAGAAAACAGATGCACTTGAGTGAAGGTCACGGTGAAAATCAGCATCAAGAGAGGGAGAGGAAGCTGCAGTTCTGCCCATCGGCTACAATCAGGACAAGACTCGATCAAGCTACACGGATTCTGGAGGTGCCAATGGACAGCGGTCAACTCAGTGGTGCAGCATCTGTTCCCATCCTGGCCAGAGCGCACTCGCATAGATTAAATGCTTCTGGTATATGTGCTGTGCGGCAAGACAGAGAGACGCGACACGCAAAAAGGATATGGTTGGACAAATTGATCACTCCAGAGCAGTGCTAACTGTTAGCCGAGGCAGCCTTGGGATAATGATATTCATTGTGAAATTTAAGGCATTCATTTTATGAAGGATTTCATCCTAATAGAATTTAGGATTGCAAAAAACACAACTGCACAACAATTCACCATTCAAACAGAAAGGAAAGCGAGTAGGGTATCTTTCAATAAAACGTTTAGAAGAGCTCAATTATGAAGGACAAATCGAGCAGTAGCCTTTTCTGTAATTGACATACATTGTTCGATAATAAAAAGGAGCGCCGTAACACATAAATAAATCAGGCCTCATTCACAGATCATATTTTGTGTTCCATTCTTTATACTTTAAAGATAACTACTTTCATTGTAACCACAAATTTGCAGAAGACCTTCAAACCATAACAGTAAGTTAGCTCCATAATTGCACAAATTAATTTGAGGTTACTTACAGCTTTCAGTAGCCAGGATGGTGATGTTATGTACAGCATTGGCTTCTCTGTCTAATGGTTTAGCTGTGCTGATGACTCCTGTTGATGACTCAATGTTGAAAAATCGCTCCAAGTCTGTGTTTCTGTCAATTGAATACCTGGGGAAAAAAAAGTTTTAATGAATTTCAAGCTTTGACTTTTAAATGAATTCTATAGATATGCCCTTTAGCCATAGCTACAAGCCCAAGCAGCAATCATTATTTTCACTGGCTCTTAGGCACAGAACTACTTAATTATGAGCGTTTATCTTTTAGCACAAAACAACTGAGCCCCACAACTCATTTATAGTCAACATTTGCATCCACTCCCACATAAACAAAATATTTTAATTTTACAATAATGACACTAATGACTTGCATATGTGTGGTCTTTGGCCTCTTTTACAATAACGTATTTATGTGATTGACTTAGATATCGTATAGCACCCAACCTTATTTAAAGACAAACTATGTCAACTTCAATGCATTTCTGTTATTCACATGCAACGATGTGGATAGTATTATGTACCTTATCATTAAAAAGGGTCAGTAAGATTTCATTTTTTAAAAATAAATTCATCCCTTTATCCCCAAGGACGTTCTAAATGGATCAAATGTGACAGCAATGATACTTGGCAAAATATTTATATTTCGAGTAAATGCTCTTCTATAAACGTTCTAGTTTCTAAGAATCCTGAAAAAATGCATCATGTTTTTTTATCAAAAAATTAAAGCTACAATATGTACGTTTTTTCGCCGCTAGGGGTCGCTAACCTCTTAAAAATAACAAAGGCGTACTGTAGGTTGATGACGCAAAGCATTAAGGGGAAATATGGATCTGGTTGTCATGCTGATGGATCTAATAATGTTTATGGATGAGTGAATACATTGATGACTGTGGTATGAAGCAGGGCGCGATTGATTGCTAATGAGAGACAGATAGCAGTGCCACATGCAAATCCCACGAATATAAAGGATTAAGGATTAATTAATTCTACAAACTACAGACAAGTGCTTTATTACTACTCACACAGGTCAGTTTATAAGATGAATGAAACTTTTGAGGTAACGCAGCGTTATTTCACTTGATCTAACAGTTACGCTATCACACTAAACTGCATTTGAGCGTGCAACAACAGCGTAAGCGTGCCGATACCGATATCAATTTTCTCACGATTTACAAATTAGTTGGAAACATTTGGGATATTGTAAGTAATCAACTAAACAAAATATATAACATTGGCCTGGTGGTTTTTGTATATTTTACGGCATTTTTGCATAAGCCATTTTGCACAGGTTTGTGTGATCAAACCTGAGATGATGAGACAAATTACACTGCAAGAGTTGAATAAAATCCAGCTAAAGACAATCTAGATATTATCTAAATACGAAAATCAGGTCTTTTGTTTTTATTAGGCTTTAAGCGTTAATAAAACGCTGTAGTCATTTTCAAGATTTAATCTTGCCTTCATAAAACCAGTATCGCTACGGTGTGAAGTAATTCCATGAGGCCATGCCTTACCTGATGGGACTATTGGTGGAGTCCGGGTCCAGTGCAGAGACGGTCCCTATGATGGTTCCCACTTTAGCAGCTTCAGAGACAACCATTTTACTGAGTGGAGAGGAGAAGATAGGAGGCTCATCTACATTCTCCACAGTCAGCCTCACCATCGCCGTATCACTGAACGGTCCTTGAGACAAGAACCGTGGGTCTATGTTCCTGTTGGATGCCTCAATTTTCAGAGTGTAGCTTGACTTTGTTTCAAAGTCAAGATTCTGAGGTAAAGAGCACAAAAGGAGGGAGGGAGAGAGGGGGGAAGTGTTGAAGAGATAGTTTTGAAATTATAAACAAGGACAGAGAATATGTGGTGGTAAGGATCCAGGCGAGTCAAAAACAGAGTTCAGATTTAAAATCTAGCCATGTGATGTGTGTACATATATAATGCATCCAAGAACCCTTGATCCTCTCCTTTTAGCTCTCATATTTCATTTAAGTATTGCTATCGATTGACAGGACAGAAAAGAACAGTGTCAAAGCAGTACATTGATTTTAAGACAGAGATACATGATGCCGAAAATGTCTTGTGGAATACTTTCTTATATAGTCGTTTATCACTCCTGTCTGCTGTAATATGCAACGCATTGAAAACTACCTTCCGTGCCTCCTCCATATCACTGACAATACATAACTTCCCTAAGGGTGCAACAAAGCCAAATCCCAGACTTGTGAACGTTTAAATGCAGCTTTAAAATGAGAAGTCAGAGTCAGTTTATTGTCAATTCTATCCTACACAGTTTCCCTGGAAACCACAGTGCAAATATATAAAATACTGTACAACATACAGAGTTGGAAACTAAAGATTTCAGAAATCTTTGTATTCATGTTGGCTGTATACTTTTTGAAAAACTTTTTCTACAAATATTTCAATATAATTTCTCTGTGTAAATGTCAAGAGGTGTAACCAGGTAAAAAGTAATTAAATATTTTCCATACAGCTGGAGTGTACAAATCTAGTCCCCGAATTCCCCAAAATTTGCTTAATTCAAAGTAAAATAATATAAAACCTTGAAAAAATTCATTTGAAGTTATCATAAAAAATATTAAACGTTTTCTTGGGATTTTGGAATTTATCAATATTATATATTTAATTCAATCGTAATATTATGAAACAGAACAGATTAATACTAAGGCATATTTTTTAAAGAAACAACAATACATTTTTATGCCAAACTCCAATTGTCTCCATACCCCAAGCATTACACTCTCTAGACAGATTTTTTTCTTTATGCCCCACCAAAAAATATCAAATGTAATGTAATTTAGAAATTGAAAACATATTTATACTAGAAATATTTGCAAACGATCTAAAATATAGATTGTTATATTCAAAATAAATTTGCGTCACGTCATTGACCCATATAAAAATATATACAATATAATGTATGATAGAAGCAAAACACATTACAAGATATGGTTGCAAAAAAAAAAAAAAAAAAAAAAAAAAAAACCCTGTTTGAGTTTTTATTTCTTTAACATATTATAGTAAACAAGCAAGTTGAGGAGCATGATCGCCTTTGGGAAGACACTGTTCACGGGTACAGTGGTTCAGGAGCGTATGGCTCCCGAGGCTTTTCTCTGAATGAATAAGGGCAAAAAAGTATTGTCCTTCATGCTGTTACTGACTTTCTTTAGACACTGCTTGGGGGAAGTAACATGCTGAGCAGCCTGCACTGTAGGGGCTTCCAGTGAGAGGAAGAGCAGTTTCCAAACACTGTTGATTTCCTGAAGTCAACAATTATCTCTTTTGTCTTGTTGACATTAAGAGATGGTTGTTGACTCCTCAACATTTTTCTAAGTCTCTCATCTCCTCTCTGCATGATATCTCATCATTGTTATTGATGAGCCCAAGCACTGCGATGTCATCTCTAAAGTTGATGATATGGTTGCTGGGGTGCCTGGCAACCAGGCTTAGAGTCAACAGCGAGAACAATAGAGGGCTGAGGACATGTCCCTGGGGGACACCAGTAGCCAGGGTGACAATTTGTGAGGTCTGGTCATGGACCCTTACTGCCTGCGGTCTGTTTTTCAGGAAATCTAAATTGCAATGCTTAGTTGTAAAAGCAAAAGGCCTGCTATTCAGTATCTTTTAACCCAAAATGTTGAAAAAAGAATTCAAGTAAAAAAAAACAACAACAACAATGAATTCTAACATAAGGGTTATTCATAATGGATAGTTTTGCCCTTAAGCAAAACATTAGAAGTCAAGTGTAGGTGGGTTGGAGGTCTTGACCAGCAACCAGCAATAAGGGTCATGACCAGCTGCTAAAAGCATTTCATTATTATTGATGTGAGAGTAACAGGATGCTAACCATTAATTCTTCAGCACTTCTAGTAAATTACTTTATCCGGAATTAGTGTCTGTATGCGTAGCCTCGGATTAACCCCTGACAGTAACTGAAGATACAAACTCTTTACATCTAGCACAGTTTCTCATCGCACTCCCTTCACCGGCATAAAAATGTATTGCCTTTCCTTATTTGCCTTCATAGCAATGGGGCTGAACGTACATATAAGGTTTGGGCTGTCTATGGCCTACCTTCTGCAGAGTTATGACTCCTTCTTGGGTATCTTTGTCTGGTGCGACCCTGAACACCCCAAGGCCGTCGCCCTCTATAATTCTGTAGTCCATCTCAGCGCTTGGTCCGATGTCAGAATCCAAGGCTTTTATCTTGGCCACCACTGACGCCACAGGCAGGGATTCAGGCACAGCAAACTGATAGGATTCTGCAAAAGAGACCCGACAAACACACACACCCGCACACAGAGGTTATTGATGATGCTATTTCTCTTTTTTCCTTCCTTATCACCCAGCTGTTAGGGCCGGGTCTGAGCTAATAATGTATCCCTCTGCTCCGTAGCAGGTAAGCCACTCTATAGATATAGAAAGCACGAGGATAGTCTGAGCTCTACACTTTCCCGGACACATAATGATGGTGGTTAAGGCGGTGTGCAGCTAAAAATAGGGCCAGAAAGGACTATGACAATAATCTAAAAAATCCTCTATTATAAAAGAAGATTGTTCAGTTCTATTCAGAAGATCATCTACCTGATAATTACACAGCAACTACCGCGAGCGCTTGATCTCTATAATACAAGATCAGCCTGAGTTATTAAACATCTCAGATTGCACTCATGCAATTTAAATGGAGACACAGCATGCGATAATGATGGATCATGTCCACGTTTGCTTTATAGTCGGCAATAGAATCATACTCCGTGAAAAGCGGGGCGGGTTGTCGTTAACGTCCGTCAGCGTGACCGTCACCGACGTGGTGCCTGAGAGTCCACCCATTTGGCCAACCATGTCTTTGGCTTGGATTACCAAAAGATACTGGTCCCGTGCTTCTCGATCCATGTTGGGCAGAGCTGTCCTCACAATGCCTGCACAGAAAAGTTTGAACTGTTTTACTGCTGCCTGCCTAGTGTTGATTAAAATGTAAGAAATATGGGGGGTGTTGATGCATGAGATGTACTGTGTAATGATAACATCCTTCTGGCCTGAAAGAGCTGTGAAAAAGCATCTAGATTACAATATGGATCACTTCCCTTCTGTATTATAGGGATATGGAGTGTGCATCAATTAAAATAGGATTACCATTTAGTAATCTAAACAGTAAGGACCTTTTTCAGATTTGTTAGGCCATATCATAATGGATCTCTCATCAATGAGTCAAGTTCACTGAAGCCATTGCAGGACTGTAAATCAATTTCCTCTCCAAGTCATTGTTAGTTTTGGAATTATTCCTTGGCACACCGAGAGTGATTAAATGGTACCTACTTCCTTTTTTGCACACAGAAAGCTACGATAAATCCTCATCAATAACCGCTGCTATTTGCTATATCTAGCTTCATTTTCCCCCGCATGTTGTGGCGACGTCTCTAAAATTTGCTGTATACTTTAAAAGACAAGGGAGAAAAAGTTTAATCAAGGTTTGTAATTTACCCAGTTGATTGAGTCCATATGTGGAAATGACCTCAGTTACAGCTAGAGTGCTGATTACATTAAGGATTTCATTCCCTGTAATCAGTTGCTAATGTGCGGCAGTAACTTCATCGCAAGTACCATCAACTTTTTCTGTCTTTAAGTGAGTCAATCAAAATAGCAGTCTCCAGACGTTTCCATATTTCCATTACAGGAATTGGTGGTTACCATGTCAATGCCTTGAGAAGAATTCTTGCTCAAGTTAACTTTTTTTTTTATTATTAATCTGATTTAAAAGGTACACTGCTTCAAAAGGTTTAGCTAAAGAGATCGACGTGTGAGAATCATGTTGCTGGATAAGCTTTAAATCTTTGAATTTTAGTGTCTGAATATTTTACTCACGACATTGCAAAGAAATAAACATTTGTAAATTCTGCATACCTGTTTTTGGTTCCACTGAGAAATAGGGTTGTCCCTCAAGGATGCTGTACACAACTCTGGCACTGTTTCCATATGTGGGATCATCTGCGTCAGTTGCCTTAACCTCAACCACAGACGTGCCTGGAAAAAATCATCCACCTAATTTGGTCAAAATGTTACCAGACATACACTGGATTCATAAGCATTGGGCCTCACTTGATTACAAAACTGAAATCTGATGCAGCCTATCACAGAAACATGAACGAGCTCAAGTAAACCTATAAAGAAACATTAGGATGTAGATTGTCCATTGTTCTGATCCAGCAAGTCTTTTATACTCAGCAAGGTTGCATTTATTTGTAAAAAAAAAAAAAAAAACATTTTAATATATTTATTCTTGCAAAACTGAATTTTCATGAATTCAGTTTTCGTTGTTAAATGATTCTTCAAAAATCATTCTAATATGCCAAAGAAACATTTCTGATTATTATCAATGTTAAAAACAATTGTGCTGCTTAATATTTTTGTGGAAAGCCAGCCCATTCTCACCCCCAAGGCGTCACTTAACTGACGCCTTGGGAAGCATTTGGACATGCTTCAATATCTGACGCTTTAGGCGCCCAGTTAGATGACGCCGTAGGATCGCGTCATGTAAGTGACGCTAAAGGGCGCCTAAAACGTCAAATATTGAAGCATGGTCAAAGGTGACGCCTTGGGGTGAGAATGTGTTGGGAAAGCATGATCATATTTATTCCAGGATTTGATAAATAAAAAGTTAAAAAGTTTAAAAGAACAACATTTATCTGAAATAGAAATATTCTGTAACATTATAAAAATATATATTTTGATTAAAAGAAAAGTACAAATTTGTTTTAACAACAACACACACACACACACACACAAACAAAAAACAAACAAAACAAAAAAAAAAAACGAAATCTTACTGATCCCAAAGTTCTGACTGGATTTGTATTTTGAGATAGTAAAAAAACGAAATAAAAACAAAAATGCTGAGTGTCAAATTTTTTCAGTTGTGCATTTAAAAAGTCTTGTTCGTTCATCCCTGAGCCATCTGATACGCTGTCAGTTCCAGAAACGAGGCATTTGCTTCAAAACACATCCATGAAGTTCATTAGAGCATTTTGTAATCACATTTGATATGGCTTCCCCAGTGACAACTTTCATTTCCATTGTATGCCAATTTCCCCAGAAATCACGATTATGTTTTATTGAACACATGGGATAGAAATACTGCATTATTCCTAAATTACTTTTCTGATTGTTTGCATAAATTTACAAAGAAACTCGGACAGAAACATATATTGCGTGGCTTCATTATTTTTTTTTTCATTCTTGTGCCCGTCTAGATTACAGAGTAGTGAGCTTGTGATGCCATGCATCCTTGCAAAACAAGAACTTAAAGCACAAATCTGTATGTGGCCTTCACTTGCCTTCCCTTATCTTATCATGACTTTGTGTTTTGTTTGTCTTTTTTTGCACAATGACATCCACAGCATAATACAAGTTATGGGTTTGTAAGGTTTTACAGGTTTTTTTATTTTTTTTAAGAAAAACCAAGAGTGCTATTATTTGAAATACATCAAAAACATTACGATTGTGAAATATTAGTATATTTTAATATATTTTAAAATAAAATGTATTCCTGAGATGACAAAGCTGAATTTTCAGGATCATTAACCCAGTCTACAGTGTCAAATGATCCTTCAGAAATCATTTTAATATGCTGATTTGGTGCTCAAAAATCATTTCTTATCAATATTGAATACAGATGGTCTGCTTAATAGTTTTGTGGAAATCGTGATGCAGGATTAGAAAGATTATTTAACAGCATATTATTTGAAAAATACTGTTACATATACAGAATATTAAAGTCTTTACTGTTATTTTTGATCAATCCAATGGGCTACATCACGTGCTGCAGAATAAAAGTGTTCATTTCTTTCAGAATTATTAAACGTGAAATACTTCAGATAGTACTATTACTTATCCAGTTCTACTAGACCACAAAGGGAATTTTAGTGCTGTTTTACAGATATTTCCCAGATTTTTTTTATTTAAACTATAAAATGGCTAATGGAAAGTGCCAGGCCCTCATTTGAGCACAATTTACAGGCCCACTCCAAACTGCGGTGTTCCTCAGAATACGCAGATTAGTCTTAAATGCGTTTGCTTGTAAAAAACTAGAGCAGACATTTGGGGACAGGCCCAGATGTTGTCATATTGGTAACCTAAGCATCTGGAGGCACAGCTGAGTGTAAAAAAAAAAAAACAGCACCATGGCAACACTTCACCTCAGGGACCAAGGCCAAATGAGTGTTACTCTTTATAAGATGGTGCGATGTGATTTAGTCGGTTGTAGGTAACCTTGTACCTCTGCAAAATCACTTTAGGCGCTTTAGATTCAACAGGCTGATACATTTATAGCCAGTTAAGGACATGGCATATGGTCAGCCCTTAAACACACATCATTCCGAAACCGTTATGTGTGAAAGTGATTGGATGGGAGTATAAAGGCATATGTTGTGACTTTCCATTTGGTCTCATGCTGACGTCTGGCGTGAGCGAGAGGGTGCCTGGGTTAGGTTGCGGTCTTCTGACTTGTGTAAAAAAAACAGAAATCTCCTGTTTCTTAATTACCAAATTAAATTAATCATTTTCTTGTTAATCAAATCCATTCATCACCGGTTGACTGCTAATGAATTTAAATGGATCTATAAAGCAGTCATTGAGGACAAGGGTCGCTTGCATTCACAGAGGCTAATGGCTTTGTTCACGCAATTGGACAGACAGTGGCAGTCAGCATGTTAATTGCTCTTCTAAAAAAGCATGTCAATGTTTGCGTGATTGTCAGCTACTACGCACTGCGTGGTCAAACTGACAAACAAGTGCCCTGTACCAGGGGCATTCGTTATGTGTATCCCTGTTCTTAGGTGATCCTCAGCTAACCCAGCCTAAAGATCCTCCATCTTTAGTTTTGTATGAACAAATCCAAGGCACTTACCAACAGGAGACATTTCGGGAACTTGAGCATTGTAAGGGCCGTCCAGGAACTTGGGCTCATTGTCGTTAATATCCTGCACTTTGATAACGAACTCTGACTCTGGTTCGACTGGCAGGCTGGTGGCGCGGTCTTGGGCCTGAGCTCGCAGCGTGTAGTAGGCCTGTTCCTCTCGGTCCAGGCGCTTCGTGGCGTGTATGTCACCTGTTTTCTCATCGATGGTGAAAATGGAGGTTGCACCTTCACCTCTGAGCACGTATTTCACATTGCCCTCACCTTTGTCCACGTCAGAATGAAGCTATGATGAAAGATGAAAAGAGAAAACAGTGGATCATTATTGTAATGGTCGTCTAGTGAGCATAGTAATGAATAATGCCATTAATTCTATTTACTCATGTGGAAGTACTTCTGCAGTGGTTTAACTAATAAATGGGGTTAAACCATCTCCAGCAGAGAAGAGAAGTTATTTGAGGTCAGTCGTTCTGTCCTAAACGTTTGGTCAGATTTATGAGTGTACAATAGTTTTGCGAGAAGCAAGACAATTATACATGGTTTGTTGCTTTAAATTTACCATTGTGCTTAAATAGTGGCAACAATGCACATCCGTAATAATAAACCAATTTAATTCACAATCCAGAAATCCTCATTATGAGCCTTTTTCTCATGCCGTTAACATTATATGGAAACTGGCTTGGTATTTCTGTCACCAGCAGTGAATGATTCTATTTACTTGTTTATTTCTTGAAGACTTTATTTTGCTCCATTGGGGATTATAAGCCAAGTCCTTAGCTTTCCCTCCCTTTGCTTTTCTTTCCTATAAATCTGAAATTTGGATTTGGACTTCAAATCCGCATTTCACAATACACTGACTTTTACTGCTGAACAATACTTTAATGTACATAATCTTGCCGGTATGAAAAGATAACTTGTATGTCCCAGACATACTCAGAATGATTGTCTGTTGTGTCATAGTTGCATTTCATGGGACAAAGTAAATGAACGACTGAATTTGGGTAGAACGCATGCAGTGTCCTGTGGTGTGACATGCTATAATTCATCTAAAACCATTATTTTAATGATTTTATATTACGCATGCAGTTTATGCCCACATTTGAACTGAGTCTTTATATGGAATTGTACTTTTAATTCATTTTTCACACCACAGGACTGCATAAAGGGGGAAAAAAATCCCATCTAGTCACATCTGGTTTAGGTTGCAGTTTACTTGCCAATAATGCAGCGCTGCTCCACATATGATGTGAGTTAATCAAAAATTACAATGGCTTCAGTGCAGAAACCGAGTGTGCTAATGACATTTGAGGCTAATTAATCAAAGTAAATGTGTGTTTGGATGTCAGTGCTGGCAATTCTCCAAGGCCAACTCCAGTCTGATGACTGTTGTGTGGCTCGGCTCTGCATTGCTTTTTTCAAATGTTTATTCTGACCATAATTCACCGTGATGATGACTGCAGATCATTAGATTGTGTGTGCTCAGCTATATCGCTCCAGCTCACAAACTCATCTAAAACGATTACAATAAATGTATATCTTTTTATCTAAATAAAGCTGTCAAACATATTACCATTCTCAGAAGTTCAAAAAGTTTGTTCACTGACTTTTAGTAACGTGGTTGCTAAAAATTGTTTACTGCCTTTAAAATTTAACAAAAAACAATGCAAACACAATTTAGGCTCATTTTTGGCTCTATACGAGCACTCTTCTCTAACAGTATAGCTTATAATGTATTTTGGCTACCGTTCAAAAGTTTGGGGTATTTTTTATTATTATTGAAAATGAATGGTTTTATTTAGCAAGGCTGCATTAAATTAATCCAAGTAAAACATTTATAATGTTACAAAATATTTCTATTTTAAAATAATAGCTGTTCTTTTGATTTTTTTATTCAAAGAGTCCTGAAAAAAGTCATAAAAATGTCTAAAAGTCAAAAATCATGGTTTCCACAAAAGTCTAACACAACACAACTGTGTTGATGATAGTCATGATTAATGATAATAACAAATGTATCTTGAGCAGAAAATCTGCATGTGACAGTGAATTTCAGCTTTGGCATAACAGGAATAGCATTTTAAAATACATTAACATAGAAAGCAGTTATTGTTGTGATTTTTATTATTTTTATTTTTTAGATCAAACAAAAGCAGCCTTGGTGAACATGACAGACTCATTAAATAATAATAATAATTATATATATATATATATATATATATATATATATATATATATATATATATATATATACCCTATATAACAGACCCCAAACTTAAAAGTTTCAGGAACATACGAATAAATGAAATAATTGATGACTAATTTCTGCACTACACAGATTTTTGTCCAATCAAAATTAATTGTCCCTTACCGTAATATAAAAAGCAATCAACTTCCAAGAAGCAAATCAAGGTTCATGGCTATGACGGAACTAAAATCAATTGGCTATGTAAGAAAAAAATAAGAAGAAAACAAATCCTTCAGTATGACCTGCCCAGTCTCCCTGTTTCAAAAGGAAATACGGCAACACAGGGAATATAAACAAGAAGACTTAAAACAATACTGGAATATCTGTGCCAAGTATTTCAATCAATATAATCAGCTCATATGTATGTTTGTTTGTTTGTTTGTGAGTGTGTGTGTGTGTGTATGAGAAGAAATGTCTGGTCGAATCTCTCGACCAGAAAGATATAGAGAACCAAGGAGCGACAAAAGGTGCACATTAATGGGCTGCTGAGAACAAGAACAAGAAGTTAAAACATGAACGAAAGGAAAGAAAAACTGAGCCTGAGGAAGAAAACTATACTGGAGGAAGCCAGTTAGGATGGCAAAGTCTTGGGATGAGTGCTCACCTTTTCTCTCTCAGCCTTTAGTAAGACCTGCCAGCAATCTCACCACCCCTAACGAACTATCCGGCTGAGTCATGTCATGTCTGACTCTGTAAATCAGCAATGTGGGTTGTTGTTGACGTGGATGATAGCACAACGTAACGTTTCCTTCATCTGGACCGGGACCAGTCTCATGCTGCCAACGCATTCCACCACAATAAAGAAGATAAATGAAGAGTGTCATTACATCCCTGTCATCTGTCTCTGGCAAACCAGCAAGCCCAATTACGTTGTGAGATTACAAACGCTGTTTTACACACAGCTAATTTATGTTCATCTGTCTCCTCCTTGGATCCTGCAGGGGTGCCCTTAATATGATGCTCCCTCTCTTAGCCACTCTCACTCCCTCCAAATACAGAAAGATTATGGATGTGGCAAATGTGGAAGTGTCTTGCCTGCCAGCACGAATCAGTTACTTTCCTCACCATCTCACATAATGAGTGACTTTCAATCTGAAACGAACTTCATAATAAATAACACAATTGATATGGGTGTTGTTGCTGGAGTGATCGGCACTGGCGAGGCGTTCACTCTGATTTAGTGTAATTTCTTCATAGCGATTCAGAAGCTGCGTCTAAAATTGCACAGCAAGATATATTACAGATGGTGCCTCCGTTAATTAACTATCTACCCATTAACCGATCTACTCAATCAAAGCAATGGACATGCCTCTTGTCTGAGAATTAAGTACTGCAGAATAAGTTTCAAGAAATAGATGTGTAGAAATTGCTTATTTCACAAAGGACAATTAGGATGATACTGTATGTTTATATTATTACAAAAAAAAAATGTCTGCTTCAAATTAAAGTGGCAAAAAATATCAAACTTGAGCAGCAAATGAGCAAGTTTGAATGTTTATCTGCAGCCGGCAGCGTCGGTTTTCCTTTTTGAATGACAAATATAGACTAATATGTCAGCAGAAATAGACAGTTGGCTCATTACACGCAGGCGCAGAATGCACATTCTAGCTGACAGTCGCCTGTAGTTCTCTCGGTGTGTTCAAGTGCAGCATTTCACCCCGATGAGAGGCGACAACACAGTCGGCTTTAATCGGCCCTAGTTCGTCGGCGTCGGCCTGGTGTGTTCCAGGCTTAAGAGAGTTGGGCAACTTAATTTGTAGCAGAACCAGTAGGACCTCTGACAACTTAATTGCAAGGCAAAAGTTCACAAAATGCAAACATTTATTCCCAGTCAGGAGCCCTGTTTATGTATACCTTGCATGTGCCTGTTCACCTTTATTATAGTGTAAAGCATTTCTCATCGCTTCTTGTCTCAGAATAACAGCTCGCATCCTTTGCACGTCTTGGCAGACAAATGCAAGTGCTGTGCCGTTTTTTGTGCTTAAAGTTTTGATGGTAAATCCAAGGTGACAAAGATATGAATAAAACAGGGAAGTGGTCTTTTCCCATCCTGAGCCATTGCCTACTTGTAGCTACAGCTTCACCTAAACTCACAGTGGTACTCATGTTGATGACGCTTTTTGAAGAGACAAAATTAGCTCAATATGATTTTTATCTTCACTATAATAAAACCAGAATGGGACCCGATAATAAAGAAATAAACTAAAAATGAAGCATTCACCAACAAAACATTATGAGACAAAATAGATAATGCCATTTTAATGCATCTAATCAGTTAGACTTAAATCCCTTAGCTTTAGAATAGCAGTGCTAATGAAGCACAACAGCTAATTGCAATAATGCTAACCAGCAGCCATGTGGAAAACTTGTAATGTTAGATGATTCTTAAACAAACTAGATGTCGAGTCACTGTGCTAACCTCGTTGTGTGGGAGTTTCATGTTTTGTTCATCAGACTGAAACAGCACAGTCATCCTCAAAGAGCAATGCTAGTCATGCTATCAATGCAAAAATAGGCTACCCTCTCCTTTAGGAAATGACAGAAAAAATGAAGGTTGTTTGATCCAGTACTTGAAGCTAATATGACTAGAAACATGAAGAGGAAGTAGGCTTACTGTTGCGGAGTTATTTTATAATAATAATTTACCACAGGTTTGCATTCCATTGTTATACCAATGCTTAGTGTGGTGTTTACCAACTTGAATAATTTTAAATATTATTATTATTCTTACTGATTGAATTACATATGTAATTATAAGTACTGTTTAAAATAAATGCAAAGTACAAATTAAATAAAAACAATTGTATGTTAAAAGTTAATTATATAAGCTAATATAGCATATTAAAAAAAAACAAGTGGAAGATGATGAAGAGAAACAAACAAAAAAAAAACAGTAGGCTACATGCAATAAATAAAGAGTGCTTTCCGTATTTAAGAGTATCTGAATGTGATTGTTCTCTTTCTGATCTTTACTGTTATTTGATTATAACTGATGACATCATCTAGTAATCTAGTAAACTGCATTCACACTACTACTCAGATATCTTATATATCTGAAATATAAGATGTGGTTTGTCCTGTCTGTTTTGATACATACATCCTTGAGACATAAGGTTGTGTTTCCAGTACATTCATTTCGCGTCAAAAAAAAAAAAAACATTTGAGATGCAAGTACATTTAACCATGTAAACAGCTGCCTATACGAGCACTCTTCACAAAGCGCACAAGCATTTGAAATTGAAAGCAGCTTTCTGTCAGTGAGTTTAATATTTTTAAATATATGCCCACTGCATTCCAAACAACATAATTGATGCCTTCGTAGAGCATTTATTTAATAAAAATACTGGTGGGAGAGACTGCACACGTATGCTAGCGTAACAAAGTAAAACGTGTGTTTCTCACAGCGCATATCTTATGCAATGAAGCCAGCCAATATAGTCATAATTCGCTTCAACCTTTCAGAACTTTATGAAAGATTATTTTATGGATGGTTCGAGTGGTGTTCTGCGGAATTGGAAGCAAGCAGAATGCGGGTGTTCCTAAAGCACACGCAGCGTCACCGTGCATCTGGTTAAAAACTAAGCTCATAATCTATTCTGAAATTTTCAGAATCAATCCAGAATCATTGGAGAAAGAATGGCAATGTTATTTTTTTAGCCCAATGATCCCGTATCTCTTTAGCATCTCACTATTGCGCCTGTGGGAGGGGCCAAAGATGCAATGAAGTAGAAATAGGTGTTGAACTGATTCAGTAAAGGCAATCTTTCATCTCTGTCACTAGATGTGGAAGACTGAAGGCGGCAAATTTAAAATTTATACAAGATTTATACAAAAACACATACAACCAAAGACTGAAAACAGAGGAACTAAATAAACAGAGATAATAAAATCATAACAAACAGAAGTGGTGATTAGATGAGATAGTGATTAGATAGTGTCCATGACAACTGATGACTTGCGAGAACTTAAGACAAAGAAACACGTGTGACTGATGAAAACAAACTGAAAGTCCGTGAAAACAGAAACTAAGAACAAATAATAGTCACACTAAAGCACGCAGTGTGTTTATCGTACAATGCTTTGCGACTTTTTATGTGGATAGGATATGCATGGGTTGGTTAGGGTAGGTTTAGTAGTGGTATGGGGTGCGTGTGTATTATATGTTAGGGTAGAATTATGGGTGTGGGGTGCGGGTGTATTACACGCAAATGAACTGCGTATAAAATGCACGTGAAAACTCATTTTCGTGTGTAAACTGCACGATAAAAAACACTGCGTGCTATAGAGACGCATTCACATGAGAACAGGCTGATGTGTGACACTCACACTATTACGTTATAATGTGACAAAATCTGAGTTATTACGTTACAATGTGTCAAAATGAGTGGCTCGGAGCTTTCAGAAAACATTTATTGCTCAATTCATGACCCTTTTAAAGTGGAAAATAAGAGAAACATTGAATTGATCAAAGTTAGAAGGCTGATCAATCCACAAATCACCTACATCTATATGGATTAACTGTACTAACGTTAACTGTAACCATGGTATTTTGGCAAAAAATATGGTAAAGACATATTGAATACTATATTATTAAGACAGTCATGTGTATTGTATTAAATGTATAACAGAGGTAAGGGAATATTTACAGTACAGTATTTTAGCAAGAAACCAAATGCTTAATTTTTTATATGGTAGTGAGGAGCCATTTAACCTACATGATTTTACCCATGTTACCGTGAACTCCAAATGTATGATACAATAAAGTAAAATCAAGGGCTGTAGAATACAAACTTAGTCACACGATCAGAATTTTTACATTTACATTTATTCATGTAGCTGACACTTTTATCACATTGGTGTCTCACAGTGGATTCAAACCCAGGTCTCTCACACCAAAGGCATGTGTCTTATCCACTGCGCCATCACCACCCCCTTATATTTAATGATTTAATTATAAAATATTTAATTATTTCCCTATAATAATTAGGTTTTTAGTTTACACATCTTACAGATGTTACTGTTGCTGATATATATTAAAAAGAAAATGTGTTTTTGATAAATGATGTAATATTATTCTAATTAGGGTGATTCGTGTTGCCCCTTCCCTTGGCACCATAAAATCTAGTGCCACTGCTCTCTAATATTAGTCTGGAGCCCTTCATCAATAATCATTTAGGTACACATTTAGAAGAAAAAAAAACTGCATTCACACCAACTAAACAAATCCAAACACGGACTGAAGTAAGGCATGTTAGTTTGTCAGCTATTAATAATCGCTGCGTAAGCACATACGCGTAGACACGCACAGTCTCATTAAAGCCGCAATTGCCTCCGAAATACCCTTGGCTCACCATTTAAAGGTGAAAAAAACCTAGCTTGCCATTCCGGAGCTGTTTGTACATCAATGCTTGCTGTTTGCGACTCTTATGGATAACGACAGACCCAGGACCTGCATTGTCTCCCCTGTTCCAAGCTCAGATGATGTAGTGCTTTCCAATGTCATTCTCCTTTGCTTTTAAAACCATCTTACCACCCCGGGTAATCAGGAGCCACGCTAAAATCCAGTCTATAATAAAAGGCAAACGACTGATTCTGTGAGGAAAGGCAGTCATTTGTACTTGATAGCTTTTTACATATTGGATCTATTTGCCTGTGCCTTTCAATACGCTTTCGTGGTGTGGGATTCTTCCCCCTGTTGTAATATTTCATCTGAATCAACACCTGCAGAGTGCTATATAAATGCAAATGGTATTTTATTGTGTTGTGGAGCTGCTCTTTGCCAAGGAGGTGCGAGCCACATCTCTCCCTTTTTGTGGAGGATTCCTTATTCCCTGTCATTAGAGTCAGTGGTGTCAGCTCATATCACTCTCCATATGAGAGAGACTCCACCAGATTCTATAAAAAAGCACCTCTGCGACTAGACACCCTCAATGCCCTCAGCCTTAATTATCTGAAAAGACACGATTCACTTTCTTTACCATCTCTATTTGTGGGCGTTCGGGTGTGAACCCCTACTTGTTGATTGTGTAGTTGCGCAAGCATATGCAGGGTTGGCACCAGAGCCCAGGCCGTGACTGCCAACCCAATGACTTTCATCTGCACTGATGACAAATAGCCGTGGCATGGACCAGTACGGACTGGAAGCAGATGAAAAGCGCCCCATCTTCTCCCGCACTGCATTTAATTACCCAGCATATGTTAGAAATCACTCCAAAGAGGATTTGGGGAACGCTTGTTGATCTGCAACATGAAAAGAGCTCTTTCTCTTCTGTTTCATTTTGTTTAATTCAGCTTGCGCAAATCATTGATGTGGTGGGAGGGCGGGCGCGACGGAGGGTTCGTTTAATCAGCTTGGCCTGGCTGACGAAAGGCTTCCCGGTGGCCAGAAGGGGAGAAAAGTCTAGATCCCTCATCCTCGCCGCAGGGTTACAGCGGCACTCACGGTCTGCTTCTTATTAAGCGCGCATTTAGAAGGTGAGCTACGAGTTGTTTTTGGCAGGCTAGGAAAAAGGAAATGCAAATGTTCCGTGACGGAAATCGGCCTGGGAACGTTCCCCACCTTGCTATTGCACAAACTGCACCATCAAAGGATCCCCTCCAATTAGAGCCAGATTCAAAGCCTTTTTCTCTGGTGTACTCAACAAATATAGGCAGAATATGATCGGACATTCAACACCCAGCTGAGGGATTTAAACGGACGGGCCCTGCACATCTTATGATGCTCAAAGATGAGAACGAGAGGGCAACAAGCTGCTGCGAGTCGTCAAATCAGTGCGATTCGAGATTTTTAATTACGCGGCAGGATAAAAGTCCAGGAAACTTGGAATTGTGATGGAACTATTAATGACATCGGACACTTGTTTATGCTTATTCCGAAGTGAACTCGCCTGGAAGTACTGTAATGAATGTGTACTTTCAGTCGAGACACTGGGGTCATTTCTAATAATTGTTGATATTACTGAACTCACCCCGGAGACACGGATATGCATTATTCATTGTACTCTCTTTGACATCCCTCTCGTTTGAGCATTTTATTCAAGCTGGACCTATCATATCCATATTCATCAGGCTGCAGAGAGGTCACCATGGGCAATAATCCCAGTCACTGATGGTACGATATCAAGATGGCTAAGACATATTCATTAAATTCATTCTGGTATAATTTCACAGATAATAACGGGTGAGCAGATTGGACTGCTGTATGTCAGACTGCTTGTTTGATTATGAATAAGCCGCTCTGTACGCTTCTCTGCTCATTGTTCACAGTAACAGAAAAATCTTGTTTTCCAGCATGAATCAAGAGTGAGAGGCAATCAATAAAGCATAAAACCAAGAGAAGAAAATGTTATTTCAAGAGTTAATTAGAGACGGATATTAAAGTTTTCTTATGTTTCTTACAAAGACTGGTTAAAACCAAAAAAGCAAAGATATAGATGAAAAGATGACGATAGTTGATATAAAAATTGCTTCTAAAGGTTGTACTTTTTTTTTTACTCTCTGGAAGCATCAAAGTCCTTCTTCAATCAGCCTTGAGTCACAACATCAAATCTCTGCATAGGAAGAGTGTTTGTCTCTTTATAGGAGCACAACGCATCTTTCAACTTTCTGCATGAACATGAAAATCAGGGTTGTTAGAAGTTAAGAGCATCATCAAACCAAATTGCTGCTGAAAGGGGTTAGTCTCTGCTCTCTGTTAGATCAGGGTCAAAAGGTCAGAAGCCAAAACTTATGCCTAACATTGAAACAGTGTGCATGTCTACCTTTTATGTAAAGTTTTAAGTAATATTATTTTTGCAATTTCCATGAAACTGTATTGAAGACCAATAAGACCTTATCTCCTAGCCTGGTTAAAACCAGACCATTCTCAGTTGTAACTGAGCTATGGTCTGGCAAAGCATCATAGACAAATCATTTCCAGAGGGGCGTCACCAACGGACGTCACGTGTTGACCTAAAACCAATCAGAGCGATGAAGGAGATGACGTATGCAGAGCGGCGGCCGGCAGAGAAACATCTCCGAGTGTTGTTCTTTGCTCGGTTTTTAACAAAAAGGAAACGTTCAAATCGCTTAAAACAGACGTGATAGCTGATTCGAACGAGTGATGTTCGACGGCGGCATCCATCTTTGTAATGCAGGCAACAAAATCTGCTTCAAAATCCCAGCGCTGTCGTCATCGTGTAAAGCCCGCCCCAAAGTTTCTGATTGGTGCCGCGATTTCGACGGATTGGAAATGGGCTTGAATGAGCTCTTCCCCCGACTAACTTTCAGAGCAAATCTAAATTTGCCAGAAGTTGTCTGGGTTTTCTCAGGCTATTTATCTCCTGCTCTCCCATTTGCCTCAAACCTCAAGAATACAACATCTATCCAATTGTGTCCAATGATAATTGCAGAGTAGCGGTACACTTACTCTCTGTCATACACTCTCAGAAAAAAAGGGACCTTTTATATTGGTGCCAAAAGTGTTATAAGTTATTATTAAAGGGGCTATGTGTAGGTTTATACTTAAAAAAAAAAACTTTAAGACTGAGTTTTCATTTGTACATTTATGAGCCAACCATAATGTAATAGAAAGAATGACACCTTGACTGTCCACCACAGTTGCCTCTATCAGCCTGTAGGCTCAATTGTGTGTGGAGGAGTCGGGTCCAAATTGGCGCGTCATGCACGTTCTTGTCTACTTGGGCTTACATCCGTCTGGCAGCAATTAGTAAGCAGCGGCAATCGCTTGCAGTAGTGTTTCAAATGGACTCTGTGGATGGAAAGAAGCAACCAGCCTCCAGCACAATCCAGACACCCACGGAAAATCCTCGTAAAAAAAAAAAAAAGAGCCTTATCTAGCACCTCCAAAATAGAGAGTGACCAGCATCGGGCAAAGACAAGAGTCAACATCAGAGCCACATTTGATTCTTGGAGGGAGCTCCGGTCAGCGCTGGATATAATAACAGACCCCGAGCTGTCAAACAATAACCTTACAGTAACAAGTACTAAGTTAAGTACAAAGTAACTTTTCTTACTTACTGGTGAATCTCAATGAGCCATCTGTGGTTGCTGTGGTCGTGCTCATACGAGCCTGCGCACCAAGAACGAGCATGAGACTGGCTGCAGTTTCTCTGACGGCCACTGGTGTCAATAACGGTTAGAAATTGTAGAATTTCCGCAATGCTCCGTTAAGTTATTAGTACCTAATTGGATGTACATTATAACATTTTTAAAGGGTACCTTAGTTGTGACAGCTTTTTTGTACCATATTTTCTGAGAGAGTGCTCACCAAAAGATGCTCACTCTGGTGAATTGGTACTCAAGAATATTTATTTATTCATTTATTAATTATCATTATAATCAATGTTGAAAACAATGTTGTTGTGTTGCTTAATATTTTTCTAGAAAAGCTTTTTTTCTGGATTCTCTGACGAATAGAGAAAAAAGTTCAAAAGAAAAGATTTTATTTTTTGTGATATTTTACACAACTTTACCGTCATCTTTGACCAATTAACATGTCCTTGCTGAAAAAAAGTTTAATTTCTTTCAATCATATTTTTGTCAATTTATAGTGACTTTTAAATAAAGTGTTAAATAATGTAAAATAGGGGCTCACTATTTTGTGTGCATCTTATAATTGAATTACAATTAATAATATGTATTAACATAAAATATGTAAATATAAATCAGCCTCCCTGCCCCCCAGATATCAGCATCAGCCATTAAAAAACCCATCTCAGTCAACCACTACTCTTATCTTTTTGTTTTGCTGTTGATACCATCAAAAAGGGCATAAGCATGAAAAGAAAGAAAATATGAAAACGGTCTATAGATCTTATGGTTAGTTGTTTATGAGGACCCTGTCTTTTATGTCTGTATTATGCCACTCTTATCTTGATGAACAAGACCATCTTTCATGCTCACTAGAGATCAAAGGATGAATGTCTACATAAAAAAGCCAAGAAATGAGAACAAGCAGCCAGCCAATGACCATCATACAGAATACATTCAGCTCTTGAAACGTGAAATATGGTGAAATTTGAAAGAGAAACCAGGAGGAAAATGTTATTGCTCGTCACCCTTTCATAGTTTAATAGAGTTCTCAGTTCCGCCTCATCAACTTTGTCTCAAATGTTTATCCTAGAACTTGTTCAAATCAATTAAAATTAAATGCAAATGTGTCATATGTTGACATACAGCAATAGAGGTATACAATTAGCATCTGTTTCAAATGAGAACCAAAGCATAATCTCTTTATGGTCCAGGAGAAACATCTGATAGTTTCAAGAGATTTCACGACTTCTCTTTCCTATGGGAAGATAGAGAGACATTACTCCACTGATCATTATTCAGAACGGGGGAAACATTTGTGTTCAGTCACTTCTCTTTTGCCCGGATCCCTCTGGCTAGAGTGAATTGGAGATGAGCCAAAATCTAATAAGGTTCAACCTGGCTGTCAGGGTTTTGAGTGTGAGAAGGTAGAGCGGTGTGTGATGTAGTGGCTGAGAGATAATGTATTGTAAAAGCCAAGGATAGTAGAGCAGGTGGCGTGTTGGAGTATCAGACTCATTATCCTTAAAACAGGAAAGCTTTTGGCTGTCTTTGCATTTAGCATCGAGCTAACTACTTATAAGCCTGTGCGTATAAAGCAATCACATTGCTAGAGGACTGGAGCCAATACATAAAAGAAAATGCGCTTCCTTTTGTGATGATGCTTTTTTTTCTTCTTTGTGTGGCTCATTTAGTGTAGATCACAGTACAACTATAAAATCCACATAGCATCAAAGAGGTTTGATCAAACACCAAATGTGATATTCATTAAAAACATGATCATCCACATGCCAAAGAGTTTTGATTAAACAATGCATCAGGCATTCACAAGCTACACATTCATTTACAGACTGTCATCAATATGAGGGAAAATGACTAAAACACTTTAAAAGCCAAAGCCTAGGCTTTGATGGGACAGCATACATTAACCCCTGTCTTCTCTGTGAATTAATTTTAGCAAAGCTTTTAAAAGAGCCTCGGGGTAATGTTATATACCTGATTCAAATGTTCACATGTATGAAATATGCAGGCAGAGCATCTGTTCTTCACATGCACTTCATTAAGGAGCTTGATTGACACATCTTCACAGAGTACTATTAAACCTTACCATGACAGAGACGTGATGAGACATGTGTATGCGAGGGTATCTGTTTCACTGTGCCATAATTAGAAATGCTTTCTAAATGGCAGATATACTGCTGCTATATCAAAAGATCAGCAAATGTGACAATCAAAAGTGCTTCAACTTTCAAGCACATAATTTCAATTTTTTTCATAGTTTTAAATTGCATTTTTTTTCTCACTCTCTCTGATGTTACAATGCATTCAACAAACCGGCCTTGCAGCCTTCTTCAGTTCCAGTTGCAAATAAATGTTTTTCTTTTTGAGTAATTTTTGTGTTCTTCTGTATCTTCCTCATGATTCCTCATGATGCAACTCCTTTAAAATGAAAATTTCTCACAAAAGCAAGAGTCTGTCTAAGAGGCCTGCATATGCCAGGTCCGTCCAGAATAGCTTGCTAGTCATGTTTAATTAGTATCACATGTTTAGCAGAAATAGCGATCATGTGCGGCTAAGGCACAAGACATTGCCAGACACTCCAGAGAAATAAGTCTATGACTGGACAGCTCTACTGGCTTCTGGGCACCCCAAGTGCATTATCTAAATAAACATGTCAGCTCAGTTAACAGGCAGCCACCGGACGTGTTCTAAGATCCGTTTTACACCTGGTATAAACATCCATTTCGGGTGATTTCTTTGAAAAAAAAAAAACAATGCTAAATAAAAGTGGAAATAAAAGCCTTTTTTTTTTTTTTTAATTGTGCAACATTAACTACTGTACATTCAGAGGTAAACGTAGTCACACACTGACCGAAAAGTGACCACACTGTATCTAAGATGCACAACACCATTCAAAAGTTTGGGGTCAGTAGGACATTTTTTTTGTTTTATAATACTTGCATTAAGCAAGGATGCAATAAATTGATCAAAAGTGACAGTAAAGCCATTTATAATGCTACAAAAGATTCCTATTTTATTTCTTTTCAAGAAAAGAATGCATCACAGTTTCTACAAAAATATTAAACTGTTTTCAACATCGGTAATAATAAGAAAGGTTTCATTTCAGAATGACACCGAAGACTGGAGTAATGAACCTGAAAATTCAGCATCATTACTATTTTAATTTCTTAAAATAGAAAAACTTTATTTTACAGAGTATTCCGCCTGTTTTTACTGTTTTGATCTAATAATACAGCATTGGTGAGCATAAGAGACGTCTTTCAAAAATAATATTATAACCCCAAACATTTGAACAATACCAGGATATTTTAGCCTTCTCAATATTTTTCAAAATGTGTCCACCTTTCTAATGATATTTGTTAAATTTATCACATAATGAATACAACATAAAATGAAAATAATAATTAAATAATAGTGCTGAGCCCTAGTTGTCATCAGGAATGGGCTCAGTGCACTAGACTCTAATATCACAGCCAGAGGATATATTTTGCTTTACCTTGCCAACATAGAGAGGTTCATCTCCTGTGTATTCCTCCAGGACAAAGAATTGGTTCCACACCCAGTTGCGCTTGTGTCTTTGAAGGGATGCACCCACACTAGCTCTGATGGGCCTCAGGGAAGCCGGACGGAGCGGGACAGAATTCAGTGTCATCCCCCTGCAGCCCACGTCGCACTGGGCCAACAGCAGAATAGTCATCACAGTCAGTCCAGTCCACACAGCAGAGCCTATCTGCATCATTTGGATGAAATTATAAAAGTAAAAAAAAAAGGAAACAAAAAAAAAATACACTCCTCCGTATTGAACCAGAGATCTTGAGGCTAAGTCGTCTCTTCTGAGAAACTGCACCACCCTCAGCACTGGCACGGGTATCGGGATAGAGCAGAACGTCTGACCGGTGATTTGTGGGAGAGACCACGGGAATGAACGATGATTGTAGCTAAAGCTCTCAAACCTGCGGTGAAAACAGACATCAGAGGGAGAGGTTGAAGAAAACCAGAGTGAGAGAAAAGAGTCAAAGAAATATACAAAAAGAGAGTCTGTCAGCACAGATACAGACTTGATTTACCATGATTTTTTCAATATCACTTCACATTTGAACCACAGATTTAAACAACATGACTTTTGGCATTTCAGAGGTTGCAGTCTGAGATGCAGGTGCAGGCAGACCCCTACAGGTGAGCAAACCGGACATTCAGCTTTTTCCTCTGGATGGGCGTTTGACAGCACTGCTGAAAGTGGAGCACATTAATCTTTAGGGCTGACGGGAACCAGGGAGGGAGGGGGAAACAGACGGAAGGAGAGGGATAGAGTTCCAATGCAACGGTTTGGAGGAGCAAATATGTACCATCTAAAGTCCCAACAAAGGGGTTTGTTTTCATGATGGCTATATGGCTTTTTTTTTTTCATTCTCTCTTTAAAAAACAAAAAGGTTGTCTTTTCAAGAATTGAATTGTTTTAATAAGGATTTTTTTTTCATTATGATGTAAGAGTTGTACCATTTTGAACTGAAAAATATCTAAATGAATTTCAATTCAAACTAATATTCCTGACAAAATAAAACAATTGGATTAATGTATTTGACCCACAGTTTATCCTCGTCATATGTATGTTACATTATATTATTCTTCATTTATCAGTCACTTTTATAATCTAATGTGACTTTTGTCCTGTGTGAAACTTTTCCTGGGGTTGGTTAAGCGCTTTGCTCAAGAGTACAATGGCAGTGGCTCATGAATGGACCCATCTGGGGTTTGAACCTACAACCTCCAGCTCAAGAGCTGCTACTAAGAACTACAAAGCTCCACTAAACCTTAAAAGTGTGTTATGTAAGGGACACTGGATTTTTATATTGTACAAAACCCCTCATGCTCCAAATTGTAAAGGAGAACTACAACTTAAAAGTGTGCACTCTAAGTTGAAGTGACAAAATTCCAGGCACAAAATTCTCCTAAGGGGTCCCTGGAGCTTCTCGGTCCGAGAGAGCCTTTTGGGTGCTTCTAACATCCTTTTAAAGTGAAACACTTACAAGTCTGGAAAAAACTGTTCAAAAGGGATTTAGGTAGAGCACATACACGTTCTCTAGAGAAATCTGTCCTTCTAGCAGTTCAAACCACCAGCAGCAGGATTCACGCCTCAACAGCTTATTTTGATGTTGAACGGGATGTCAAATCTCCACAGAAATCCTTCGTTGTCCAAGAAAAGATGAGATATGACCTACGCTTTACAGAGAGAACAACTTCCATATTGGGTTTAGAGTGCGTGGCAATTCAAAACTATCGCAATTATCGCAGCACGTGCATAAGATTCATTATATTTATTGCAGGTTTAGGTGTCACTGTTTTAAAGTGTTAGCATTAGTGGTAGCTTACAACGTGTTGATGGTAATAGGGTTTACATAAAAGGTGTGAACCACATCTGTGACATTAAAACTTCAACAGATACTGTAACTCTGCAAAATAATAGCGTAATTGAAGCTCGAGCACTGAAGGTGAACAGAAGAGTAGATCAAAAAGCATCCCTCTGGGATTGCATTCCCCCCTTGTATTTTCTCCAAGCTCAAAAGGACCAGCGCTGCTGGAGAAGAACAGAGCGTCTTGCTCTTTGCTTCAGAAGACCACAGTGCCAGGACCCTTCAGTGGGGAAAAGTCTAATCTAAAGCCTGTAATCTCTATCATAAGCTTCACTTTATAGGGGAATTACAAGTGCTTAGCAGCTGATTAGATCTCTATGCGTTTCACTGAACAAAAAGTTTTCAAAAATGGTTGACGATGGGTATCAAGAAAGCACAGTTATGGCAAAATAATCCTCTACACATCTCAATTATCTCTGACCTCCAATAGTTTCCTTGAAGTGCTACATAACACTTCTGTGAAATAAAAAGAGCTTTGAGTCTGGAATGCTTATAGCGTAGAATAGACTAATAGAGAGTTGGAATGTGATATGGATCATTTATCATTCGCTTGCATTAAAACACAGCAAACAAGGACATAGGAAACAAACCCAGGGATTTTTTTTAATGCTGTGTGTCTGAAGCAATATCTTAAGACACGTTTGCATGACTAAATTGCTTAGGGCTGAAAATTAGGACTGAAGCTATAATGATGAAGGAAAATTACAACAATTAGGCAAAGGAATCTTTTTCAGAAATTAACATGAGGTCAGTATGTCACAACATCAACACACTGAACTGAATCAGCATTGAACTGACTTTAGCTGTAATGCCTTCTGCAGTGCACCTTATAGCTGAACTGAAATCGTTTAATAATTAATGAACTCTGAAAGTTGAAATAATAGAAACAGATGGCTTAAATAAAAGTATATACCATCAATTAACAACCTATGAACTCAAGTCTGTATTTAAAGTTTTAGTTAGCTTTAGTAAAGTTATCATTGTCGTTCCCCTATGGAGAAAATGAATGGAGCTTTTACTTCTGGAACCAAACTCTCACTCTGCTATCTTCTGTAGAGCTGCTTTACAGCTTAAATAGTTTCATAATTGATGAATTTACAATGCTATTTTTAAGTTTGAAGCTTCTTTGATGCAATCTGTATTAAGATCCATTACAAATCCTTTTTTTATTAGATTATTCTCTGATTATTTTGGATGGATCAAATAATGGATTGTGACTAAAAAACCTATTTTGAATTACTGTACATTACAAGGCGACTATAATATGCCATAACATGAGTGTACTATATTTGTTTCTCTTCTCCTTCCAGCCCCCCACTAACATTCCACGCCCGAATCTGCTCGCTGTCAGGTTTGGCTGAGGCCCCGGACTTTGTGTTCAGCACAGATCGCCCAAATGGTCTGGGACAGGATGATGAAGTCTCATTAGCCCCCCATGCCATCTGACGAGAGGAGCTTAGGCTTCAGTGCAGACCGCCCTGTGAGAGAGCGCCCACAGCCACAGCCAGAGACTCAGCTCCAAAAACCCATCTCAACACACTATCTAGTCATAGCCCCCCTGCGGTGCAAGAGCAATTGTGGCACGCACCAGGGATAGTGTGCTCGAGTCGAACACAGAGCAAAGCAAGGCTCCTGGCATCTGGACATCAAACACAGCACACTGCGGACTGGTAGCATATGGCCTTCTTATTATGGCTGCCCTTCGCTGTGCAGACTCTTGAGGGTGACTATGACAAGATTATGAAAGGATCTGGTCTGGATATGGCTGCTTATGAGAAATTTCTAATAAAGAATACATTTAGAATTGATTAAAAGACAATTTGTCTGGCATTGTTTCATTACATGCTTCACAAAAAAAAAGCCCTTTCATATTATATTTTCATAAAAGTGCAATCAGTGCATCAAGGTGACACAGCCAAATAAAAAAAAATAACAATAATTAATTGATTATGCATTTTACTAGTTTCTTTTTTTTTCAGTGTACAGCATGGCTTGGCAAAACTACACCAGTCCCATTTCACAAACATGTAAAAACCCCTACAACTAGCATTTTACAACAGCGGTTCCAATTTTCATAGGCAAATTTTTTCTTGGGACCAAAAAACAACATGACATGGGCTATAGCATTTAAATCGTAGTGGGACCCCAAATTTCAGGGCGACGCTTATTGGTCATCCCTTCATGAAGACAACCATTTATTCTTGGGCACAATAGTGCAAATATGCCACAACCATGTTAACCAGTAAGCAATTGTGACAGCACAATAAAACTGAACATAATCTGCGAATAATACTGAAAATTACTTTAAAGGCCTTCTGACCAACACACCCAAATCCACAATTAATTTTTCGACAGCCTAAGCTGAATCACCTCACAAACAGTTCACTCAACGCGCCACCTAGCGGCCGCCAGCTTAACAATACAAGCGAAGTTTCTACTACAAGCCTCCGTGCTTGGCATTGCAGTGGCGTCCTGACAGAGGTATTTGATATCGATACGGAGGAGTGAAGAAAATCTGCACCTCTGTGTCTGTTATATCTGCTTTTGTTTTGGTATAATACTACACAGAAAAGTAAAAACAACAACCTCTGTAACTAATATTGGGCTATTTGTCCATCAACAATAAATCTTTCACACAGTCACACTACAAACGACAGTATTTGCATTACAAATGTGACTCTCTGGCAAGGTCCCAACTATTGCTCTTAGGACTGAGAAATTGTACTTCGCAGCGGCTCGATTAATATGCTGACTGCCAGACCTTAACTTTTGGACATCACAGATGCTCCTGAGGGAAAGCGCTGAATATTAAAACATCACAGGCAATGAGAGAAACTTTGAGAAGCGGCTCTTAAAATCTTGATGCTGACCACACTGTTTTACAATATTTGAAACTGCACAGTGCGTGAACATATTTAATATTGAATTAAAAATACGTCGTTAATTCATTTGTATTATTTTTTCCCCATAGGAAATTGCAGTCCGTTAAATAAAACAGACATTTTCTGAAAAAATAAATACATAAAATAACAAACAGTAGCCTACTGCCCTTTCTCAACTTTTAGATATTATTCTATAATGATTTTGTAGCCGTATGTTAACGGACACCGCAAATACACTCAGACAGACTGTACGGTATTGCACCTCAGTAAACGAAATCACTCTCACCTTTTCCTCTTGGTCCTTCGCGTGTGTATAAATTGTCAATGCTCTTGTGAAAATGCAGAAGGATTCCGTCACGTCGCAGGCGCTCTAGACGCGCTCTTCCCGAATGAGTGAAGGAAACATTTTCAGGAGCATCCCTCCACTACATGCGTCTTTCCCTCCGTTCCGCTCAATCACTGCGCTGCTCGCTCACACTCCGCGCGTCTACAATAAGCCCTATTGAGAAGCCACAGCTGCAGCGAACCTCAGCCAGGGGAGAGCACTGTGGAGAAACTCACAAAGGGACCACAACACTGTCGACCATCCGTGAAGCATGAGTCACAGTTCCCACAAACTCTGGGAAAACAGTGGTAACGCGCAACTTATTGTCTCTAGTGAAAAGTGGCTGACAAAATGGGCAAGTCTCTGTTAGTGTGCTATAGGAGCATCGCTCATCAGGGAAACGTTGCACTGAGGGGAGGTGCCGATGTCAGTCAGCGTATCCAAGGAGCCTTGGCGACTGTAGGAATCTAGGGGGGCACAGCGGGGCCCAAGTGTGCAGAGAGGGACTAAATTAAAATCTCGTCAGTATGATTTGGTGTTCCTGAAATGTTGGTTCACTTACAGTTATTAATTTTTTTCAATCTACTTAAGAATCATATCTCAACTATGGTGCTGTGCTCAACACGGGAAACCCATCTAAAACTGATTTCCAAACATTTAAATTGTGCATATATGTCAGTTTTATAATAATAACTTTTGACATAATTCTGTTTCTTCCCCAATTTACAAAAAAAAATAAAATAAATAAATAAATAAATATTGAAAAACAGGTTAAAGGCACACTATGTAAGATTTTTGGATTAAAATAAAAAAAAACACTTGAACAATGTTATATATTTTGTTGATTTGTGTACTTACAGTATCATAAATGTTTCTAAGAATGTTTAAATACTGAGAATAAGCAGTTGTAACCAGGCAGCCCGATCTCATGAAAGTTCGTATCTATGGCACGAATGTCATTTCTCGTGGCATTTATACGCCAAAAGCAGTTTTTGCGTGTATTTGGCACGCGATTTTCGCGTACATATTATACGCACTTTTTTGCGTATAATACACACGAACTCCCCACCCCCCTCCCCCCTAAACCTAACCCAGGGTTTTTTAGTGCGTACCATATACACGAAAAAAACACTTTTGGCGTATAAATGCCACGAGAAATGACACTCGTGGTATAGATACGCATCTTCATGAGACTGTGTTGAACCAGGACAAGGACACAGTCCATGCGTCGCCTATCAATCATATACGTGTTACCCTCGATTTCCAAAGACACTTAATATATTTTTTGTTTTATTAGACGGGTAAACAACTGTTCATCGACAGAGAAGCAAGATGTTATTGTAAATTGCAACCTGTTTGCATTGATGTCTTTGGTTAAAACACTGATTGAGTTGTGCAATGGTATGATACATTGTGGTAAATTGCACTGTACAGTGTCTTTCAACATACCTTCTGATGTTCATTCGAGTTTTATTCTTTGCCATAGCGATAAGGTGGAAAATTTGATCGGTTGACGTGCGCTGTCACTTCGCTTTAACTGAGGCGGATACAGCTACCTGTCAAACCATTTTAAATGCTTGTGTCTATCATATGCAGTGTGATTTAAGTCACATAGCTGCAAGGCTCCTTTGGCTCAATCCTTCTGTGACCTAAAACAAACAAGAGAAACTTTATATTGAAGAGAGTCCTCTAATCCAGCTGCTAGCATTACTTTATGAAAAAGTTAATTAACTGTTGCTGGCTTATGTCACCGCAATAGACCTATGCTTTCAACAGCAGTGCTGAGCCTGTCAAAACTGCACAAATGCAACAACTCCTCAATTACAGTAGGACACTCTGCAGTGTCACATTGCTCTGGATTAACAAACATTGGCGACAGCTAGAGCCCTGAGCTTCACTGAGCTACTCGGAGTCCAATGTTCTTGCATTTAATCCCACAGTTGAGAAGCGCTGAGGCAGGAGAAGCGTATTTGTTTGAAGAAGTGCATGGTAGACTAGATCTCTAGTTCATAAGTGAGGGTGCAACCAAGCTAGTTTAAACTAAGGGAGGCAGAATATTTAGAAAATGTTTAATTTTTGCTGTTGTAGAGTTGCTCGGCATTCACAGATAGAACCTTGCCCTTGATACTAAAGGACATTGTCAAAGTGTGGGTGAGGTTGCGATCCAACTGTTGGCCTTGTGATATTTGCTTTAAGTGCTCAATTTAACAAGTACAGCCCGCAAGTGCCCAGAACACTGTGATTTTGCAGAGAAGCAAAGAAATGTTGTTTTTTTTCTTTCCTTTCTTTCAAGGGTTGCCTCAAAGGTAAAGTGTTGTTCTGCGAATGTTAGTTAAAATAAAGTGGTGTTAGTTTTCTCAATAACTAATGATCTTCGCAACAAAAGTAAATCAATCAAAACTAACTTTAGTTGGACATTAACGTTATCCTAATGCTGTTGTAAAGCCTAAACAATCTGTTACGTTAATTTCTATTATAACCGTAAAACTGCTTTGAAACTTGACTTGACTTCTGGAGAACACGATTCATACTCCAAAGGCACATGCTCGCCTTTCTGTCTCTTGAGCAACATTTAAAAGGACCAAAAAAAAGCATCCATTTAAACTGACATGCATTTTTAGAATAAGAAAATTGTTTGCACTAGGGATGCTAACGATTAAATCTCAATCATTAATGATTAAATTCTCAGTCATTATCTGCAAAGTCTCGTGTAGTGTTTATTCTGCATATCTGAGCTTGGTTCTTGGTTCTTTTTGCCTCTGACGCCTTTTGGGGCTGCCTTTCTTGACACTTTGCTTGTGTTTGATTATGATTCTGGATTACTCAAATAAACTGCCTTTGGATCCTCAACCTTTTTGTTTCAGAGCAGTACATGACCGTCATCGAACGTTTTCTATTCATTTTGTGTGTGTGTGGGGGGGGGGGGGGGGGGGGGGGGTGCGTGTGTGTGTGTGAAGAAAAAAGCCATGATCAATTACATGCTTTAATCCAAGATACAACACCCAAACATAATTTATATGAAGTATAATGCATGACAAGAAATGTACTATTAATGGTACAGTTTTTAAAGAATGGTGCTAGGTATGGAATAAATGTTTCCATTTTATAAGTATGCTTTTCATTGCTTATTCAGATTCAACTATGTATGTGGCTTTATTGGTATGGTAAAAAAAAAAAAAAAAAAAAAAAAAAAACTCTTTACATTGCAAAAGCATTGGTTTTGAATTATAGACTGTGGTGAGCAGTTCGGCCGAGGGACGTGAGAGAAAGTCGCGAGGCCGGTGGTGCGATTGCTAATGAGCAGCACCTGTGAAGCACACCGGTCTTGCATCTCTCACGGAGGAGCGGAGCAATTAAAGGGGGAGCGACGGAGTGGATGATCGAGAGAGAGAGGAACAGGCCTGCTTTTGTTTGTGGTTTATATTTTATTTTGGTAAGCCAGCAGTCGTCCGCGAGGGGCTGCTGGCCGTTAGTTATGTTTTATTTGGGTAGCTGGCAGGTTATTTGGGTAGCTGGCAATTTGTTTATTTTGTTTAAACTAAAGTTTTATTTTTGGATTGTCATCCGGTTCCTGCCTCCTTCTTCCCTGAACCTTGTTACACAGACATTCACATTTACACACAATTAAAAAAATAATAATAATAACAAAGGGCAGGAGGATGCAAAAACAAATATGTGCACAATGATCTGTTTTGTTATTTAAATGTTATTCAGTGTTGATGTTATTGTGCGGTTGGTGGTCCTGTTGGTTACTCTTTTGTCATGGCGGGACTTCACAAACTTGGCATATCACTTTACGACTTGTAAATGTTCCTTGTGCTTGTTGACCAAAAATATCAACAGCTGGAATATCTGGAATACTATTTCTGGAGAATCCTGACATATTATTAACCAAAAGTGCCATCCCAGCCACGCCAACAAGTCCACAACACCACTGCACAGCTGGGTTTTACAACACTAAAGTCAACCAGGACAGCCATGTATATGGGGGTATTGTTTAGAGACCATATGAAATTTACTGCCCACAGCTCAATGGTCATCTGGTCTTGCTTTATAGCATCACCTGGTACTGGTACTGAAACAGCCTCTAACCTGAACACACTCTCTCCCATGAGTGTCTCCCAAATGTTCTCTCCCATCCTCTATAGTCTGTGTGAGTAAGGGGAAGTTGCTTCCCAGAACCTTTACTCTGTGGTAGAGCGAGTTTCCAACCTCTACCTGATTAAATCAGACCATCCTAACATTCAAGAAACAGCTGAAGGCATACCATCTCTGTGATCACTTAAACCAAGCCCCTAATCAAAGTTACTTCCTAAGTGAAGTACTAAATTCTCTTTTTATTCTTTTTCTTCTCTCCTTAATTTTAATAGAGCTCCAGCTTATGCTCTACGTTAGCTTGCACTTAAAACTTTCCATTTGTGTTACCAAGAGAATTATTGGCTGTTTTATCATAAATTCGCCTTAATCTTCTTGATTTGGATAAAAGTATCTGCTATACTGTAAATTATCAATGTTGAACAATGTTGTGCTGCTGAAACTGGGATACAGAAACCTGCCAAATTTTATCCCTAGTGTAAATAAGTCAATTGGAATTGATTTAGTCTCGTTCACAGCGAATATTCACTCAATTATGTGAATAAACCTTTAGCTTTGATCCTTTGCTTGCAGAGAGAAACATTGCTTAACCCAGGTCAGACTGTTTGATAAAGATGAATGATGATTACTGAATGGATGGATTTTCGGCATCATTTTGGCATCTGTCAGATGATTTATTAGAAGATCATCTCTGCCCTTGTACCAATCCATGTCCTTCTACGATTCAAATACTGACTGTTCATCCAAAAATTCTGTCATCATTTACTCACCTACATTGTTACAAAACTGTATGACTTCTGTGGAACACAAACAAACTTTTGAAAGTCACTAAGGTCCAAAATGAAAATTAAAGTTCGGAACGACATAAGACATAAGACATATACTGTAATGTATCGAGGTTTGAAACGATTAAAAATGGCATAATTCAATTCAAACCAGTTAAACGAAGCGTTTCAAACCACAACCTTAAGTGTTTTTGTTCCAGCTTCACTCCATCTGTGTTTAAGTCTACTTATGTTTGGCTTGTGCCCCCCCACCAGAGCACCACACCAGAAGCATACGGCACCATGGAAACCCCGTGTCTCCGAGGTTAAGCAACAGAGTGAAAATAATGCTTCTTTTGTATCAGTGTGGTTACCGCGTCCCCTTGCTGGGCTACTTTGGGCTTCCTGATGTGAGGCTTGTATTAGTCCATGGAGGGAGCTTGGAATGGAACAATGAGACTCCATTGAGAGGCAGCCCAGTATTATAGAACAGGTAATGGGTGTAACAATGTCTGCCATGTCAATCAATTATCTCTTTTCAAGTCCTGCTCACAGGGAGCATAAATTACCACACAGTCTTGACTGATAATTGGGAGACAGCACTTAAGTATTTCGGGAAGAACACATTTCAACCACACGTATGTTATATTGAGCTGTGCTTTGACGCTCGCTACACTACCATAAATTGTTTTCTGAAAATGATATGGTTCACAATGGCAAAAACTGTTAACCTTGGTGCAGATGTTTCATTCAATCACACTATGTTGTATGTTCTCGCATACGGCCTATCACCCCATTATTATGGTCTGTAGTCGCACAACAACACATTAAACACATATTTTCACTAGCTTTCCACTGCAATAGCTCCAAACACTAAAGGTGACAAATAATAAGTGTGAAAATATTTGAAAGATGTGATGTTAGTTTGTTTTAAAGATGTAATATTTTAAAGATGTTAATTTGTGTCAAGCAGAAATATGAACTGCCCAAAGGAAAGCAACAAAAGCACACAAAAAAAAACGATTACCTTCAGATCAAGTTTAATAATAATGAAATTATGATTCGCTTCTCCTCCATTTCCTTGAGTGGATGGGGGAGGGGGGCATTCACACGACTCTCGTCAGAGTCTGAAGAGTGAATGGAGTGATAGACAGAACACAATAAACCCCAACCCAACTCTACTGGCTCTCAAAAGCTAGAAAATTGCATCAATCTCCTCCCATGGTTTAAAAGGAGGAGAACAAAACTGTCACTGCTCTTTTTGGTTATCTCAATGCTTTTTCTTTCGCTTCAAACAAATACTCCCTTTCTTTGGTAGACTGACCGTGTCTTCAATCAATCAGGCTCTTACTGAAGGGCAGCAGATGTCATCAACACTGTGGCAGCAACTCAGTGTCCCGCCCCCCGAACCGCACACATCTCTCTCCTTTATTGATCAGGAGATGCACAGAGGGAGAGGGCGGATTTTAAGATGGGCGGCTTTGTGCGTCTATGGTTTTATCTCCTGCGGGGCGTGTGCTTGTGCACATGCTTCAGCGCTCGTGCTGAAAGACTTGGGGTCCCGTCTTGGTCTCATTCACACGGTTGGGCCCGTCCTCATGCTTGCGCAGATCCGAACAAATCCTCATCTTTAACCACTCTCTCTGTATCTGCACCCTTTAAACAGATGCACTGTGACCAATCAGAGCAGCGCAGGCCACAACTGAGGGTGTGAACATATTTAGCTGCAGCCATTCAAGTCACTTTTACACGCACTTTGGATCACTTCAACAAAGCACCATGGGATTGGATTTGATACAGTCAATATGGAGCCATGTTGTACACATGGTTTGAACCAGGGCTGTCAGGGATACAAAGGAAGTGAGCATCTCTAAATGGCAGGAAGATGACGATGGAGGAGGCTACAGAGATTACGCTGATACACCTAATTAGAGCATGAAAATCCATTTCAAGGGGAGAGTAAGAGAAAGGCCGAGATGAAAAGGAACAAGGATAGATTAGTGTAAGGCCAGAAACATGGCTAATATGTGCGAAAGCCCCAAAGAATCCCTTTTGACTGATCTCTCTAATTTTATCAGTTGTAATCCAACCCTGAATCCCCACCCAAAAGGAAAGCTCCAAGATAAATGGGTGTGTATCTATATCAGGCAACCCTGCATGTCTGCTTTGTTGCTAAAGTGTCTATCCAGAAGCATGTCTGAATACATCAGTAACAAGATTGTTTTGAGTAAACACTCAACACATCTGAAAAGACATCTGAAAACACATCTTAAAAGCACTCCCAGATGTTGCCGCTGCTTTCGGGCATTCCGGAATAAGGTGAGCCATTGCATCTCAGGTGTGCCACTTTTTCAAGCGTGTGAGTTAAACCCTGGGGAATGATATCTTATGAAATCTATGAGTGCATTTCCATGAAGGGTGAAGATGACTTTTCCCGACGCGTTTGTAACAAATAACGACAGTGGGGTTCAAAAGACTTGAACGAAATCTGCAATTTAAAAGCAAATTTGAACCTGTAAAACAACTAGTACACTATTAATCTTATTTTTCAACAATGTGAATGAAATAGTTAATAATAATAATATTTTCACGTTTAATTAAATGTTATTCTACTTGCCGATTATTTGTAATTAGTTGTGAAATTTATAATTTATGAGTGATGCAAGCATGCAAACACAAACACACACACACACACACACACACCTACTCAGTGATTCCCCACATGACTTTTTGTTAAACTGTGGTGGGTGGTCCTTGGTCCCTCTAGGGAGGTCCAGGGGTATGTCCCACCATTAGAATTTTTTTTTTTTACATTTTAAAGTTAATTAAAAAATCTGGTGCACTTTGAGAGTTCAAAACAAAAGGCTCCAACCCATATTCAATGTGCAACTTGAATAAAGTCAGTATATTGACTTCTACCTGAACTTTAACAGGGACTTGAACCTCTTTTAAGTTGTTATATAGTATCTCAGTCTACATTACACTACTACTACTACTACTACTAATAATAATAATAATAATATATTATTATTAATTGAAAATGACAACAATAACCATATATTGTAAAACAAATGCACTGAAAAATCTAATTTCGGGCCACTCATTTAAAGGATTATTAGGAACAGAGGATTATTAGGAACACCATACTAATACTGTGTTTGACCCCCTTTCGCCTGTAGAACTGCTTTAATTCTGTTTACGAAACCAATTTGAAATGATTCGAGATTTGTGACATGGTGCATTATCCTGCTGGAAGTAGCCATCAGAGGAAGGGTATATGGTGGCCATAAAGTGATGGACATGGTCAGAAACAAAGCTCAGGTAGGCCATGGCAGTTAAACGATGCCCAATTGGCACTAAGGGGCCTAAAGTGTGCCTAGAAAAAAATCCCCCACACCATTACACCACCACCACCAGCCTGCACAGTGGTAACAAGGCATGATTTATCCATGTTCTCATTCAGTTTATGCCAAATTCAGACTCTACCATCTGAATGTCTCAACAGAAATCGAGACTCATCAGACCAGGTGACATTTCAGTTTTAGTGAGCTCTTGCAAATTGTACCCTCTTTTTCCTATTTGTAGTGGAGATGAGTGGTACCCGGTGGGGTCTTCTGCTGTTGTAGCCCATCCGCCTCAAGGTTGTGTGTGTTGTGGCTTCATAAATGCTTTGCATACCCCGGTTGTAACGAGTGGTTATTTCAGTCAAAGTTGCTCTTCTATCAGCTTGAATCAGTCGGCCCATTCTCCTCTGACCTCGGATCAACAAGGCATTTTCTCCCACAGGACTGCTGCATACTGGATGTTTTTCCCTTTTCATGCCATTCTTTGTAAACCCTAGAAATGGCTGATGCGTGAAAATCCCAGTAACTGAGCAGATTATGAAATACTCAGACCGGCTATCTGACACCAACAACCATGCCACGCTCAAAGTTGCTTAAATAACCTTTCTTTCCCATTCTGACATCAAGTTTGCAGTTCAGGAGATTGTCTTGACCAGGACCACACCCCTAAATGCATTGAAGCAACTGCCATGTGATTGGTTGATACATAATTGCATTACTGAGAAATTGAATGTGACACACATAAAAGGGTGCCGGTGAGTTTATGTATGCACTGTACTACATGTTTCTATTTTGCAGGTTGACTGTTTTTGTGTGTGTAGTTTGCCAAAACACTAGGAAATAATGAGGCATGCAGCAAAGCAGGCATTGTTTATGTCACAGAAACACTTTTCAAAGGCCTGGCTGTCCACCTCTTTATGATATGCATGAAGCCTCATTTGTCCCTCTGTCTTACTACTTTACAGTGCCTGCCACCTATATGACTGTAGGCTTGATAATACCAATAGAGATATTGTGAGGTACTACAACCACTGAAACAGATAACAAATATGTATAATCTTCCACAGGTCTAAAAAATAATAAGCATTTAGCTAGTGAAAATGCATTCTCAAGTGTGAAGAGAAATGCAGATTGCTCCACTTACCATGCATCATCCCCCTTTTCTAATGAGTGTTTATTATAAGTGAGCAGAATTTATCAATTGATGAATTATGAATGCAAAAAATTGGCATTTTAAATGAAGTGACACTCAATAGTAAAAAAATAAATTTGACATAGTCATTCAAAAGTGGACTTCATTAGTTCAAAACATTTTGTAACAAAATTTAAATAGCTACATTATTAATTGCTACTTGTAGACTTCCTAATACTGCCCTTTTTACTTCCAGGCACCCAACACCATATTTGAAGACCCCCATATTGGGGTTATTTACAAGTTATTTCTATTGTAATTATGACTATTTAAATTATTATTTTGTTAACAGAAAGTATGAGTGTTGATATGCAGTATTAAAATAATTAACCAATATCAATTTTGTGATTACAGAAGGTGCGTGTATATGTATATATATATATATATATATATATATATATATATATATATATAGTTTAATGTTGATGTTTGAATCCATTTGAAGACTTTAAACCTTAAAATCAATTTAATCAACAAAATAAACTAGAGATTATTGATTATTTAAACAATTATATCTCATAGATTGATGTTGACAACATATTTTGGGTAATTCATTCTCAAAAAATAAATGTGAATGATGTAGGCTAGAAGGCCGTGTAACTGGGGGATGATGTGATAATGCGCAGAGCCTTCACTCTTCTGCTACTGATCTTATTGAACAAGCCTAGATCAACAAGGTATTAGTCTCTATAGGACATGCTGTGGGGAGTGTGTTAATGCCACTGCACTCTGTAAAGGAATCACTGAATGAAGTGACTTTTCACTTAATAGAGTTTGGTCTTCATGAGACTAATCATAAGTTGAAGAGGCACCTCAATATGCAAAGCCTTTCTGGTTCAGTTTTCTCGTTTGTTGAGAGGGATTGAATCAAGTTGCCTCTGTCAAAAGCAGCAGAAGCACACATAAACAGCTCTAAACAGTTTTGCTCATCAGTCAACAGCTGAGACGTTTCGCCTTGATTCATTTTCTCAGCTGTGAAGATTTGTCCCCTCATAATTCAATTATTTCTCATTCAATCACTCTCTATTGGATCACGATCACTCCCAGCTCGCCTCGTTAACGCAGGAAACACAGTCAGGACGATTCGGTGGTGATAGTCTCAAGACTGCACTTTGACTGCTTGTGTGTTTGGATACATTTCATTATATGATATGGCACATCATAACACTCTCTGCTGGCTGAACTGACTGATAGAATACTTCATTCACAGCTAGAATGAGCTTTGAATGCACTAATGAGAATGAGAATCTGATGCATGGTATATGCAACAATGTAGATAACATATATAAAAGACTGCAATAATTCACGTTTATTTGTGAAACCATCTCAAATTTGTTAAAATAAGCATGAATGAGATGATTATGGACAATACTCTGTCTTGAAGTTGTGCATTTTCATTCTCAGAAATCATTCAGAGGCACTTATATTTTATGGCTTTTGAAAAAAAGCTCTCTCTTTTTTTTTTTTAAGAAATATTACAAGTTGACCAGAAATGACGGAGAAGCTGTGATTGGCTGAGCTTAGTCATTTCCCTGCCCCTCCTGAATCTGATGCCTGATAAAACTGGTACAAATAATTGCACACTGGACCTTACTTTGAGTTTGGAACACGTTTTTCATAATTGCCTCATCCCTTATAATCCCTGTGTTGTGTTTAATCCCTTCATTTTTTTTAAAGACATTTTAATTATTATCATTTAGCTGCAGATAATTACAGTAACCTTCAGACCTTAAGAAAAGAAAACAATTCCAAAGACACGACCACCGAAGTTTTTACTAAGACAGCACTGAAGTTTAAAAGTTTCATGTAAGTTCAAAGAAAAAAAAAATCGCTCTACATAATATAATGATCAAGAGCTGCAGGTCACTCTTTGATTGTTAGCTTCGACAAATACAGAGAGGGAGAAAATAACTGAAGAAACCTGAGCCTTTGTGAGAGCAGGTCAGGGGTCTCTAAAGTAAGTGTTTAACTCACGCAGGCTTGTTGTGAATATTGGCCGCTTTTCCACTTTTGGGTCAGTGCGAGCCAGGACTAACAATGTACAGGGCGGGGCCAATAGCCTCGGATCTTGCGCCTTGAGGCCAAAGTCAAGCTAAGTTTCTAAAGTCAAGCTAGCTCACTGAAAACTAGATCGCAAAATGAACATGACAGAAGTGGACGTTAGGTCTTTACTTTAAGGGGATACTCCACTTTTTTTGGAAATAGGCAACTCCCCCAGAGTTAAACAGTTGAATTTTTCTGTTTTCGAATCCATTCAGCTGATTTTCTGATATTTAGAAGAATATCAGTAACCAGACAGTTTCTGGTCTCATTGACTTCCATAGTAGGAAAAAATATATATACTATGGCAGTCTATGAGACCAGAAACTGTCTGGTTACTGATATTCTTCTAAATATCAGAAAATCGGCTGAATAGATTCGAAAACGGTATCGAAAACGAAAGCCTATTTCCAAAAAAGTGGAGTATCTCTTTAAGAATCAAGGCTCCAGCACTGATATTTGACCAATGATTTAAAATAAAAAATAAAAAAAACATCAATCATGCTGAATCAAACCAAATTGATCATCATTTCACATAAAACACACAACACGCAAACTCGCACTATGGCTGCCGTCGCATCATCCAGGTGGATGCTGCACATTGGTGGTGGTTGAGGAGATCCCCCCCTTCTATGTGAAGCACTTTGAGTGTCCAGAAAAGCGCTATATAAATGTAACGAATAAAAAATAAGCTCATGAACAGAAAAAGGATTCACCCAAAAATAAACACAAAATATATATATATTGAAGAATGTCATTTTAATGTCGTTTTACTGCATGGCCTTTTATGCAGTCCAAATCTAATCTCTATCCGTATGGAGGCACCATTTACAAAGTGACAATTACCAGTCCACATACCTCTATATCTGAACATCAAGAAATTCTGCAGTTCATCCTACATATCATATCTCACCCAGGGGGCTCTTTTGACTTATCATTGAGATGATGAACATGGTTCAAAGGGACAGCAACAAAGCCTCTATCTTGAGGACATCTCAATAAATACCCAGGTAACAAGACACTCCGGGAGAGGAAGCTATTGATAATGTGCACCCCAGATAGAAAGTACTGAAGCACTATCATGCAAATGGAAGACAGTGGCAGAGGTTAGCGAGGTGGAAGATGGGGGACTGGGAGGCAAATAAAACTCTATTTAATGAGGACTTTTACAGTGACCTTCCACATCAAAGATCCACAAGTTAGTCTCCATCAACCAGCGTGCACACAGAGGCTATTGCACCAGCAGCTAGAGAATTACTACCCCCTCCGTCCAAGTCAATGGACCTCTGACTCCACACAGAGTTTATCACCTAAATCTGCTCACCCACAGTCACTCTCCCAGCTGCTTGTTTTAGCTATCGACATCTGGACAAGTAAAATCCTCTTAACCTTTTCTGCAGTGGAGGTCAGCATTAATTTATAGTCTATAGTTAATGCTACATAACAAAGCACTCAGGGATATCAATTTATTATGTGCACAAATGTATGGATTACATCCCAAGTCATTCGGGGATCCAAACCCCTTTTTCTTGGTTATAATCAGTTCAAAAGAGTCAATTTTGTTCATTGATGCATGCATGAAATGCTATCTGATTCATATCTGAAACCACCAATGGACACAAACAAAATTCTCCCAAATTACTAGATTTTGGATGCAAATTTGTGTTTTTGTTGCGTTTGCAATCATTATAGTCATAGTCTATAGAAGTGCACAGTGCATGACTAATTATTAACATATGTACTGTAGGAATTTATTGTTAAATGAATTGCTATTGGCTTGTTGTGGATCAAGTAAAGTAATTATAAAGAAGGGTGAATGTGAGCCGGTGTCCCTTAGGAGTGATGTTTAATGGGGACGCTGAAATGAATTGGATATACAGCCTAGAGCTCAAGGTCACATAAAACAAGACCCAAGACATCTATACCCTCACACAAGGTCATAAAGGTTCATTACAGTCACAGCGCTTTTGACATCATAGCACTGCTTGAAAAATCAAGCTCCTTGGCTCAAAAGAAATCTTTATTAAATCACATTCAGTCCCTATAGCCGTAGACAGGGCACTGCTGCGTTGTACTTGAGTGACCGGCCTCTTGCCACCAGCTCCCCGATCTAATTTATAACTGCGTCTGCAAAGTCTGAGAATGCAGATGACACATTGAATAATGCTAAAATGAAGAAGGGACTAAACCTAGAGATTTTCATTGTCTTGATCTCCATGGGGTACAGTGTAAGACAGTCAAGGCCATTATTAAAGGATTACTTTTTTGAAGTACCTTCTTATAAAAAAAATAAGAATCGGTGTTCTTTCAAGTAATAGGTAATTAAATGACAAAAAAAAGGTCACATAAAACTCATGGTCCATAATGCAAGTGACACGGGTCAAACCCCTCATATGTAACAACAGCTCAGCATATGAAGACAACCCCCCATTATGACAAACATCTTCCATACTGAGCACATCCTTTCTCTACGCTGGGGCATTTGCATGGTCTTGCTGCAGGAAATGTCTTGGCACTCATAAAGGTCACTGATATCAAGTTTAATAAGACCTACACATCATCAACTCTCAAAACATTGTCAAGTATAACCCAAATATCCTCTTAAAAATAGGCCCTTGTTGGAAGCTTATAGAAGAACTGTTGTTTTAAGGCAACATGAAATCAAAACTGACCTTATTTATTAATGCATTTGGCTACACATATTCTGAATAATTAATCAATGTAAGTTTTTCCTGTGAAAAAATGTATTTTATTTATATGGTTTTAGTCATCTTGCATCTTGAATCAAAATGAACAATAACTTTATCTGACAGGAACAACTTTCTTCTTTTCCCACTGTTTAATAATAATACTAATAGTGCATTTGATTTCTAGGCACCTTTCTTGACACTCAAGGATACAGTATACCTTACAAGCATACTAAAGCACATATCAAAATGTAGGGAATGAACAACATTCCGTAAGCTGGGTACATAATCACATAAAAGCCTGTGTAAAAAGAGTTGAGACGAAATTTAATAACAAGAAAACTATCACTATTTGAAATATCCTGTGGAAGCGAGTTCTATAAATTGGAGGCTACATAACTAAAAGCTCCAGAAGCCATGGATATCAGAGTTACAAGTTAGTTCTTGTCCTCCAATTTCAGCTAAATGGTGTTCTAAGAGTGTTGATATTCAACAATGGGACTTTTCACTCTTTGTATCACTTTGTGTGTGTTCTACAGTAGACTGTCTGTTTTTTTCTGTGTAGCCTACTATTAGCAGTGGTCACTTTTCAAAGATTTTTTCGGAAGATACATAGAAATGCCTGTAAGTTAGGACAAGGGACTGTCTTTACAAGTGAATCATAGAGTCATGCCCCCAAATAATTAGTTCAAACCACTGATTCATGAAATGAAATCCCACCCGGAAACTCACAATTGGGTTAGTTTGTTTGGAACTACAAATGACAAAGGCAAGATTCATCAGGCTCAAATTGTGAAAGAATGATTGGGAGGGAGCATGATAAATCGTATTTGGGGTGTGCTGGAGTAGACTTTCCAGAGTGCTTGACTCTTGCCAATAACAGATCTTGACCTAAAATTGATGCACCTCTTAATGAAATTAAATGTTGTGATATTATTTTCCATCAAGAGGTGCATTCATTTCAGATTTCTTTTGGCCGGGCAGTGCATTTTTCTAATCAAAATGTTTTCTCTAACAAGACGTGTTTCTTTGTAATTTGTCATCAATGTATAGTTTTGTTTCCCTTGTGTCCCCAATACCACTTTCCATTTATTTTATTTATTTTTTTAATATTACAGCACTCTTGCTTGTGACATTGCTTAAATATTAACCACATTCAATCTGGTTCTATTCTTGTATCCTGTATGTAATGCAAACAATGATCTTTAGGACACAGAAGTACAGTATTCTTTTTCTTAGAGTCTGATATGAATATGTATTTTTTCTGTGCTCTTTGATGAAAAGTTTGTTTATGTAATATTATCACCCAAGTTGCCCTGCAGGCAAAATCTGGCAAACAGTAGATAAGTAGATATGTCCTATATTTAATAGGTAGGTCTCAGCTTCTTTCCAGCTGAGCTTTGAAAGGCTATTAAACTAGGAAAAAGATAAACGAAACCGACTATAGTGACCTTAATGTTCCACAAAACTTTTCTCACGCATTCTTTTCTATTTCTTGCTACAGTAAATGACCCAAATGATTTAAATATACAGGATGAAGAAAGGGGAGACAAAAATCAATTCCCTGCAGATTCTTGGTCATTCTGACGGGAACGTCATCCTCTTCGTTTAGAGCCGTTGGACATCGGAAGCCTCATTGTGGGAATGTCACTTAAAAAGAGTCCCATGGGGTGATGAGAGTATAGGAGAGACTGGCCAGGGACTACATCACTGAGACACACTCTATCATTGTGTTCTGACTGAGCCGGAGCCAAAACTCAAAGCGGTCCTGTTGCCGAGCCCTCATTGTGATTTGCTGTTAAGAGCAATCGATCAACTGGAGCTCACCAAAATGTGTCAATCACCCAGAGGAGTGGCCAAGAAGGACGAGCTTTCACCTCAGCCAGTGAGAACAGATGTGACACTAATGAGTTGGAGCACTTCATCTCACCCTAGATAGACAGAAAGACAGAGAAATCACACTGAGGAGAAGCATGCTTCAAAATTGTGTGTCTGTGTTGGAGGCATTCAATTATCTGGCATGTGAGAAAAAAACATTTTTTAGACACTTCCTGTTATGTTTCACACCACTGTGGAGATTGATGTTGTCTCCTATGCTTTTCTCAAGTTATGGTGCAATAGGTGTATGCAACAACACTCTTCAAAATTCTTTATTGGCATTGAACACGTGGCCGAAGTTCCCATACATCCTTTTCAACACCACCACTAGGTTGGCCCTTTCCTCCTGTCCAGGTTTGGATCCACCCGTATTCATCCAGTTTACTACAAGACCATGGACTAAAGATGAGACTTATTCCAAAGAACTATCTGTGATTATCTGCCAACCAAGTCTTTCTGGTAGAACCTAAAATGTATATCCCGACTGCATCGCCACAAAACCCTTTTGGAACCTTTGTTTTTATGAGTGCATTTACACTGATGTTCAAATAGGCCAGCGCCGGGACCTTCTCTCTGCTTTTATTGATTACACTATGAGGTACAGAAAATACTACTTGACCTAATCTGCACTCGGCCCATGGAGGAAATTTTGCTGATGGCTGTATTTGCTTCATTGCTCAGTTTTGTCTCTTCTCTCGTGTTGTGAGGAGTCCAACATATCAATATCAGACAAAGCATTACCTTGCTTACGCAGCACTATTTTGATTATTTTTCAAAGTGAATTGCTTTTGCTTTGCTTCATGTACATCGTTCTCCCTGCCACAGAGCTACCAGGCCTTGGCTGCTAATCCTCCAGGGCCGTGCATCATTTTAATTTCTTAATTCTTACTCTTCTTTCTATCCAGGCCTCCAGGGACTGCGAAACAGTCCTGGAACATGGTTTGGGGGTAGTCCCAGAAGACACAGCCATAATGTGTGCCAGAACTGCATGAGGAACATGACATATGTAACAAATTAATTCTCCACACACACTCGCTGCTGCGTGGAATACCAATGAGAGTCATCGGCAGACTGCTATCAGGCTGTTCGAATGCAGCAAGGTTGTCCGGCTACAGTGGGCTGTTGTACTCCTGCTCTGCTTGACATGACCCTCGGGTGGATTAATTGAGAGTTTAGTGGAAGGTTAATAATCAGCAACAACAGGACTATGAAAGGATTCTCCCTTTCAGACAAGTCTTTTGTTATAATGAAAAAACAAAATGAACTGAGAAGCAGGTGAAGTTTGTTTAGAGCCAAGAGAGCTAGTTTCTGTGACAAAAGGGGTGGAATTAACAATTTGGTTTAATTCCCTCACCCAGATGCACAGTCACTGGTTGGCCACACCACAGAAAAGTTTAGAAGCCCTCAAGCCTCCCATCCCACTTAGATTCTTCAGATTTTTTTTTTTTTTTTTCAGTTGACTGCTTTTGTGAACATTTCGTAGTCACACATTCCTTTACTTTGCTCTCCTGAAAATAAAGGTTCCAAAAAGGCAGTAATGCCTTTGAAGAACCATTTTAGGTTGCCAAAAAGAACTTATCAGTGACCATTTCTTAAAATAACCATGTATTCTAGAACTACTTTTAATAATCTAAACCCTTTACACTATAAAGATTCGTTATTGCAATGAAAAGATTTCATGGATGTTAAAGGCTATATAAAGAGTGTGGATTTTTATTTTTGTACAAGAAAATACAAAACTCTATAGGCAAAATATGCCCGTTTTTCCACAACAAAACAATTCCCACCAAATCAGATGAAAATTCTGTTTTCAACATAACAGCTCTGCATTAAATTGTGATATATTCTTGAAAAAAAAACAGCATTATAAATAAACTCTTTCTTAAAGTTTACTGTAGTACTATACAGCCAGGTTTAACAGGCGTTCTCGTAAGTCTATTTATTGTTTAGCAATGTTACTACTGTATCATTAATATTATATTATGTCATGATATTACAGTGCACAGAAGTATGCAAATTAGGATTTAGCTCTTCACAATAAACTTCACATTTTCTAACAAAACTCCAGCTTTATGTCATATCCCTTTCTATGATTATTTATTTATTTTTTTCACATTTTGTTAAGAGGATCACACACTTATGATATATTTCACACATAGGAAAACACTGAAATGGAATACACAAAGTACATACAAATTTACATAATCTTAGAAACCTCATCTTTATGTATAAATTGAGGGATTGTATGATTTTTCTACATAGACCTTTCCCATTACCTGGTTAATAATAAATGCGGTAGGGTTTTGCATAATTTTTCGGAATGGATCCTGTTTCCTTTCCATAATGGACAAATATAATCAAGCATCAAATCTTCAGCTATGATCTGCCTTTGATTGAGAGCATCATAACCTTATTCAGAATGATTCATCCCTTCTCAAGCTGCGAGTCCTGTTAAGGAAATAATTGAGGCAGGGAATCAGGGCAAATTTACTGCTTTATGAGGAAATGCTGATGTTCTGGCAAAGCCATTCTTGGTTTGTTATGTGAATTCTGACATGCACAACACTATAAGTTCAAAAATGTAAAATGAGATGCTAATAAGGACTTTAAAGCATTTCATCTACATCAGTCTATTTTCAGAATGCAAAATGAGTGCACTTTCTTAGAGCAGTACGAGATCCATTCTGATGAATCACTACGGTAATGTGTAGTGATGTGTTTTACTGATTTATGTTATCTTGATTGTGTGACTATAAAACTAATTCCTGGGCATTTCAATAAGCTAAGAAGAAAATCACAAAACCAGAAGCTGTATTGCTTTTATATTTATATATAATAATAATATGACATAACTATATTTTACATGAACATAGATAATAACCTACGGTATCTCATGACCAATTCATGCAAATTCGACGAATGATTAAAAAGTGTCTAATTCGTACTAATTCGTATGACCTCACTCGTACGAATTCGTACGATTTGTCTAAACCCACGTGATGGGTAGGGGTGGGGAAAGGGTTAGGTCATTCATACGAATTAATACGAATTGGCCAATTCGTAAAATATGTTACTAATTCGTATGAGTGAAGTCGTATGAATTGTTACGACTTAGCCACTTTTTAATTATTCCTCGAATTCGTACGATTTGGTCGTGAGATCGGGTTGATGGTTCCCTTTCAAGGGAATATGAGCTGCGTCAGACACTGTGGGAATGCCCCTGTGTCAGTGCGTCATGAAGCACATATGGAATCAGTCGAGTGGTGAGACAGAACATCATAGGCGGGTGACGTCATCGACCAGGAAACTATAGAGCCCCCCAAAATAACAATCGCGACAGCTTCTGTGCTTTCAGAAAGCGCTATATGTGTGAATCTGTCTAAAATTGTTTTTTTTCTGTCTTTAGTGATTGCTAGGCTGGAGTTTTCACATATAAATAATAAAAAAAAAACATATATTCACATTCACGAACAGCAATACAGGACATGTGTTCCCGCTTGTACTCATTATCTTACGGGTGGGGATACACACAAACTGTTTGTTGTTTGTTTGGGAGTTCAGTCCAGCATGCCCAGTCAGCTCTCGAAGGGGCTGATTGTGAGCATTGCAAGCGTTTCCCCCAAACGGCAACCTCCCCGTCTCTCTCTTGAAACCAACACTGAAGTGAATTAAACTGCAATTCATCGACTGGCTGCTTCAGGCTGACTGCAAAAGCGAGTCAAATCTGTATCTCCCCCATGTTAAAATGCCAAACTTCACAGCAGAAAAGGACATGTTTACAGCCTGGTGGCAAATAATTGTTTTGGTCCATATTGCTAATTTTGCCCTTCATGTTGACTGTATTATTTTAAAACTCATCCATTTAAATTATATTAAGCAATAAGTTCTGCATAATTAAGGGCGTGGCCACTTGAGTGACATGTGGATTGTCGCTGCTTTCACTGCTATAGTCGTTTGTCTGCTGTCTGTTAGCGTCACCCTCAGCTGTGTTTGTGCTTTTTTCTGGAATATTTCATACAATTTAATACATGTATTACACCTTTGCCCATGCACCCCGTTGGATTCCGTCGTCGTCGTCGAGTATGGAGAGAACAACCAGCGCGGTATTTCCAGTTGTTTCCCTCGCATGCACTAATGGATGTCTGACAATTTCCTTGCTTTTTTGAGTTTAGATTTAAAAACTTCTGTAGATATAGAGACCACACTCATTGTGCGGTACTGTTGCTCTCACGGAACAGACATGCTTATTTAACTTTGTGGTGTAAAATAAAAAGTGCCGTCAGATGAAATCCTGCAGGTGTCAGTGCATTCTCTCCATCCACGCTATAGATGCACGCACTTAAATGAGCATGGATTTCTAGAGCAGAAATTGGCTGCTAATCCTCCAACTTAGGTAATATCTTTAATTGCTGGTTTAACTCATCTGAGAAAGTGAGAGGCAGCCAAAATCAGATTGTAGAATGGACTGAATAAAGCTCTTTACGAACTTGACATGCAATGCCATGCTGACTGACATGTATGCGTACAAATCACTGTCACACGCACAAGCTCAGAGCAATATTGTAAGTTACTGTCTGCATGACAATACGTTTTTAACTAGCAGAATAATAATGCATCACGATTAAGCGTGCCGCACAAGTCCACAAAAGTGAAGCCAAAACGTCTCGATCGCCCCCCTGTGACCGGTCCTAGTATAGGTCATAACCCCCACCTCCCCATGTAATTCAACGGGACGTGAGACCACTAAACAATTAAAAATACTTCACATATCCTTTTTCCAAAGTAAGTTTCTGTCATTTACTGTAGTTTATATCACGCTGATATAATTTCAAGTGTTTGTTTTTAAAATAAGTTTGTATTTAGTTCGTTATTTGATGCTAAAAAAACGGTGCTGTGACATCATGATTGACAGCTGTGATTGACAGGTTCTCTGTGTGACGTAGTCACTGCTGAAGCACCAGTGGACTTTTTTTCATAATGTTGACTATGTGGTAGTAGTTGTATTTACCTTATTTTAACGAGGTACTGCAATCAGCGGACATCATTAGAGACAGAGGCCACTTAATGAAAGTGCGGGGCGCGTGCTTGCGTTTGATTCAGCGAGAATGAGGGCACGGCCTTGATTTCGCGGCTTTACTTCCTGCTCACGACTGCGCATGACTGGTCCCGAAAACGCAAAGTGCGCAGACTCAGGTCCCAAGATGTCAGCGTCATATCGAGACATTGGCGGCTTCAGTTCTCTCGGATGGAAAAGAGCGGAGGAGCGTCGTCCATCTTTTTTTACAGTCTATGATCACCATACACGTAGTTGACTGCTTGTATGTTGTGAGAAATGTGTGTGATCTGTGTTATGTACTGTTGTATACATGCTCTTAATTGCCCCTTGTGGGATTAATAAAGTTGATAGTAATGTAAAGTATATAGTCTCACTTTTAGTTACGTCTTTTAACTATTATAATATTTCGAAGGGCAAAAAACATGAATTTTAACTAGTGGCTTTACTTCTTCATCCAGCTGTCACTTTAGCAAGAGGCCAGTAGCATGTAGCATACCGAATCCCGAATACCGAATCCACTGGTTAAGATTCAGCCGAATCCAAAACCGAATACCGAATCCTACTCCCATCCTCAGTCCATTAACACAGTAAACACATTAATGAAGTAAGCAAAGTCAACAGCAGTGTATTTTTCACAACTGAAAAAAATAATAATAATAAAGAATAGGCAACATTATGACACCAAAAATGCTTCTTTGCTTGGAAAAAAAATCATCATATATACATTACGGGTCCTTAATTCTAATTTTAGTCTGCGAGTGTTGAATAACATCACACCTCTTTGGATGGAGATGCTAAGGTAAAAATAATGGGATAAAATTCTAATAAGCCTAATTATCTTTTAATGAGTGGAGGTTATGGCACTGAATATGCTGTGTGTGTGTGTGTGTGTGTGTGTGTGTGTGTTTGTTGTTGAAGCAGACAGCCTCAAAGAGCTCTGGAAGTGACACCTTGCAATCACACCAAGCTTCTCCCTATTAACTACTGAGAGAAGTAATTAAGACCTGTTCCTCAAAGGACATGCTGAGGTGATGGAGAAGGATGGAAAAGTACAAAGTAGTTCTGTTCCAAGAGCTACCTCACAGCCAACAAAAACAGCTAAAGTGGCATCCAATGGACATTGAGCCTAATGAACAACTGGTTTGGAATGCTCTGTGGGAAGAAACTTTATGTGCCAAACAAATAGTTGACCACATGCGAAACATACGGGAGACGCAAATCACAACTGTACTGTGGTGTAACTGTAATACGTGTAGTGCCTGCCCACTTTTTCAGCGGCGTTGGTTCCAGACAAGTATTTTGCCTAGGTTTTACTTTAGATTACTTAATTCACAGTGCTTTGAAAGTGGGTGGTCTTGCAGTGATTTGCTCGCTACGATTTTCTGATTGGTAGAACTTTCTTTGCAGAAGCAAATCCTGTTTTCCAACAGAAATTCTACTGCTAAACACAATAATTCAGGCTTCAACAAAATCACATATCATCTATAGCTCATAACAGGTCAATCTTCAAAGGTTAAAGCTATCATTAAAAATCTATTTCCTTATGGAGAAAATGAGCTAATCTAATAAGCATAAATATACATGACACACACATTTGAGCGAAATAGTTTTTAAAGGTGAAACATCAGTACGTAACCTGTTTGTTTGAGTGGCCAGTCTGGTCTGCTGGACGCAATACATTTTTTACAACTTTATTAAGCAACATGGCAACAGTATACTTTTTGTACATTGATTTCACTTCATATAATTATAGTAAAAATGACTAGTAAAAATTGCAGCAGGTCAAATGTGAGACATATGTTGGGTCATCCATGTAAACTCAACCAGAGGTCCTCTGCTAAAAAAAAAAAATGTATTTTGATCTTTTTTTTCTGGTAAAGAAATACATAATTGAAAAAGAAGTATATTTATGGTTGTATATTTACTGAGTAATCCATTATTTTGTCGAGGGGAGTCAGAGGAGCCAGAGATGCATCCACGCATACTGTAAAGGTGTGGGGTAAAAAACCTAGGCCGAATGGGAGAACCCGATAATGGTATGCTTCGCCCCCGAAAGCAAACCTCAGGAACCTCCCTCATCCTCTTTCGGAAACAACGAAGTAATGGCTGTCTGCTGGGAGGATGAACCCTTTCTACAGCTCCTTTTTCAGAAGTGTCAGTACTTCCTGAAGTTCCTGCTCCATATCCAAAGCCTGCTTGGGGTCCACCAATGAGAGTAGGACCCCTAGAAATCTGGGCAGATGAGAACCAAACTGAATTCTGTAACCCGATTCTATAATCTGCAGGACCCAATGAGATATATTTGGCAGAAGTTTCCACGCTGCCAGAAAATCTACTAAGGGTACCAATCTCTTGAGACTGGCCTCTGGATTTGATTGAACAGCCACTTCGGTGCCCTGAAATGGATAACCGGCAGGGAACAAGTGACTTGACTGTTCTACAACCCTCCTCGGAAGACCGTTTGGGGACGCAACACCTTGGTGTCCTGAAACGCATAACCTGCTGACGGCGCTGCGACCGAACTGACGGCGCTGCGACTCCCCTCAGAGAAACGCACCCCAGAGGAAAAACGATTCCTCAAAACCATCCCTTGGTTGCACAGTCACTACGGTGCCCTGAAGCGATGAACCGGCAGGGAACAACCGAACTGACCGTTACACGACCCTCCTCAGAGGATCGTATGGGGACGCTGACACCTCGGTGCCCTGAACAGCAAACCGGCAGGGTACAACCAAAATGGCAGCACTGCTACCCTCCTCAGAGAGTCACACCCCAGAGGTCGCCGAGGGAAAACGATTTCTCAAAACCGTCCCTACCACGGAGGAGCCCTTAGAAGCCTGATAGCTTCGTTTTTTTGTGACAGGACTTCTTGTCTAAGCTTTATTAGAGATGACGACTTAGTTAGCTTAGTTCCTACGACCTCCCTCGGAAGATCGTTGGAAAAAACAGGCACCTCGGCGCCCTGAAACGGCGAACCAGCAGGGAAACCAAACTGACTGCTCTTCTTTTTTCTTATTTGAAGGCTCGTTTGGGGACACTGACACCTTGGTGCCCTGAAACGGTGAACCACCAGGGAAACCGAACTGGCAGTGCTGCGACCCTCCTCAGAGAGTCGCACCCCAAAGGGCGCTGAGGAGAAACGATTTCTCAAAACTGTCTCAACCCCAGAGGGGACCATCCTTAGAAGCCAGAAGATACATTTCATCTAAAAAAAACCTCTTCTTTATTTCCAGTCTCATAATGTTCAGCTGGTCAGTAAATATTTAACTGGCAACAGCACAGATAAAACCTCTTTAAAAAAAAAACTCCTCTTTATTCAGCAGAGATATGAGCTGACTTATTTATTCATTGAAAACTTAAACATCTGTCTTTTTCTTAATATTTGTATTTGTTTTTGTATTTGTACTCTTTTCTTTTCAAACAAAACACTAACTATACCAATTCCTCAGAACTGGAAACCGCTAGATCTGGCATGTGAAAGCTGTGAAAGGGCAGAGCCCGTCCCAACCCCCGCTGTCAGATCCGTTTGCGAGGCGTCTCCGCGCCTCGGCAACAGAGAGACCAGCGCGGGGAACGCAAACCGAACCATCCTCCTCATAGAACGCCCGGCGAGAGCGGAACGTCCTCGCGGACAGATTCTCGCAATGTTCACAGTCAGCTTCCTCGAGAACTGACTGCTGGCATGCTCCACTCCCAAACAGCAACCAACGTAATAGCTGATGTGTGTCCCCACCCATGAAGTAACGAGGGCAGGGAACAATACAACATCTATAATCTTGCTTGCTAGCCATAAAGATAGATAGTTATATATTGGGCTTTGACAAACAACAATAAATAGACAAGGACAGATTTCACAGAGAGCGCTTGCTGAAGGTACAGAAGCTGGTGCGGTCTGACTTCAGGGGTGCTTTATAGTTTCCTGGTCTATGACGTCACCTGCCTTGACGTTTCGGGCATCCATTGGACTGATTTTACATGTGCTTCATAACGTAATCACGCAGAGCGTTCCCACCGCGTTCTAATGCTCGAGGTTCCCTTGAAAGGGAACCAAAAGTGGGTAACCTTTCAAACAGCTGATACGTATTGTGTTTAAAAGGGAATGTCTGGAGAACAAATAATACTGAAACTAGAAATATAGTTTCCCTTTTATCAGTATAACTACATTCAACATCCCTCTCTGAAAGCCAACATTTTTGAATAATTCAATGTTTACTGATGTTTACTAATGTTTCCCCTCTGTAATTTGGCCCAAACTTGTAATTTTGACCCCATCAACAAAATAGTGGGTTACTCAGTAAGTATACATCCATGACATCTCGTAATTTAGCATTCATCTTCAGAAAAAAAAAAGATAATAATAACAAAATCAAAAATTTGAGCCAGGGAAGTTTCCAAAATTTGGTTGAAATGACATGGAATGACCATTGTGACCTGGTAAAGAGCTTCAGTTCAGCTGTGAAAAGACTTCCATGACTACATGAAGCATTGCAATCCACAAGCTTTCAATACAAGATAATTACTGATCTATGGAGCAACAGAACTGGAATTAACAGGGATTGTGAACATGAGGTGCATCAATCTTGCTTCAAAAGTTTGTCCCATAGGCCCACTGCTGTTGATTTTTCTCTATCTCCCTGGCTTGAATGCGAGGGAAGGTATATCAATACTAAATCGATTTCCCAACTGCAACGTTGTGGGACACATAGTGTTGGAAGTCCGAAATTGTTTCCAAACTTGAACAAAAGGACATCCGCAAGAGCTCCTGTTTGTCTCTAAGCGTCAGCATTAACAAGTGAATCAATTACAGGGGCTATATGTTCCCCCAGGATGTCAGGAGGAGGACATACAACTAGAAGTGTACCTAACCAGAGAAAAGTGAAATTGCAAAATCACAGGCAGGCTTCAAAGAGTACTTTTGTTGTTCCAGCTATTAAACCACAAAAAGCTTCGTGAAATTGTGATTGTTATATTCTCTTTGTTGTTTTGCAGGTAAACAATTATATCCCTTTGTTGATTTTTTTTTTCACTACTAAAAAATAAATAAAATCAAAATCAAAATACATTTCAAGACCACACCAGAAATGCCAAAATATTCATTTCTATTTTTTTTTTTTTTGCAATTAGTTTATCTATTCATTTTTAACAAGACAAGAAATAAACTGAAGTCTTTTTCAGATTTCATGTTCAAATAAATTTACCTCCATGGCTAAACACAGCCAATGGATCTGTGAAGTATTCATTCATTTTAATATCTTGCAACTCATAACTCTTGCTGTCAAAGTCATTTGACACACAAGTACTTTGCTGTGAGTTTCAAATCCCGGAGACATGAAATCCATATTTATGCTGGATATTCTTCTTGTGTTTATTCCAGGAAACAAGCATAATGGAGCAGTCATTACAATATTTACTAGCAGGCCTGTCATGTGACAGAACATATTTTCATTGATATTTCTGAGCTGTAAATATGACTTGAAGTAGCACAAAGGCCTGTAATAAAATAATATGCAATGTAATCCCACAGGTTCTCAAAAAAAAAAAAAAAAAAAAAGAGATCAAATACTGTGAGTGTTGGGCAAGCTAGTTGGAAAATGTAGTGAGCTAAGCTAGCAGTTTCTCTAAATTAAATGTAGCTTCACTACAGAAGCTACCACCCTGGGAAATGTAGCAAGCTAAGCTACAGCAATAAGGCAAAAGTAGTTTCCTACATCTAAGCTATTTTTTTAAATTTAATTTTTATATTGAACCAACTGTCAATCAAATGGATAGACAGGCGAAATTTGTCAGTTCAATTGTTTATTCAATTGTTCAAACCCAATTTGGCAACAAAAAAAATAAATAAATAACAAAATCATAACTAAGCTATAAAAAACTATAACAAAACCAGGTCTAGAATGTGTGCACCTGTCCATTAAGTAAATTTCCCACGTGGATTGAGATCGATTGAGATTGGTACATGATGCCACCATCCGGAGCAGAAGGTGGTGGCATCAAAAAGCTGGTTTAGGGCCCTATGAAATCCGTTTTATTTTTTTTCCCACATTCCAAATTCAGTTTTTTTTTTGTTTTTTTTTTCTTTGGCTCCCATTTTAATGGTTAAATTAAAGGAGCAGTCCGGGCTCCTCGACCGAGAGCACATGCACCAGCAGTCTGCCCAGCTCGAGCCAGTCAGGGCTCCTTGACCGCGACAGGCAGCCGCCTCCGGTTCCTCCATCAGCCTCAGCTGCTCTTCACTACACTGCAACTCGTAAAGATAGCCACGAACATCGGATTCGAGCAGCAGAATTTCAAAATCCTCTTGTTCATGTTTAGTTTCTTCCGTCATAATAATACTTCCTATCTCCACAGCGCTTGTTAGCTTAGCTTAACAAACAAAACCGGTGTGCATACACCCTTAGAATGTCTGTTGGAGGACCATCACAATAAAGAGTTAGCAGATATTAAGCAGAAAGTCTACTAATGCTCTAATAGTCGACATGTAGTTGCTTATATAGTCAACAGAATGTTTGACAAGGGATAATCAAAATACAGTGCTACCTTGAATCTTAACCAGCTTCATGTTTCAGACACTAAATATTGCTAAGATTACAGCTCATAGCATCAAAAATGCAGCCATCTGTTGTTAAATGAGTAGATTAGATTTTACTCAAGCTAATGTACAGTAACACATTTTCCTGCCCCTAACCTCAGAAAGTAAACAGGAAAGAAAGTTCAGAATACCCTTGTCCTTGCATTGGCATAAGTCAAACTCAATGTCTCCCTGTCTGGTTTTCACACAAAAAAATAACATTTGCTTATTGAAAACCTTGTTTGCAAAAGAATAACCACCCACTTCACTTTTAGTTTTATATACGTTTTATATAATATAGACAGTTTTACAAATACATGACTTACAGCAAGACCTTGTGCATGTCCTGCCTCATTAGCAAACTACATCATTGAATTCTAATTCGTGTTTATTTCGCATCTTTGCTCAACTCGAGGCCTGAAAAAAAATATAAATTGGTCTGCATTTCTGATTAAGGCAGAACTGTTGAAGCAGATATAGCCTTCTGTTATTAAAGTCTACAGCAGGGCCTCTTTCATCCATAAAATGTCACAAAGATAACTGGGATAATACGGACTCTATGACACATCTACAACACTATCCTTCCATCACAGGAGAGATCTGTGAGAATGCAAAAATTAAAAGGGGCAAAAGCCAGTATTTTATTAAAATGGTTGAATGTCACTTAAAAAGAGTGCAGAAAATGGATCATAACTCATATTTTCAGTCAATATGTGTGCACAGGCAAATGTAAAATATTTGCATCAGATTTTGTATATAAAAAAAATGTATGTTAATATGGATTGCATGCATGCTTGCATATCTGTATTGAAAGTATAAAATGTTGCGTGAAAAAAAGAAGTGAAGTATGAAAGCATGAAACACCTTTTTATCAAGTTATTAAGATTATTATTTTGACAGGTTACTCTGTGTATATATGCACATGTAGCATAGCATGTTCTGTATGTAGACAAACCAACACTATCTCACGGCCAATTCGTACGAATTCGACGCATGATTAAAAAGTGTCTAATTCGTACTAATTCGTACGACCTCACTCGTACTAATTCGTACGATTTGTCTAAACCCACGTGATGGTTAAGTTTAGGGGCGGGGTAAGGGAAAGGTCATTCGTACGAATTCATACGAATTGGCCAATTCGTAAAATATGTACGATTTAGCAAAATCGTATTAATTCGTACGAGTGAGGTCGTATGAATTGTTACGAATTAGCCACTTTTTAATCATTCGTCGAATTCGTACGACTTGGTCGTGAGATCGGGTTGGACAAACTGAACATTGAAGTGTCGACAATTAGCAATCAGTTGCTTGACAGGTCAATCGGGTAAAATCATGTACTTACTTTAACCATACATAAAGTAATAATTAGTTAATACTTACAAAAATCTATGCAAAATATTATATGAAAAGTAACAAAGAAACTTTATTAGTTGCTGAACCTCATAGCGTAATAGATTCATAAGCCATGTCTCCAAAGCAATATAATAGTTTGCCATTGCTTCAAGACATAAATGGATAAGTTTACCACAATTTGTGGAAAGTCAATTATCGCCGAGATCAGGTTGAAAAATGTCTTTGTCAGAATTCAACAAAAGGCTATCATTTTAAGACATAGCTATTTGGAGTAAAAAATAGCTATTATTTATTCCCCTTTTTCAGTGATTGCAAGTGTTCTGGAAAATCTCCATGTCAACGTAATGGGTACATGTCCTCTTAAATATGAGTTTTAAACCAAATACTGGAAAAGAGAGGGAAAGGGACAGGGTTTTTATTTATAATTTTTTTATTTAGAAAAGAAAAAGAGATTAGGATGTCAAGCATTTGAGATGTCAAGCTCCGTAAAGTAGATGAGAGTAGGCGGTTACAGGCAGGGAAGGGATCAAAAAAGAGCTGTTAAGACGGTCAATCTCCTCTTCTCGTAGTGGACCAGCAACCTATGCAAGCAATAAGGAAGGTATCACATTTGTTTTCTTCTTAGTAACTAACAATTTAGTTATAGTTTTGCAACTTTGTGTAGGAAACCAAAGCAAATCGTGCGTCTCCGAAGGACAAAAATCAGTGTTGTTTTTGCTCATGAATGAATCAGTGTTCTGAACGAATCAGTTGTTTGGCACTATGTAACTTTTATCCCCCCCTAGTGGTTAAAAAACAAAACCGAATGCAACTTGCAGAAGAATATTGTTTTGGTTGTGCTTCAGCGCTACATGACTGTGCAGATGAAAATGGTTATCCTACTGCTCATTAAACAAATGTCCCCCTATACTCTTAAAGGGTTAGTTCACCTAAAATGTTTATTCTGTCATTAATTACTCATCCTCATGTCGTTACAAACCCATAAGACCTACCTTCATCTTCAGAACAAAAATAAAGATATTTTTGATGAAAACTATTAGTATTCATCTTGCGATAAAACGTGTTCCCAGGTGTTTGTGAAGATGTATAATGAGCATCAAGACAAATACTATTCATAGGAGTCTACTCTCCGGCTGTTGTTACACGCCAAAGGAAAGCAGTAAACCTTTCCAAAGTGAGGACAATGAATGCTGAAAGGTTGTAGAAGTCTTGTGTCAGGGGCCTCTGCGGAGTCTACGTCGCCATGTCTTCTGCCTCAGATCTCAGGGTTGTTTTCACATATCATACATTAGGAGCATTAAAGCGCTTCTCCACCTGTATTATTCAACCTGACTTGCAGAATACATTTTGAGGTAAGAGCCTTCTTTACATCTAAATTTGCACACAGACTGCAGTAACTCCAGTCAAGTCCTTCAATCTTAACCCTTAAAGCCTATATCAGATTTGACAGGCTTGTGAATTTCTAAGGCCACTATATGCAACATGCAGAATTTTAACAATTAAGCAAGGGTAAGCTTTGTGTCCCAGAAATAAGGACATCACACTAAAGGCCATTGCACACCGAGCACGAAATATTCGTATGCGTATTTTCGTGTTCGTCAGCTTGAAAATTCGTCACGCATAGAAACCTTGCACACCGAGTCCGTTGCGTATTTCTTAAACCTTTGCGGGAAAAAACGCAAAAATACCAAATGGATTCGTCAAGCAGTGAGGATGATTTTTGCCCTCTCTCTTATTGAAAAGGGAAGAAAGAGAAAATATTACGTCCATCCAATCCTGAAATTGCGCCGAGAGGAAGGAGAGTTCCTTATCAAGGAGTTGCGAATTTATCCTGAGCGATTCAAAATTTACCTCAGAATGTCAGTGGGACAGTTCGATGCTTTGCTAGCGATTCTGGAGCCACATATTAAAAACAAGACCACCAATTTCCGTGAACCAATCGATTCTGAACGGAGACTGGCAGTGTGTCTGAAATGGACCAGGTATGGACACACACACGGACAAACACACACCCGCGCGCGGCCCGTTGGAAGCGCTGGGCAGACAGAACAGCTAGGCTGTTATTGTGTATTGTGCCCAAATACATTAGTTATCGAATAGGCTGCTCAATCACACCTTATTCGATCCTAAATTTCAATCTGATTGAAAGGGGAGGTTTATTAATTTCATAATCCAATATAGAGAAGAGAACATAAACACTTGATCGAATTGAAAACCGAAACTGAAAGCACGGCGCATATGTGCAATGATTTGAGGACGAGCTCCCCCCGGCCCTGAATTGTCAAAAGACCTCTCAAAATGCTGGCTCTGGATGCGAAAAACGCAGAAAATCGAACCCGATCCGATTAATTTTATGACGGACGAAAGTTTCGGAGGCGGTGTGCAAGCGTGACTGACATAACGTGAGGTCGAATTTTTTTTTTAACGTGCGAAAATTTCGGATGCGAATTTCGGACTCGGTGTGCAATGGCCTTAAGGGAGTAATATCTCTGGTGGGATTTCATAGCAACATCCCAGATAGTTCTTTAGATCTTTTATGACAAAACCAGTGATGGGATTAACACATATTAAAGGGGTGATGAACTGAGAAATCAAATTTTCCTTGAGCTTTTGATATCTAAGAGGTTATCATATTATAAGAATATCCTGTAAGTTTCAGAACTGAAAACGTCCTTGTTAGTCCAATAAAAGCTTTTATTTACACCATGCAGCCTCTGAAAACGTCTCGTTTTGAAAAGTGGGAAACTATGACGTCGAAGGGGTTAAAACACCACCCCCGCAGAAGAAGATCAACACCTACTTCAACACGGCCGGTTTAGCCCCGCCCACAGATTCGCGCATTACACGCATAGCTAAGTTGCCTAACTTACATGCCTACCTCGTGATGACAAACCGGATCGTTCTACCGAGCAATACAGAATATTTTGCACTGCCTGGTTGTGGAAGAAGACAGTCGCTGCATAAGCTTCCTCTGGATTCCAATAGGACTTCATGGATAAACTTTATTTTTAATGATGTTCCAGCTGATGAGGGTAAAACATCATCATCTGTTCGCTTCATTTCACTGAGGATTGTTTTGTAAACAAGACTGGATTTGCAGACCGATTAAGAGTAAAGAACGGTGCTGTGCCGTCTATATTGGATCTGACAGGAATTGTGCAACACACGGACTCTGGGTCGAACATGTATGGGCGAATCCGGTTGCCATTTGACAACATTGGACGTTTTCCCCCACATACACCGACGGGTGAGTGAAACTCATTATAATATGCACAAACTGTTTCCATGCAAAAAAAATCCACTCACAGCAGTGGGCGTTTATTTCCAAGTCTTCAGTGCGACACGCCCATAAAAACCGACCGTTTTTTTAGGAAGGCTCACAACTTGGGTACAAAATAGCCTATTACTTATTCATTTTGATGTTTTTGAATGCAAAAACCAAGCGAACGTCTTAAGTTGACCTCAGACAACAATATAATAACATTTTAAAAGCCAGTTCATGACCCCTTTAATAATATCATTCCAAAGCTAAATATACCTCCCTTGTCTAGAGCTCGACTAACTGTGGACAAAAGAAACAGGAGGAGGAAGGTAGGAGAGGATGAGTGCCGCTTACACATTTTTCACACACAAAGAGTTACAGGAGTCATTCCAGTCTGCTCCTCTCCACTGGAGAGAGATATGTGAGGTAATGGAGCACAGTGAGGGCTCTGGAGCAGGATCCTGATCCCAGTGAGGGGCCGATGAATGTCATAGGAGGCCAGCATTTAGTGTCAGCATGCCTCAGACTTGTGGAAAGGCTTCTGTTGAGGAAACAGAGGGGGATGATATTTGTCAGCTTGGCTGTGGTTTCTCACCCCACAGGTTGCCTGTAGTTTGAGGGCAAGCGCACATTCTCCGAAGATCTGATAGAACATCTATAGCATGGGTGTTTTGCCTGGGGAGGCCTCCTCTAAAAAACTGTGATGAAAAAATAATTGGTTGTATATGTGTGTGTGTGTGTGTGTGTGTGTGTGTGTGTATATACATATATAAATAATAAGCATAGTCCATTAGAACTTGAAGTGTTTACACATACAGTAGCGCATAAATTTGATGAGACTTTGATTTAAAGTGACATTTTTACCCAAAAATGAAAATTCCATCATAATTTGGGCCCTGTCCCAAATGGCACCCTAAGCCCTCACCGTCTTACTATGAGTGACCTGGCTTCGTGATGTAATGGCGCTTTGATTGTCGGGAAGAAGTCTGCTGCGGAGCCCGCATCAGTGCATATCGACTGCAAAGAGTCGCGAGCACCCTTCTAAGACCAAATATTTTTACAAATGGGACACCTTAAAGGGATACTTCACCACTGGAAAGGGGATTTAAAATGGGTCATATATGTAGAAGAAATGTGAAATTATTTTTCAATTTGGAGCTTTCTAGACTGAGAAAAGCCATAAAATGTAATTTTGGCTTATGTGGATGAAAGACAACAACTCCCAGAATGCACTTGCGCTGCCCTGTAGGAGGCCACGCCTACCGGTAACAGAGTGCAGTAGTTAAACAAGTAATAATAATAATAATAATAATGCATTTCATTTAATGGCGCCTTTCATAACACCCAAGGTCACCTCACAAGCAATAAACAGGTCACTGCATGAGACAATACACACAACAAATAAGCCACATACAAATAAGGTGCATTAAAAAATCAATACAACATGTTATAAAAAGCTTCTATAAAAAGACATGTCTTAAGACGTGTTTTAAAAGTCAACAAGCAGTCGCTATTGTGAACATCAAGGGGAAGAGAGTTAGGTGACACCTTGGGGGTGAGAATGGGCTGGGTTCTTCTGACAAAAGCAGTCTCAGTGCTATGGGGACGAAAGCCAGATTGAAATTGTTCATACAAGTTATTATTAGAGAGATGTTCATGAATTTGAACTGCAATACATTTTTCCACTATCTTAGAAATAAACTGTAAATTTGAAATTGGATGAAAATTATCAAAATTAAGTGGATTAACCCCTGGTTCCTTAAGTATGGGAGTAATAATGGCAGATTTAAGATGTGACAGAACCAGAAACAAGTGAAGCATGGACAATTTTAGTAATCAATGGCGACAGGGCTGGTAAACAAGCTTTCACTAAATGAGTAGGTAGAGGGTCTAATTGACAAGTCAAAGACTTAGATTTACCTCAGAACCACTATCTCTGAAGTAGTAGGTAGTGTAAAGTTAGGGGGGGGAAACAGATTAGGGAGGTGTGTGAGTGATAGATTGACAGGGGTCATTGTGAAGATTACCAGGTAAGTAATTGCTGATGTACATTTTCAACCTTAGATGCAAAAAAGTCAAAGTAAAAAAAAAAACACGATCACATGAGTCAGTGGAATACATATTAGATGGCAAAGAATCAGGTGGTTGCAGAATATTGATTACCACCAAGAAAAGGGACCTGGAGTTATCACGGGTGCGAATTCATCTAAAAATGTTCAGTCCATCATTGAAGTATGTAACTAGTTCATCTAGAGTAAAGAAATCAGATTTACTGGAGAAGGTGGCAAGTTCATCAGCAAGAGTAGGCACATCAATGTTCTTAATATTCCGAAATGTGATCGGGCGACACAGGTTTACCTTAAAAACGGCCAATTTGGCACAAAAGGACACTAGTAGGTCTGATATGGCCAGATCAGAAACAGTATAGGCTCTATGCACAACTTACTTCCACATTCTGTAAAATGTCCCTCACATGTGTAGATTGATATTTAGACGTTTTATTTTTTTTTCTTCTTCACAGTAATGTTTAGATATTTATATGGAATAAACGCCAATAACAAAGTGGACCAGGTAGGTTAGCTGATTACCTTAAACATCCATAGATATCGTAGTCAGTTCTTAGAGTTTTTACATTTCAATTTTGTTCTGCAGCCAATAATTCATCGCAGAAAAAAGCAGTGTGGTTGGCACAAACCATGTTTATCTTCAGTGCCATTGAACTTATATATAATTTAGACAGAGTATGTTACCCTTGCAAAGTTTTGTTTATGGTTTTCAAGGTTGAGGGCATGTCATCCAACCTGTCCATGTTGGCATCTGTCTTGGCTACTCCTACCAAGTAACAAATGAATTTTTGCCAAAATAAAACAGTTGACTGGGATACAGGATGTGTTTTCTCCGTCCTTTAAAAAGCAGAAAAGCCCATTTATTTATTTTTTATGCTATATATGCAAGATTATAATTACATTTATCATTGTTTTCCAATGCTGCTATGCATGGGGGAGGGGGTTGTTTTATAGACTAATAAAGTCTAAAAAGATTGTTTTAATTTTAATTTTTTATTTGTGCCATAATTTATTTTGTGCAATATCTAAATTGAAATTATCATACTGTACATCTGAGTGGGAGAATCTAAAAGGCTTTGTCGCCTTTTGTTGACAATGTTGACAACATTATTGCTGATGTTAGTACTTTAGTTTCTCTAAAGAATTTAAAACATCTGCCCAGTTTTAAAAATATTACATTATATTATACAGATTTGTACTTTCTGATGTATCAAAGTTTTGGTTCCATGAACACCCAGTTAATAGACAAATATATATGTATATATCTTCATTTGTGTTCCAAAGATGAACAGAAGTCTTTTAGGTTTGGAATGAAGTGAGGGTGAGTAAACCTAGAATTTTCTTTTCTGGGTGAGCTACAGTATAACTTTAAGATATTATAGCATAAAAAAAAGGTATTATTGTTTGTTCATTAGGAACAAGCAACCTTAGTTGCAATAGTTGCAGACTTAGGAAGTCTGCAACTTTCTCAACAGAAAATGTCCTAGGCATTACATGTTGAGTGATGTTCGTTAAACCCAGGTCAGTCTCCCACATATACAAAAGAGTTTTCTAACACTTCCTCTCCTTTCTGATTAATCCCAGCACAGCACGACTCCTGTCACACCACAACCTCGCAAATACTCAAATTCACTTTCCCAGAATAGATACATACAAACTCTCTCTCTCTCTCTCTCTCTCTCTCTCTCTCTCTCTCTCTCTCTCTCTCGCTCTCTCTCTCTCTCTCTCTCTCTCTCTCTCTCGCTCTCTCTCTCTCTCTCTCTCTCTCTCTCTCTCTCTCTCTCTCTCTCTCTCTCTCTCTCTCTCTCTCAGCCTTGACTTTTCTCCTGAGCTTTGGCAAATATCTACAAGACAAAAAGAGGCCAGCAGTCACCGTTTCCTTGTCAGATTGTATGAGGCTGTGACACAGAAAACAATGAATCGATGACAGCTGTTTCTATGCTCTCTTTGACATAGCTGTTTACTGAGTGGAAGAGCTGTCACCTTTAATTGAGCTAATGATATTGTGCAAAGAGAAATCAGTTTAAAAATAACATTTGCCTATTGCGTCCCTTAAGCTTTTTTTATTCACACATGCCAAGTAGCAAGAAGATTGTTTATAACAACATTAACATACTTCAGTGGAGTTTTGAACTTTAGCAAGTAGGTAGTGAAGCCCATTACTAGAGTGACAGGTCTAAATTGTTATCATCTATTGCTGTCTGACTGGTCCATCTACCTTTGTTTACCACTTTTTGAAGGCTTGCCCGCATGTTTATAGTGTAGTGCTGCCAGTTACCCAACATTTTGTGGTTGAGTGAGTTTAGACTAGGTGTGGGTTGAATTAATGAAGAGACTGTTATGTGAAAAGTATGTTTGCAAGTATGCTCTTTTTTTAAAACTTGTGATATTCCATGTACTTTATGTGTTAAGCTGTGAAATAAGAAGTGTAACGTAACCTCTTAAACGGACACTCCACCCATTTGCATTAAGATTTCCATTGTTAGAATCCAGTCATACTATTGAATGGTCGTGCAACACTCTCTCATTTTCCCCTGAGACAAGAGAAATCTAGCTTTTTACCTTTTTCACTTCCTCAATGACACAAAACAATGACTACAATGATGCAAAAAAATCCTAATTTTACATCATTGTAGGAGGAAGTGTAAGAGGAGGGGATTTCTGTGAAGACTACAAGCACTAGTCCCACCATTTCAAACCCGCCCATAGGGGGTTGGACCTAATGTGCTAACAGACCAATCACAGATCAGTGCCAGTGCGTTTGATTTCACTGGGAAACTTTTTGAAAATATGGACGAAGGTATGGAATACGCAGAAGGATGCATTATGGATAGGGTCGGGTACCAAAACGTGATGCCAATAGTAAACAGTAATAACCAGACCAAATAAGAACGAACATTTCGGTGTCTGACACTCTGGGTGCTTCTCATTTCTTATTTGTGCATCCTCGTTTCCTTTCCTTGTTTCCTTTCCTTGCGTCTCAGCTCCACCCCCTGTAGGACGCGAGGGAAGGAAGCGAGGAAAGGAAAGGAGGACAGAGGAATCGAATAAAAGCTTTTTTTTATACATTGGAATACTTGATCACTCGAGCGTCACACCACAGTGTCATCAGCAGCGCTAAAAGGATCTGCCCTTATGTTGTTGAAGTTTGGTTAATAAATTCATAATAAATAATAATAAAGATAGGCTATACTGTTGAAATATCTGAGATGTGTGGTTTATAAAAACTGCAAAGGTAAAGTATAAATTAAAATGATTGTGACCGATGTGAAGGGGGAGGAGAATTGACACGTGCGTCACGTTTAGTGAATACAGTTCCGCGTAGGATGCACCTGTGTATCCTCGCTTATGACTCCTCAAGAAGCCTCCTATCTCCTCGATCCTCGACTCCTCACGGTGCAATTAGAGAATTGAGATGTCCTTCAAGATGGCTGAGCTCGATCGGTTTCCGGGTCATATGAGGGAGGACGGAGGAGCGAGGAGACGAGGAGGGATATTGAGAAGCACCCACAGTGTCATGAGCTCGAGCTTTCATGCTCGCGCCTATGCCGCCACCGGTCAGGCCGCCTCGGCGCTCCACTCTATGTCAGTCCTCCAGATTCTCCAGAGCGACATTCTCCGTGAGTGGGCTGAGAGCGGTAGAGAGGTTTACGTGGCAGCTGTCACAGCGTTCGCTGAACCCCGACGCACTCAGTCTCTGGGCAAAGACGAGCTAATCATCCCCTTCCTCAGGGGAGCTAGAAGGTTGAACCCTCCGCGCCCCCCTTTGGTTCCTATTTGGGATCTTTCTATAGTTCTCGAAGCTATGAAAGCCCCCCCCGTTCGAACCGCTCGAGTCCGTGAACCTTAAAGATCTCTCGCTCCGATAGCGAATGAGACGCCAATGTCCTCTGTCCGGTTCGGGCTCTGAGATTGTACACTACACGCGCTGCCGCGTTCAGACGTTCTGAGCAGCTGTTTGTGTCGTTCGGGGGGCGTACCAAGGATCTGGCTGCCTCTAAACAGACACTGTCTAGATGGATAGTGGACGCTATTGCCTCTTACGCATCTAAAAGCCTGCCTTGCCTGCTGGGCATCAAGGCTCATTCAACTAGAGGCATGGCCTCATCATGGGCATGGACCTGCGGAATTTCCATTCACGACATTTGCGTGGCTGCGGGATGGGCTTCCCCATCCACCTTTGTCAGATTTTACAATCTGGAAGTTCCCGCCCTACAGGCTAAATTACTAGCTGTCTAGTATGCTTCAGCTCCTCTGATGAGCTGCACTATTGGGAGTCACTCTCACAACCGGTTCGCCACTTGTGCTTCCCTTATGTGCTTATGTAATACACAATCACGGGCCCGTTTTGCTGGCTTATCACTTTACATTCACTCCTCTCATAAGGGTCACCCGGATCCCCCCCGGGACTCATTAGTGGACACATAGCGCGCACGGCGTTGACCAGGTGTTCCCGTAGCATAAGCTAGCTTACGCAATACGAGAGAACCTCTCGTAAGAGAACGAATCGGTTACCTAACGTAACCTCGGTTCTCTCTCGATGAGGGAACGAGTATTGCGTTCCTGGCCGTGCTTGCGCTACTAGCGTTTTCACTTCACTTTGAAAAAATCAACTTAACAGCCTGAGAGAGACGCATTTAGCCACGCCCTTTCTGGCGGGCTCTGACGCAATGAGAGCGTGCCTGCTTCTCATTGGTCGCGAGTTCAGCCCAGCTCTCCCATAGGCTTAAGCAGTTCTCTCTGAGCGAACCAATGAGCTGCTAGCAATGGATACAAATTATAGAATAATTTTTTGGCTTCAACTTCTCAGAAATGATTAATCTTTCCCGTAGCGTAAGATAGCTTACGCAATACTCGTTCCCTCATCTAGAGAGAACCGATGTTACGTTAGGTAACCAATTCGATTTTGCCATCAGATGGTGTTGGTGTACTCTTTTTTTAGTCCATTTCAGAGCAGAAGGAAAAAAAATATTGTATGGAAAATACTGTTCAGAAGACTTGAAACATAGTGCATTAATCATGGACCACTCTATTTCATTACATGGCCAGTACATTCTTTGACATTTCTCTTTGGTGTTTCACAGAAGAGAAGTAATTTGTAATGAAGTATTCCTTGAAAAATGTCTGGCAAGAATTTGCGAAGATTGTTCATTCCACCTTCAGCACACAGAGTACCGACCTTTGGCTTTCAGAATCTACATATGCTGGTAATCATCTTGGTAAATTAATGCATAATTAATTCTGGATACTAAGAAGTGACTGCAATACAATCCAGCATTGGTCATAGAGCAAGTCTCTTCTGAGCTGGGCCAGGGTTGGGTCAGAGTTGAATGACGAAGCAAGTGGGAAGGGAGGAGGGAGTGAGCGAGCCCACCGCTCTCATTACTCATCACACTGAATTTACGAGCATGGCAGTGTGCTGGGGTGATGCTGTGTATTTTACCCTGAGCAGTGCTGCCTTGGCAGAAGGGTAGGAAATGTGATTTATGACTGTATACTTGGGAATGTGTACTGTATATTAAAGTGAATGTGTATGTGTAGTCAACGTGAGGCGACATCAACTGCACATCATATTCTGATGCTATTAAAATGTTAACCTTTAGATTACAATTCACACCAGTTCTGTATACGAAACTGTGAAATATTTAATTTGTGCCTTAGGCCATTCGTATTTTTTTAACTCATTTAAATAGACTGAGAGAATTAATAAAAAGTATTGAAAAGATTTACATGCATAACCTTTGGTTTTTGCCTGGGGCAGATCTGCAGTATAATGACTGAACTTTTTGACCTAAACAAACTCCCAACTTGGATATTAATTACTTAAAATTTTACACGGATTCAATCTTTTCCTTCCTAAAATATCGATAAAAAATGATCATGTTTTACTGTGTGTTTACTCTGGAGCATCAAAAGCTCAACTTTATGCAAATTAAATGTCAAACTAAAAACACCAGGCGGCAGCCAATCAATGTAAGGTGAAGGTAGTAACATTCTTGATCATTTAAAATATGCCGATTATGCAAATTTTTATTGTTCATGAGCTGGAAAAAAATGCTCTGAAAGTGATTCTAACGGTATTGTTCTTCTGATGTTGTTGTAGCTGTTGTGTGGATTTAGCTATTGTTATAAAATTAGAATGATTATTAAAACTTTATATTTGTCATCTTTTACATATGTTGAAATGAACATGGATTAAACACACTTGCAACAAACAAACCTCAAGGAGGCTTTCTAGCCTCCCATGTCCCACTGTCCCAATGTTTAAATGAAGCCAGCACCACTGGGCTCATCGAACAGTCAATCTTTACGTTCACACTCTTCCCTGAGAGTAGATGAGATGAGGGAGAGATTGCTACCGTAGGTGGAGCGATTCAGCGGGGGGAGTTAATGTCTTGGGTGTCCTCTGGTCTCCCAGCCCCATCTTGACCTCGTCCATAGCAATCACATTCCACCTTGGGTCACCAGCATGGGTCAATGTTTCAATAACGTTATTTCAGAAGTATTATGCTGGTGGCCACACTTAAATTGATAAACATTACCGAGGTTAATAGGATATGGTGTCGAGGGCAAAAAGAGCCTGGGCCAAGGTGCATTATTCTCCCATAAATCTGCAGAGCGCACTGCCGCGTCAGTCCTGGATCCTCTATCCTTAGCTGGGCTAATAAGGCCCATAAAAAGCTGGTCTGTCGGTCCAATCAATCTAAACTATTATCCTCTGCCAGATCGTTAATGTGAGACTCTTTTTATGACTTTATTTCCTAATAGATGAATTACTCGAGGAGATCAATGCATCTGATGTTTTACTCAAACATAATTAAAGGGGCATAAGCTTTCGGTCGAACTTTCCATTTCAAAGACAAGATTATGGCTATGATGATGTACAGACTGATGCCCTCCGCTGATGTCTCTGTTTATGAGGATGTTCATTTATGCGATGGAATGAATTTGATGTGGTGCAAAAACCAAACTGATTGCCATGATAGTGTAGACACTTTGTAACTTGGAAATATGTGGCTGTTAATTTTCTTTCCTGCTGTGCAGAATAAAAATCGAAGTGCGGTTGCTGGTGTTACGTTGCACGGTGTGCATTGCAAGCAATTGGTTGGTACACCCTGAATGCAAAAGTACAGTGCGGCGTGACAAGCCACTTGAAAGATATTTTATGCTTAATGCACAGTTATGAGAAGTAGGATTATGGACCAATGAGATTTTACAATGGGTGGGGCTACCACTGCAAAATATGCAGAGTTCATGCCATGTCATGTGGATAATTACTGTAATTCTAGATAAACCCGGATGTTAGTCTATGTCCTTGGCCTCAGAATTGTGCTTCTGCAACTGCAACACTATTAACAACAAAATAAATCTGTGTAAACTGTAATCAATCTATAAAACCACAATGCAGTAAGTAACAAATCATTATGCAAATGCATTATTAAAGATACATTTTATTATTGGAAATTCAACTCTGTGCTAGCCATTCAACCAACGCATTCTCATCCTTTAACGTCATATAGAGCGCTATATGCAAAAACGGCGCTATACTACGCACATGGCACCCGTTACACGCGCTGTGAGGGCTAAGTTTAGGTGTGGGGTAGGGTTTGCGTGTCATATTCACGCTAAAGGATTTATGACGTCTTGGGTTCGCGTGTTATATTAACGATAAAGGGTGCCATGTGCGTAGTATAGCGCCGTTTTTGCATATAGCGTTCTATATGACGTTAAAGGATGAGAACGGGCTGATTCAACTGTATATGAATAGCTGTATTGTATGAATTCCTCAATTCAAAGCATTAAGCTTGTAATAACATTTTTAATTCCAGTGCTACTGGTGGATTTCCTCGGCAATTCGAGCATGTGTTTGCGTCATTACGTCACATCTGTACACATAAAGGAGGAGTCTCGGCTAGTAGGCTATATTGAGTTATTACGTTACATCTGTACACATTAAAGAAGGAGTCTCAGCTAATAGGCTATATTGAGTCATTACGTCACATCTGTACACATGAAGAAGGAGTCTCGGCTAGTAGGCTATAATTCCGTGAATGACTGCAATTGCAGATTTCGAACAGAGATGGCAACAAAGAGGAAAAACGCCGGACTGCAGCTTTAATGTCATAATGAGCTATGACATAAAATATGTACTCTAAATATAGCTATTTTGGCTCTTTTGGATTTCTATTTAGACTCTGAATAAAAACGAATGTAAATATGAGAAAAAAGATTATATGTTAAATAACTTGTTGGTTGTCTGGGGGAATTAAGATTCCTACTACAATTTGAGATGTAAATGACCATGGTGATAATTATCTAAATTCTATGTGACTCGGTTTATATGCATGTGTGCAAGAAGCGAGACGGAGTGTGAGTGTGTGTGGCTGTGTGTGCTGCGCGGGCTTGTCTTTACACTGGGGGTTTGGGATCTGTCTGCTCTGATGAAGACTGATAAATGTGACATCACTCTGTCTAAAGATCATTAAATGTCAAGTCCTGCAGTGGCAGCAAAATGTGCTGGCAGAAAGTCAATGGCGTGAAGGTGTGTGTGTGTGTGTGTGTGTGGTAAGTCTGTGGTAAGTGTGTATTGCATCGAAGTCCAAATGTTGCATCATTTGCTGTCCATTCAGTCTTTCATTTGCATGTGTATCTATAGAATTACACATAATATCCCCATTGCACTCTATCTGTGTGTCTTTTTTAAAGATTGAGTTATAAACAAAAAGGCTTTGGCATAAAAACCTCAGAGCTGGCTTCAGGCAGGAGACGACAGGAAGACAAATACTCAACCCAAGAAATGTTTGCTTGGCTCAGACCCTGAATTGTAAAAAAATGCAGGTAAAATATAAAATGTGTTCTTTTCCACTTGTCCACACATTGTAAAAAATATTGTAGGTTTAACTTAAAAAATTAAGTTGGTTGCCTTAAAAATGTAAGTTCATTGAAATGGAAAAATTGAGTTAATACACAGCCCATTCTCACTCCCAAGGCGTCACCTAACTGACGCCTTGGGAAGCATTTGGACATGCTTCAATATCTGACGCTTTAGGCGCCCTTTAGCGTCAGTTAGATGACGCCCTAGGATCGCGTGTACCCTACCCCCACCCCACACCTAAACCTAACCGCGTCCTCTAACTGACGCGTTCCTTTAGCGTCAGTTAGATGACGCCGTAGGATCGCGTCATGTAAGTGACGCTAAAGGGCGCCTAAAACGTCAAATATTGAAGCATGGTCAAAGGTGACGCCTTGGGGTGAGAATGCGTAGTAATACAATGAAGGAGATTAATTTAATCATCAGAAACCCAAAATATTATGTTATCTGAACTACATAAATTATTTAAGTTGATTTGACAAAAGAAAAAATGTTGTGATTACAAATCATGAATATATATGAAGAGTTCAGATGCAAAAGCCTCTTAGTGCCATTTGAAATTTTCTTCTAAAATGGTCATTTTTATCAAGCTTGTATATTTAAGTTCAGTAATTTCACTTAAATGGCAATGAAGATTACCTATTAATTGCCATTTAAGTGAAATTACTAAACTTAAATATACAAGTTTGATAAAATTGATCATTTTAGAAGAAAATTTCAAATGGCATTTAGAGGCTTTTGCATCTGAACTCTTCATATATTATTTTATTTTTATTTTTTTTTTACAGTGCAATGGCATTCCTCTGTATGACATATCCTGTCGTTTGGAAGATATGTTTCTGAATTAATCGAGCATTGAATACTTACAATATGAACTAATGGGCAATCCCAGTGCTGTATAGCTAAAAAACATTCCAGAGCCTTTCATTTCAAAATTACACACCATCAGTAAAGAAATAGTATTTTCTGAAGCATACCTGGCAGAACAGCTAAACAAAACCTGATTAAACAGGCTCACACATGCTTTTATTGCATGCATAATGCACTATTAATATTCAAATAATGAGGTGCTTGAGACTTTCTTTAACGCCTGGTAAAGGTTGGAGAATTGAAAGCGGGTAAATGTTTATAGCATTAGAAAGCGCCAAGGTCGAGTTAAGTAAATTGGATCTTAATTGTGGTGTTTAGTCAAGCATTGAATGCCAGCCCTTTGTCATGAATATTTTGCATGGCCTTCACGAGTGGTAAGGGGTGTGAATGAGAAGACAAAACTAGGGCGCAAACAGTGTTTTTGACCTTCATCTGAAGACCAGATAATGACAAGAGTCTGTTTTGCCTTCCTTAAATCATTTTGTCGATGTGTTGTCTTCGCCCATTCCTCTGGGACAGGTCGGCCTGTCAATCAAACGGAGACAGGGATCACATTAACGGGAGAGTTGATGTAGCTTTCAGTGCTGCAGAAAGACACACACATGTCCAGATTTAGGAAAAACAGCCAGCTCCGCATTAGGAGAGACACACAACTGCTCTCAAGCGCAAGACAACAAATGTGAGACATACGCCGATGATGCTTGCCAAGCTGTAACAGATGTCTGAATCACAAAACACGGGGAAAGACAATTGTTTCCTTAGTAATCATAATCTGTGGCGTTATATCTTATAATCAGTCGAAGCATGCTTCAAATAAACAGGAGAAGAAATTATTCAGGCTGCTTATTACCCAAGGGGCAAATGAATAAGAATATCAAATTGCTCATTTATTGATATGTCAACAACCAACAAATCATAATTAATATCACACGATCTGAATAAAAAAAAATTGGACTGGCCTTAATTAGAAAATCAGCTTCCTGTACCGATCTGCCGTTTATGCCAGTTTCCCCCTTCGATTGCGAGAAAGCAGCAGGAGTTTGGTTGCTAACAGCTCCATGCACACTGATTATGGCGGTGTGTGGTGAGGGGGCACTTGTTGGACATTTATACAGTCCGATTAATCAAGGCTATAAAATAAGATTTCAGGGGACAGTGGTGAAAAACTGTGCTGCCATTGTTACATGCACTGAGTGAAAAAGACAATAATACTGTAGTTTATATTGTCTAAAAAATGTAACATCTTTAAATTTACTCTTAAAATAAATAAGAATGGCTACTCTTTAAAAGTTGAGTCCTCAGACTTCTTGTTTTAATAGTCTTTTGAATTAGTAGTAATTTATAGGAGTAATATGTAGGCCTATATGCACTCACCTAAAGGATTATATGGACACCTGTGCTTGACTCCCTTTCGGCTTTAGTCTCAATTCTACGTGGCATTGATTTAAAAAGGTACTGAAAGTATTCTTTAGAAATGTTGGCCCATATTTAAATTGTAATGAATTCATCAACCTAAGAATGATTTTTCAGTTGCAATACATGCAATACAGATACAGATTTAACTACTGCGACTTAAAAAATATCTTACAATTAATCCGTCTTCTTTTCAGTGAATGATAAATGCGTTCTTTATAACCAAGTCTTCTCATGAGAGCTTTGTTCTAAAATCTTAGAAATAACCCAGCAAACAAATTTAGGTTCTGGGAACGTTAGTTTTTTGTTCCCAGAACGTTCCTAGAACTTTCCCTTAAGGTTAAGGGAACGTTCCCGGAACATTCTCCTTGCGTTATAAAAATGGAACCTAAAAATAACCTACATGGAACGTTCCTATAACGTTCTTGTTTGGTTTCCAAAAAAATAACCTCATGGGACCATTCGGGAACGTTAGGGGAACATTCTGTGTTCACTGGGAAGATAGGTCTCAAACCTCCGTCCTTCTTGGGTACGAGAAAATAATGGCCGTAAAAGCTTAACTCGCTCAGAGAAGGCGGTACCGGTTCTATGGCCCCTTTGCACAGCAGTTTGGCTATTTCTGTGCGGAGTACGTGCTACTTCCACATTCACTGTCGACTTTGTGTCCATGCGATGAAACGCAGGGGGTGGCCCAGTTGGCTAGTTTTAGTTTCACTCAAAATAGATTGCTTCTCTAGCGAGATTCCTATTGGTCAGTCATGACCTACGTTGTAATGACTGACCGATAGGGAACCGAATTGCATTGGATATAGATTAGTCAAAAGATTAGCTACCCATTTTTTCTTCTACCTTAGATATAATCGGAAGGATACTAATTGGCCTACAATTTTTCAAATTTGATTTATCTTATACATCAGAAATCACTGATCACAGATCAGGCATTAGAATAAACATGGTTACTTGTTTGCCATATAGTAAAAGTATGTTTGCAAAGATTGTTTGCCAAAATTTACCAAATAATGTGTGTGTGTGGCCTTGATAAAAATATAACAATGCATAACGTTTTCTGGGTAGGTTTATAAAGTATAAAAATCATTATGTCTATGTCCCCATGAAACATGGAAATTCTGTTATTTTAAGGTGTATTATTTCTGTAATACATACTTTTTTTTTAAAGTATGCTAGGTGTACTTTTTCACAAGATGTGCCATGGTATATTGCTTTTTATGCTTAAATGTGTACTCAATCTCCCACCATGCACCTGGAAGTTTTTAATGTAGTAATCCTCACTTAGTATCAGTATAGTTTAGCATAGCTTTAGTGTAATGTTGATGTGCAGTATCCATTTTGTTGAAGGTCATGTGTGAAGTTTTGCCCAAGTTTGTAATTACTCACCGTCTATGAGCCTCCTATGAGATTTTATGCTATATCTGTTGTTCTGTATGTTTTGGTTGTCTGTTAGTGAAGTATACAGGAAGCTTTTAACTTGAATTCCTTGAGGACACTACCTGACTGAGCAGCCAATAAGACCTCAGTCTGTTTGACTCTCTCTCGAGATGGACAGTATTGACAGCTGAGCTAGAACTGCCCTTCACCCTTAGGCAGTCTAAAGCATGGATAAAGAGAGCACTTATTCTTTTCCGTGAGATTCTTAAGCACCAGTACAGCAGGGTTAAGGAGCTGTGCGTAGCAAGCTGAATTTCTCTCGCTTAAATCGAACCAGTGCTGAAAGCAAACTTTACAGTTTTTTTGCTCTGAATGCATTTCTTCTTGTGAACTGTATACAAATGATTGAGGCTTTGTAGGCTTTTGGGTACCAACCTGAGAATGACCTCTGGGGCCCTATTTTAACGATCTGAAACGCAAGTGTCAAAGCGCAAAGCTCAAGTAACTTTGTGGGAGGGTCCCGTCGCTGTTGCTATTTTCCCGGCGGGATAAATGCCTCTTGCGCCTGGCGCCATCCAACATACCCTTTAAGAACAGGTGTGCATGTTGCATGACGGATTGTTTTTATAACGGCGGGTTTACCAGGCGCGTGCCAGGAGTGTTCACAGCCGATGAGACCGACGTTCTTGTCGGGGCACTGAAAGACAGAAAAGTGACGTTGTATGGGGATGAGAGAAACCCTCGCACATCGGCATCGGTTAAACATTATATACGGATGTTTCTTGCCACTATAGGGCAAACAGGTCTGATCCTTTAGTACTACAATTAGCCTTAAAAATGTGTAAAATAGCACCAGGGAATGTTTGCGTCGAAACACTTTGTGCGCCGATCCGCCCAGGGAGAGCAAGTTCATTTCCTAGTTTATCGACGTGCGTCTGTGGAGGTAAAAGCGCCTGCTTTGCACGCATGCAAAATAGGAATGAGACATGCGTATATTCATTTGCGCTGGGTGCAAGATAGAGCCCATAGTGTTTTTGTGCATGACCCTTGGCTAATAAATCAACCTTCACCAACAGAGAATTCAGAAGTGTGGATAGAAATTTCATAACCATAAGTACTACTCCAACCAAAAAAAAAAAAAGAGAAAGACCTTTGAGCATTTCCCAAAACAATCTATTTTTTTTCCATACCAGGTCAAACATTCAGGTCATTTTTCTACATGTACTCAAAAAAGGGACATTAATATTTAATTTAGTGATGAATAAATATTTTCTGCGCACAAAACACAATTCAGCAGTTTCTTTCTGTTAACTTAATTAAGAGGGAAAAAAAGAAGTAATTTTCCCTCCTTCAGGCCCCATGTATACATATTCGCTGCAGATGAGAATGAATAATAGGATTTTAATAACTTTATATGTCATGGAGAAACCAGTGATTCAAAAATGAATAATTAACAGGCTCGTGGGCTCCCGTTTTACCTCATGGGCCAAATCCCTACACACAGAAGGTGAGGGTAACACTACGGTGAGCGACAGTATCACAGTAATGCAGGTTGCTAAACAACCTCTCTAAGGTGTTTTCTTTATTTGTATGAAGCCCAGCATGCAAATAAAACACAGATGATCCATATGAATGGTATTATTTGTTGTAAAAGCATGCCATCTTTGATACAGATGCACAATAGGGTGCTAGCCCTCTTCAAAATGAGACCTCTTTGACATTATTTCAGGGGAAATAACGCATCACCCCCCTTCACCCTGAGGAGGAAATGTCAGTGTTTATGACATTAAACTGTCATGGCAGGTCTAGTGACATGTTGCTGGTTGTTTTGCTGATGTCTATATGAACATTTCCACAAACCCCGCTGGAGAGGTGTATTACTCCATGTGTCCCTCAGCCCGAGACCAGTTTGAGTCCTCATCGCTACTGCATATGTGGAGGTAATAAATTTGGCGGAACAAGATTCAATAACAGGGAAATGAAAACAGACAATTGCTATGTGACAGTTTGGTAATCCAAGGCAAGCTAGAAGGATTCCTCGAGTATTCCCGTTTTTTTTGTTTTTTTTTTTCAATCTAAACTTGAATTTTGCCTTCCTCATCTGTTTGAAGGGGTGGTTCATTCCGTTCTGCCAGGATTTATACACTGTCATGTCATTCCAGACTGACAGAACTGCAACCAAGTGAAATGTAATTTTGTTCTTTAGGGCTGAATGTCAAAACTGACTTCTAGATTCGACTTGAACCCTCTTCACAACCTCTCAAATTGGTTTGATTCCGATTTCAATTCAGATTCATTTGCATTTACTGTGTTTGTTTTCTTTACTACTGTTCAAAAGTTTGAGGATGGTAATATTTGTTTATGTTTTTTAAAGAAGTTATGCTTTGTAAACTTGGGCTCGGTCGGCCCAAAGTCCGGCATCCGATCAGCACGGGAGGTCTCTGCGTGTTACTGTCTTCCCGTGTGGCAAATAGGGATTTTTATTAAATGCAATACATTTCTAATATGTATTTTCTCATCATTTCATCTGACTCTATAAAATGGAAAGGTTTTTAATGATATCTGTGCATCATTAAATATAAGCGAAAGTTTGACTAATTCCTTTTAACTCTATTGAAATAATATCAAAGTCAGTCAGAAGAATCATCAAATGTAATAATTTATTATGTCAGGTAAATTTATCATCAGTTCAAAGATAATCAATAGAAAATATCAAATGTTCTGGAATAAAAAAAGAAGAAGAACTTCTGAGAAATAGGCTGTGAGAAACTGAGTCTCGTGGACTCAGCCTCACGAGCTCATCTGAGGTACTCATCTGAGGTACTGAAAAGATTCAGTTATCCCTAAACTCTTAAAAACCTTATTACCTTTTGTTTTACTTATTTGGAAATAGGACAGTATTTCCAGTCGCACTGAGACATTTCAAATAAACACATGAATAAAACTGAATGATAGTTCAAATTAAAACCATATAGATTCTTGTGCGAGATTGGGTGATCTCTGCAAGAGTGGAGGATGTGTGTGTGAAAGAGAGAGAGAGTTCAAATGTTAATTTGCAGCAAGGTCCTTCGTCTCATAGACCATGTGGTCAGGTCTATTTCTTCAACCGTTTTTTTCTAGTGTTACAGCATACTAAAGCTACATGTATTTGATCAAAAATACAACAACAAAAAAAAACCTTGAGGACCCCCATGAAAACGAGATGTTTTAAAAAAAAAACAACAACAAAAAAGTTTTCTATTTTAAAATGTAATCCTGTGGTGGCAAAGCTAAATTTTCAGCATTACTGCTAATATCCTTATTGGATACTCAAGAAACATTTATCATCAATGTTGAAAATAGTGAATATTTTTGTGGAAACCATGATACTTTTTCATGATCATTTTGATGAAAAGAAAGTAAAAAAACCAGTTTTTATTTGAAACAGAAATATTTTTTTAAATAAACTTCTTTAATGTCACTTTTTATGCATCTGTGCTGCTTAGAAATATTATTTTTCCTTAAAACTGACCCCAAACTTTTGAATGGTAGTGTGCAGCATGTGTGCAGTACTTTTTATGTCCCTTTTCAGACTTTATATGCATTGGTTACTGTTTGCAAGTTTGGCAGAAATAAATGATAAAAAAATAAACTAGATTTGGAAACATATTTTATTTGAACACACCATGGCTACAATGCACCTACCACTGCTGTCACAATAAATGAACCTTCAATACATTGCATCATTAATTGCTGGAGTGTATCTGTGGCGCACATTATATTACGTCTCTTCGCCGGTGAGACGTGGATGTAGAAATGATGGCATCATGGTGGAAGTAAATTGACTGAACTTTGAGAAAACGGCATGAGCAAGAGCAAGTTTACTACTTTGGGGAGTCTACTATGCAATTACACACTACCACTGCACTGAGGGACGTGTACTAAAAGCCTGGCAAAGTGTTCACTCCGAGAGAATGTGTCAGAGCGATAAGGTATCACAACAATGCTCAACCCCGTAATCCAGACCTCCCTAGACCGATTCCGGCTCTTGCTTTTTGATCCATGCAAAATACAGAAGTGTTCTGTCTTTGTGCCTGTCCCTCGATGTCAGAATAAATCTGCTCTGTTACTGCGCCGTTTCAGAATGAATGTTTAACGTCTTGTCTTTCTTGCTGTTTCACAGGTCGAAATCCCCTCTGACCTCAAGATGTTCTTTCGGATGCTTTTTTTTTTTTGTTTTCCCTTTGCATCGCTTAGTGTCTTTTATGCTAAGCTGAAGTAAATTTCTCGGTCTCTCTGTTTCTCTTGATATACAGAAGCTCTGGGTGAGCGTCACCAGCTGTGTCTTTCTCTGTTAGACTGATGACTAACTGCGCAGTTTCTTACATTTGTATTAGTCTCATTGCTGTCAGACTTGTTCCTCGCCTTTTTATTCCTTTTTTTTATTCAGTTTAATAATTCGATCAAGGAAAAATTTCTTTTTTTGAGCACTTACGGATCACATCAAAACTGAATGACTTTCTTCAGTGCAATATAACAATATATATTTTGATTTATTTATTATTGTCTATACAACGGAAGTTTGCTTCCCAAACATTCCTGTTTGGTTACCAACACTCTTCATAATAGTTTCTTTTGTGTTCCGTATAAGAATGTCAGAATGTTTGGAATGAGTAAATGACAGAATTTGACAGAACCATACCTTTAAGAACATCAACTGTATGAGTGTAGTTGTTACATGATCCTTAAAATGACTTTTATTGGTGTAACAAAATGGATTCCATTTCCATCATATTTTTGACTTTATATAAGTTTTTACTAAACAAACTTTTTTTTAAAGTTAATGCAGACCTTTGCATTATTTTTATTGTTTTCAGCTGCCATTAAACCACTCTAGTCTGTACCCTTTGCTTATAAAGCACCGGATGCACAGTAGTGAAAGTTACAGCGCAGGACTTGAATAAGAAAAAGCCTCAAAACAAGCAAGTGACTCAACAGCGGAATTAAAGACCATCTGCTTCAGCTGATTTATCACAGAGGAGCCGAGAGAGAGACAAGAGCAGAATTAGCAATGCAAATACAGGCCAAGGATCAGCTAAAGTACAAGGGAAAGGACATGCTGTGTGATAGTAATAATAAATTTGACTCCGGTTCTGTGCCACATGGGGACTACGGCCACTTATGCAACAGCCTCAATGACATACACAGAATATCATTTTTCATCCAATTTCAACAGTAATAGTAGTTTACCTGCATAAAATCTGTCCAATATATTGTTCGAGTTTGCTGAGCGTGATCTACATTTACCTTTTCTTTTTCTTTTCTTTTTTTTCCTAGACATAACTGCAGTGTGTATTTTTGTAAAATATATGATCTGCAAGTAGTTATTTTTCAGAAGAAAAAAAAGTTCTGGTGCTTCTCTCAAAAACAGCTCAAGTACTTCAAAAGCATTTACAAATTCTTGTTGATGTCATCCACGGTGCTAGTAAATGCACACACATACTATTGATAGCTATCTAAATTATGTATGAAGCGATGGGACATATTTAACGCAGCCCTCTTACCTTCATTGATTCTCCATATAGGGATGAAAAGAAAATAATATTTAATTAGATTAGCTCCCTACAGTCCCATCATGAAGTAATGATATAAGAAGAACGAGCCAAAAAAAAAAAAGGTTATCCTTTGCATGTCTTTTCTAAGGGAGATTTTGGGTCTCAATAGACTCCTCACTGATACTGTAAATTAAACAATAGGGAAACAAGAGCCAGTCTTCACCATGGTAATTAGTGAAAGATAATTCATGCAGCTTTCACAGTAGGCATCCGCTTTGATATCTCTCTGCTGATCTTTATTTTCAGCACATCTTTATTAGAAATAATTCAGCTCAACGGCTGCGATCTTCAATAGCATGGGGTGCCTTTGGATTTATTTTGTGTTAATTGCAGCTTAGCAGTAAAAAAGGAAACATGCCCGCATTGTTGTATCCACACTATGATAGAAACTGAGAGTTAGACAAGTGATACTGAATGCTGATGAGGAGGACAACTGGGTATTCATCTAAGATCATGCATTACACATGACCTCTCCTAAGTAAACAACTGCTGTCAGAGTGTGCAACGTGATGGCATATTTTCATCTTTTGTCATCTAGCATGCAAAGAATTCTTTGGAAGTACTGTGGTATAGATTATAGCTCTTTCCATTCCTATTTTCCTAAAGTGGTTTTGCATGTAACACTGAATAACAGTGATTTGGTCAATCAAGTATTCAGTTAAGGGTCTGTGATCTGTTCAAAAAAAGGAATCAAACTGTAAGTCATGTTGACAATATGCAAATTTCATACATATATGTATGAAAAAGAAGGTTGTGAAATGTTAAAACAACTTCAGAAGCAGCCTGTAATCTATGGATGTAACCAAATGTGTATTTATTAATTTTTTTTTTTTCATTTAATTTGACTTATTTTTTATTTTCATTATCATGGGGAGTTTTTTTCTGTCAAAGGATCGCACATTAGCATTTAGTCGTGATGAACTGTTCTCCTCCGTTTTAAGTCTGATTGGCTGAATCATGATTATTTTAAAAAAAAATTTCTGCCATTATAGAGGCTATAACACAAAATCCTCAGTAGTATTTTGGTACAAAGCCCCCTGCCAAGTAGCCGTCATCTATTAGGCGTGTGATTACAGTAATTTACAACTTTTCCTGGTGACTTGTCTCACCTTTTCAAAGATGTTTCGCTTTTTGTCAATTTTAATAGATTTCTCTAGGCAAAGAAGTGTCAGGGGAGAAAAATAATTTTGGTGCAAGTCTAAATAAACAAAATGACACAGTCACTTATAATCTTAAATATATTTCTTTTTGATGTGCCAGCAAAGTGCTTTTCAACTTTTTTTACAAAATCCACATTGCATTATTACTACTTGGCCTCACAAAAAAGCATGTTCACTTTTTTCACATCGGATAGCTTCAATGCAACATTTAGTGACAGTTAGCAGTAAATAAACATAAGTAAGAGCAGTTACTAGTGAGGCTAATTAATTAAAGGGATGATGGGGGAGTTGATGACCTGTGGGCCTGTTTTGATCAGATTCCACCAAGTAGCCCAGGAGATACGCAGGTCGCCTCTAGACTGGGCGGTTCAATGTCTTCACCATAACCTGGCTTCATTATGGCTCAGTAGCTGCTTAACCACTGTGTGCAATCAGCATGCTAATGAAGCCTTCCTAGCAGTCCCTTCAGCCATGGGGGACAGAATACATCAGGCCTCCTCTGGTTTCACACGGCTGATTACAACCACTACACTAAGAATGGGTATAGCATGCTGCCAGACTCAGGTGAAGATTTACTGTATGTCTCAGCGGTTGATTTTGATTAAAACTGAAAACAGATTTTTTACTTTTCTTTCTTTTAGTTTTGGTACTTTTCAAATGATTCCCTCAATTTTATATTTTAACCCTAACCCTGGTCTAAACCCTATCCCTATTTAACTATGAATTACCATGATAAAATATGACATATTACACATTTAAAACTATGATAATTTGTAGTTGCATATATTTTTAAACAATTTCTATAAATTATATATATATATATATATATATATATATATATTTTTTTTTTTTTAACAATATGGCAGTTGGCCATAATTTCCACCAAATAAAAAAGTAGTAGTTAATACACTTATATAGTATAGTATAGTATAGTATAGTATAGTATAGTATAGTATAGTATAGTATAGTATGGTATGGTATAGTATAGTATAGTAGTATAAATTGAAATAAATTAAAAAAAAGTTTTAGATTCAGCTTATGACCTTCACAAAGTGTTATATTTGTATGTTTAGTGTGTTTGAAATTAATCTTTCCTCACCATGACCTTTTGTTTGCTTTTAGTTTATTGATTTTGATCTTTATTGCTTGTTTTGACATTTTTTTATTTTTTCCAAGCGTATGCATTGCTTGTTTTTCTTTCATTTATTTTCAATCTTTATCCACACTTCCAATATCATGATGAAGACTACAGATGCAAAAATTCGGACGCAAATATAATGTCATGCAATATGCACAGCCCTATGAGAATCTCATTGTTTCTGTCATTATCATGAGAGCAGATGACAAAATGATTGACGTTAATTCGTGATGGAATTCATTCAACTCCCACGTCATTTTGATCTGTCCGATGCATGATTCTTGGACGTAATTAACATCAGCTCAGAAAAAATACCACTGAGGTGATAATTGTTGGTGAATACTCATCTTCATATTTCAATGTTCTCTCTGTAATTAGCCTGTTGACATCATACAAAATCCTAGCTCTACTTAAAGCTGAAAAATCATATAAGTAATTGAAAACGGCCTGATGATTTTAACACAACACTGTTTGGGAGGTGTATCTCTATAAGACTGCGGTGAATGTTAAATAAGCTTGTTCGAACAGAAGCAACACTATTCCATAATAATTGGCATGGTGGTATGTATGAGAAAATTTAAATTCACATCCGAATCTACACTCCTGCACCCCAGTAATTCCTGGAGGAATCTTTGTAAATGTCAATGATGCCCTTTCTGAAACTCCCATAGCATGTTTATGAAAGATTAATGATGTAATTTGCAAGTAATAGGTGATGTTTAGGCAGTATTAGAATAATGAAGTTCTCGTCCATGTGCATTATCCATTAATGATTCATTATTGCGTGTTTAATTCAGTTACGTGACAGCAACGTCCAAACTGACCTGTAAATAACTGACAAAATAATTAGACCTTCTACGGGGTTAGGATGGCAGTCATTCTGCAAACCACGCAGTTTCGTCACTCGTGATATTTTATGTTAGATAAGGGTTCTCAAGTTTTAGAAAAAGCTTGGAATGAGATTTTTACCCGACCCCAATTTTACCCATTGTTCATAATTAACCAGCTCAAATTGACCAGATAAATGACAGAGCAAGTCATCACATCAAATATACTCTTTATATATTTCAAAATTACAAATATACAAGAATTACCAAAACATAACAAATTGCTCCAAACAGTTTGGAAAAACTAATCTTTTTGTGCATTTTAATTGTGTCTAGTCGATACATCTTCATTCCTTCGCATACCCACTAACATTTCCCTTAGTTTCAGATAACTAAAGCTTCTGGACCGGTTGCAAAGTAGTTGAGGAGTGCATCAATAATAATGTATACGATGGGCTGTATTTTAAATGTACTAGCCTAAAAATGTTAGACGAGCTTTCTTCCAACTTACCTTCTCCATCACGACGTGTGTTCAAGGGATGTTGTTGTTACCTAGTAACGAACGGACAACTTGGTTGACACAGCCTTTTGAGCTTGAGAAACACAGTGTGGCTTGTGAACTGGTTGAATTGCGTCTCACAGCCAGTGCGTGAGACTTGAGAACCATAAGATTGGCTTATGACATCTCTTTTTTGCACCCATATTAATCTAGAACCATCCGTAGCAAAATGCAAATCTTCAATCTTTCAAACTCTCTTCTGTCTTGCTGCAAGTAAAAAAAAATCACGGAGCAGTCTCTGAGAGAAGTCTCTGAATCACTGAACTGTTACTTAACAGATTTCCCCAGAATTGAACGGCTGACTCTTGGGTTAATAGACCAAGACACTTCTGACCCGAAGTAATGTTGCTCCAAATCAACAAATATCAAAAAGACTCAGTTACGACCGTTCGCCGTGCTCATGAACTGAAGTGTCAGAACAATATAGAGTAGCTTAGGTCATGTAAGCATGATGTGGATGTTGATAGACACCGGAGAGTTTGTTTTCAGTCATCGGCTCCTTCAGCTTTCTCCCGTTTGATGCATAACAACTGGCAGAAAAATAAATAAAACATTGGTAGACAGTGGAAACCGATGTAGACTTTACAAGTAGGCCTCATTGATTTTGACGGTCAGTCAGCCGCAAACGTGTGCTTGATGGAGCAGGAATTAAATCAGCGTTGACTGGAGGAGATTGCCTAAGGTTAAATGACAGATTCTGTGTTTTTCATCCCATATACCTTACTGAAATGGTTGTTGCTGATCATGAGTTATGGCCCTATAGTACAACGTTGCTGATTGCTGTAGTTTTGAGTCAAATATTTTTCAGCCTTTCACCAGGATTGAATGCAGACACAACAGGCATTTGTTTAAAGCCTTCAAAGCCTCCAATATTATTCAGCAGAATTTAAAATAGTGCGATGTTGGATCTGTGCATTTATCTTTTTAAATCAGGCATTTTAAAGCATGCGCTGTTTTCTCTGAGACTTGTGAGAATCTACAAACTTATTATGCATGCTTATGTTTTAGGCTTAAAAAAGTGATACAATGGAGAAATAAAAGACAAACTTATTAAACAGAGAAGCGGAAGGCGGTACTCATACTCATTTAGACTGAACTCATCTGTCCCTGCTTTTCTGTCAGTGGTTCAGTTTGTGTACAGTCTGTTTATTTTAATTACCAGTGGTGGAGTGTGTAAAGGCTTGATTGCTTTCACACTGAAAACACCACTGATTAAAGGAAGCCAGTGTGCTTTTGATAGATCTACCCTATCAGAATTTGATTCATGCCATCGGCTGTGGCTTTAACTGGTGTCTTTTGTGTGCTCAGGGTAAATAGTTTGTTTACTAATGAATGGCAATTTTGGCAAGACACTCTATCCCATCAAACAGTGCCTGCAGTCAAATAAAACCACTGCAGCAGCCAGACACTGGGATAGTTCTAATGAGAGGAAATGAAACATCAATGCAGAACAGTGTGCTTAAATAACATGCCCAGGAGACTTTAGCCACCAAACACACAAGTCTTGGGAAAATAGTATAGGTTTGTCAATTTAACCTGACTACATTTGCTACTTCTTCTGATGACAAAGGGAATTCTTCATTATTTGTTTAGACACGTTCTTACATTTAAAGACGTGATTAAGAGCTTAACATACTTTTACTTAACTTAACCCTTATGCTGCATTAGGGACATTTTTGGTCTTTTGCAGTTTAATTTCTTTGACCATTTTGGCTGTTTTAATGCAAATGGTATGAAATTTGGCAAAATTGTGACTTTTTGGATACATGTAAAAAATGTGATCCCATTTTGCAAAATATGTATAACACACACTGTGTAGATCAAATAGTAACACTCAGCACCATAAAGACCAAAAATGGCCCATTGAAACCCATTAAAACGTTGTTTAAATCTGAGGCTGTCAGTAATACATGAAACATGATTTTTGCACAAACATCCTTTCATTTTGAAGCAAAAGCATTATATTTGCATTATATAGTGTATTCCACCAGATGACGTCACTACATATTTATTCCCTATGGGTGGAAATGCACCTTATTTTAGGCAATAGGCAATGTTTAATAGGTGGCCATTTTTGGTCTCTAACGCACTAAGTGGGATTTTTTGCAAAGTCGGACTGTGATAATCCAAATCTAAAGTTTTCTCTTTGCATTTAGTTTATTGAAAATAATTGAATTTTTGTGTTTTTTCCTCTTATACAAATCGATGGTTTCGCAAACAAAACTGGTAATTAAAGGGTTAAAATCCTGAAATTTAATACATTTTTGGTAGTTATGATGAGGACTGATGCTGGTTAAAAGATTTAACTTGGTAAAAGTGGAAAATAATAATAATATATAATATTTTAGGCAATGTTTAATATGTGGCCATTTTTGGTCCTTAATGCACTCAACGGTGTTAAAAATCTAATGCAGCACAAGGGTTAAAGGAAAATGTTACCTGTTTTAAACCAGCATTGAATGGTTTCATGTCAGTATGTAAATGAACAGTGTGTACTCTTTCTCCATGTTACCTGCACCCTGCAGATCTACCCGTTTATTTTGTCCATTTACACGTCATTTTGCGTCATCTGACTGACTTTTGCCAGCTCCAAGGCTTTTGTTAAAACCACAACAGTATGAAACAATGGTTCTCCTCGGTGAATGGCGACATTTGTTATACGATTATCTGGGATCGTTTATTCTGATTGGTGAAACGAATCAATATTTCCTACTACTCGCCACTCTCCGTAGCAATGCTGTAGTCCGCTGATCCGGGTCTCTGAAACATCTTTTCATTCATTCAAACAAGCGTGATTGACGTCACCTTGCACCTCTGTTATTGATGAAAATAAACTCAGATGACTTAAGTGTATTAAAGTCTGCATGAAATAAAAACTGACTCTATTTACTTTGTTAGCACACATTGCCAGTCTTGTGGTGAACATTTAATCTGGGCAAGTTAATCCAAAAAATTATATTCATAAACTATTCAAAATCTGAAAATTTGCTTCCCCTCTGTGTTGGCGTTCCTTCTCTGATGGCGTCATTTTCAATAACCAGTTTCACTTGGAAATATGTCACAGTATGGAAGTCGGTTATAACTTTCAGTTCGCTTGGACTTTAATATTACTGATGTAGACCTTATGTAGCCCCACCCCTTTTCAACACTGCACTCGTTGTCTTTTGTCTTCCGGTCTGTATTTTCATAATGTTCTTGCCTATTTATAAATGTTTTAAAATCTTCCCGGTCTACTTACATTTGTTAAGACATCTGCTTTAAACATTACAATTCTTGTTAACTTTACATTAAGTAAATCCACTTCAAAAGCTAATTACTCCTGGACAGCAATGCCATAGAGGTATACAGAGCGACCGCAAAAACGGAAGTTCAAAGACGATTTTCTAAAGATGGTGGCGCCCTTGTTTCTGTGGTGCATAAGGTCTATATACTGTTGAAGTGTTCATCTTGTTATATACCGTAGGTCGATTTTTATAATGGAGTTTTATTTATTAGAAGAAGCTTTACGTCAATATACTGGTAAAATTAGAAATTCAATTTCAAATAAATATTTAATGTCTATTTGGTGTGTAATAAGCTGGATAATGTACAATTAGCTGGCCATTATCACAAAATAATCCCCTTTAGGACAATATAAGACCACTGCAGGCTCGAAATGACATGAAAATGAATGGCATAATTTTCAGTTTTGGATGAACTTTTACTTTAAAGTGACCACAAGAGAGTTTCCATCATTTGCATAACAGGCTAATTTATACCACATATGAGTCAATCCATCCTGTCCCTGCCAACCAAACACTGAATGACATGTAGTGACATGTTTTCAAACGCTATCTATCGTTCCTTGCCTGCAGAAGGAGCGTGTGTCATAGAGAGATGACAAAGGACATTTGTCAGAATAATAAGGGTGACGTTTATTTGTCAGGCCGCAGGCAAGGTGAGCTGCAGACTGAACATTAGAGCTTTGGCCATGTCTGGATGCCTCTAAATATTCTCTCGGCTCATGCAAAGATCTGTCTGCTTGCCAAGGAAAAGCGCACTGAAGCTGGACTCCACATTTGCAACACGTCCAAGAGCTTGTGATTCTCTTCGCTTAAGTCACATGAAGGACAATTACAGTGCTTTGACTTATGTAGGTTTTACCTTTATCTGTGAAAGGGGGAAGCAAGTAATAAACCGCAAGTTATTTGGAGTCGTAACAGCACAGCGAAATGCATGTTTTTATATTGGGAATAATGATATGCTAGTTCAGCTGTATATCCATGTAAAGATTTACCTCAGCAAAGGGACCAGCATGAAAAGGCGAAACGCCAAAGGCCTGCTTTTGTAACTAATTGACTAAGATCTGAGTTGGTTATTTGCATTTTGTGGTTTTGTTTATTATCTGTCCTCGGCTTTCTCATTAGGGCCAATCGACTCCATCCCTGCCACTGTGTTTTTGTGCCTGCATCACTGGGGCTGCTATAAATTAGCCATATTTTCTCTCTGAGTCTTGAAACTCACAACACCCTGCACAGCATCTGCCAACTTTGAATTAGTTGGGAAAAACTACCTTTTAACAAGAAAAGGAAATGATTAACATAACTCAATATGGCAATTAAGATAGAAGAAAGGGCAGGGAGGCTTGTGACGTTCCCATGTGTCCTGAGGGACAGTTAGCTCCAGCATGTTGATGTGTCTCTCCAGGTTGAGTCAGTTCAGCTCATCTCCAATTAGCTGCGAATGTCCCCCTGATTAAAACCAGCCCAACAGTCCCCAACCCCTCATTATACCGACCCCACATTTTTACACATTGCTCGCGATGCACTTATCTCTTCCCAGATATACGGCTGACTTTTAATTACCTCGCTCACAACGCCGCTGCCCGTTGATAAGTTTGAAGGACAGCCTGCTCTGGGGTATACGGCAAAAGAGCAAGGAGAGGAAGCGAAAGCAGAAGAGAGGGCAGAGGAATTGGGAGCCGAATGAAGGAGGAGAGGGAGACGTGTCGCTCTCTGACAGAACATCACAGTGTCGAGGCAGATATTTCATTGCATTGCCTGCCTGTGATGTCTGAGTTCAAGCCTTTTGTTCTCTGCTCCTTCCCTTTGTGTGGTCTCCGAGGTTACGGTGACAGAGTTTGTCAGAGAGTATATATAAGTTATATAGCAATAGATAGAAACTTGTCAAGGTCCAGTGCCAGATCATGTGACTTAACTGAAGGACGTTTCGATCCCAGAGGCCTCGGGGAGCCATATTATTGGCTGGCCTTTAACACTGTGCCACTCTGTGTGTGCGTGATTATAATATATGATGTTGTTTAAAGTGTTGTTTTTTTTTCAGTGTAGGTTTCATTGTTATTCAACACACATTTAAGGAATTTAGCTTTCATTTCATTCTTTGAATTTTTTTTTTTTTTTTTTTTTTTTAAATGAAATAAGCTTAATATCAGTGCCAGTGTTTTAATGGGAGCAAATCCTTCCAGCCATGCTCAACATGTAAGGAAAACCTCACATAAGAGCTGAAGCGATCACTGAAGTTTTAATTAATGTTCATGGTTTTGTTATATCAAGCACGGTACTCGGCCATACATGCTATAATGTAAAAATTGTCGCTTTGCGATACCAAACGTTGTTTCAGTATATTCATAAGAATTCACTGTCCTGTGAAAGGCTGCATCAGAGTAAAACATACAAGAGTTAATTGTGATAAAATCTTAAAAATAAAAAGGGCATTGTGAGGTATAAAGTTGCAGTTATGCGAAAAACAATTAAAAGAAAGCTGATAAAAAGCTGGAGTTACTAGAAAAAAAATAAGACATAAAATCTCATTGCCAGATAAAGTTTGTATATCTGTTGCAAATATAAGAAAAGTTAGAATTACCATAATGTACGTGAACATGACATGAACAAACCAAAACGTGACAGAGACAAGAACAAATCATGACACATAATTGTTTAATGTTTATATTTATTTATTGTTGTTTTTATTATTTATTTTGTAAAATTTTGTGGCAGAAAAAAGCTTCCATCTGTATCCTTAACTCCAAACCATCCTAAACACCTTTTATCACATTAATATTTCCATCAATATTACTTATTTATTTTACTCCTTGGTCCATTAGACTGAATTTACATCACAGATGAATGCAGCCTGAATTTAATAAGCATTGAATCAGATGTCCATTTCTATGTGGTCCAATGTAAAAAATAAATAAGATTCTAATCTGATTTTCTACATTGTGACTTCAGCTTGAAACAGTCGGGTTGGAATTCATGTGGTTTTAGATACTTCATCATCATTGATTGCACACTTAGCCTTACTCATGCCATTTGACCACAATATATGCAAATAATCAAAGTACAAATGAATTGTCATCAGATTGCAAATGTGACTTGCCCAGCATAGGTGACAATTGTGCTCTGACTGATCATCCAGACAAAATGTGTAAATGAAGCAACAATAACACAAGAGAATTGGAATAGGATTAGCCATAGAGCGGCACATGAAAAAGAGAGTCTCGGGCTGTGAAATGTCATCATGATGACTGAGCAGGGTGGCATTTTAACCTTTGTTGGTACAGATGAATATGCTAAAAATCATATGTGATAACCTTAGAGGGATGCAAACGCTGCTATAAAATCCTTCCTTCTTATCTCCTCCCAGCCTTCACCAGTGTTCTCGCAACACATGTTCAACTTCTGCTGCTGTTAAGTTACCATATAAGCATTGTGTGTGTGTGTGTGTGTGTGTGTGTGTGTGTGTGTGTGTGTGTGAGAGAGAGAGAGAGAGAGAATTTTCACACTTTGTTGCCGTAATAGAATGTGTAACTGCCTTAAATTCTCCTGGGTTGATCTCTCAGTAGACTAGTTCATGTTTAGTAGTCAATCTTACACCTTGGGAGACCAAGTGCCAAGTGTTATAGCTACTGTCTGTTAAGCAGTCTTGCTCCTGGTTTTTCAGCATTTGAGTGTTGACAGCTGTCAAAGTTGCGTATTTTTCCCCTATTTTTGGAAACCAGCAAAGTAATCTTTATAATTTATCCAATAAGTATTGTATAATTTGGTACACTGTAAAATTTATAACATTTATGGTAAAAAACCAGCTGTGGTTACCAGGATGTACTGAAGTATATATTATAACTTCTCCCTCTTGCAGTGACATTTCTTCCCTTCTCTGATGACGTGTTTATTGATGAGGTGTTCACGTCACAGCAAACGCAAACCACGACTATCTGATCAATTCCCAAAAGACAAAATCAAGTCCCGTCCTACATGTTTTCATGTTCGAGAATCTGTTTCACTTGGATATACGTCAGAAGACTATCGTAACTTCCGCTTTGTGCTAACTTTAAATTTAGAGTAAAACAACATACATTTCATTAACTAAACATTAATGAAACATACGTTTCATTTACCAACATCCTAAATGTCTAAAATATTTTTTGTGTTTTAATAATACACTGACAACCGCCAACACATACAGGTGTAGAATCAATACTAATATTTTGAAGGTGCATAGTCAGTGTCACATACAAATACAAAACACCATCATGGCAACACACAACAATAAAATAATGCTATAAATTGGATAAAAAAAAACATTGGATATAACATCCTAATCATGTACATAACGGATAAGGGGGAAAAAAACACTAAGAAACTGTTAATACATCAAATGTGAGATGTCTCAGTGTATTCTGGGAATGCCAATTCATGTTTTTTTTTTTAACTCATAAAATGACTTGCTCTTTTTCACTTAAAAAAGTATACATCACCATATATAGTAGGAGAACCATAGCTTGCAGTCTGTAAACTTAAATACATATTTTTTTTTTTACAATGTAGAGCTGTATCAAGCTGCTGTATCAAGGATCTTCTAAGTTGCTTTAGTGATAGCAGTCTCACATGGGCTGACACCCATCTCACATAGGCTACCATCTGATTTGCAGTGCTTTTCGCAGCACATGTGTTCAGGTACCCATTAATCCATGTTAAACAGATTCAAGGCCACACGCTGTCATGTCCTCGTCATGTTGACGTGTGACTTATAGCACACTGGAAACCACAGCAAGCACATTCTCTTAATTAAACCGAAAAGAAGTATATGGGTAAAGATATAGCAGGCCAGTTATAACTGCACCTCTTATTAATTGGAATGACACATAAATTGATCCGCGGGTAATTATTTTTCTCTAAACCATCAATGGTAACAAAATGTCGTGATGTTAATTAAGAGCAGTCCCTGAGACATTTTTCCACACTAACAAGGTAGTCACATTAACAGGGAAGTTATGCAGACACATTCTGTTGAGTATTATGAATTAGTATCTTAGAATATTAGGCCTATGAATACTTTGCTCAGAACTATGTGCCAACGTAACGCTGGACAATTAGAGGTTATGTATCTTACAGGTATTAGTGTATCCGATTTATAGACACAGTTTTACATAATGAATTCTAAAAAGGAGCACTCTGTGCTTATTCATGGATTGATGACGTTAATGGAAAAGATGACACTCATAAGTATCTAAAGGATAGTTCAGCCTATATATATATATATATATATATATATATATATATATATATATGAGATGCAGTTATTATATCGTCACCTGATCCGTGTTATAGAAGTACATGAGCGCAAGGTACAATGTGGTTATTATTTCTACACCCAGATGATAAAGTAGTGTATATTTCAGGAGGTTTAATTGTTTTGGTGATTCATTATGTTGTCTTGGTAAGAGTGCATCATCAATGGGGAATGAAGATGTTGTTGTGTATAACACAGTCTCATCCCAAAAAGTCATATAACTGACGTCTTGGGACGTCTTTTGACCATACGTCAATATCCGCCTTTTAGGGCCCCCTTAAACGTCGGTAGATGGCGATCCCGGGCCGTCATACAACTGACGCTTTACCTTTAACGTCAGTTAGGTGACGGGTTAGGTTTAGGTCTGGGGTAGAGTTAGGATCCCATAACCTCATCTACCGACGTTTAAGGGGGCCCTAAAAAGGTGAATATTGACGTATGGTCAAAAGACGTCCCAAAACGTCAGTTATATGACGTCTTGGGATGAGACCGGGTTGTTGTGTATGTTCGGTGATATACAGTAGGTACACATATCAATGAATATCACATCACGCTTCATTTGCCAATTCGGTTTTTAGTTTTCGTGATATAACGACATTTCACATTTGTTTTTTGTTTTTTTACTAGACCGTTTATTGGAAAGTTTAATGAATGGAGACAATCTCCTTGGTCAGCTGCCATGGCTTTGAGGCTAGTGTTTACTTCTGGGTTAGATCGTGGATTTCCCAAAGGGGTGGGTGCTTTTAGGGTCGCGTACAATATATGGAAAGTAGGCCCCCGCCCAAATGTACCATGATTTCGACGGATTAGAAATGGGCTTAAATGAGCTCTAAATCAATATATACCGGTGTTGTGCCTAATTTCAACCACCTGCCAAATCATTACTACCCTCATTGAAGTCAGTACCTGGTTGCCTAGTTCCAACCCCGCCCCTAATCCTAACCCCTCCCCCACAACTAATCCTAAGCCTACCAATACTGGGGGGTAATAATTTGGCGGGGTTGAAATTCAGCACAATTCCAGAAGTTGTCTGGGTTTTCCCAGGCCGGTGACACTTAACAGGTTAAATAATCGACTGGGACGAGTGGCTGCCATACTTATTGTTTTCCTATAGAGAGGTCCCCCAGGTTTCCACAGGCTACTCGCCATTCGAACTGCTCGATGGCCGTCAAGTCTGAAGGGCCATTATTGGATGTCCTCAAAGAGGCGTGGAAGGGGGGTGAACTACGAGAGCAAACCAGCATAGTATCACATGTCCTGAAAATGAGGAAGAAGATGGATGCTATTTCAGAACTAGTCCATGACAACATGACTAGAGCCCAACAGCAACAGAAAACAAGTCTTCAAGGAAAAGTACACTCGTTCCAGGTCAGAAGGTGTTGCTTCTCCTGCCAACTTCAGACAATGGCCTGCTTGCAAAGTGGCAAGGGCCTTATGAGGTCCTAAGAAAGATGGGAGAAACCAATTATGACATGAGCCTGCCAGATCGTCGCAAAAAGACTCAAGTATTCCATGTTAACTTGCTCAGGCCATGGTTGTACAGTCAGGGTTCTCTGGCAGAGCAGTTCAAATAAATTAAAGCTAAACATCTAAACTACTAAAACTACTTTTCCATAAAACTAATTTCACATGCATTGTGAAAAATTGTAACTATTTCATGCATTTATTTCTCACTGTTTCAAGTCTAACCATTAAGACAAAACTTAACCTGATCTTACAAATATGCAACCCATACTTTTGATTTAATGTTTCACTTTGCATTCTTACATATTTTGCTATTCTAAATGAACTTATTTCTATTTGTGGTTCAAGTGGCAGAGGGTGGTAATAGATAAGAATGTGTGCAGTATTATGCCATCGTGCTATTTCCTCGGTCATTTCTGCATTCCTAAGAGCCACTGGAGTAAAACCACAGAACATAATCCAAAACTAAACCCCGAAGTAACATTACATAAATCTACAGACTAGAGTGAGCTATATATTTAGGCATACATTTAAAATTTGCATTTAATTGGCAGCAGAAGGAAATCCCTGGCAGAAATTATTTTTGATGTGTCACAATTATGGGCTGTGTGCCATTTTCGAAATGACAGCATGGCAGAAGGCCAATGATATGTGCCAACAACCTAATGCTGAGCCCTATTGCTAAACCAAAAATTCTGTGAAATTAACAGTGTGTTATTCATGTACGTTATATTCCTATGTAGCTTACAAGAGAATATAGAGAGATGATCTTTAGGATGGATGCTGTTTTATTTTTAATTGATAGATACATCAACTAGCTGTAACTGTTTGCATAGAATGAATAATGAATAAAAAAAATAAATGCATTGCTGTGAAATGATACAGGTACTTTTTGCACTTAGGACATCATATACACAATTAAATTAGTGGGTTTAGCCTTGAAATTGTTTAATTTAAGGTTTGGCTGCAGTTTTACAAAATTAGTTGTTTATAAAAAAAAAATAGCAGTAGGTACGTTTGATCCACAAAAGGTTTATGGAACGTCAAGATGTGGGAGCAGAAAATAGAATGAAAAAGAAGTACTGACAAAAGGCTTTGAAGCGAGATTGGACCCTATCCTATGTTTCATAAATAATGTGAAATCTGCATATATGCGTCTCTGAGAGACTTAGAGAGATTCTGAAGGTGGGAAAAGATGAGTGAGAGGCAGTCGACCCACCAGAGGACCTGAGACGAATGTCAGGAGCAATAGTCAGGAGGGATGTCAGGTGGAAAAGTTATGTGACGAGTCTGTGGAGTGATAGCGTTTCTAGGGATACACACACAAACATACACACACACTGGTAGTCCCATCATTATGAGGACATTCCATAAGCACAATGATTTTTACTGTACAAAATGTAAATTCTATCCCCTTACTCTAACCCTAACCCTACCCATCACATAAAAATTTTAGAATTTTTACATTTTCAAAAATCTGTTTTCCAAAAAAACAAAAAAATGGTATACCAGTCATTTTTTAACTTGTGGTGACATTTGGTCCTCGTCACAATAATGTTACACTGTAAAAAAATTGTTTGCATGATTTGTTATTGCAACATTTTTTTTCTTTTGTCAAATCTACTTAAATAATTTGTGGTTCAGGAAAATAATATTTAGAGTTTCTATTGACAAATCTCCCTCATTGTATTAACTATTTTTTTTTTTTGTATTTCAATAAACTTACATTTTTAATTTTACCAGGATACTTACTTTTTTTTGGTAGTTAACCCAACAATAAACCAGCAGTGCATAGACACACACACACACACACACACACACTGATTTACAATATAATAATTTCTTACACTAAAAAATGAATGAAAATAATGTTTAAAAAATATTATAATAATAAACATGTTTCATTTGAAGTCACCATGATGAAATATTCTCTTTGGGGAACAAAATACACTGTAAAAAATATTGTTGGTTTAAACATTAAACAAATTAAACAAATTAAAAATTAAACAAATGGTTTCCTTAAAATTTTTAAAAGTTGATTGAACTGGAAAAAGTGAGTTAATACAATGAAGGAGATTGATTTAATCATCAGAAACTCAAAATAATAAGTTATCTGAACTAAATAAATTATTTAAGTTGATTTGACAAAAGAAAAAATGTTGTGATAACAAATCTTGAAAATATTTTTTTACAGTGTATGCCAATATGCACATATAACATCATTCAGCATGTAAAAAAAATCAATATGGATAGTCAACAAACATAACTTTAGATATAACTTTGTTTATTATCTAAAATCTAAAACATTAAATATAAAACGCATATTACAAAAGTTACAACTGCGCTATTACAGTTAACCTGTAAGATATTACTGTACTGTAATGTCCCATAGTGTTGTCATTTAATTCTAACAAATTGTGTTAAAATAACCCTTTCTATAAACATTATTGTGAAAGTATGGAAAGAAGTAAATTCATTATGATTTTTTACGCATGCCAATAAAATCCGTTGACTTCAAATGAAATAAAGAATGCTTCTGCCAACTGATTTTTCAGTCCCTTCTGTCACACCATAATGTTCACACCAGGTGTTTTAAGGCACCTCACCAAACAACATTATGACCATCTGAAAAACAAGTTCAAATCGTACACATAAAAAAACAAAAATCTCATCGCTAAACAAATGCTGACAGGACTGTAATAGCAGCTATTATATAAAAAAAAGTGTAGTTCTCTGTAATTTTGACGAGGTGATGAGGTGCAACAAGGCAATGGTGGCATTTGTATGAAATGTCCACATTGTGATAGAAACATGAAAGTATAGCACCAATTTCAATTACCCAGAATAACAATGTTATATATTGTGGGTGCTTCTTAATTAGAAGGCTAAATAATTAGAACGCCCACAAAAAAAGGTCTTAAAGGTGCAAAACGCAAGTCCTGAGTTTTTGCAGAACTACGCCCCCTCTGGTGACAAGCGAAACTGCAACCAGAGGTGTGCGTGCTCATGGATCATACCATAGGCTGTGAAAATGATCACACACACACAAGCACGTTTGCGCGAGCTGTTCATAACCAATGGAGCATCAGCCGTACACATCTTTTGTTACAGTCATAATGTGGTAATAAATTTATAAATCTGCAAGTCATTTAAAATATATGAAAGGAAAGGCATTTGAGTAAATTACACACTTATGCGTGTGTGAGGGGGAAACAGGGGTGGTAGAAAACTTTGGTTTTTGTTTCCATCCATCTCCATGTTGAACTGTTTTATGTGCTTACTGTATCCACTTATGATTGTATCATTATGGAAACACGTTCATGAACAATGTAAGTTATTACTTTGTATAGGATCCGTTTGAGCCCTGTAGCATACTGGAGATCTCTCCATTTGTTGAAAGCCTTCCCAGTGTTGACTCTTGTCTTATTCCGACGCCTGGCACTAGACAGAAGTTTTATTTTCTTTGTCTTACGTGGAGTTTGCGTTGGGGTTTGGAATGAACCACAAGCCGGTCTCTTTGAATCCATCTTCTACTTTTGTCGAAAGTTGACTAAAGTTGTGTACGGTGAATGGCGGCAAATACACAAACCTGCCAGACATAGCCAGGTGAGCGTGAACGCGCATGACGTCATGCCCAGTCTCAAATTCAAGCCCGAATCCCTCTTATTTATTTTACTGTACAGGATTATAGAAGCAATTGCAAATTGCAGTGATCAGAGAAGGGCTCATTCAGCCCATCAGGCAATTGTTTAAGCATGTATGGGTTAGAAAAACGGCTATTTTTAACATGAAATGTTGCATAATGCACCTTTAAATTACATAATTAAACTGAACAAGCTAGTACCAGCTTATCTTCTGCCCAATCTTTTTCGTGAATTAGAATGTGTGCAAAGGATTGTAAGTGATTGGAGGACACGAAGAATGTACATGATGCATCATTGAAAATACAATAAATAAGGACTTGAAATCAAGGCTATACATTTCAAGGATCATTCAAAATGAGATAGCCTTCAAGAGAGCTTCATGACGTGATATGAAGCCTTCCTAGGAATCAGCCTTCTGATTGAGAAGCACCCAGCGTTTACCATAACCTTAAATTGACCAATCAGAATTGAGTATTCTAGAGAGCCAATGGAATGGCACGTTTGGTTGGATTCACTGGATTGGCTGAAAGTCTGGCAATCCCTGACTCTGTAAAACTTGAAGACCTCTGGTGTAAAAAATATATATGAAATACTAGTAATTTATTTGGTCAGTATTTACTGAATAAAATAAAAAAATGGAATGTGTTCGAAATTAAAAAAATAAATAAATAAGATAAAAACAAATAAAAAGAAGTAAATTCAAAAAATGACTGGAGTGACTCTTCGTTAAGTTTAGTTCTTACCCGGCAGGCAACTTAACATTAATATTATAGTAGTATGAGAATTACAGAATAAAATAATTCAATAAAAATAATAATCTGCTGTATGATGCTGGGCAGGATCATACACATTCCTTTAATGGATGGTTTGGACATCACAAGCCACAAGGCTCCACACAGGATATCATGATTGACTCTGAATGTGGGCAGTGAATGCGCAATAAGGTCCGTCTGATTACACCTCTGCAAAAACCTGACTTAATTAATTAGTGCTCACTCCTCTGTGTCTTCACTCACATACACACTTACATTTACACACACACACAGGGTTCATCTGTTCCCGCCTTAATTAATTGCAATAACTCCCTCACGCTGCACCTGTATGCTTGGCTGCACAGAGCGTTCTGTCTCTATACCTGGGACAGATTTAAAGGACAACTCCGGCGCAAAATGAACCTTTGGTCTAATAACACATTGGTACCAAGTCGACTGTTCTCTGACATTTGTTTTCATGATAATCAAATGTAAAGAGTTTTAACTCTAAAAACTATTAGCGTATAAAGCTAGTAGGGCATAGAGTATCCTAATGAAAAATAAAAATCACAAAACGGTCTCGACCAGTCAAACCACGAACGCCGTTCATACAGTTCAGAAGTTGGCTGAACTTCATCTCACTTGGCACGCTGTTCGTGGTTCGACTGTTTTCCAAAGATGGCTCCTGCCTGTATACACGTTGTGAACTGTTTTTATAAAATATCTTCTTATTAAACTCACTGTACATTTACAAAGTTCTCAAAGCTTCAGTTTGCATGTATGGACACTCATTATGTTACCGTGTTGTGGGGCTATTTTGAGCCTTGTTAGTGGTAATAACTAGCGATTTTTATTTTTCATTACTCCATGCCCATATACGCTGAACAGTTTTTAGAGATAAAGCTCTTTACATTCGATTATCATGAAAATAAATCTCAGAGAATGGTTGTACCAATGTGTTATTAGACCAAAGGTTGATTTTGGGTCAGAGATGTCCTTTAAAGCCATTCGCTAAGATAGCCTACACATGCTATGTCCAAAATCACATACTCTCTGAGTTTTTCAAAGCACTTACTTTGTGACCATTTAAAAAGTATCTGGAAGTAATACATTCTCCATTTTGTTATTGTCATGTGACTTACAGTACCAGTGTCATTGCATCACTTCATTGTAATTTACAACTCTGGCCTCGTGGGAAAGTAGAGTGTGCACTGGATGTGCACTTCAGAATCGCACAGGAAGTAGGTCATCTTGGTACTTTAGTATGAATGTGTAGGACATACTACTCTTTTAAACTGTTTTTCACCTTCTTTATAGCAGGGGAGACTCAATCATACATGTATGAATGAGTAGAATGTTATATAAATCCCACTGTTGACACTTTTTTTACCACTTCTGCATGTATAATGTGATCGGCCTACTTTATCATTCATAATGCATTTTCTTGTTAAGCATCTTTTGACAATGTTTTACAATTAATGTGTAAAGCATTTCTATTATTTGTGTGTGCGTGTGTGTGTCATGAATGCAATTCAAATTTGAGAAAAGGCACACTATTTTTCAGCATAAAGCTTTGTTGAGCAGTGTTGAGGAAGCTACTTAGAAAATGTAGCTTGCCAAGTTATAAGCTATTGCATTATGCAGTCCAGAAAAGACAGTTCATTGCTGACCTTTTGTCACACCATGGAAGATTATTGTAGACTTTTCCACAACATGCAACTAGTAAAACAATTATGAAACACAAAACTATTTATGAAATAGAAAAATGTTAAATACTAAAATATCAAGCTGCTGTTTTCATTGACAGATATTGTTGAATAGATTTAAAAAGTTATAACACATAAAACCTCATCTGACATTATGAAAAACAATACAGTTATAGGTTGTAGTATTACTTCATAATTCTCGTCTGTTTTACTGAACGTGTGTATGATGAAGTGAACTTAATTTAACACAATTTCAATGTGTGTGTGTGCGTGTATGTTTTCAATCGAAACGATGAAGCATGATGTAAAGGGTTCACAATTGGTTTATAACTTTGCTTTGTTCAGCTATTTCATCATTAATTAATGAAATGCATAAACTGATTAAAGCAGATAAAGCAGATAAAAATATATGTAAAGAAAAATATTAAAAGACATTAAGGCTGGTGATTATGTATCCATATGGGAAAAAAATCCCAAGCAACATTAATTTCATTATTTTTGAAGTTAAAGACTGGAAAACAAATGTGCCAGGGGTGAATCACAAGACACGTGAGCAGCCCTTCACTACAAGACAGCAGTTGTCAACCTGTAGCTATTCTCTGTACACCCACTGAAGCTAGCCTGATCAGTTCTGGGAGTTCTCCTGGGAAATCTGAGGTTGCTGCTGGATAGGTGTCAGCGAGGCCAGCAGGGTGTGCTTATCCTGTGGGTCCAAACGCTCCAGTATAGATCAATGAATCAGGAAAGAGTGGGTTTTTACTGTCCAAATCACAGCGAGGATCTAAAGTAGCTACATCAAAAGTAGACCAAAGAGGTTTGCACTTAATACACTAAAATGGATAGTTCTACCAAAAATGAAAATTCTCCTCAAAAATGATGGTAAACAACAGTTTCGGTTCCCATTGACTTTTATTGGAATATTAGTTGGACAAAAAAGACAATGGAAGTAAATAAGAAGGAAAACTGTTTGGTTACTTTTTAACTTTAAAGAACCCTTTATGCCAAAAGGTTCTATATAATGTCTTATAATAACATAATACTTTCATGTTTAACAGGTTATTTCATTTTTTTCTAAGATAAAGTATGTTTACAAGCAGATAAAAAAAAATAAAAAAAAATAAAACTTCATTAAAACTAAATCCATAAAATTATACCATTATGGAACCTCCCAAAAAAGGTTCTACATAGTGCCTGGCAGAACCCTTTAAGGTACTAGAATCTTTTCTGGCTATCAATCCACAGAATTCCACTGATTTCCTGCCAGATTCAGAGCAGAAAATGTGGAATAAACACTCCATCTGGGCCTAATGATCTCTAAGGAAGAGTTTGTCTAACTAGTTCATCTGGTTAAAACCCCTAATATGCAGACGAGCAACCCATATGTTTTGTGTGCTGAGGAGACAGGCTAACACAAAGGTTTGAAGCAGTTTCATGGGAATTTCTTGCTCTTCAGCCTCCATTAAACTCATTCCCCACTTTCTCCCGTCTTTCACTAACCCCCACAAGCACTTACCCCCACCCCCTCCTTCCCTCTAGTCATTCCACCATCACGTTTTCTGCTTGGTTATTGGAGCTGAACATGATTCAATCAGAGTTGCTGATGAAGAAAACATTTTTTTATTGAAACAGGGAAAGTGGAAACAAAGGAACGCATATATTGAAAAGGTGCATCTGGAAAACAATAGCCCAGATTCCCACCCAGGGATGCTGCGAGAGACCACTTGGGGTTTGCTAGGCTCAAAGAGTGTATTTTATATTAAATCTGTGAGTGAAAGGACTTATGTTCCCAGTTCACAATATAAAGGTTCTCTTGCACTGACAACACAGTCTTGTTTTCACCATTTACATCAAAGGCAGATTCGGTTTTCTTTTCTTTCTTTTTTTTTTTTCCTTTTTCTTTTTTTGCAGGGCAGACTTTTCAAGGCAGCCTAACCTTTGTGGAAACATTCAGTTGTTTGAAATACACAATTTCAACTACAGAGTATCACAGTATGTCACAGACAATATATACATGAGGGAAAATATACTCTATATATTATGTGTAAGTGGCATGTACTACACAGTACATAACAGCGACAGAAAAACTTACATTTTAGAAACTGCTCCATCAGCTCCACCATCTTGGATTCTGCCTTTATTTGTTTTTTATATTCATATTTTATTTTTAGTGGAGGAAAATGTAAGTATGATGGGGGTGGAAGTACTATTTTCAGTCATATTATAATCAATCTGTTAACTCGTTATATAAGGTAATATCACCAAAAATGTATTTGCTGAACGGTGAATTTTAATACAAAGGGCAAAGGGCAAGAATTTGGTTAGAATTCATCATGGACAGATCTTAATGAGGAGCATTAATAAATGAGAGGAAACGGCAGAGTTCAACAATCTCTGTATAATGATACGAAGAGCAAAGAGCTTTCTTGCATTCCCATTTGAAAAATTAAAGCTCTCAAAAATCGCTATTTTCCTTCAGGCGGCTCATTAAACGTGTTGCTGTCCACCTTGCTCGCTTTTTTAATCAACCTCCCTCTGTTACTGACTCTCAACAAAGGGGGGTGGATTTAAGAGGGCGCCATCAATGAGCGGCCCTCCCCTACAGCAAGGAGTTTCACTGGATGAACCGTCTGAGTGCCGAGGTAATTAAGACTCTTCTTGCAACTGCAGACTTTTCTGGACTCTTCAGCCTTCTCAGGAGAAGTGTTACTGAAGTCAGGAGAACAAATTAATCATGGTCAATGTCAAAAATAGAGTGCTGGAATCATTGGCCTTGCTTTTAAAGTTGAGTCATCAAATATGTGATGTAACGCTCCATTTTGACCATTACTATTGGATGTTCAACACAAGGTGATCTGATTTCTGAAAATGAAAACTGTATTTCTTGGCCAGTGTTTAAAATATCTTTGAAATGTGATGTTATTTAAAAAAAAAAAAAAAATCTAGGATGGGGGCAATACCAAGTTTTGTGGATTTAGTTCATTCTTGAAATTACTATATTAACTTCTGTGTGTTATTAATGTATTTTTTTATTTATGTGTAATGTCTAAAGTCTTTGTGGTATATTATTAAATTTTAAAAAAGGCACAGTAAAAAATAATATACTTAGTAGTCAAGTTAGTAGTAGTGTGGCTTGACAAAATGCTATTTCTACCAGAAAGACTCGGGAGAATAAATACTGTAACAATAAATACATTTATTGATAGCCCAGCAAGCAATCAAGTTCTTTGGCGTAGGCCCCGTCTCGCAATCCGAGGGTCCGGACCAGGGCCTGAAGTTAACTTTTTCGGCCACCGGCCACTGTGGCAGGTGGATTTAAAAATTCACCTGCCACAGAGACTTTTTACCAGCCATTTTTTTTTTTTTTTTGCCTCATAAACGTAAAAACCGGGAATTTCACTATATTGTTCTTTAACTTGCTTAACTTCTTTAACTAAGTGCTGTCAAGTAATAATAACTCTAACAACATACATTTAAAAAAAAATCTTTTTATTCATTGATTTTGACAGACACAAACACAACAGGCTAGCTATAATATAGTATATACTCAACAGATAGACCTACCGCAGCTCGTAAACAAATCACACGCGGCTGTGTTGATGGCGGATTTATTCACGTAGACAGGTCTTACTCTTAACAGCTTTTAGTTATAGCGTTCAGGAACCGTTAAATATTAACTAAATTAATACTGTTATTACTGGTAAAATTACCGGGTACCGGACATTTTCTCACCGGTTCCCAACTCCTAATATGCACAGTTGCACACGCACACATCTGTGCAACTGTCATTGTACTGTAACATACGTCAGCGTTACATTATCTCATCCCATCTCATCAACAGTTTAATACTCACACATCCAAACGTAGTCAGAAAAAGGGTCTCATCATCTTTCTGATCGCATGAACGTTGCGAAACAACAGTCGCTGTCATAAATCAGCCGCTCACGAACCTTGCCATTGCCGCCTATTGTTCACTTTGTATTAAAATGTCTTCTTTACTTTTCTTTTCCTCATCCTCATCTTTTTATTGGCTGTTTGTTTCAGCTGGCCTCTTTACCCCAGTAATGTGCCGCCACATTTTAGCTAAAGTCCAACGCAATAGCGGACTTTGTTGAAATGTAAAAATCGTAATGAATCACTCACAATTCTCATTGGCTACCTGCCAATGTGGCAGGTAGATTGACAGTGTTACCCGCCAATAGCAAAATTCACCCGCATTTGGCAGGTGGTCGGGTGTTAATTTCAGGCCCTGGTCCGGACTCTGCATTTCCTGCCTGAAGACGAAGGCAGGAGCGCAGCCGACTCCCTGGGAGGTATAAGGGACCATCCTGGTGGTGGTGGTGGGGAGGATAAAAGGGAAGGAACCATCTTGGAGGTGGTGGGGAGGATGGAGGTCAATGAAAGCGTCAGCATCTGCCAACACAAACATGTGTAAGTACCAGTCTTTTATACCGCAAGTATTAGACGCGATTGGATAGATGAGAAGGTAATTAGTGACGCAACGATTGAGTCTTCCTGGCAGAACTTAACGCTAAAGCTTCCATATCAATACAGTCATTTATGGAACCATCCCAAAGTGAGAAAGCATCAAGCATACTCAATGTCACTCAAAAACAGCTTTAGGATGTGTGATTCATCTTAAGCAATCTGGTTCAGTAAACTGATTTGTGACTTCCCAGAAGTTCATGCACACCATTTTCTGTGTATTATTTGTGGTGAAACCCTTTTAATTAAAGGGATATAGTCCTGTGCCAAAACTGAAAATTCTGTCAACATTTACTCACCCTTATGACATTCCCGACCCATATTACCATTTTTTTTTTTGTGACAAAACACAATGTCACAAAACTGCAACAGCATACACTTCAATGCTGTTTTTCTCTACCAAAAGTGTTTTCTTAAATGAGTGCGAGTTTTCAATGGGACCTCTCCAGTCTGGCTATGCAACTGTGCCCTAACTCCACTTGGCGCAGAGAACCGTGTCTCCCTTCCCGGGCCTGTAAGTACTCGTCATGATCCCCAAGTTCTCCAGGAACTTTGTATTTAGAGCCCAGGGGTCCTGCCGCAGAAGGACCACGTGCTTTGTGCGGTCAGTGGGTCGTCCTGGAATGCCATCTCTGGCTGTTTCTGGCCGACATGACCGAGACAAGCAAGGTCAGGTTTCTCAACTCCCCCGTTTCCCAGACCGACCTCTTCGGCGACACAGGTTGAGAATTTTGCCCAGCAGTTCTCGGCTGTACAAAAGCCATCAAACACATCGGCCCCTCAGTCTACTCGTCGCCGGGGGCGTCCTCTTGCATCTCCCCTTGCTCCCACTCCGCAGCCGCAGCCTCCACCTAAATGCCGTCATGGAGACAATGTGTGTTCAAGTAAAAAAAAATACAGTAATTGAATTAATTTACCAGCGAGTGTACTTTGGAAACACTGAAAATGAATGGGGTTCAATGCTGGAACTATCAGTGTTTGGAACTATTGACGGCTCCACGACACACGTGACTTCCGCATTCCGAAGTTCCTATGGCGGTCTATGGGAGTGTCGCAACTCTGTTTTTCAGTGGCTCTGGGCCAGCTTATCAGGCTCCACTCCTCAGCAAAAAACTGAAGTGCAATCGCATACCGTGGCTGAACAGCTAATGCAAATTATTGCACGTCGATGTGCATTCGCTCGTTTAGTTTCACTCGAAGTAGATTGGCCTCTCTAGTGGCGTCCCCGTTTGCCCCTTCAGGGAATGAGGGTTACCATATGTAACCGAGACATTCTGTAAAGAGACCCATTGAATGTTTTTTAACGGTTTAGTGTTGAGAGTATCTAAGTTATTTTTGACAGCTGAAAGCATTATTAAAGTAACCAATATATTTAACAAATAAATAAATGTTTTTTATGTTTGTCAAATTAATTCTTAATTTCATTATGTTTAGTCCACAAACATTGTTTAATTAGAAATGGAATAAAAGATGAAATAAGATTCAACTAAAACTAAGATTAAACAACAATAAAGATTTAGTATCTGAGCATGTGTCCACAAAACCATTTAACTGCATGAATGCCTAGCCTCTCACATTATGACCCAACATTTCTAAGAGAAGGAAGGTGCACTTTGTGTCCCCTAAAACAGATGCCTTAGACTGATCAAATGAAGCATAAAACATTCTCTCCCCCAGATGTATCAGATGTCTAAATTATAATAAGGTCCATATATCAAACACACTGCAACCATCAAAAACAGGTAATATGGAGCACTCCTACAGCCACTATTATGACTGACCTTCATTGCCTTGGCAACTTTCTCTTTTCAACTGATAATAGCCATAAGCTAATTGCACTAAACTTCCCAAAGAAAACACCATTACTCGTGTCTGCTGTTTTAGCCACAGATATCGCTCTTAATGAACACAATGATGAGACAGACATGGGTCTTTTTATCTCACATTACACAAATCTGTATAACTGAAACATTAAAGAAATATTTCAGGTTATTTTCAACTTAATGGACAGCAAATGTATTTACGGTAAAGGAAATATACATAAAACAAAAATACTGTATATAATTTGTATCTATACAATGAAATTCAATGGAGCCCAATGCTGTTTGAAAATATTCTTGTCTATGCATGTGTTCTTCCAAAACCTGAATGCAAATAGTTTGAAATGACATTAGGGCGGTTAAATAATGAGATAATTTTCACTTTGGTGTGAACAATTCAACACAATTAAAGTGAGCTAATTCAATACAATACCTGGACATTTTGTCAGAGAGGAGTTAAGTGGATCATTGAAAAATAACTCATTATCTTATTTTCTAACAACAAAGAATTAGCTAAATTGAGTGGAAAATATGATGCCAATGTCTTTTAATTTTTGCATTAATTAACATTAACTAAGACACGTAAATGTCGGAATATATATATAGGCCCCATTGACTTCCATACTATTTTATTTTTTTCCAAACTATGGAAGTCAGTGGGGCACATAAACTGTTTGATTACCGATATTCTTTAAAATATCTTTTGTCTTCAGCAGAATAAATGATGGCAGAATTTTCATATTTGTGTGATTTATCTCTTTAATCTCAGCATCTACTAACACATTTTAAAGATCAAAATATGCATCTCTTAACATTAGTTAATGAACTGTGTATTTTTATTAACCAACTTTAACAAAGGTTAATAAATGCTGCAAAAAATATTTGTTAGTTGTTCATGTTAGATAATGCATTAAATAATGTTAATGAATGAGACCTTATTGTAAAGTGTAACCGAAACATTCTGATTAGAAAAAAAAGTAATGATTTAACAACATAGCATCACTTCATTGTGATAAAAATAAAACTAACATCATTTTTCTGGAGGTAATTTCTAGGTAAATAACAGCGACAAGGCAATCACTTTTTATATTATATTAGTCTAAAAAGCAGCAATATAAAAGGCTAAATGTTTATCAAATCACAGTTCAAATTGTATGTAGTCACCATATCATTTTTTTTTTTTTTACCTATGGTGCAGACGTAGCTTTCATTGCAAGTGTATTTACTGTTTATTACAAATGAGACAAGACATTTTCTGTGGTTATCGACAAGCCACAAAAGTGCTTCAAAGTCGCTGTCTTGAAAATATCCCAGAACATTCTTTTAATGCAGCTTTTGAAACATGTTAAAAGCAGTGTGTGTGTATCATAAGAGAGATTTCCTCTTTTTTTTTAATTCTCCTTGCAGCTTCTCCTCCTCTGCTCGGACCAAAAACTTTGGTTCAGATCAAATAGGGCTCGGTCCCCAGCGTCTACCCCGTCTGCTCTTCTTCACAGAGGAAGGGAGGATCACCTGTCATCCCAGTGTGTGCACCTGCTCCCCATCTACCTCTCCATCCTCCAACTTGTTCATAAGATCCTGCTTCCCCTTCATCTTCTTCTTGTCTGCTTCATTTTTTTTTTCCTTCATGTTTTCATTCTGTCAAGCTTCCACTTGTCTTCCTATTCTGCTGTGTGATCTAAAATGTTCTGAAGATGCATTTGTTATTCTGAAAATTTGATCAACAAATATTAAATACAGCATCTCTGAGCTTTTGAGACAAACTGACTGTGTATTGGCACACTCTTTGGTCATGAAAAAATGTATGTTTCTACTGCGAATGCTTCTTTAGATCCTCCGGATACTGCACAAAGCAAATGAGCCTTACAGTTTTTCTCTTCAAATTGTTGTATAAAAGGATAAACCGGATTTTCAGGAAGCTCAAAACCAAGCACTTAAAACCATCATTTATCACTTGTTTTCAAAATGTCAGGAAAATTAGCATGAGGCCTAACAGGATTGAAATGAAGAGGGGAGGAACTAACAGTCACACGAGAGGTTAACTTCAAGTAGTTAAATTTGTTTAAACATCTTTTGAAATGTTCATGTTGTCCTTTTCTGTAATTTCTTCAGACATTGTGAAGTATTTTACACTAAGACTGTAATTTATATTTTTTTAATATCAAGTCATCTCCAAGGTACACTTAATGTTGACAGATTTTTCAAGTTAAATAAAAATCATTACTTACTCTATCAAGAAAACAACAACCAGAACTATTTTACTTTTGTATTGGGCCTATTATTTTTTTATTTTGTACAATGTAATTATTGGTGTAATTATTGAAAGTGCTATAATGGGTGTTTTGTTCTTGTGCTATTGGAGAAAGTTGGATACAACAATTTGTTTTTTTGTCATCTCCTGTTCACAACTAGAAGTTTAGAAGTTTACCCAACTATGTCGACTTCCACAATACAGAAATTAAATAATGAAATATAAAAAATAAAACGCATATTCACAATATGAATTAAATATGCATTGATTCATATTAAATCTTAAGCTATTCAGTCAACAGAAGTGGGTAGTTTTCTCTTTTGATGTTTAGTAAAAAAAAATTAAAAACAGACAGTAGCAAGTATTAGGCTGCTGTCACTTCAAGAACTAATGCACAATATTATTGACACACATCTAATTGTTTTTTTAGACTTGCCAAGATGGTCATTTTTTTTGGAATTGTGATTAATAACTCAGTAAAGCTGTATTTTCTTATTCATGTATGTTCTATAATTCACTTCTATAATAAAACACAATCAAATTATATAATTCATTTCATATCAAATATAATTAAATGAGCTGTATGTAAGATTGTGGCCAAAACAGGTACTGCAATCACTTTCAAATTACTGTGGAGCGGTGATATCAGTCTTTGATGATGTCAGGATCACATGACTAACAGGGAATCACATGACAACAGGAAGCAGGACCAAAACAAGTCTTTGTATTATTTAGATAAACATGTAGTTTTATATATGTTGTCTTTCTCTTATATGCCCAAAAGGCTTGTTTGTGCAATAGTCATACTAATTGTGGAAGGCGATTATAACTGACTCTGAGTAATTTCTCAGTTTCCAGTAAAGATCAGTTCACAGGAGAGATCAGCGTGAGGGCGACATATTTTAGGTCGATGAAAAAGTTAGAGAAGCCCCATAGATAGGCATAGTCAGTAAATGGGTTCATAAGTGCTTCAATTTAATGATAGTAGATAGTAGTTTATCTTTTAATAGACATTTGCAGGCGTTAGTCAGAAGCTGGCCGAAGGAAGATTTGGCTTTGTGTATGAAGGGATTCGATGCAAGGATGGTTTCTTTTTCTTTCTTTTTACTTTCAAACGTTAATTCTGTTGTTGATCAGATTGCTGTGAAATTTTCAGGGAAGGGGCCAAACATGCCATAATATCAAAGTAATGATAATGGGTACATACATCCAGCTGGTTGTTATCTCAGAATAAACCCAGACAGGGTAATCAGCCAGGGACCCCGAAGCAAAGCTTATTACAAGGCTACTTGCCACATAAGTAAATAATTCGATCTGAGTTTAAAAAAAAAAATAAATAAATATTGATCTGAGTTTAAATATTTTATTAGGTCTTTAAACGCAAAGTTTCTGCATAGAGAGCAGTTGCTAGAGCGGTAAGTTCAAACTAGACTGACATTTAAGGGATACGGTACAGTCCAGCCTGGTCTCATTATTAATATGTAGGTATTTTACGTTTTTTCAAAGAATGTACAAAAAGTATAAAACGTAATGGACAGATGTGTTGGGAAATGCAGTTTTATTAACAATAGCATTAAAATATATTTTGAGCCACCAATCCTACTCCTACCCCTAAACCTACCCATAACAATTCCTTAAAACAACGTAACAAACTAAAATTATGAAGAAAAACATAACTAACAAGTATAATCACAATAATTTATTTATTGCGAAAATGTCAAAAACCGATACCAGAATCCGTTCAACATTAAAGAATGTATTTTTAAGGTTTTTTTATTGTATTGTTTAACACCATGCAGGCAAAATGAGCAAAATATTAATATTTATGAGTATTATATCAATAAATGCGACTGAAAACTTAATTAATAAGACTGTGGAATGCAATAGAGTCAAAACATAATGCTACGATATTAATATGCATAAATTGTGATACGTACAAATGTGTAAAGTCGGTGGATTTGTTCATACGTAAATAATTTACGTTTTTGTGCTGTCAATACATAAATATTTTACGTTTTAGTACTGTAAATACATCAGTATTATACATTTCTCCGCATATAAAACGTAATCATATATACGTATGATAGAACGACATAGTACGTACAAAAACACACGTATTCTCATGAGATCACGTTGCAACGTCATATTACAGCATTCCGCCACATAAATAATTATGGGATAAGAGATATTGATTTGTGATAAAACTGTTTTAAAATCATACCCATTTCTTATCTTATAATCCAACATTGTGCAAAACAGTAGTCACAAAATGGCAGCAATGCATTTAGATGAAACGAGAGAGTGAGTCCATGATACCAGATGACATAAATAAATGTACACAAAAAAATTATTTGACTGAGTTTTAATTTTGTATTAGGTCACCAAAAGAAAAATTTCCCAGAAGAAAAAAACATTCCTAGCAAGCGTATAGCGGTTCAGCGGTTGTTAGGGAATAACAAATAACAGTGCCAAAAAAACAAAAAAAAAAACACTGAATACAAGGAATGACCCAGTTATGTTATTTTTCCACCTGAATGCGAAAAAGTACAGCTTTTACTTGCAGCTAATTTGTGACATTCACAGGTCTGTTGCTAAGAAAGACTGCTATTCCAGCAACAGTTAACCATGCTCTTATTTTTATGCATCAGCTTTTTAAAAAGTTTACAATAGATTGACAGAGAGAACTGTGGAGAAAGACAAGAGAGAGAGGAACCATTCTTTGATGTTGTTTTGCACATGGCTGCACCACCCCATTATTTGAATATCACACGGTGCACAGTTTGAGCCTGGACACTTTCTTTCTCTCTCCTGATGCTTTCGTGCGAGCAATTAAAGCTTGTGCCACAAAGGGATGTGTTTGTTAATGACATCTAGCATTTAAAAAGCTGTCATTCTTTTGTCACCACTGAGAATTAGTTTCTTGTGTTGCATATACTTTACATAAACTTAACCAAACAATGCAAATGATCTGAAGGGGAGGAGCTGTTTGTTTAGTTTGGGTTATTCTGAGCTAATCACCTCCAGAATTAGGAAGACAAACAGGTCTATGAAAAAAAAATGGTATTTTAGATATTCTTTCCAGAGATTTTTCTAACAGAATATTTGTTCATGCATTGCTAGCAGCTGAAATTTCTTGGCTGTATCAAATAGCAGGTTATTTAGTTGAGGGTAAAATAAAACATGCCATTCTTTTCACTGGCCACCAATTAAGCACAATCAAGATATTTATAGCTATTCTAGCAATTCACGTGTAATTATAGCTGCAGAATCAGTCTTAAGTGTTGACGAGTGTGACTTTCAATAATTAGCCCACGACCATTTCAGTGCTGAAATAGCCATCAGTTGCACAATATGTCACTTCAGTGTAACTGTAGTCTATTGCATATTGGTCACACTGAGTGTATGACTGTACACCTAATGTCAGAGGCCCAAAAAATTAGGGCTGCCCCCCTAGTTGAGTCATTCATTTAAGCCAATTATCGGGGGGGAAATACCAAACCATATTAATAATCATTTGATAATATAAATAGCAGCCTTATTATAAAAAAATGCTACATTTAATGAAAATATATTTATATAAATATACAAAATGATGTTATAAATACACAGCAAACTTAAACACTTAAAAGAGCAGTATCAAACAAACACACCCCTCTCTTCATTGCTCCGCCTCAAATGCACAAACAATATTTATCATTGAAGAAGCAAATCAAAATAATGCTTTACGAAAAATAAAGCTATGTGGACAAATGAGTAACATGGAACAACAAAAAATGAACACACCCAAGAGTTCACTGTTAGTTGCCAGCACCAGCTCCAGACAAACAATTAAACTCAAAACTGTCCTGTTACTATAACTAACATTACGACAACAGCATATATTCGTTCGGTGAAACCGCAAAACCAAAGTTGCTCACATTTGGAGCAGAAACAACTCAATCCCGGGGTCCGTTTTAAGGCCTTCCCGCTCAGGTATTTCCAGCACTGGAAAGCTTTTCTAATATTAACGTGGGCCCTTAAGCTCTTGCCTGATCTTTCTTTTTCCAGTGATATTCCTCTGACCTTTACTCTTTTGTAATGTCTCTCAGGCTCAGCCATCTCTCTTTGTCTTTCTTCAAATCTCCCTCTTGCTCTCTCTTCCTCAAACTGCTGATTGGGTACAAGTGTGTTGTGGTGCTTGTCTGATCCACTTTCAACAACGTTTCTCAGAAATCCTTAACTATACATTCCCATTATTTATGATAAACTTTCTCTTATATAATTGTTTTATTGTTAAAATTAATGTTAACTGATATATACATATATTTATATATATTAATCCCCAAAGTATATATGAATTTATTATGCACAATAACATGCAATCTCTAAAAAAAAATTTTTTTTAGTTTTTTAGTTTTTTTTTAAAGTGCAGGTACAGTATTGTATGTATCAGGTCCTTTGCTGAAGGTCTAAAGTAAGGGAACAGGGCTGGAGTGTGTTATCTTGGCATCTACTTGTCGCTCATGTGACTCACCCAAACAGCTAATTAGAGGCAGCCAAGCTTGCTCTGTTACCAGGCAACAGCACCAGGGGGCATTGGTGAGATTAGCGAGTTGGCGAGCACCGTGCTCTGGATCGGCTGGATCAGACTGTAGGTCCTCAGCAGGACTGTTTCTCCGAGTCACACCTGCAAGGCTCTGCAGCTGAGCACTCCTGGGGTGAGCCAGGAACAAAGTCAAACACCCCCTACACCTTCGGATGGTGTTAGGGGCAAAGGAACAGACACACTATATACTGTAGAATAAGACAAATTTAGGTTCTTCGCTAAAAATGGAAGATGTATTTGGAGTAAATGCTTCACTCGTACAGATACTCACACATTCATCACCATTCAAATATTACTGCATAAAAGTGGACAAGTAATTGAAAAATGGACAAATGAACATTAAAACAAAGATGATTCTTATTATGCTATTTTATGCCCCTATTATGCTTTTTTGGATAATTACCTTATATGTAGTGTATAATATAGCTTAATAGTGAATGTTAAAGGTATGCAAAGTTTTAAAGATTAAAGTGTTTTGTCTGCCAAAAAAAGAGCCAATTCTAAACTGTCTAAAACAAGTCGTCAGAAATTCCAATTTAACTTTGTGTTCAAACCTACTGTTTGTAAGAAATTTGCATAATGCCAGCCTATGGTCTTCCCTGGCTGCCCGTGAACAGCACATACTTTGACCCGTCCTCAAACACTGTAGTTGTAGATGAGGCCAAGAAGAGTTTGGTTTGTGTTGTTGACATGTCAAGAAGACGCCGTTTTCTACACTGCGGAAGTAAATCCATTTTGCATGCAAGATGTGGATGCAAACTTATATTAATACTTGTAAAACAGACACCATCATTACTGTTTGCATCACTGTGTATCCAAGTGCTGAGGAAGCCACTGGAGCTGAAATTCAGATATAGAGCTGAAATTAATTTAGTTTCTAACACGCACTGTAAGTGGACAAATCACAACAGACTGGCCATCTGACCAATCAGAGTAGGCTCTCACAAAGGCGAGGTTTGGAAAGGATCTTTCATCAAACTGTTTAGACACTGCAAAAGAGGTAATGCGGCAATATATATTAAGAAAAAAAAGTGAATTATTAGAGGTCTTGGAATCTGACCCTGGAGGTCCAATGCCAATGTTTAGTGGTTTGATTAGACTTGAAGCTACACATACACGGCCAGATTTGAAGAACCCTCTAATCACATTCAAATTAAAATATTATTTTTAAATATAATTGTTGCAACATATTCAGTTAAAAGGACTGATATAATAAGGAGTAGCAAAACATTTCATTCTGTTAGGACTTGGCTATTAAGGCAGAGCATATGGCGTGCTATATTTTAATACTTGTGTATGATGTTAAGTCAGTGTAGCAATTACAAGCCGGCACTTTGTAGATGATCTAATTTGTGTTTGCATTTATATATGCATGGATGAATCATTCACAATAAGACCAGTAACATTCAATAAAAAAAATTAAGTCAATTTTGATTTCATGTACTTTAAAGGTGACATTAATAATGCATAAAGACTATTGCATTATTACTAAATAATTTACAGTTAAGAGAACTGAATACTTCCAATATTTTCATGGATTCACAGTGTTGTACAGGGCTACATTTCATTTCTCACATTTAACTCGATTTCCATATAATTCTCTCATTTGATTTGTTGTTTTCATGAGGAAGCTCAAAATGAGGTTGTTTTTAAAGCACACAATAAATTAGTTCTCTGTGCATCTTACTCCCACTGCCAGAATATTAATTTTATTCATTGGGACAGAGATTGAGAGAGTTTCTTCTTCTTCTTCTTCTTCTTCTTCTTCTTCTTCTTCTTCTTCTTCTTCTATAAGACCAGTTATGATGATAATAACACCAGAATTAATGTGCTGCAATAATTTGGTGCTTTTTAATCTTTTGTATTCTTCTTTATAATATTGACAAAATCATAATGGTAGGCTACATGCACTTTTTCAAGTTGATTGGACTGAAATGTTTGTTGGCAGTGCCTGTACACAGCCATCATATAACCATAAAAATCCATCCCGTGTTTTTTTCTTTTTCTATGTATCGTTCTCCAATGGTTCTCCTCACACCACAACTCAATTTGTCCAGATCTCACCCCAATGGAGGGGTGGATTTCCCTATTTCTCCAAAACACACTAAATTTCCGTCTTGGTTAATCATAAATGTGTCTACATGTTCTCAGCCTAGAAATGATATATGATTTTTTTGAAGCCATAGATTAACCTGATAGTTGTTTTTAGGTGGAATCAGAGGGAGGGATTTTCTCATTCAAGACATTTGATTGGACATACATCTGTGTGGTGCAGGATGAGTCATCAATATTTTTTATCCATTTTCCTAAAAGATAAATTTAAGTTTTTCTAATGAGCCTGGGCTGACATTTTAAATACAAATCTACTCAAAGTGAATAGTATTAACTTTTAGGGTCACACTAACATATAAAGGATCTCAAAGCATGAGGGCCTTATCCCTGTTGCTCTCTCTCTCTCTTTTACTCTCTCTCACTATCTCTCTCTCTCTCTTCTCTGCCCTCCTTTGCTTTTTGAGGCTAATTAAAATGAAAAGCCGATTTATGGGTGGGCTCCCTCTTGTCACTTTATGTTGGCAGGACCACTTGTGACTTTCACCTTGAGGGATCTGTGCCTGTTAGTCACAAGTCCTCCTAGCAAATGACTCCCAACCCTTTGATGAACCACTCCAACCTGCTGCAGCGCTGTCAACCCCTGAAATCTAAAAAATCATCATCATCATCATCATCATCCGGCCAGCCTGGGCTCAACCCTGACCTGCTCTTTACCCCTGCCTGATAAAACCACAACCCTGAAAAACAAGCATTACGGTCTATTTGACTAACAGTTTTTTTATCGCTATCTGTGGTTAAAACACTTATTTTACACTAGTTTTACACAAGACCCACTGACAGTAAGAAAAGTCCGTCGAGGCTACACCTGAAAAACATGTTGCCTGAGCAGGTAAACAGCATATCTGACACTGTAGTAGCCAGACCTTCTTATAGGCCTACTTATGGACATGACGACTGTTAATCTACTGTGATTTATTTAATATTAAAGTATTGTTATGAGTTATTAGATACAAAATTATAAAAATGAGATATTATATATATATATATATATATATGTATATATATACACTCACTTTTAGGGATTATTATGGAACACCATACTAACTCTGTCTGACCCACTTTCGTCTTCAGAACTGCCTTAATTGTTGTTAATTCTATGTGGCATTGATTCAACAAAATGCTGAAAGCATTCTTTAGAAATTTTGGCCGATATTGATAGGATAGCATCTTGCAGTTGATGGAGATTTGTGGGATGCACATCCAGGGAACAAAGCTCCCATTCCACCACATCCCAAAGATGCTCCATTGGGTTGAGATCTGGTGACTGTGGGGGCCATTTTAGTACAGTGAACTCATTGTCATGTTCAAGAAGCCAATTTGAAATGATTCGAGCTTTGTGACATGGTGCATTATCCTGCTGGAAATCGCCATCAGAGGATGGGTACATGGTGGCCATAAAGGGATTGACATGGTCAGAAACAATTCTCTGATAGGCCGTGGCATTTAAAAATTGCCCATTTGGCAAGGGGCCTAAAGTGTGCCAAGAAAACATCCCCCACACCATTACACCACCACAACCAGCCTGCACAGTGGTAAGAAGGCATAATGGATCCATATTCTAATTCTGTTTATGCCAAATTCTGACTCTACCATCTGACTGTCTCAATTCAGTCAAATAAAAGTCAAAATGATGAGATACTAAGTCATAATTATGAGGGGAGAAATAACAAATTGACATAAAAATCTCATGACATACAATCTAAATTATGACTTAAGTTCCACTTTTTTCAGAAATTGGCTTACATAGTATTTATTATAATTTATATATTATTATTTATTTTAGATTATCGCTTTTATTTTAATATTTGTATTTTAGTTTTAGTAGAACTAAAATTAAACTATATGTGCTTTTGTCCTTTCAGATGTTTTTACAAATATTTCAGTGTAACTTAATTTATTTTTATTTAATTTATTTTTATTTCAGTTTTTGTTGTTTTAGTATTTACACTTATTTCAATTAGTTGCTAAGGCATCTATTATTTCCCACATTTAATTTAATTTTATTTCAGCTTAATTTCAATTAACAAGGTTTTTTTCTATTATATATATATATATATATATATATATATATATACATATATATAGTTTTAGTTCGTAGTTAACAATAACAACACTAGACATGACATACAAGGACAAATGCAGAAACCCTGAAGAAACTGCCAAATCGGATATGACCAATTATAATATCACAATTCTAGACCTACCATAGTGAATCTGATTAACACAAGACCGTTTTGCATGCAGTTTTGTTCTCCAACAGAAATTTTTTACATTTTTACCCAAATAATCATCCGCACTGCACTTTTTAAAAGACAATACATAAGTATACATTGTCAACTAAGGAGTTGAGTGTTCCTCATGACAGTTGACCAACCTTCTCTTGCTCTGGAGGAAGCCTGTGGGTGCAGGCAGTCTGGATGGATGAGGCAACTCAGAGGCCTGACATGATGACTGACAGCCACAGGGAACAGATGTGAACACACTTCTGCATCAATGTGGCAAGAAAATGCGTGTGTTTGTGTGCATGTGTGTGTGCGTGTGCGTGTGGGAAATCAGAAGATGTTTGCATTTGTGCATTCCTTTGTGTGTTTGTGTGTGTGTGTGAGTGTGTCTCTGAGTGTGTGTGCATGTGTTTGTGTGTGTGTGTGTGCGCGCACGCAATAAAACATCCTCCTGAAATGAGATGACGATACGTGTGTTTGTGTGCGTGAAGGCAAATTTTCAGCAGTATTCTTGGAGGCCTTTCCTCCCCTAAGATTCTCTTTTCACACTTTGCTGCACAACACATCTGCATCCAATGACCTGACTTAATGTCTCACTCAGGCAAATAAGATTGCAGAAGTGAAGAACAAAAGACCCATCACTCACAAAAAGGGACGCTTTTGGCTCAGAGTCATTTGACAGTGTGTAATGGCATCCTCTGTGAGAGTGTGTGAAGGTAATTGATTTTTTTCTTGTTTTTTTTTCACCCATTCTCCATTGTCTACTAATAGAATTAAATCAGGCCAAACAGGAGAAGGGTCTTGTGGAGGTGTTGTCAAGGTGCAGTCATCAGCATGCATTAGCAGGCCCTGGGAGGCTTCTGTGAGCACGCCTCATCTACCGTCCTCCTTTAAGGGATTAACAGACATACAGCAATAACCAGGGAGATTTACTCAAAGGATGGTCACAATTAGCCTCAAACTGTAAACATCTTATAACAAAATGCGATTAGGGGCCTTTGCCGAACATGGAAGTCTTTACATGCTTCATTAATTGTGGATGTACCACTTCTGAAATTGTTTGTGTTGTTTCATTATTAGTTATTGTTTTTCATTTTGTGTGCTTGCTTGTATTCTAAATCCCACTCTAACGGCTAATGTTAAAACGTGTAGAAATGGAAATTATGCATTTGTAATGGGAAAAAGTAACTGATGGACTCTCCCTTTGAAATTTTTTTCAGTAAACAAAGTAAACACTAATAATATTGTTGTAACATAATAATGTAATAATGTTTTTAATAATAGTATATAGTAAATATTAAATTCCATGAATATGTTAACTATACACTAACACTGCAGTTGACCGCAGGCTGATGTTTACACTACCGATTGCAAGTGCATATGGCTTTCATATAACAGTTTAATAAAAATTGAGTTAGCAGTGAGTTACTAACATTTTAGACACAATATATAATATATAATTTAATGTAGCTGTTTAATACAAATTTTGTTTATAAATTTGTTTATATCTACTTAATTTGCTACTTATAATTACTTAAATCAGAATACTTGTCCAACCTGGGTGGTATGATGTTGGATATCAAAAGCTTATTCGACATAATCTCAGGTGATTAAAATATTGGGGTTTTCTTGGAATCAATAACTGTGATCTCCAAATCTTTTCCTCATAAAATATAAAATATGAAAGAAAGCTGTACTTCAGAAAGATACCTCAAAGAGTTCCATGACTCAGATTCATGTACGCGTTCATCCTGACATTTTCATCTAATGTTTCACTTTTTTCATTTTTAAAACAACGAAATAAATATAAATAAAAACAGAATCTGATTGCTTCTGTTTTGAAACTATGAAACTAAAGAAGCACGTATCAGAGGAAAAGAGAAAAACTGAATGAAGACTGATTTGAGATCCAGCTAAGAGATCTTTTCATTTATTTTAGTTAGAAGCTGTAATCTAATTTGAACTAATCATAAGTCAGTCCAGTCATGTTTGCCTGATATTTCTGTTTTTCCATATCTCCACCTCATTTCTCCAGCAACTTGTCAGCATTTATTAAAAATCTGACAAGTCTTTCAAACATATGGCGTGTACAGTACATTGCAATCATATTAAAAAAAAACTTATCTAACTATTTCCTTTTGGCTGCAATGTCTCATAGTTCTCCAAACACCATTCCCGGGGGATGACAGAATTCATAGAGCAATGTGTGCTATGCCAAGTCAGGGCTGTGGCAGAGGTAAAAAAATAAAATAAAATAAAATAAAAAAGTTCTTTCATCTGGCCGTTTTTGAAAGAGGAGATAAAAGGGCTCAATGGAAATCTCCTTGAATCTCCCTCTCCAGCAAAATCACATTCCTGACAGATGTGTTACCTCTTGTTACATCCCCTTTTTGTTTCAATCCATTCATCCCCCTTACAGGAGCAGAGCTATGTGGCATGCGCTGGTTATTTTCAGACATTAATATATGCATTTTAAAGACTTTGCCTTCATTTGAAGAATGCAACGGTTACCCACACCGAGATATCAGAGAAACGTTTGAAGTGAGTGCTCTCCTGCCCGCCTTTGTGTTCTGGGCTTGTAATATGAATGAATAATGTATCAGGGATTAGAAATTCATAATGCTCTTGTTTTCACCTTCCATGAGGCTTTCCCCCCTCTCACATATATCCCTACGCTGGCCTGTGAGTAAAATCTCATTATGGCAGATTCCCTAAGGTGGACAGGACCAGGCCTCGAGAAACAGCCCGGATGGCAACGGGAGACTGTACAGATGATGGAAGCTGGAGGAGAAGAGAAGTTTTAATCACCTTTCACCAAAACCACTCCACCAGGGAAGGCAGGTTTGTGTTATGTGCTGGAAATTAAAAGCACAAAAAACAAACAAGCAGAGTTTGCCTGTGGTGATTAATGCTTCTGGAGGAGAAATCAATTCTGTAAAGGAAAAAAAAACAAACAAAAAAACATGACGTCTGTGTGGTACATCACCAGGAATGTGTTTATGGAAAGTAAGAGTGCTGGTGACAGGAGCTTAGCTGTACTAAGAGCTTCTGGAAGGTGTCAGTGATCGGTTTACACATATTTACAAACCAAGAAGAAACCCCGTGGGCAGGGCTTACAGAGAATTTACACTGGTGAAGATGAAGAACATGTCTCGCACAACATCTACAAGGCAGTTTTGCCTAGTAATGAAGAATATCCACAGGGCATATCTTTCAGGATTGTTCATAGGATATACTGATTAGAGGTAGGAGAGAAAGCCCTGTAGCTAATATCCTCTGAGATCATCATTTAAAAAAAAAAAAAAAAATGTGCCTTCAAAATCTTTTTTGTGAAAACTGTTCAGGATTCTTTGATTTATAGATGGTTAAAAAGGAAAGATTTTAAATGAAATAAATATTTTGTAACATTATAAATGCCTCTGTCACTTTTAATCATAATATAAATATTTGAATATTTGAATTTGAATAAATAAATAACACATCCAGACCAAAAAACACTGTCTTTGTAGCAGCAGCAGTAAATGTAGTCCGACCACACCACCCCGAGGCCTAACCTGGGGAACTATATGTAACCACCAAGGATTCTTTGGAATCAGGAATCAGGCAAGCAGGTTCAGCCACTGAACAGACCGATAAATAGTTCCGTATGAAAAAGATACAATTTTATAAATCAAATTCACAGCAACAATAGTACACTCTGAAAGCTGACATCAGCATATTCTTGAAACACTACACACTGGATGAGTCAATATCTCTAAATTCATAGTAATCCAGTGAAGACAATTCATCATCAAAAAAACAATAACACCCAAGGAGGTGTTAGATCACTGTCCTAATGGAGTCTGTTTCACAAACACTGTGCTTGGGGCTTACTGGTGGGCGTCCATAGCGACTTCGGCATGAGTATCCATAACACAGTCTCATCCCAAAAAGTCATATAACTGACGTCTTGGGACGTCTTTTGACCATACGTCAATATCCGCCTTTTTAGGGCCCACTTAAACGTCGGTAGATGGCGAACCCGGGCCGTCATACAACTGACGCTTTACATTTAACGTCAGTTAGGTGACGGGTTAGGTTTAGGGTTAGGTTTAGGTCTGGGGTAGAGTTAGGATCCCATAACCTCATCTACCGACGTTTAAGGGGGCCCTAAAAAGGCGAATATTGACGTATGGTCAAAAGACGTCCCAAAACGTCAGTTATATGACGTCTTGGGATGAGACCGGGTTGGTATCCACATAATCCACGCCAAACATCCGTGCACAGCCACACAATCAGCACAACAACGGTCACACGGTGAAGGTACACAGACACACCAAAGAGGGCCTCGAGCACGCCATCCCCACCGTCAGCACTTGGTTCCTCAACAGATAACAAGGACAAAGTAAAACAATTAACTACGGGTCATAATTTTGCACCATGAATCAGACTAACAACAATGACCGAAAAGAAACAAGGTTGCAAAAACAACAATAATGCTAACAAGTAAAATAAAAAAAGGCAACTAACTTTGCAAAATGACAATAATGCTTGTAAACAAAAAACAGACGCAAATGAAACACGTTGGAAAGCAACAATAATGCTAGTAAAATAAAAAATAAAACTTTTAAGAGACAAGGACACGATCACTCAAACGATCCATGAATGACATAACAAACGATCATCCGTGGACAATCATCGTCTTGTCTTGGTAGTCAAACTGAATCATTATTACACCATTGTTCGGTTCACAATGATAGATGTCGCCTCTGCCTTAGTTGAGCACAGACACTCCAATGTTTGGGTAAGATGTTGACACACACAACTCGATGGCTGAGCAAGTTTAGCATCACTGAAGATTAAATATTAAAAGTTTACCTAGCATGATGGCTAATTAACGATTAGCAAGCTAATAATATAATAAACATTCATTCATGAATATGAGTGCTATTTTTTAATGTTTAATCTTCAGTGATGCTGAACTTGCTCAGCCAGCTACCTCATCGAGTTGTGTGTCATCATCTTACCCAAACATTGGAGTGTCCATGTTCAACTTAGAGCTTAAATCAGGCCCAAAAATCAATTTAATCACATTTTTTAATAATTGGGTCATTATTATATCTGACGTTCTCAACAAATTTCTATGTTACTTTCTCCCGCCTGCAACATTCATGTTTTGTCCTGCTCCCGCCCACAAAAATACTTTTTTTCTGTACCTCCAAATACTTTTAAGTAAGTCTGTGCTGCCACCAAACACATCAGCATAAATGCTCCTGATAAATTATTTATTATTAAAGCAACACACATACCCCTGATATCACATAAAAACAAGCAGGCTACTGCATGCATGGTTTGGCGTGACTGAAAGCGTGCAAAGTGCGCTCCCTTAATAATTCCTAAAAAGCTGACTGTTCATCACGATCTCCCACATCTCTGTTATCATCAATGTATCTTTCATAATATCCACACTTTGTTATAATTAGAGGATTTGCAGCATACAGAATTCAGCACTGAACAAAAAGTCAGTTTTGAGTGTCGATGGGAGTCTATCGTAAATGCTTCTGATTGACCATTGTGATCAAGAAATCAGCGTCTGTGATTGGCTACATCGCTTAACGCTGCAAACATGTTATAAAAAATAAACTCTGGCCTTTAAATCATTTTTACTTTGTTTTAGTTGTTCTTGTTACTTTTCTGCATTAACAGATGAATAAAAATGTATTCGTTTTGATATGTTTTATTCATATATATTTCTAGTTTATGGGAGTGTCGCATATCATTTTATTCTCCCGCACACACAGTGAGTGAGGGCATTACCACCCGCGCTCGGCCATCAAATCTAGTCCCACACCGCACTCTATTGCGTTGGGAGTGCACGTCACTTCATCAAAGGCCCGGCATGGCCCGAGGGTAGTGACGGTAAATATCGGCGGCCCGGGTCGGGTCAAGTTCGGGCTCAGGCAGAGAATCCAAGCTCTAGCTCAACTAAAGCAGATGCGGCATATATAGGTGAACCGAGCAATGGTGTAATGATTCAGTTCGACTCCCAAGACAAGACGATGCTCACCCGACTGACCAATAGGAACGTGGCCCCGCCCATGACACAATTTTTTCTCAGTGAAAGCTAAATCCTGACTCGATAGCAAGAAAATCGTGAGCAAAGACAAGCGTTTTGAGAGAAACAATTTTTTTATAGAGAAAAAAAAATAGATTTTTGAGAGAGATTTTTTTTTCTCAGAAATAATTTTAAAAATGTCTAATTTATATATTTTTTTGTGTTCTATTATAAAATACTTTAGATATTCTCTCAGTCTCAGATATTATTATTTTTTTTCTATTGGTATGAAAACTTTTTCTCTCAAATATTTTTTTTTTCTCTCATGAAATGCTTTTTTGCTATCAGTGTGATAACTTTTTCCCTCAGATCATTTATTTTCTCGCATGTAATAAAGACACAAATCTAGCTCCCTCAGTCTCACCCTGCTCGCCACAGTACATAATGAATGGCGACCGTAGAGCGCAAAAGCCGAATGTCCGCAAAAGCCAGACATTTTAGGCGATCTCGAAACATATTTTTGGACAGATATGTCCAATCTCATCACGGAGACTTAGTAGCCTAGACTTGTTGTTTAACTACTGCACTCTGTTACCGGTAGGCGTGGCCTTCTAGGGCAGCGAAGCACGTGCATTATGGGAGTTGTTGTCTTTCATCCACATAAGCCAAAAATATATTTTCTGGCTTTTCTCAGAAAACTCCAAATTCAAAAATAATTTCACATTTCTTCTACATAAATGACCCATTTTAAATCCACATTCATCTTTCCAGAGGTGAAGTATCCCTTTAACCACACTTTCCTATTGGTCATCTTTTGAATTAGAATTGTGCTGGTTTGGGAATAAAAGGGAATATTTCTCTTCTGTGCAAAAATGTAGGGTAAAACTAAAGTTTTCTATTGTGATCATAAAATCAAGTAAGGAATAAGATCCTGTTGGGAGAAGATTATTAGGTGTGAGAAACCAGCAGCACGATGTGTTACAGATGTTAAGAGCTACAGATGAATCACTGCAAGAGAGAGAGAGTGAGAGATTCATTAAATTAATAAACAGTTCTATTTATCACTGCACAACACTAAAGTTCCTATGTTTTTTTTATTTGAGCTTTCATGCATATTACACATTGGAACGTTGATGCTGTTCACGGCCAGTTTTGAGGAAGGAATGCTTTTAGTGATTTTCCTTCATTAAAGTTGCACTAATACATATATTTTTTACTTTAACATTTGTGTTGTGTGGTAACCGTTTTATAAAAGCAATAAGGTACCGGAGGCAAGTGCTGTATCGTGAATAAGTAACACTGAAGGGGTTGCAGGCACTCCTTTGGCCGTTACTTATTCACGATACTGCACAGCCTCTCGTACCTTTTGCTTACGAATAGAGCCACCTCGCCTTAGTTCAATTAGGGGCAATGCTCGTAATTTGCAGAAGTTGCAGCTGACTTGCCCAGGTTCTGTCAAAGAGATCAGCAGGAAGGAGGGTGGTAGATCACCATGGAAACCCAGGATATTTCATGTCTGTAAGCCACCTAGGGATCAATGAAATATTAAACTCAAAGACCATTCAGCAAATAAGGGTATTAATGGTATTCCAACTCCAGTGTGCTCTATAACCCCAATAGTTTGTAGTTACATTAAAAAAAGAGCGAAATATACTTTGTTGATCTCTGAGGGAAAACTGTGTAACTTTGTTATTCTGCTGATCATCCAACAAGACGATTAAGACAAAAGTCAGTGAGTAAGTCAGTGCAGTCATATACTGTTTAATATACAAGGTTTTGATCCTGATATTGTATGCATGTGTGCTTTTCTCTCATTTGAGCTACATAACAAATTGCCTTTCCATTGTTTTTCTACAACTGTGAGGAAAGAGAGGACATAGTCGGCTGACCATGTATAAACGCAACAAATCATCTCAAATTAAAATAGATTCAAATAAGACAATCCTTTCTTATTACCCTGACTTAAAAAGAAAAGATTGATTGGATTTAACTGAAGGTATTCCTGTGGGGAGAAGACATCAATTCAAACGAAATGCTAAATCTGGATTAACAAATTGAGCCTGCAACTATGCTGTAATCATATACAATGAGATGGATTGTCTTAAAATTCATTACAGTTCAAATAACTTAAAATTCAAACAATTAAGCCATTTTTAAGGGATTTCTTGCAATGTAAGAAAATATTCTGTATAGAAAACGGTACTGGTGATTTTATGTCAGGACATTACTTGTTAAATGTATGGACATTTCAGTCACTAACTTTCGGAGTGGACTATTTCAACCAGCATTTGGCATGGCGTTGGAAGAACTAATCAGCACTCTTTTATTCAATCCTGATAAGTTTCAGGCTTGCTGGACTGGAGCAAAGTGTGCAAAGTGTACAATGCATAGCAAAAAGGAAGACTAGCCGATAAAGAGGTGATCTATCATTTTAATTGAGGTGGTTTAGATATCTACTTGATCATGCCTTGAGAATCTAAATGCTATAAAATATAAATGGAAACATTATTAACAATAATGCACACATTCGATTTCTCAAGTGTTCAACTTTTTTCTAAAAGTCAGTGGAATTCCAGCAGCTCTGCTAATTTCTTCTCCATCTGCAGGATTAAATGCACTTAAAGGGAAGCATATGAAATTCCTGATGGGATTAACATTTATGTGTTACCTTGGTACAACCTTGATACATTGGAGAAAGTTCGAAATACATTTTTACTATAAATGCATTTAACAGCATTTTCATGTATGTGTCTGCTGACATGCAAGCATATGAAGAGTTCAGATGCAAAAGCCTCTAAATGCCATTTGAAATTTTCTTCTAAAATGATCATTTTTATCAAGCTTATATATTCAAGTTCAATAATTTCACTTAAATAACAATTAATAGGTAATCCTCATTGCAATTTAACTGAAATTACTGAACTTAAATATACAAGCTTGAAAAAAATGATCATTCTAGAAGAAAATTTCAAATGGCACTTAGAGGCTTTTGCATCTGAACTCTTCATATATCGCACAATAAAGATTTACTAAAAATGTACTCTTGCAAATGTAGATGTTTTATGACGGATGCATGTCACCCTTGCACTTACAAATAAATTGAATCTGTCCATCACAAGATCTGAAAAGATGCTGTCATTTTTATTGGTGGAACCACCAAATTGAACTATGATTTATGATGTAGTCCAATGTAATCTAACTTATTGGGGAATGTGTTTCAAATCAGCTTTAACGCTCTTTTCGGTTTTCTACAAGCTGAATGTCATGAAATGACAGCTGTCATATTTACTGTATCATTAGATGTATGCTTTTGCTAACATTCTATTTGTTTTTACAGCTGGTAGTTTGTTTATATTTGCTGTTTTTATTCAATATCTTTTTAATATATAGTGTGTCATTTTTCTTAAAACAAGACAATAAAAATGGACAACAAAAGTGTCACGGTTTATAAATTCATTGTTTCCTTCTTGTCTCGTGTAATTATTGCTGTTATGTGTAATTGTGGGCGTGACGGCTCGTTCCAATTGATCAGCGATCAACTGATCCAATCTCCTTTCCAGCTGCATCCAATCCACTCACCCATAAATACTCATAGCACTCTTCTCTCTTTTTCAGATCATTGTTGATGTCCCTTGTGTGTGTTTGGTCCTGTTCAAGGCCACGTTTACACAAAGCCGGGTATTTAGCAAAACAAATATTTTTTTCCCTCTCTCTGTTTTCAAAAATAACATTATGCACACACCCGCATAAATATGCTGTCGAGCGCCATCATAACTATGCCAAACCTATTGGTGGCAGTGTAGGGGTTAAGGATAAAGCCATGCAAGCCAATCAGAATCCTCAGAATCGACAAGAGAGAACCTAAAACCCCATTTCTCCCAGTTCACATGACAACACATAACCGGCATTTTCAGAAATCTCCACTTTGGCCGGAGTTTTTAGAAATAATCGTTTTCTGTGATAAAAACGGGGTTTTCGTGTAAACGAGAGGCCAATCCGCAGGGACATATCTGCGTTTTCCCTTCGTGTAAAGGGGGCCCAAGTCGTCATTGCAGTTTTGTTCCTATCCTTGTTCCCGGCTTGTTTCGTGTAGATTATTACCTGTATTTACCACCATCATCTCTGTACTCTTCACCTGGATTCACTGACCACGTAGTCCCTGCGTCACAAACTGTCCAGAGACTGTGTGGTTGTATCTAGCCAAATAAAGAGTTACTTGCATTATTGCTGCTGTTGCTAAAACGTTGTTGATAAAATGAGTAATGAGTTTAATCAATCATTATTGGTAAAGCAAATACTTGGTAAAGCAAATTAAAAAAAAATAAATGAATGAGATATATCTCCATAAATCATTAAAGAGAGAGGACTCTAAAGCATTTCAGGAGAAGAAGCCCAGATACAGATCATGCATGGCAAATATGTCACAAGCTCAACCTGATCTCAAAAGAAAACTGTAATTGTGTAACTGTATCTGTACACATAAAGAAGGAGTCTCGACTAGTAGGCTACATTGAGTGATTACGTCACATCTGTACACATAAAGGACTCTCGGCAAGTAGGCTATATTGAGTCATTACGTCACATCTGTACACATAAAGGAGTCTCGGCTAGTAGGCTATATTGCGTGTGAGGATGTGGGAGGTGGAGATTTATAGCCTTTTATATGTCCCATTAATTTTCTTAACTGGCTACAAATAGTTTTAGTATTACCTCCTGTTTTTTCAATTATGGTCAAAAAGAAATTTGCTTTGGCTATCCTTATCTCTTTGACTACTTTATTCCGTAACATAGTAAAAAATATGTCGATCACTGCTTGCTTTAGATTTAATGGCAGATTTTAAAGCCATATCCCGTTTTTTGTGGTTATCCAAGGAAAGGTGTTCTTTTTTCCCTTATGACTTCGTCTGCATGTAAATGCATCAATTGATCTCTGCAGTTGTTGTGTAAATCTTTGACTGTCTTCTTCCAACGATCTTCCTAAAAGTATGTTATCCCAGCTAATGCTCTGGACGGCACTTATAAACATCTCATCAGCATAACAGTGTCAGGTATAGATGGTAATTCAATCAACCTGATTGTATCACCCATACCTTCACATTATCATAGATCTTAATGGGGAGGGGTTACAATGAGGGGGAGACACTCTGAGCAGATTGAGCCAGGGGTTCCCAGAGCCATTAAAGACAACAATTCTCAGTAATCTGCTCATTTATACCTCAAATGCTAAATTAGACTTTCCTCAGTTTATATACTATTGTACTGGAACCTAAATTAAACGTTTTAAAAATCTGTAATCCTACAAGAACAAAGTATAATTTGCATTGTTTGACGTGATATGATAAGTGATCGCTAGATTTAATCAGCGCGATTTACTGCAATGCTTTTTTGTGCAATGCAAGTCAATGGAAAGTGGATGTGGACTTACTTGTTCAGATAACATTTTCTGGTGAAAATTCTTATACTGGTAATACTTCCAAAAACTAGAATCTGTGATTCTGAATGCCAGTATCCACACTGGTGCGGTGACTGACAGCTGCACATTTTCCCCAAAACATTGGATTCATTCGCGCTGTGCCGTGACACAACCCACGTAAAGTTGATAATTCCGTGAATAACTGCAATTGCAGATTTCAAACAGGGATGTCAGAGAAGAGGAAAAACTACGGACTGATGCATTACTTATTTGTGTGAAGCTTGTAGTTAAGTGTGATGCAACATCGTCTGTAGCCTAGTTTGTACAACGTATGAAATCTTTTATTAATTCAACTCTCAGGTGCCTTTAGAAACCCACTTTTGGCTCCTCATACAAAACCCTCAGACAGAGCAAGAACGGAGATATGCCCAAAAATCATTGCCACGTGTTGTCAGGCATACAATAGCCCACTGCCATGCTGAAAGCTTTATAACAGTGTTTGACCATGTGCAGTGCTGACGGCATAGTCCCTGAAAGGTTTCTTGCATTGTCATGGATTTTGATTGGCCACAATCAAATATTTGAATTTGAATACAATATTTGAAGTATATTGTAGATCTTGGCCCTAATCCTCAATAGACAATTGTAGCAGTGTTTGAATTTGTATTGTAGGGTATCTGGGCAGTGGCAGTGGTATCTATGTCAGTTGGGACCAGACTGTAAAAAAATATGGACGAAGCCCCTTCGCTCTTTTCCATCAGAGAGAGCTGAAGACACCAGTGTCTCGATATGGTACTGACATGACTTGGAACTTGAGTCTGCGCACTTGCCTTTTCGGGACCAGACATGCACAGTCGTGAGCAGGAAGTAAAGCCACGAAATCAAGGCCGCGCCCTCATTCTCGCTGAATCAAACGCAAGCACACGCCCCGCACTTTCAAGTGGCGTCTCTCAGCTTCGCTCCTCTCCAATGAGGTCTGCTGATTGTGGAACCTCATTAAAATGAGGTAAATACAACTACTAACCACATAATCAACATTATTAAAAAAGTCAGCTGGTGCTTCAGTGACTACCTCGCACAGAGAACCTGTCAATCACAGCTGTCAATCATGATGTCAGCGGACCATTTTTATAGCATCACATAACTAACTAAAAACAAACTTATTTTAAAAATGAACACTTGAAATTACATCGACGTGATAGAAATTACAGTAAATGACAGAAACTATCTTTGGAAAATGGATATGTGAAGTGTAATTGAATTGTTTAGTTGGTCCCGTTGAATAACATGGGAAGGTGGGGTTTATGACCTATACTAGGACCGGTCACAGGGGGACGATCGAGACGTTTTGGCTTCACTTTTGAGGGCTTGTGCGGCACGCTTGGTTGGGACTCATTCAAATAAACAGGTGAAAAGCTTTTAACACTAGAAGTGCCAGAATTCCAAAACTACTAGAACTGCCACGAACGGTCATTTTGACCGTTAGATTCAAAACAGTGTTTATTTCATTGACGAATAATTTTCATAATTTTATTTTCGTCAACCACATTTTTTCAAAGACGAAAACGAGACGATAACTAAAAACTAGGTTTGAATGACAAAAACTATGACGAAAATGTTAGTGACGATATGCGAAGCGGTCAATAGGCTAATAATAATAATAGGACTAGCAGAACTAGTAAACCGCCCATGCAGCAACAGCGCAGGACAGGGCAGCAGAGCTCACCAGGATCATCCGACATGAATGGATCATCTGGATCCGCCGTGTCTGATGATAGCAGCCGTCTCTTTTTCCTTGATGTGGACTCTGACTCTGAATCACTCTATAGCATAGATAACGTAAGTATTATAGATAACTGTAGTCTGGTTTTATTTGCTTATTTCTGATCAACAACTAATGTAGAAATTATTATATAGCAAACACCGCTACAGAGGTGACCGGTCGACGGACCTTTCTGTTGACAGTTGAGAGAACAAGATCAACTGCGGGATATTTAACAAAAAAATATCGCGAAATTCAGTGCGGTCAATATGACCGTCTATGGCCGAAATAGGTAAATATGTTCATTTTTTTTGTTTTGCCTTACGTTTACGTAACTTAATTTGTATGAAAAGCATTTTAAATGAAAATACAGACAATTTTAGGAAAAGTCAGGTACCAACAGGATTTTTTATTTTTTTCAACAAAGTTATTGTAGATATAAAATTCAAAACGGTCAAAATGACCGTTGTGGCCGTTCTAGTGTTAACCTTTAACTCGCGTCTAGTAAGTCACCAGAGAACGCCAGAAAGTCCGTTCCTAATGGCGTTCATTGACACTTTCATAGCGAACGTGAGTTAAAGCAAACACAACCATAAAACCAGCGATGAGCCAGCTTCACACAGAGGTTATCATCGCGAAAACTTCCCCCTTTCCGGCAAGAAGAAACATTGTATACACCTCCATAAATCATCCTCCAAATCGACCAGAGAGACTCTACACAATAATGGTGGAGAAAATGTTTAGCACATTTTAAACTTGTTTATTAGCAATTCAGTTTCAATCTATGTATATTGTTATTAATAGTACGCACGTTTCGAGGAGTGAGAAGTCGCAACGCAAACTCACTGACGAACTAAAAGGCAGAAAGTCTGTCTCAGTTCAGAACGATTAACAATTTGCTAAATAATGTCTAACATTGGTTGCCACTGTTAAATGCTAAAGTAAACTGCAGTTTATTAAATTTGTTCCTGCAAAGACGAAGATAAATTTTAATATTATAACTCTACAGTATGAAGTCCAGTAAGTATGAAATGTGTGAGCTCATTTTTTTATATCATTCAGAATGGTACCAACTGTGCCATCTTTTTTCATATTTCAACTTTATAATTGGACCATTTATGTCCAGCTGCCCAACTGTAAGAAGCAAATGCATTGACAACTATTGTAATTTGCTGTCATTCAACATTTGTTAGTAGGACCCTTACAAAGTGCTTACCTCAACCTCACAATCTGTTGTTTCTGAGCTTATAAAAGAGAATATCATATCCTATGGTCTCGTGAACTTAACAGACACACGTATGTGGTGGCACTATTATCCACAAGGCTGCAAGTTTACATGTTGGGCACCATGGGAGAGGGCCCTTTCCAATATAAATTAAATTAATTATATATTTCTAGGAAATTAGTATATTTCTAACAAAGTATTAGTAGTGTTGGTATTATTGTGACATCCCTAATGTCTTGTATGAGTGAGTCAATGGATCATTCACTCAAGTGATTTGATTCAATGGTGATTCAACTGAATCAAACTGAGGGCTTAAATTCACAAGAAAACGAGGGACCAAAGAAGATACAGGTAAACGTAATTAGCTACCACATTAAACAAACTGGACATGGAAAAAAACAGGAACAAATCAAAATATTTTTAATTTCAATTTAATTTTTGACCATTATGCTAATGAAGGCCAAAAATAGAGAGCAACATATTTAGCAGTTAACTGGTTGTTCTATTTCTACATTTACAAATCACTACATGTTCATATCAAGTGTAGCTTAATGTTGACCATTTGTTATGTGAAACTAAAGTAGATGTTTTTCAGGATAATGTTAAATGGCATGTTTCTTCGTCCTAATAACATTCTGGTGTTAAATGTGCACTTGCAGGTGATTAAAGAGTTCATGCAGACGTGGATAGCTTTAGTGAGGTGCTGATGGAAAATGTGCTGTGGCAGGCTGAAGGGTTAACGGCCGACTGCTCTTTTCCAGTGGGGGGTTTCTCTCTTGCCTTTTCCCTGTAGTAAAGCAAGCTGAGCACTGGTCAGGGATGCCCACTGGCTCTCATTAAGAGATGCCAAATCATTATGGATCCCTTCCATTCCTGCAAAGCTCCCCTAAACCTCTGGCGGCTCACGGCTGTGAGCCATCATTAGCAGATGACAAACCCCATTAGAGAGCCCCCTCTCTGGGCTGGAGTGGATCTGACAAGCCCTCTTTAGCCTTCAACCAGTTCAAAAGCACAAAAAAATGCATTAGATTTCCTTTTGGTAAATAGACGCATACAGAAGCTTAATAACATACAGATATTTCCACACTACCACAAATGCACATAACCTTATTTATAGACATTCACAAGAACAAGCCTACACAATTTTAGAGGGCTTTTTTCCCCTCTCACTTGTCTCTTTTATTCACTTTTTTGGCACTAGCTGCAACTCCTTTTCCACAAAAGTTGGCAAAAGTGTACAGTCCTTAGGTGTGGATTTAGAATTGTGCAATACGTAGTAAATCAATTCATTAAACTATCTATTCATCCATCTATCCATCTTTATTTTAAAGCTCATGGATCGAAAGCCTTGTTAAGAAGACTTTGAAGACTTTTCCACTTTTCCATTTGGATTTCTTTTACTTCACAACCCCACCCTGACAGCCCTACACCCTGCACCAGGTTTTAATTAGAGCTATCTGGTCGGGACCAATAGCTTTGCTTCTTAGTCCCCGCAAAGTCTTGCACGCCTACTAATTTAAAGGGACCTTGATGCCTGTGGGACTTTTTATATCCTTCCAGGCAGGAGTGTGCAACGCATGCCCACTTTCATGTGGAAAACTTTGCATGTGACAAAGAGACTTAGCTGCTAGTAATGCCGCCATTATTGAACCTCAGAGAGGGTTTCAAATGGGCCCTCAGACAGCATCGGTCTGTTTGAGCCTGGATTCAAGTGTGTGTGGCAGCTGTGTAGAGACTAACCCTGAACCAATAAAGTCTGTGAAGCCTTGTGTGTGCACTTTGTGGTTGTGTGTGCGTGTGTGTGATGAGAGAGGGGACTTGCAAGGCTTAATGCACAGCTGGGGTAAATTTACTCCAGGGGCAATAGCGGAAAAGGCCTGCTGTTGCCAAAGTGAAATGCATGGAGAGCCTGTGCAATGAAGTGTGCTTCCATTGTCTGGAAGTAGGGCAGTGGCACAATGAGGACTGGACCTGGGAGACCATCTCACCTTGGCTGGAGAAAGCTGTTGTTACAACAAGTCGATTCGCACAAAGATTTTGAGAGTGTGTCTGGGAAACTTTTACATTTATGGTGTCCTGGAACGCCTTGCAAAAAGTAATCTTGTTAGTAGGCTCACTGACATTTTTAATTTGCTGAAATATGTAAGGGACAATGCACAGTCAGTTGGTCATTATCACAAAGTACACGCTGACACAGAGGGGATGGGTCTTATTTCTGCCTGAAGGAATTTATTTTGCGATAATGAGCTGTACTTATGAGCCAAATAAATGAATACATGCTCATAAAATATTGAGTTTCAAATTTGAAATAAATTTGAAATAAATATATTGTCTTTAAGCTTCCACTAATAAAAAAAAAAACATAGCATACAAATCAAGATGAACACTGCAAAATTATACAAGTAATATTTAAACGAAAGTCATCCAAAGTCATTTTCACATCATAATCGATAATTGAGATGATGGTGTAAGGTTTTTAACTTGAATGTGATTGGCCTCCGGTGTTATCTACTCCAGTTATTTTGATCCGATTAAGCTGCAATTTGATGTTTGTTTTCATATTTTAATTTATTATCACATTTATAAAGACACTGGTTTGTTGTGAAATTTTTAATGTTTATTGCACTTCTTCTAGTTATTTATATGCATGTTGCCTAAATTATTATGTTTTGGCAAAATGTAAGAATATAGGGAACACGCAATGAACATTTATGGTCATATAGATATTTGATCAATTTAAAACATCTGTGGGAATTACTAAAGAAGAAAAGGTGGTTGAAATTATACAGGCTATTGGAAATCAAAAGGCAAGATCTATCAGAATGCCTATTTCCCCAATGCATTGGCCCACTTATAGCTAGTGAACTTGCTCATAGGGGTCACCTTCACACTAGCATAATCACACATGATGGAAGGTAGACATTGTCATCAGTAGAAACCTGGGTCATGCCATCACAATTGAGTGACAACTACATTCGTTTCACTGCTTCTCTTATCTCTACCTTTCCATCATAAATCACTGCTCTTTCTGTGGCCTGTCTGTCCACCCCCTCAGTCCTGTGTACTGGTCACCTCGTGGTTCAGAAAAAATGAACTTGGAGGATGGGAAATAAGTTAGAAAATTAGTCAGTGTTATCTCAGTAGGATAGCGCAAGATTGTTTCGGCCAACTACATGGAGCTTAAATTCTGGAAGCTGTCTGTCACTATAAAACCATGAGATGGCCAGGGATTCTGGGTTTTTCTTTCTTAATATTTGAACAGTTTTTAAGGAGGAAGATCAGTTTGGAAATACAATTTCATGGCTTTAAAAGGTATGATATTCATCGATTCTTGGTTTAAAATATGTCCTACAAATTTACCTGCCGTAATTTTAGCTTATGTCCAATCCATTTTTCTCTTTCTCTCTCTCGTCAAAGTTCGCATTGCATTGGCACTCAGCAGAAAACCACAAAACTTTCATATACATTTGATTATATGAACACACATATTTTTAAAATAAACATTATTGTCTGCCATGTCCTGACAGAAGCAGATATTCATTTAAAAACATTTAAATGAGTTGGGGAGCAGGCCAATGCAAAATAATTCCCTATACACAAGCTTTTTGTATTTTTCTTATATATATATATATATATATATATATATATATATATATATATATATATATATGCCTATATATAGCCTATTTGATGGCAAAGCTATAGGTTAAATTTTCATCATCATTAGTCCAGTGTCACATGATCCTTCAGAAATCATTCTATGCTGATTTGCTGCTCATGAAACATTTCTTCTTATTATTTATTTATTTAAGATAAGTAATAAACCTATATAGACTTTAAGCTGCCCAATAATTAAAAGCTGAATGTTCTTTCTCTTGGTGTACTAGGATGCAGCGCAGTGCAGAGACCAGAGATTGTACGTGTTATACTGACATCCAGTGGTACTGCAACAATGGACGTTGTGTAGCCTACTGTCAATATTATATGCTCGGCAAACATGAATATTGTTTTAATCTGTACTAGACGTTTGCCTCTAACTCCATGTCATTATCTAGAAAATAAATTCAGTTTGGCTGAATCACTGGTGTTTGATAAACAAATATCGGAAATACATAGGCCTACAACTAAGAAAAACTCGTACAGATACATTTCTGCCACACTCAATATGGCAGGCAACTACAGCCATAATTTCAACTTTCGGTATCAACGCGACGTAGCGACGTTCAGGCAAAAGAAACCAAAACTGAGTGAATGACATGTAAACTTGAGCGATGGAGGAAGCAAAATATATGAATTCTCGTTTTGATTTTAATATCACTTGACGCTGAATGCATGAGCGGTGCTCGTGCAGTTAGAGGATGTCGCGCGTTACAGCCGATCTGAATTTTCAAACACTTATCGAGGTAGGTTTACTGTCAACACTAGCGAGGCAGACTGTAATGTTTACTGAGCTAACAAGCTAATTACCTGTAGTGCATCAAAACTGAGCCAGATGATAATATACTGAACTTGATATTTCAATATGAGCAGCTGTCCGATCCATCATGATAACTCCCTCAGGGATCTCCTTGCAGAATCTTCAATCAAATTGTGTTTTACTTTGTGTTTGCTAATGATGATTTACCACGTTACCACAGTTTTGTTATATATATAACAATTAACTAGTGGTTACCGTACCGTATTTGTGAAATGTGTCTTGTTGACGTTGTGGTGCATTAGACAGGATCTTTCTTGTCACTATATGTCCTGATCACTATCTTGACATTTTCTCAATAGTGTAATTACTGCTACCCAGATGATGTGCTTGATGACATCAAAGATGTGTCGGCAGTGTTCCCAAACCTGCAGCTATACGTGGACTATTATCGTAAGTTGATATTTGAAAGCACAGCAGTGGTCTAAGAACAGATCTTTGTCAAAGTGTAGCAGGGGTAGTTTGGGTTATTTCGCACAAAAAATGGACTTTATTTCATCTTCGGATCACAAATGAAAATCTTTTGAATTATTCTCAGAGCTTTCTGTCCCTCCATTGACAGTCCACACTGACTTCGACGCTTCAAAACACAATCACTTTATAATTATGATTAACCTATTTAATTGAAGCTTTTATTCACATATAAACATTCATCAACTCACACATCAGTTATGGTAAATGGAAGCTCACAAACATGTTCGCTCGAACCAAGAACCAATGAGGTTTATTCTCATGTGTTACCCAGCACTTTGAGCTTCCGCAAGAACCAATGAGGTTTGTTCTTCTATTTCGTTAAATACGGTTGAACTTCTCTTTATGTTCTGTGTAATGTGAATAAAATCCTAAATTCAATCTGTTATGTTAATCCATCGAACAACAAACAAACAGTTGCTAACACTTAAACTAAAATTAAAATTTTTAATAAAAAGTAGTAGGTAAATGGATTATGGAATTCATTTTATGTAAATAAGTAGGGGAGATCAGGGCTAGTTGTCACACTGGAAAGTATTGTTATAACTAAGGCTAACTATGAGTCAAAGGTCTAATTACAGAAATGTATTTTTTCTAACAGTGGTTTTAATATAATAGCCTTCTGAAAGGCCTATAGTTTACGTACCCTGCAATCGGGGGATATTGTCATACAAGTTAAATAACAGTGAGCTATGTTATAAATAAAATATGTTAAATAGAATTTTTGCTATTAAGGCAAAACTATGAAAATGCTCTAACAAGTCCACATCACGACTATAATGAAAACGACACTAAGGAACAATATAGATGAAATCACTAAATAAAAGTATTAATTTATTTTATTTTATCTTTATTGTTATTACACGGTAGTGTAGTAATCTTTATAGTTTTAGTTGTTGGTGTGAATTGACCGGTAGTGTAGTAATCTTTATAGTTTTAGTTGTTGGTGTGAATTGACCTTAAGTATTGAACACTGATCAATATTGACTGGGGTACAGATTGTACAGATTATCCCTGCCTTCTCTTTAAAACAAAAACTCAACAAGTGTGTAACAGATATGTAGAATTTTTGCTTACTGTGGTGCGCATTGTCTTGCATGTGTATTTGCTGAGTTTGGTTGTCTTCTCTTTTTACAGTCTATCCCAACAATGATAAGAAGAAGTTGGTTTATTTGGGTGGCACTGTTCCTGTAACATATGAAGGTAACTGGTTTCAGATGATCTACTGTATATAACTCATCCCCTCCCATGTTTATATTGTTCTTTGTTCTTTATTTTGGCTTTTCACCAACTGAAACTCATACAGTATGTTTTATGTTGTTACAAAGACTCCAAGTACAATATTCCAGTTTGCATCTGGATCCACGAGACCCATCCCAAAAATCCACCCAGGTGTTACGTCTGCCCTTCACCCTCCATGGTCATCAATGCTAAAAGCACCAATGTTGATGACCATGGTCGCATTCTTCTCCACTGTCTCAGCAACTGGAAGATTGTAAGTCAGTTATGTGGTTATTTCACCATTACTTATTTGAAGTTAATCATTTATATTTGTCACTCTGGATTTAAATGTTTGATTTCCAGGGATGGTCAAACTTGTCTATAGTTCTGGAGGAAATGATTGCCGCCTTTCAGCGTGAAACTCCTCTATTTGCCACCTATTCTATCCAAACCCCTCCACTACGTTCTCAAGCAAAGCACCTGCCGACTGAACTGGTAGTTCAACCGAATCCGGTTTCATCCTATGGCAGGTCAGTGCTTGTTTGAGTTGCAGCTTAGTCATTCTTTTCAAAAGCATTTGGCCTCAGTCTCTCAGTTTATCACCTTTTTAATGATCTGTGGTACTGATGTTGTCTTCAATTTTCTTTTTTGTTGTTTGTGTAGCAGCTGGCCACATGCAAGCAGCAGTTCAATGCAGAAGACAGCTCAACACGAAACGTCCACTTCATCTTTGCCTCAGCATGCTAGCAACAGTAAACATTGATTTTTGTGCTGAATATTAGTCTTACATAGATTGTTCACTTCAGATTTTTAGTGTTATGCACTTGTTTACTCTCTATATACCTATATACCATTTAGTATTACTGAGATACTATTATAGTTTTTGAAAATGTTTTCAATATTTTGCTAATGTCTTTGTAATTTTTATTCTCTTTTTTTAGTTTTAGTTATTTTTTGAAAATGAAAAAATTTTAACTTTGCAACTAGCTAAAATACTTTTTTAATATATATATATATATTTTTTTTTGAGTTAGCTTTCATATAAACAAGTAACAAAAATATTTTCTTATGGTTTTAGTTAACTATAATAACCCAAGTCGAGAAATGACAGCTGAATTCATATTTGTATTGCCCATCTGTTCACCACAGTTCAGTTTGTCAGAGTATGTAATCTTTAGTTGGTAAGTAAAGCTGAAATCTCCATCTTGGAGGCAGCAAGCAGGCAGCATGCTGATCCATTACAGTTTCGAGATTATCAATTTAGTCATATGAATTAATGTTTTAGACTTTCACTTTTTATTCCTGGCTAATCGTAATGTTTCCTTCACTAGTCTTACCCCAGAGTACAAAGTCCCAGGTGAACCTGAATCAAGTCAGTGAAACAGAGATAAGTGGGGTAAGGAGATCATACACGCAAGAGTTGCTGGATTTTGGAATCACATTTGGTGCACAAGCTTTGGACACCAACCACCAAACAAACCCATTCATTTCTCCTGCCTCAGGTAATATGTTTTTGTTTGTTTTTTTGGAATTATTCAGCAGTGATATTTTAAAACACCCTTTATTCAGTTTTGAATTAATAAAAGATTACCCTCTGCTTCAGCTCCCACCAGCAGTACGTCTAATATAGATGACATAGACGACATGTTCAAAAGCCTTCAGTTACAAAGAGTTGTCAACATGTACCAGTTAAGCAACAGGGAGAAAGGTAAATTACAAATCATTTAACCTTGTTTTTAAAGACCTCGAGAAGTCAACATTGGAGTTTTGTGGCTTTTTTTTTGCTAGTATACACTTAAAAGATGACAAAATAAACTTCTTATCTTTCTCTTCAAGTACCTCTTTTTTTCTAATCAAATTATCATTATTATTTCCTTTTAAAATAATTAGAAAAATCTATGACACATCACTTCTGTCTGAACAAATGAACAGACTAAGAAAACTATTTTAAAATATCTTAATAATAAAAAAATAAAATAAACATATACTACGCTATGGCATCATTTTAGGTTTGAAACCTTTCATATAAACTCATTTTATAAATACTAGTTTTACTTGGTTGTATACTCTTAAATGTCAGAGTGGCACAACATGGCTCTTTTATAATGAATTGACAAGGTAACAGTAAACATGATAATGCATCATCCAGAGGAGCCCAACTGATCCTTATGGCAGAATGAAACAATTTGTAGATCTCTCTCAAATACTGGTAAAAACGTCTGATTTCAAGTATGTTGGGCTGTTTGGCTGTACCACCTGACATAAAAACAGTCAAAAAAATAATTGAAACATTTTGAAATGTTATTTAACAACTGAAACTTGTTTAAACCTTTTGTTCAAACAAATGCATTACATCATTTTTGAAAAGATTAAAAAATCTTTTTTGAAGCTTTATTTGTCAATGACACACATACTGTATAGTGTGTGTGTGGTCCGATGGCCACAGAATGTGAACCGTGTGGACAGAACAACCTTATAGCTCACAGTATGTCTATCTATAACTGTTTATTAAGCTATTGTTAAATGTCAATTGCCCAATGTAGATAGTGAATGGGATTTTTACTTTACACACTACATCTTCCGCAGATGAAAAAGTTATAAAGTAGCTTCAATATGTCCCACCCAGATCTCATTTCAGTCGGAAATATATCAACACAGGAATCATCAGTTTAACTGGATTATATCTGAGCTTGAGTCCAATGGCTGGACATTCATTGTCTGAATTTAAAACGTATGTATTGAACAGTATGTGTGTTCAACGTAACATGCAAGTGATTGTAACGTTGTTCCAGTTTGTACTGGTGCCTCTTACACACATTGTGTAAAACAATGCTAATGTTACACTGAATTAAAATTGACTTTTCTCATGAAGGACCGTGGCAGGATTGCGGTGGGAGTCCTAGGGTTCACCCAGGATTAGTGGACGACCATCACAAGGTGGTGGTAAACGGGCTTCCTGTGGGCATCTCTCCCAGCAAGATGAAGAACAAGCTCACCATCTACTTCCAGAGAAAGCATAATGCAGGAGGAGAGGTTCTGGATGTCAAATACCCTGCAGCGCAGCCAGACCAGGCCTGGGTGCTCTTCAGAAATCAGAGAGGTACTGTGGGGCATAACTGGTAACCAACACTAAACAAAAAGTTACTATTTCAATTAAAGTTTTAACATCCATTTTTGTGTTTTCCCAGATGCAGAGCATGTTCTGAGGCAGCCTGACAGGGTGATTAGCATTAACGAGCAGGGATTTCTTATTCAGCTGAAGAAGTTTGAGGACATGGAGGTAAGGGAAGGCCAAATCAAGATAGCCTTTTTACCTATTTTTCACTCACCCATTTTGTACAGGATTGCACTATACAAAGAACCTACTGTCAGATCCCAGGTGGTGTCCAAGGTGAGAAAGCCGAAATGTTTAAGAGTATCTTGAGTCTGGAGGGGTGCAGTTTCAGCTCCACAGATGTACTGGAAGCAGTGCAGTCATGCCGAGACCTCCCTTCTGCTCTGAAATATCTCTGCCACGATTGTCCTATATGCCAGGAGCAAGTTTCCTTCAATAGGGTGAGAATAAATGAATTTTGTTCTTGACCTAAAAAAAGGAGCCAACTTGAAATTGTTATTTATCTCAAATGATCATTATGCATTCTATTAATATTTAATGATAATAATTAATACAGTACCGTTCAAAAGTTTGGGGCCAGTTATACATTTCTTTTTTTTAATGAATGAATGAATACATTTATTCTGCTAGGTTGCATTCACTTGTTTAGAAGTGACAGTAAAGACATTTTTGTAATGCTGCAAATTATTTATATTACAAGTAAATGCTGGTCTTTTGAACTTTCTATTCATCAAAGAATCCTGAACAAATGCATTTTCAAGAAATATCAAGCTGCACAATTGTTTTCAACATTGATAATAAGAAATGTTTGAGCAGCAGTTCAGCATGTTAGAATACATTTCTGAAGGATCATGTGACACTGAAGACTGGAGTAATGATGATGAAAATTAAGCTTTGCTATCATAGGAATAAATGTCCTTTTAAATGATTAGAGTTGTTTTAAATAGTAATAATATAAACATTAAAAAAAACGTTATATATAAAAATATATTTTTCTATTTAGTATTATCCACTTATTATTGTAATTATATTACTATGGTTATTACACTATTTAATAATAATATCATTAAATGATTATTATTACTGCAAATTCAGGACTTAATTTTACGTTAAAACATTTATTTTTAGCATGAAATTCTCTCACTCTGGCCCCAAGACATTCAGAAATCCTTATTGTTCAGCCCTGATATTAGTTGTATCATATTATTGTACACATGAGGATACTACACTGTAGGATATTTCTCTTTCTATTCATATTATGTATATATATAATAATATATGTATAATTTTATATTTATATATATATATATATATATATATATATATTAATTTCTCTCTATATTTATAGTCCTAAATGTAGTATCTGCCTCTCTTTTCCTCTTCAGATGGTCACCATGACACACTGCTCTTGCACATTCTGTGAGAGCTGTTTTAAGAAGTACTTCTCCTCTGTCATTAAGGAGAAGAATATAGTTCATGTTGTGTGTCCCCTCTGTAATCTTCCCGATGTACGAGGAGGCCGCAGGGAGGAGTCTATGGAGTATTTCAGTCTACTGGACACACAGGTGTAGAGCTTTTTTTTACCTTGTGCCTGGTTTATTGAAATATAGACCATATTAAATTGAATGAAAAATAAGACTAACTGTAAATGTTTTTGTACGTGTAGATCAGGTATTATTTAGAACCCGAGATCCATGAGCTCTTCCAGAGGAAACTCCGAGACCAGGCACTGCAGGAAATGCCTAACTTCCGCTGGTGTGCACATGTAAGTTCCATCATTCACAGATTGTTTTATGCTGTATAATGTCAGGTCTGACCATGATAGAAATTTATGTCTGTTTATATTTTTATAAAGTTGTCACTGTTTTTTTTTTAGTGTTGCTTTGGGCTCCTTCATGAAGCAGACAGGCTGAGGATGGACTGCCCCAGCTGTGGGAAAAGCACATGCTTTCAATGCAAAAGGCCGGTAGGTTTTGCCTTTGCGAACCACAATGTAATGTTTTGCATCATATGTCTTAAGCTCTGTTCAGACTGCAGGCAGATTTTTTTGTTTACTCATTCATGATTCTCATTCAGCTTGTTCTCACTCAAGAGATTCCTGCTGAAAGCTCGTAAATACGTGACAGCTCATGAAAGCAAACATTTGTTGTTTTGTTTGGCATAATTTTAATAAAGTTATAAATACCTGGAGAAAGACTATAGTGCTTTTAATGTGCATATTTAATAAGAAAATTAAAGTTGACAAAGCGTAACATTAAAGGAGTAGTTCACTTTTAAAAAAAACTTTTGCTGATAATTTACTCACACCCATGTCATCCAAACTGTCCATGTCTTTCTTTCTTCATTCAAAAAGAAATGAAGATTTTTGATGAAAACATTCCAGCATTTTTCTCCATATAATGCACTTTACTGGTAACCAAACAGTTCAAGGTCCAAAAGACAGTTTCAGTACAAACTGTTCAAAGAGCTTTAAACGATTCCAGATGATGAATAGAGTGCCGAAGTGATGACGTCACTTTGTAGGACAACACGGAATCTAGCCTCGATCGAAAAGCAATGCATTTTCCCCATAGACTTTTGGAAAATCGCAAAACATAAGATCTGTGTTTAACAAAGAGTTGTGACCCTTACACATTTTGTCTATCAAGATAATCTTTACAAGTTAATCCAAAATTTGAAGCCTATATAATGTTTGTAAAAAACACAAGCAGACACAATAAAGTTTAAAAAACCACAAGCAGGTTATAACTGTGTGTTTTATGTCATAGATCAAAGCGTGAAAATATTTAGAGGCTTTGTTTACCACAGACCTTATTTCAGGCGATTTAGCAAAAACCCATTCAAAAATCCTATAGACTTTAGAGCGAGGGAAGCGGTAGTGCTAAAATGCTAACTCACTTCCGCGTTTGGCCTACAGAGTGACGTCGTAACTTCGGCACTCTATAAGGGTCTTATCAAGCGAAACGATTGCTCATTTTAAAAACTCAAATGCTCGCCTTGCTCTGTTCTGTGATGCGCGTTCGTGACTCTCCTGTTCGAACTCTTTCATCAAAATGAACGAATCTTTTTCCGAGTCAATTTGTTCATTTCGTTCGTTGAATCAACCAAATGACACGAAAAAAGATTTGTTCATTTTGATCGTTTCGCTTGATAAGTTAAGAATGCATTGATAAGAATTCATTCTTAGAATTGAGAAGCAGCCTTATTGTTGAATTCCCAGCATTGTGATTGTACTTGGTATCTCCTATTTATGGATGCTGTTGATCTGATGCTTGTTTTCTAGTGGGCTCCACAGCATGAAGGAATCTCATGTAAGAAGTTCAAAGAGTGGGAGCAGCTCAACAGCCCCGAGTACCAAACCTCAAGGCTGGAGCAGCTACTCAGCAGGAACAAAATAGGTAAAAAAAAAAAATAAAAAAAAACTCACAATGAGGGTTCTTGGTGCAAAGTTTCTTGTTGGACCAGGTTGTAATGTTCCCCGTGCCCCTTTCAGACTGTCCAAATTGCAAATTTCGCTTCTTCCTGGCTAGAGGAGGCTGTTTGCATTTCAGATGCACTCAGTGCCAGCACGAATTCTGTGGAGGCTGCAGTCAGCCATTTAAACAAGGCTCTGTAAGTTTAGTTCTCTCAGCAGTTGTCAGTGTAGTTACCACAGAGCTCTGTATCAATTAATTAGCATCTGTTGTCCTTACAGGCCTGTAATTTTTCAATCGAGTGCACAGCTAAAGGGTTACATGCTCACCATCCTCGAAACTGCCTATATCATCTGAGAGACTGGAGTGTCCCGAGACTACGGACCCTGCTGCAGGTGACAGACCTCTCTACTGTAGTCTAGCATAAGGGCCCCGATCTACTTCAAGTGAAATCAAAGAGCAAACTGGTGTGATGTCATTTCGATCAAAATTAAGTTCATTTCAGGAGTTCAAAAGAGTTAAGCTGGTAAACACCTTCAAACTTCCATGGTGATTACGTAATGGGTAGGTGTGCTGTGAGGCTCCGCCTTCTTTGACGTGGTAATCTTCTCCAGTTCATTTCTTCTATTCAGTCCGTTGAGATCAGATGCATATAAAACATGAACGCACTGGAAAGCTGCTTCATTATAGAAAATTAAGTTGACACTGACACTGTCACTGTTTTTCATGTGTAATACTGTAAAGCTGCTTGCTTTAAAGCAATATATTGTATAACGTGGATTATAAATAAACATGACGTGATTTGACTACTTGAGTGCTGAACTGCTAAGCTCGTGCAAACATATCTGTGTCGCAATGATCAGATGCTTTTTTAACTGCTGTTTTCTCACCCCTGTCATTTTTGTTGTGTTTGTTATTCAAAGAAATAATACATATTACATATTCATCTAAACACCGCTCTCAGCCATATGGGTGGTGTCAGATGTTCACTAGCAGTATACCGCTGCTCATGTATTTCAAATTTCTTTTTACCCCTAAGCAAAGAACGAAAAAGAACTTCATTGCGAGTTTATCGGGGCCTTAAACCCTAAAAATCCATCATACCCTGCCGCAGTTAAAATTGGCTAAGCTACATTTATTTATCTTTTCAGCACTATGGGATATCTCATCCTCTCATGTTCAGCCCCAAAGATTCGATGGAGAGACACTCTAAAGGTACATCATTTGAAATAAGCCTACGTGTGGATATCGGATGTTTAAATGTGTCACATTTCAGTGCATAATCAAATGTGTCCTTGTAGGCATCTGTGGTGTAATGGAGGTCCAAGAAACAGGAGCTGTGAAAGAGGAGCCATGTGGTCAACAAGCCGAGTACAATGGTTACTGCACGTAAGGATAATCCTTTATCTTTCTGTGAAATGTGTTCTTTCATAAATGCAAACCCAGAGATTTTCTCAAATGTTATGCTCACTTTTAGGTTACATTATAAAGAGTGTCTGGTGGAGCTTATAAACAACAGTGCACTGGATCCTTTGGTACTGTTTGATGGTGCAGAGTTGAGGGTAGAAATGGACCGCTGGAAAGTCCCAGTCCCAGACAAACAACCTTTAGAGCCGGATAACCGTTATGAGGACAGACTGCGGCAGGTTAGTGCTTACTGGATTGAAAGCATTCATGTTACCAGTGGCGGCTGGTGAAAAATATTGGAGGGGGGACTGAATAACAGGGGGGTCTGGGGGTCCCCCCCCAGAAAATTTTGAATTTAGTAGATGTGATTTCCTGCATTCTGGTGCATTTTAGGCCTTAGGCCATGCCCTTACCTATATCAATAAAATAACTTAAACCAGTCAATAACAATGGTCAAATAATACAATAATAATAATAACAGTTTGACAGTTAATGATAATGAACAAGTTGCATGTTTATTATGCTCTGTGTGCTGACAGAAAAAGTGCAAACGCTTAATATTGATAAATTATAATATAGGTAATACAAAAAATAATAGGTAATACAACAATCTAGTTTAATCAACCCCCAGCTGTAGACTACATGTTTTTGACAAATTGACAATTGGATAATGGATAACAATGTGTTGATACTAGAGAAAGAGAGAGAGAAAAGGCTCTGAAAGAGAGGATGGGACAACATTCTTAAGGGTAACACCCAAGTATGAGAAGAAAGTTGATTTTAACTAGTATGAAACACAGTAATCTAGCTCAGAACTTAAAAACATCAAAAAACAAAGCAAACACACAGGTATTAATATTCCTATAACTATTTTAATATCAAACGTGTGTGAAACAGTGTTTATGTGTGTGTGAGTGACAGAGACAGACAGGTCAATTCCCACGACTAACTTTACATTATTTCCACTCGACGTCACTGGCGCTGCCATTCTGCTCTCATCTGAGGTAAAAAAATGTCCCGTGCTGCGCGTGCACGGTGCACTCGCCTAATCTGATACTGTGGGCGATATTTTCAGCGCCCCCAAACCATAAAATTTGACGACGCTGATTGGCGAAATATAAACTTTTTTGCATAGCAACCGGGGAACCATTGGCTTAAATTCCAGCACTGTGGGGCTGAGCGAACTGGCGCCCTGAGAAGACAGCCTATTGGCTATACTACTACACCAACATGATAAAAGTAACGAAAGTGAATGCAAATATCATTCTGGTGAGTTCAAAACACTTTTCAAAGTAAAACCATTATTAGCATATAATTAACACAGATTATTTTTCAAAATGATAAATTATAATATATATTAAAAAAACAGACAGACAGGTCGGAGGGAGGGCGGCGCCCCAGCGCCCTCTATGGGCGAGCCGCCCCTGCATGTTACCATGTAGTAGACCAAAGCATCAGTTGTGCAATGTTTAGTTAAACTGTCATATTTGGTCATTTGAGATAACAATAGTTATTGTACATAATTTCAATTAAATTCTAAAGGCGCTTTTCCACTACACAGTACCAGCTCGACTCGCCTCATCTCGGCTTGCCTTTGTTTGGTTTTCCACTGTGTAAAAGTTGTACCAGTACCTGCTTTTGGATACTTTTTTGTTGTATCACCCCTGGCGAGGTTCTGAGCGAGCTGATGCGATACTAAAATGTGACGTGAAAACAATGCCGTCTGCTGATTGGTCAGAGAGAATCGACACTGTTGTCTGCGTCATCATTGCACGCACTAGATGGAGTATCCAGAGTAACCCCGCCATTTTTAAATAGTTTGGCCAGAGATAGGTACTTTGAACACTTTACAATAAGATTCGTTAGTTAATATTAGTTAACTACATTAGTTAATATGAACTAATAATGAATAGCACATATACAGCATTTGTTAATCTTTGTTAATGTTATTTTCAACATTTACTAATACTTGATTAAAATCTTGCTAACATTAATTAATGCACCGTGAACTAACATGAACAAATGATGAACAGCTGTATTTTCATGAACTAACATTAACAAAGATGAACAAATGCAGTAACAAATGTATTGGTCATGGTTAGTGCATGTTAGTAAATACATTAACTAATGTTAAGTAATGAACCTTATTGTAAAGTGTTACCTAGGTACTAAACTTACTACTATTATTATGGCAACTCGGAAGAATACACCGTAGTCAAACAAGGAGGTGCAGACTTTCCGTTGTTTGGTTGCCGAAGAGAGGATCCAGCAAGAGCTTGATGGGGCAACAAGGAACGAAAGGCGTCGCTATGACGACCAGGTATTGTTTGTGGCGGTACTGTCTGCAATGGAAAACAGAGCGAAAAGCGAGCCGAGTCGAGCTGGTACTGGTAATGGAAAAGCGCCATAAGTGAAAGAAGATAATTTATGGTTCTTTAGCTAACGTTAGCATCGCTTTTCTTTATGTATTTTAAGTACAAATGATGTTAGACACCATAAATAAACAGTTTATAAAGAAAACTATCATGAATAGTCTTAAATATGAGCGTACACCATTCAAATGACTTTTCACAAAAATACAATTTATTTCTTAACATGTAAAACTTTCAAATTGGCACCAAACTACTGAATGCACCTTTAAAATGATGCATAAACGTGACGAATTTATAATATATTAATAATAATTTACATATTTTGTTATACCTAAATATTAGATTTCTACCTTTGTAATTATTTTAATAATTAAAAATACGGTATATGAATAAAAAAAATGAAATTATTAGTTGCAATTATGTGTATGACAGTTCAGCCAGTTAGCCAAAATGTTATGATTGTGACTGCTTCATGTCATATCAAGTGTTGAATCCTCAGATCTTAAAAGAGAGGGTGGGTCTGACCAGAGTTGCAGCTCCTGGATTGAAGACTGCTACTCTTCCCACACCGTCCCCCTCTTCTCCTCCTGTGGCTGGAGCTCCGTGGTACTCCATCTTGAGCCGTGCCGTGCCTGAGGAATCCCAGCAACTATTGCTGCTAACTGATTGAAGAGCGTGGACTGTGTATGCAATTGTGCTGTCACTATTAACACCAACGAATTGGCAAATCTCTGGATCCAGCCAAATTGTTCTTCAATACATTATTATGGAGAAAAAAGTCTTTCTTACCCTTACACAATTTTAATGTTATGTCAGTGAAAAATTATGCCTTAAAATTAGCAGAGCAACCAGCAATGACAGATTTTTATCCGTTTTTACGATGTAAGCACTAAAGTTTCTGTATCATACTTAGTCACTTCACATAACCTTCTGTTAAAGCTTGTGATTCTCAAAACTTCTGAAGTTCTCTAATGGTTGGCTGTGAGTATCCACTCATACTTGTTTTAACTGTTTTATATTAATTTTATATTAAGTCAGCATACAGTATATGCATTATACTAAGCACAAGTTTGCACTTTTGGCCCTTGTGAAATGGGTATTAGCATGATCTGTATGAAGTTTGAGAGGTTATGTGTTGCAAAGTTTATTATTTTCTGTGTGAATAACTGTGAATAAAACGTTTATTTTCTCACAGTCTCATTTTTTTCTGTTTATGAGTGATGAAATAACATGGCTGTTAAAACCAAAGCCTAATAAGTTTGTGTTTGTGTGTATTTTCAGCTGCCAGACATATTTGTGATTTCTTTTTTTTTATTAGATGGTTTTTTTTTTCCAAGAAAGCTGGCATTGGCGCTGTTTACTATTGGAATCACTCTGCTTGTCGGTATTTGTCCGTGCCAGACAGGCACTCTTTCAGCAGGTTACATTGTTAAGCCAGTAGGTAGGAGAAAGTGGCTTTTTGTGTATTATTTATCAGTAATTCTGTGATTAATTTACTGAAATCGATTCATGCAAAATACGTTGTGTTTGGAAACAACTGATTCTGCTGTTTGAGCAAAAATAGGTAAGGTGTCAATGGTAAGTTACTCATTAACTTACTGTTTATTGAACCGGTGTATAAAATATACAAGTAAAAGATATTTAATTGTAATGAATTCGACATTCAATAGCTATATACGTTTATAATCAAACATTTGCACATACTGTACCTTTAAACAATACATTTTTCACCATTGTGAGACATAAATCCTTTACGCAATATACAAAGATTATAAAGTGTACTGAATTTAAAATGTACAAACAATATCATACTTCAATAGCCTTCTTCAAAATACATTTCATTTTATACTAGGGTCCACCGGTGCGTCATCTCTAACTGCTGAAAATGCCTCAATCTCTTTTATGATTCTCTCTCCAATTATGTTGTTATTTGCTGCAACAACTCTTCTAGACATCAAGTCCATCGGTCCACCTGTGGACATTTTAGGGAGGGGGAGGGGGCGTCAATCATATTCAAATTTAATAAAATAAGTATTAAAATAATTAAATAATTCTTATAATTAAATTAAATAATTCAAAAAAACATATTTTGGCTGCTGACAAAAAATAGAGTAACGAGATACAGTTGGTGTAAACATTCAAAATAGCGTTATTGTTACTTTTAACACTTCTTTTAATTGTAAAAATAAAATTTAAAATAAAACAAGCTTTGAAAAAAAATGTATGATAAATGTTGCCTTGTCAATTAACTGAAATAAAATATGTTTAAGTATTTAAAAAAAACTGAAAGCTAGCAAGAGCTCTTTTTACCTTCAACATCCATGAGAACTCCTCCTGCCTCTGAGACTATGACGGCCGCAGCTGCTACATCCCAACAGTGGATCCCAATCTCATAATAGGCCTCTACACAACCAGATGCAACCAAGCACATGTTGATGGCAGCAGATCCAACACCACGTATCCTTAGGAAGGAAATGAAATTAATATTCAAGAGGTATTTGTCAATGCACATTACAGGATTATAAATCGTGTACACTAGCAGTGTGTGGAAGAAACGTGACACATACCCATGAACTGGCAGACACAAGATCTTCCTCATACTAGAGAAAATCTTATCAACAACTTCAGGATCTCTATTAGAGCCAAACTCTGTAGCGATGACTGACTGGTTAATCTCTGTTATATGATTTGGAAACAATTAGAGAGAATTCAGATGACTGCCAACAAACAAACATGGAATGCAAGTGGATCAACACGCTCCACTGGATGAAAGGTCACCTTTTTGGTCCGACACTTGCAGCGGCTGTCCGTTGCAAAAAGCACCCTTCCCTTTCCGAGCAGTGTACATCTTGTCTTCTATGCAGCTATAAACCACACCAAACTCTAACTGCAATAGAAGAATGATGAGTTTGACAGACACTCTTCCCACTGGATAAACTTCCAAACCTTCCAAAGGCATGATAAATGATCAAGAAAACAAAGTAGGAGCAAAGTGTCAGTTTCCGATTTCATCTAACCACACAGTTGGAAAGATCCATCACAAGTGCTGTCAATTTGTTATTCTAAAAGTGCATTTGGAAGCAAATGATGCTTACCGTTTTGTTGACAGCAAAGCCAATGCATATAGCAACAAATGGATATCTGAACAAAGGAAAGCATATTTAGTGTAGCTCATGTTAGAAAAGTATGAAAAGTTGCAAAGTATAATTGATCAGACATATGTCTCACTAATGCCAGGGACACACAGACTGCAAAAAAACTGGAGCAGATTTTAAACCGACTGTGAACACTAACTGAATGCAACTTTCTCGTGCGTTTGGGCATGATCAGTCGTAAGTATTAAATTACATTCATAATCGTCGTTAAGTGTGTCCCCGACTTAAGGGTTTCTCATAGTGATAAAAGTCATTTAACTTTCCTGAACATATGCCAGTGGGGTCCAAAATTGAGACCACATTGAAAATCGGGGGTTTAAAATCCCATTTTTCACAAGTTTAAATAAAAGAAATGAAAGCTATTCCTGAAAATTCATAAGAAATTTTGACTTTTTCACTCAAAATGTCATGCTGATTTGCAATTTGTTATTAAAAATAATGTTTGTTTGTTTTTTCATTTAGATTTTTAAAAAATGTGTGTACATTATAACACTATACTTTGTAATATGATCTTAGCATCAAATTACAACAAATATTTTACAAGTGAAAAAGTGTTTCTAGTACAGCGGCTGTGGAAGTGACCAATGCTATGTCATGACCAATTCTTATAAGTGTCACGGTCTGGTGCGGGCAGATGAATAGGAGGACTCCAGAGTAACCAAAAGATAGCTTTAATAGAATAAACGGGCAGGAAGACAGGAACAAGGGTGCAACACAGCTCACATATAGACAACGACCGACAAAGACTGAATGAAACTGAGGGAACTAAATACACAGATGAATGAACCATAATGGAGTGAAAACAGGTGAAACAGATGATCAAAACGAGGAACAGGTGGCTGATGAGGGAGTGAGTTCAGGAGAGGAGACAAAAGGATCCTGGGCCGTGTAGTGCTGATGACAAGACAGACTGGTGCAGACGGAAGACTGTGACAATAAGTGAGTAAAAGGTGGCTATTAAATGCGTACGATTTGTCTAGGAGTGTCTTTAATTTGTCTTTATTTTTGATTTATTTACGATTTTCTAGGGTTTAGGAGCGGGGTCAGGTGTAGGTCATTCAAACAAATATGTACGAAATTCTATGAGATCTGGTTGGAGGGGCTGTAAAATTGAAGTCTTTCTCTCTTTCGACTGCCATTATCAATCTCACTCTATTTTTTCCCTCTTTTTGAAAGTTGTGAAAACACTATTGGGGATTTTTTCTTTTGCTATTTGAGCAAATAGGAACACAAAAAATATATTTAATGTAGTCTCTCATTCACCACTACATATTTGAACCCAACAATGACGACTTCCGCTTCTGACAACCCCGGAAATGTGAAAATGATCTATTCAAATATGACATATTTAATTGTTTATTAATTAAATAATTTTTAATTCACACTTTTTTTAAATTTCACTAGTGGTCTAAACCCCACTGTATCAGTGAATACAATTTTAATACATTACCCATGCACAAAGTTAGTGGTCCCATCCACAGGGTCAATAATCCATGTTGGGTTTTCAGTCAAAACACAAGGTTCTCCTGCAGCCACTGACTCTTCACCAATGAAACTGAAACAAACAGGAGCAGACTATGGTATATTCTCTTTACTTTAGATTAAATATGCTCTATCTTGGAAACTGTGTAAGCATGACTGACGCAATACCTGTGTCCAGGAAACTTCTCCTTCACTGACGTAATGATGAGCTGCTCCACATTCTGATCTGTTTTAGTGACCAGGTCAACAGAAGAGCTTTTACACATGATCTTTAGGTCATTCTGCAAAGCATTCCTCACAATCTGAGGACAACAGAGATAAGGTTTCAGTACAAGAAAATTACAACAACGACAAAATTGCATCGTTAAAGGAACGATGCTATCTCACCTCTCCTGATTTCCTGGCCACAGTCACGGCATGGTCCATAGCATCCTGCCAAAGGTCAGGCATTGTGAGAGCCCCTTTCTGATTGGACATAAAAACATATTTATTCTCATCAATATCAAATGTATATTATTATGTAAAGTGTCTCTAAATCGATTCAGGAGTCACATTAGATAAAAGCTGCATTTTAAACATCATTTTATTTGACGAGGCAGCTTATTACTGATAAATTCCATATTTTTCCCACTTTTCTGGCAGTCCCTTAATCCCAGCACACACTCCTTATATAGTGTTCTTTCTATAAATAGAACTCCAACTGGGTCAAGGACTTTCTTTAAAAAAAAACCCTACCAAAGCAAAAACATTCTACACTCTTAAGGCCAATTCACACAGCACAGACAAACACGTTTGTTGGGTCCCCTGTCGGCATCTGCTGCCATTGGTCGGGGTTTGTTTTCACCCGACAGAACATGTTCAATCAGCGTTATTCAGTGTCTGTTAGGGCAGTGTGAACATGACAGTTATTTTTAATAACATTCTAAATACATCAGCCAACTTGTTGGTGTTTGTCTGTGCAGTGTGAATTTGCCTTTAGAACAAAAGATTCAATATAGAACCTTAAAGGGTTCTGTCAGGCACAATATATGGGATCATTTTATGGATCTAGTTTTAATGAATTCATTTTATTCAAAATTTATTGGGAATAAATTGCATTAATTAAACAGTGCATAATCATATGTCATTACTAGAAGAAAATTAGATAACCCATTAAATGTGAAAGTTAATTTGAGAACCTTTAAAAAAATGCTGTTTTTACCTGCTGTAAAACCTAAATCAATTATAATATGTCTTTCATTTAAGCTCCATTTTGACAGTGGTCGTGTCTAGTAAAAAGTGTCAAAGTGTGTAGTTTCTACCACATTTTGCACAATAAATACTGAAATTATGTGCACTTATTTCACTCTCTGTTTAGATTATCACAATTTTGAAATGAAATGGGATCATTTTTATTAGATTTATTTCTTAGTTTAAAATTCAAAGTCTAAGTCGAGGGGTAAACATAAAAAGCTTAAATCAGCTGGCAACTACTAGAAACCCAGTAATGTCTGACGGTACTTGAGCATTTTAAGCATTTTATAATCCATAAAGTGTATATCTGAGCAATGTATAAGTTACGTGTTCATCTTAAAACTGCATGACAGATGAGTTCTAGCTCATCTTTTTTGAAGATACTCTACCTTTCATCGCCATTTATCATTTATTTTAGCCAAATATAAACGTAATCATCACCAAATATCGGTGCAAACAATGCATTATGATCTACGCGTATAACGACATTCCATAAACGAACTTGACATAATAACACAATAATAACACCAAAAAAATCTTACCAATCAATGACCGGCGAAATGAAGACTGTTCTGTTGTGTTTCCGGGTTGTACTGGGAGGACCCGAGGAGATTAACACTAAATCATCCGGTTATTTTCAAATTAACTGCCTAAGCATTTAGTACAATGAAATATCGCACTTCGTTTATATAATATACTATACGTTCAATTTTCTGTTTAGCACAGTGCGTTCATCAAAAAAATAATAAAAAGTTACTGATGCGCATGCGCCGTATGTCTTTATTTTAGCATTCTCAGCAACTGCCTGACCCTTTGAACTGGGCATGTATTATTTGATATGCATCAGTATTTAAATGTGAAATGCTGTGAGGTGTTATCTCTGAATTTACGTTTTGTTCTTTGGACAACAGAAATCTCCCCATTTTTACTTTTCAAGAATAGACATTATAAAAAGCAAACAGAAACATTTTAACAGGTCTTCGTGCTTCTTTTTATTGTTGTATTTATTACATGGATCGAAATGGATTTTTGTAAACAAACAAAATAAGAATACTATGCGACTTTGTTGTCCCAACCTTTATTGCAGCACTCAAAAAAACATTTACAGTTGTTTACAGATGTGTCACCCAAAACTCCATATAATTTCAATGCCTCAATAACTTAAAATGAGTTAGCCTATACAGCAGGATTTCATGTAAACCTCTGAATAGAAAGCCTTGAGTAAACATCTGTTTGTATGTGGATTTCAATGAAAGAAATAACCCTTATACACATGGTGTTATTGCTAGTTGTGAGGTTGTGAGGTGTGTGTCCCTTAGATCACGACCATACTAAAGCTGCTATACCCAACCTTTCACATATGGCTTTGAGAAGTTAACACTTTTGTAGAATTAATTCAATTTGACTATAAAGTGTCAAATTCTAAATAAAAGAATTCCTTAAAAATCCTAAACAAGAAATCAATACCACTTTAAAAATTCACATTGACTTCAAAAGTGTTAGGGGTAGAAAAAAACACCCTCTAGTTTTGTAGAAAGAAGAAAACCCTAAAAACTACATTGCAGCCAGTATGTTATGAAACCATTGAAGAGATTTGCAGAATTTCCTAAAGTCTAGCACAAAAACAACATCTATTCTGGCAGGCCCTATAGAACCACAGTGTAACACACAACATTACAATGAAAATTAAAAAAAAAAATAATAATCCACAGTGAAACACTTCAGGAGCCAGAATTGGGTTTCCTTTTAAAAGATCAAACCGGTTTTCAGTTTCTTAACCATTTACTCTGCATCAAGAGTGAAAGCTACACTGTTGTGATAAAAACCATGACAACATTAATAGTAAATACAAACAATTTTTGTCTTTCTACAATATTAATGTGACAAAATACCAGTCATCTTCCTTTCTGAATGTAGTACAACAAAACTGTATTGTTTCTATACTGTATTCTTACATATGTGCCTGCAACAGTTGAAATGGCCAGAATAAATGCACTGAGAATTCAATCCATAGGCAGTGCATTACATTTGACAAATTAATGAGCACATACTGACTTGTGATGTCCCACAACAACCACTAGGAAAAAAATCTTTACCCTGCTACAAAAATAAAACATTTTGTAAAGTAGGGTGCTCCATATTTATGTGGGCATCCTTCACCAGTTATTGCATAAGATGACAATCCCCTTAAACAACACGGTTTCTCATTCGCACACTGCACAGCAGCTGGAGTGTTTGCCTGAAATAGAGCTTGTCAAATCATGAGCCTATGAAGCAAGACTTACTGAAAAAGGCATGAGAATAAATAAAAAAAGTTTGATGGGGAGCAGACATATGCTTCTGAATTTAAAAATGTGAAATCTAAATATGAAGAAATGCAAAAACAAGTTCTCCACTCTCTGAGCTCTTAGCAAAACAGTTACAGTATTGAGGAAAATATCAACAGAGGTACTTAAATGTTGACCATACACTGAAAAAAAACATAGGAAAACACCACGAATACATACTAGTGAGAAAAAAAAATGGCTCAAATAATTGCTTCGCAAAAAGTTAAACAAGATTTTTTTAAATTGACACAAACATGCACATGCACGCCCACTCATACAAAGTTCACATAGCAATTATCTTGGTTAACCTGCCAGCATAAACTTGTCCTTGATATGCAACATTGGAAATGCAGACTCAATACATATTGGTACAAAACCTAAGGGTAAAAAGAGCAAAAGATCAGTGCAGCTTTGCATAGTAACTTCACATTAAAGCAATTAGATTTGACGAAGAGAGACACTGATGAATGTGAAGATCTCTGAGCTACAAAGCAACATGGTGGTGTTTGTACAATGTACATACATAGGAAAACAAACTATCATCCATGATCATTAAGAAATGGCTACTTCACATCTATGTTAGAGAATGGGAAAAAAAGCTTTGACTGTAATTACAAATTAGGGATTAGAAAAGGGAGGGGTGGTCAAACCACCAAACAAATGTTGACAAAACATTCAAATAAATGTACTTGTACACATTAATCAATTAACAAAAAGGCTTGTGTTAAACAAAAAAGGAAAAAGTCCAGGAAAATGAAGGGGTAATATAGCATTCTCTTTTTTTTTTTTACTCCATGGTGGGAATCGGCAACTGCACACTTCCAGTGGAATGCCATGTGGTGCTGGTCCTCTCCGCATCTTACATACTGCCTAATGTTTTATGTTTCTGTAAAACATGAATTGATTGGCATTTAAATACACTTAACCCGCTGATGTTTTTAGTTGAAGCAGACACTGTATTCGGCAGTTCATTTGTACATATGTGAACTAGAGAAAACACCTTTTTGATAGAACAGATTATGATTAAATTACATAGTCTTTGCCATGTATGCATTTAACAATTCTGTCTTTATGATTGAGTCAGTCAGTAGAGAATAGTTTTACATTGAAAAGACTCAAACTTGTGATCACAGAGAAAGAAGCAACTGACAGATGACTATCAGCACAGGAAAATATCACAGGGGACATTCAAACGGATATTGGACTGACCTGAAGGAAAATGCTAGGTCTAGTGTAAATACAGGTACACTCGCTTACTCAATCTCTCACAATACTCTACTATGCAATGAACAATATCAATGAGATCAAACGTGTTTGCCAAGTTACGAACGGTTGCTAGGGGTGTTGTGTAGTGATACATAGAACCGTTGGGTGAAGCGGTCAAAGCAGTGTTTTATTGTGAATAAAACACAGCTACTGACCAATCAGATTCAAGGATTGGAAATAACCATTTATATATGTATATACAGAGGGGATAATTAAATTCCCAGAGTTAAAGAAATTGTCCTTAATCAGATAACATTTCACCCATTATGAAAAGGAATCTAAATGACAAAATGGTATTACCTGTGGGCTCTTCTTCGAGTTCTTCTGTTTGGTTAATATCTTCTGTTAATAAAGATGCATGTAAATATAATTGTGCGTTAGACATTAAGCATAGAATGTATGATTCTACAAATTTCTGTTCAGACTTTCCACATTAGAAAGTCTTCCAATTCTTTATACATTTTGCATACACATAAAATGAAATTACCAACCTGCAAAGTCTTCCTCAGCCTGCTCTTCATCAGAAGCTGCATCCTCTGTAACAAGACAGGCACATTTCACAACAAAATAAACAAACTCCTCATCTGTTGAGTGTAAAATCTAGAAATTTGTCCACTTCCTCTTTTGTCTCAGATTGTGCAGTATCTGATGTTAACAGATGTTTGCATCCACATGAATGTACTATTTTAATATACAAGACATTTTGTGTAATATTCCTTATTGCTGCATAATCACCCCCTGAATGAACACGCATAAAAAAAAACAAGAAAACATACCCTCTTCTTCCATATTCTCTTCATCAAGCATGGTTTCCTCTTCTACTTCCTCATCTTCCTGACCTGCCTCATCTGTTTCCTCTATAAGTTCCTCTTCTGTTACAGTCTCTTCTACAGACTCCTCGGGTGTTTCTTCTACTTCCACTTGCTCTTCTATTTCAGGTTCCTCCACTTGTTCAGGTTCTTCCATGGCTTCTTCTGGTTCAAGCTCCTCCACAGCTTCTTCTACTGGTTCAAGCTCCTCCACAGCAGCTTCTACTGGCTCCTCCACAGCTTCTTCTACTGGCTCCTCCACAGCTTCTTTTACTGGTTTAAGCTCCTCCACAGCAGCTTCTTCTACTGGCTCAAGCTCCTCCACAGCTTCTTCTACCGGCTCAAGCTCCTCCACAGCTTCTTCTACCGGCTCCAGCTCCTCCACAGCTTCTTCTACCGGCTCAAGCTCCTCCACAGCTTCTTCTACAGGCTCAAGCCCCTCCACAACTACTTCTACTGGCTCAAGCTTCTCCTCAACTACTTCTACTGACTCAAGCTTCTCCACAGCTTCTTCTACTGGCTCAAGCTCCTCCACAGCTTCTTCTACTGGCTCAAGCTCGTCCGCAGATTCTACTGGTACAACCTCCTCAACGGGTTCTTCTACTGGTGCATGTTCTTCTACTACTTCTATTGCCTCTTCCACTGGTGCATCACCTTCCTCCAACACTTCCTCAATTGCTTCTTCCACCGGTGCAACCTCTTCAACTACCTCCTCCTCTGGTGTATCTTCTACTATTTCTATTTTCTCTTCAACTGATGAATCTTTTTCCACTGGAGCAGCTTCCTCAACTGGTATGACCTCTTCCTCATTTGCAAGCTCTTCCATTGCCTCCTCAAAAGCCTCTTCCTCAACTGGAACAGTGTCTGTATCCTCTGGCACTTCCTCCACAACTTCAGGTTCTTCCTCAGGAACTTCTGGCTCTTCTTCAACCTCTGGTTCCTCCTCATCTACTTCCTCTTCTGCAGCAATAGGCTCCTCCTCAGCAACTGGCTCCTCCTCCACAGTTTCTGGTTCTGCAAGGGAAAAATGAGGTAGCACTTTATTTTGCACCGTCTATGTTACACATGTAGTTACTGAAGTAATAACTATTAAATGATACATAATTACATAATTACATGCAACTAACTCTAAACCAAACCCTAATCCATTCTAACCCCATAGAAACCATACATGTAGTTAATTATTATTACTCCATACAAAATGTATAGTTACACTGTAACAGACACCTTAAAATAAAGTGCAACTAAAAATAATAATAAAATCGAATATACTATGCTCCTATTGTGCCAATATATTTCAATATAATTCATACATGATCCAATTCAGAGGTTATGTAAATTTATTCTAAGATATATTTTTTTTGTATATACTACATGGCATACAAACACACATAAATCACAAAAGTCAAAAAATGGCAACAATTACAGACTGTAACTTCAAAGGACATCCTAAAAGCTGTACCTGGTGGCGGCTGAGCAGCTTCCTCAATTTTAATGGCTTCGATCTCTTCCTCCACAATAGAGTCTGGAGCTAATTTGAAGAAGAAAATTTTTTTTTTATTATTATTTATTGTTAAAAGCCTTTGTTTTTCTGTCATAAAGGTGCTTGGGTATTCAAGCGATAATGCTTTAATATTTAAACTAGATCAATCATGCATGTCTGCTATTCATAACAGGTTAATGTGATTCATGTCATGTTACACAAGAGCTTTTTGTGGTATGTGGCAAGACTAGTTTCTAACTGGCGGGCATTTCAGATACAAGTGTTCATATAGGTGACCATCAAAATAATTTAAAATATAGTAACACAAGTGGTGCATATGCATAATAGGTCACAGTCCTTGTGTACAGTGATAATGTTTAATCCATAAGCAGGATAAAGTTAATTCCCCTGCAGTCAAGCAAGTGTTGTCATACATTTAATTATAAATAAATGTACACACACACAAAGAATAATTTCATGGCCAGGCATTACATTTCATCATGTAATAACTTGCACATTTTCATTTACTTTCCAAATTTAAATATCACAATGTCTATTAGGGTTATAAAACCCTACATCTTATTTCTAAGATATTTCTATGATCTATGCATCAATAAATTCTCGCTGCATCCATATTTACTGCTTAAAACTCGTGTGATTCTACTTTACCTTCTTCCACAGGTTCAGCGGAGGTTGCCTTAATCGGTTCACTGTTCTCAATGGTGGGCTTATCTTTCAGTCCTGAGGATTTTACATGTGGATGTGCATACATGAGGCAAGTGTAAAATATACATCACATAAAACAAGCATTTGCCTAATCTATGAATTGCATTGAATAACCTTTACATGCCATTTGGTTTACTTTTGCACTAGAGATTTTAGTTTTACAAGTATAGATTTAACTTTTACAGACACAAAGGTATGTGTTTGAGATTTAAAAAACAGACAAATAGGGAAAACAGAGGAGAGGAAAAAGGAATTATATAGAAATTTATTGTATAGGAATTTATAGAAAAGTTTACACACTGTAAAAAAATATTGTTGGTTTAACTCAAAATTTTAAGGCAACCAGGTTACTTATTTTTTTAAGTTTATTGAACTGGAAAAAGTAAATTAATACAATGAAGGAGATTGATTTAATCATCAGAAACTCAAAATAATAAGTTATCTGAACTAAATAAATTATTTAAGTTGATTTGACAAAAGAAAAAAATGTTGTGATAACAAGTCTTGAAAATATTTTTTTACAGTGTAGATATTATTAAGGGACAGACGAGCATTCTTGTAGAAAAAAAGGGTCCATTTCAATACTGTGCAAATGTTTGTTCTTCTTATATCAATCAACACTAAAAAGAAAACACTCAAAAGCACCGAAAAATCAAATCAGGATACTCATATTTTATTGATAACACAATCATTTTCTCTCTTAGTTAAGTAATGCAACTTATTTTTTTTTTTATAAATGAACAAAATCAGAAACAAACACCAATTGTGAAATCTCACACTAGCTAAAATTTTGTAAGAATAAACCAAAAATCCTCAAACAAAATAAACATTAAGGGAAATAAAAGAAATTCCACCTGCCAATCAGTATATAGCACCTTGTTCTGATTCTGCTTCTACTATCAATGTTATGATTAACATCACTGATCATAGAGACAAAAGGTCTTGCCTTCAGCCTATAAGGGTGGTCTCTGAAAACTGCTCATAATGGACTGAGATCAAGTTCAGACAGATGTTAACACAAAGAACACAAAAGACAAAATGTTCTTACATTTAATGCCTTAAAGTTTCTTTTTAGCTGCAGCCTTCTTGGATTCTTTGCCTTTTGCATCTTTCTCAACCTTTTTAACGTCATAATCAACAGGTTTCTCATGGGTTTTCTTTTCAACGTCGGGCTTTTCTTTCACCTCATCCTTTTCCACCTTAGTCTTCTTTGCTACTTCACTTTCTGCCAGTTTCTCTCTTTCCTCCTTCTCCTTTCTAATTCTTTCCTCCTTCTCCTTTCTAATTCTTTCCATGGCCTTTTCAACATCCTCTTTCTCTATTCTCTCCCCTTCCTCTTTCAGTCGAGCCTCAGCCCTCTCCCAAGCTTTGGCTTCGGATTCCTCTCTGATGTGGTTCAAGGTCCTCTCTTGCTCCTCTTTGACTAGGATGTTCCTCACTTCTGCCAGTGCCAATTTAGCTATTTTCCTTGCTTCCACTCTTTCATGGATGATGGCGAGTTGCTGTTTCAGAGCTTCCCTTAGCTTCAAACCAACATCTTTGGCATGGGAAAGCTCTAGGGAGAAACTTTGATGACGTGATCATGGTACTGTAACTGAATTTCTAACACTACACACACCTCAACCCAAAATGCGATTAGTTGGAAAGATGCAAATAATTTCAAATCATATCTCCCTTATTAGTGTGTTAGAATATCCTCTACACTCAACCGATTTAATTAAATAATTGTTCAACAAAAATATCCAAAGGACCGCCATTTGGGACAAAGTATTTCTGCTGTAATTGATATTTTAAATGATTTATTTTGATTGCAATAGTTTTAAGAACTGTTATATAATTTTAAATGTATATGTATATATATATAAATAAAACAAACCTAATTTACATAATTTAAGTCTTCCAGTGGCCCCCTTGGAAGTTTGCTTCCCAGCTGAGAACCACTGCTATACACATTACGCTAGAAGACGATGTAGTTAGGATACGTTTATGACAAGTCCACAGTTCCCTAATATTGCAAATAGCCTGGAAAAATCTCATTCTTCATGCAGGCTCATAAACGTCAACAACAAGAGGTCTTATTGTTAAACACGCCTTGGTTAAACAGAAAAATAATACATAGCTCAAAAAACTTGATGTCAGCTCAGTCATGCAAACAGAAACGAGTCGATCAAGTAAACTGAGAAAATCCCAAACCACACAAGAGATATGTCTGCTGCATGCACTCAGACCAAATGTGCAAAAATACCTCCTTTTCTCCTGGAAACATCTTTAGAGTTTTCATCTAGTGCAAATGAGAATTGCAAGTTTAAGTCAGTGACTACAACTACTTCTCATACATTTTTGTTATACAACTTATGTAATGGTTGGTGATGCATACTTTTAAGTATTGCTGAGAGAAAAGAAAATCTTTGTAAATAGTATACTTATGCTATTGAGACAAACACCTTACAATGTGCGTCACCCAAATTAAATCTGCAAGTAATGGCTATTTGTACAACATTTGAGAATACGCAATCTTATCAACACAAATAAAAAGCCAAACAACAAAGGAAAAACAATTAAACCAAAGGATCTGAATTGCTGATTTCACACTAAAATTGTACTTGAAATGTTTGAAGGTGTAATTACTTAAGTGGGAACGAAGGAAATAGTATGCCTCAATTTAAACCTGATTCTACACGCTTAATTCTCTTAGAATACACAAACACACAGCCATTTTGTAAATAAATCCTGATACGTACGCAGTAATTATACTTTCTGCACGAGTACTATTTAAGTTATTGAAACTCATAGCCCTATCCATTCCCACATAGTAATACAGAAGCCGTACATGAACAGTATTACTTATCAGGCACATTATTTCAGGTGCTTTAGATTGGCAGGTAGGAACTGATTGTTGACGGTTACAGTACTCTGGGGTTCAGGTGACATCTCCTACACAAGGACTCTGAACTAGTTCTTGTCTAGAGCAACTAATGAAATTAATGTGCAATCTCTTTGTTAGATAAGTAATAAGTCTGTATAGACCAGTGGTTCCCAAACTAGGATGCCTCTCAGTTTTAAAAGGGGGGTGTGGCAAGGCTAAGGGATAATGTATAGTCAGAAAATTGTTATGCAAAAGAAATCTCTTAAGGTTGAAGAAATCATTTTCTTATGAAACTACTTGCTATACAAGGCTACTAGTGAGTCTCCGAGAGGAGTCTGCCCGAAAATGTGTTTCGAGATCGCCAAAATACTACAAGAAGCTTGTTAAACAAAATACAATCTCCTCAGTCCTCTGAAGATCCAGGGAAAAAAAGAAGGAAAAAAAAAAGAATGTTGGTGCTTCAGTGACTACTTTGCTCAGAGAACCCGCCAATCACAGCTGTCAATCATGACAATACACCACCGTTTTTATAGCATCACATAACTACATCAGCTTGATAAAAACGACAGAAACCACCACTGGAAAAAAGATATTTGAAGTGTAATTTAATTGTTTAGTCTAGGGATCTAGACGCTCTGGCTTCACTTTCAGGGTTTGTGTATCACGCTAGTTTTCAAACATCAACTTTCAAAACACCACATCTACTCCAGACGAGATCGTCACAACGTGACAAAAATCAATTAGAACCTATTATAATCAGACTGGTTGCGGCACGACGTGACAAATTTCCCAACTATAAACTGATGCTCGTTCCATTCATGATGTACTCCAAACACTTGTGCAACTTCAGACACAACGGACAACTGGATTTGTAACGTTCGATTTGTGGTGTAGTCCAGTGTAAACAGCCTCAAGACAAGAAAGTATGACGAGGCATAGTCGTCCTGGATTTACCAATACAAGGACGGGTAATGAAGAGAGCTGAACAAGTTAAGACACCACTTGTAGACTTCACATGAACAAAGAGAAGCCCGTTGAAGTTGAGAAGCCTGAGAGTGCCTTTATTTAGGTGTATAGTGTGTGGATGGGGCATGAAAATGTTTTTTACAAAAGGGGGGCCGGCAGAAAAAGGTTGGGAAACACTGGTGTAGTCAATAGTACAAGTTTCTTGTCTGAATTTAATTATTACTGCATTTAATTATTACTGGTATTACTGCAAGAGGGGTGTGTGTGTGTGTGAATAGACTTTATTTATATTCACGCCAATCAATATTCTCTACAGCTTTGATAAAGGAGAGCAAAGGCAACTCGCATAAGAATAAAGAAAAAACAATGCATCAACTTGACAATGTTATGTAAAATTTTGAAGTGCCAAAAAGGTTAAAGGAAATACAAAACAAAATGATGAGTTGCTGAGGATGCAAATCATCCCAAAATGCAATTGTGTAATTTAAAACGGCTCGAAATAAACCATTCACTGCCAACAAAGAAAAATGATAATCAATTGTGAAACAAGAACGTCAAAATGTACAGTGTTAAATTGCAGATAGAAATACATACTATTGTTCATCATGTTATAAGGGAACTGAGGCATGCAGCAAAGGTGATATGTTCATCTTTCAGCAATAAGGTCATATGCAAAAGGTAAGTAGTATATTAGTAGTTAAAAATATCAGTTGCAAAAGAGCTGCAACAAAGCATAAACTACACAAGTTCAATATTTACAAAGGTGTAAATGTTCATAATGACATCATCTTCTCAAGAGTTCACAGGTTCCAAAGTGACTGTTGGCAATCTTCCCAACAAAATGCTTCTTCAAGTGTTAGGAACAGAAACAAGTCGTCAAGGGAGTAAGTCCTCATCTAATAAAGTGCTTCTGTCACAATCGCGGTAGAAACTATTGGTTTTGAAGGCCTAAAATAACGCATGTCTTTTGGCCCTGAACCCCTTCAGTCTGTGACGCGCCAGCAACATCTTCCGCTGCTGCCTCGGTTTCTTCATCCTCTAGCGTTTCAAAAGGACTCATAACGTCATAAAGGAAGGTGAAGAAACCTTGAAACCAATCAGTGCCCTCTTCTGCTAAAATATCGAGGACTTCCTCAAGTGAGTCTGAGTTTTCTTTGCTGCCATCTTTGGTCAGCCCTACGCAAATGGGAAAATAAGGAAAAAAAGACAGAGAGGGAAAGAAAGAACAGTGGGAGAGCAAGAAAACAGAGAGAGGGTGGAGGTGGTTTGGTTTGCAAGGTTTAGTAGATAAGGATTCAGTGCTATAAAAAAGTAGGTAAAGGTGCTATTAAAAGCATATGAGGTAAAGGAGAAACGGAACATGCATCCATGGGAAGTACCAATGAGGCGTTTTTTAATGAATTAAGGGCTCAGTTACTTGTGCAATCAGTTAAACTACCTACAAAATTAGAAAATAATTCTTCATTTTCTCACCTTATGATATGATGTAGCCGTTAAAACATAATATTGGCAAGCTGGTCTAATTCTCAAACTCATGCAATAAGGCAATAACCTCATCATCATGTGGTTTGAAAAAAATAAATATGATTACAAAAGCATGAAAAAGTAACATGCGCATGAATTAGTCCCATTTAATTTGTCACTGCACAAAAGTGAACCAAAGTCAGTCATGCAAAACAATCTGGTAAGAATCTCACTGAAATCAGTGCACTTGCCTAGTAGTACTTTAGCGTCTTCCACATCAAAGTCCCCATCACCATCAGCATCATAGGACACAAGTTTACCTAGTAAAAGTAAAGTGAATCTGTTTTAATCATGCCATATTTAGAACATATCTCATATATATAAGGAGATTTCTTAGTTTAAAGTCTCCCAAAAGAGATATGTTCCACATACTCTACACAAATAATTGTGTAGAAATGGAAACCGCTTTATTACAAATTTCCTTGGGAAGTCATTCCATTAACATTAGCATTTATTACATCATATTTTCAAAAAGTTAAAACATACATAGTTCAAAACCCCCCAAAAGTTAACAATATTACATGTTCAAAAGACATACATTTATTTTATGTATTCATGCAAGTATGAAAAATGACACTAAAAATTAAATGACCCTTTCACTCCCCTACATTGAAATCGATAACTTATGTCGAAGAAATTAGGTTTATGGTGGTGATTATCACTGGTTCAGATGTCATACCTTGTAATACCTCTGAAAGATTATAGCGAAAGTCCTGTGCTTTGGCTGCATGCAAATTAAGGCCAGATACAAAAAAACATTAATGTAATAAGAGTATTTTTAATACTACAATCAAGATGTACACAAAGCCTGAAAAAAAAAGAGAAACCAAAGACTCACCAATTACACCTTGATAGTCAACCAGGTCGAAATACACCACAGCTACAGAGGTCCAGACACCTAGGAGGGCCAAAACCATGAACCAGGTGAAGAACGAGGTTCCTCCTCCAACCTCTGCCTTCTTCCCATTCTTATGTGCCAGCTGCGGCTTGGCCTCTGAAGGACAGAAAAAAGCAGATTGTACACAATGGCAAGATGAAATGAATAAAAAGAAAAGTACCAACTGATTCAGTGCAGCACAGCAAAACCCTCTACACGTATGAATGAGGAATACCATGCCTTTAAAAGCAAGATTAGTCCTTTAGTATTACTGCAAGGATAAGCATTTTCACTCAAGGCCACTAGTGGATACAATATGCAATAACATTTGCTTTGAAGCTGAAAATCTATTGTAGACCAATCGATTATTTCTATATATAAAAACATGTATGAGATTCAAGGGATGTTCGATTCAGTTGAAAAATTCCCTAAAAGATGTTTAAATATTCCATTTGAAATCTATAGTAATCTCAAGGTGACAAAAGTCTAAAAGAGTGCAGTTATTCTGAGGTCTGTTGACACTTCTCATGGAACCGTGGTATAAATACATCTGCATTCAGAGCTCTAGTGGGAAGAATGAACAGGTGTTTTGTCCGCTACGTTCTGCTAGGTCAAACCACACGTGTGTTCATGCACACTACAAACATTAGTAACAGACTTACAGAGAGAAATAACAATACTAAAGGGTTGCAACAAAGAATTTCTTTTTCTACATGTTGTAGAGGTATCGTATACGAACTTCACAAGAAAAGTTTTCAAATATTAAGGCTTCCTTTCACACCCCTGCGATTCATTAAATGTCATCTCTTGACATAAAAGCTTATTCCAAAAACATACAAATACTAATACCGGTTTCTTCGTTCACCACCTTGACCTCTGCATTCGGCTCCCCCATCCCTCCAGGCAAAGTGGAGAAGAGAGCGTCCTCACCCAAATCCTACCCCGAACCCCAGTACAACAGCAGGTCTTCTGCCTTTTTGTTCCTGGTGAATTGAGCCGGCTCGACCATCAAATGGATTATTTTTAGAACAGTCCGCTTGAAAGCCAGAAAATCTCAAGCACTCATAGGAAAGGGTAGAGGCAAATCCCACTCCATCCTGCTGTTCTTCTTAGTCACACAAGCTGACACAGCTGATTGGTCACCCAAATTACTATACTTAACAAAAGTACTTTAACGACAATACTTATACTTTAACGACATGCAAATCAAACTTTGGCTTTAACCTCCAGGCAGAAGAGCATGTAAATCTGAGGCCTGACTATTTATTTTCCTTACAAGGACCGGTCTCTCGAGTTTCTTGATGAAGTAATAAACATGTTAGTGGTGACTTCTGCTTGGATTTGTCAAAAACAAACCAGCCAATTTACTTAAATAATCCTGTGTCCACAATTTCTGATCAATAAGAAAAAATAAGCTTTTAGATACACTACTGTTAAAAAGGTAGCAGCAAGTTTGTATGTATTTAAAGGTGCTCTAAGTGAGTTTTTTAGGCCAAAACATTGGTCACATCAAACATCTCATCACTATCCGCTAGCTGCCAGTCCCCTGCACTGTTTAAAAAAAAAAAAAAAAAAAAAAAAAGTGGTCTAGACAGCCCAGGTTCCACAAACGGCAACAAAAACAAACGGGGGCGACCCGCTCCACAAAACATAAAAAACTGTTCCAGCCAATAACCGACTAGAAGGATTTGGGGGGTTATTATGTGTACACATGAAATGGGGATGTGAAGGAGAGAGAAGCATGAAGAGGGAAGTTAGAATTATGACTCTTTAAGTTTGATATGGCCGAGACACTACCAAAGAGACGACGTTTTGATGAACTGATTGCAAAAATGCAAAGAATATATATGACTATATATGTCAGAGGGCGCACGCCTCTGGAGCAACTAGGGGTTAAGTGTCTTGCTCAGGGACACATTGGTGTCTCGCAGTGGATTCGAACCCGGGTCTCTCACACCAAAGGCATGTGTTTTATCCACTGCGCCATCACCACCCCTCACAATAGGGCGACAGTTTGTGTGAATGATTGTTTTAACTAACTGTTTGTTATGAATTTGAAATATTCATTCATAGCCTATTGACAACTTTGACTTCATTTGTTTACGATGGAGCCGTTGTTTATGCTCACTGGAAAAAGTGAATCTAATGTTATCTTCCTGTTATTGTGTCCTTATGGAAGCTAAAGGTATAACCTCAGGTGGTGAAACGTTTTATCGTGTTTTTCTGGTAATGTTTCTCTTTTCCTGCATTATATGAAAGCATTTATCTAACTTGGCGACATTACACATCACCCAACATCGCTTAGAGCATAATACTGTACTTTCAATTATTACAACAACTTAAAATATTTTTTCCATGTTAATAAACAAATAGTATGATCCAATTAAATGTAATTTATTCCTTTTACTTCAGTGTCACGTGATCCTTGCTCATTTGCTGCTCAAGAAACATTTATTATCATCAATATATATTTTTTTAATTATAATTATATTTTTGTGTAAACAAAGATCATTTTCTTAGGATTCTTTGCAGAGGGGAAAGTTCCAAAAGAAAATCTTTATCACCCCAAACATTTTGAACAGCATTGTACTTTGCATGTGCAAAGAAAATCAAAACCCCAAAGCTTGGACTTCTAAGTGAAAACTTAACCAAGAATATTTTAATCTTTCAGATCAAGTTGCATGCAATGTTTGGAAATAACAAGACACACCCCTAAAGACACACACACACACACACAAGGTTCAACTCGTCACTAAATCTACAGGTAGTCAAACGGCTGTCCTAATCAACATCTTCCCCTTCCCCCATTGAAACCTGCCTTGTAAAACAGTGCTTCAAGTCAACTCTTTATTTAACTCACTCAAGCACTGTTTTTGTCATATCGTTACAAAATGTTCATTGTCCAGCTTATATAAGACTGTAGTGGAATGTGTGCCTTGAGTTGAAATACTCTCTCTTTTTCATTCGTACCTACACACCCTACAGATTAAAGTAAGCAGTATTGTGTCTGGTCACAGGAACAAACCCTGGACATTAACCACTAATGTGATCAAGAGTAGGTGCCAGAGCAGATCTACTGGAGGGGCATTGTCATCATCACTGAGAAAAATTTTGATGCAAAAAAACACCTTTTATTATTATTATTTATTATTAGCAAATTTCCCCACCATTTTTTGCCAGGGTCGATATTGTCCCCACCAATTTTGAACATCTTGCTCTTCAAATGGACGTGCGTTTTAATCCGTTGCGGAGAAATCTCTATTCGTTCTGGTGAAATCACAAAGTAAAATGCACACAAACGTGTCCCTGCTTGATATACAACCACTGATGAAGATAAGTGGTTTTAATAAGGAAAAGAAACTATACGAGTGCGGAATTAGAACCCACAATCTCTGACACTATGTGATTAAAGCACATACAACAATGCTGGATTGGATATATCTATTCCTTCATGTGAAAATTCTTGGCACCAACACATTAGGTCTCATTAAACGGCAAATTAAACACAATGTACTATTTAAATAGATTGCTGGACATCGATATTGTATACATCTGATTTATGATTTAGCAACTGTGGTAGGAGGGGCATCAATGACCGGGGGGGGGGGGCGGTTGGGTGGTTGGGCACAGCTCTCGAATACCCCACCACAGAGCTGGTCCTGTGTGATCTTATCAGCTGCATACACCCAGGATTGGAATCTTGAATGACCAGCAAACCTCCCCTTTAGAATAATAGATCATACACTGGTTTGAAAGTCCAGTCCAGTGGGTTGTCCTGATGTCACAATAGTTAAATACGTCAGATTATTCAAGACATTAAATTACGAGAATATTTTGTATGCTATTATAAAGTGTTAAATATTGTCATTCATAAGAATATCAGGACAGAACAGTGTTACTTGTTACTTACACACAAGTGTATCAAGCTTTGCATGAAACACTGCATTTAACAAAAGCAAATAAAACATTTACTGCACAAAACACAGAATTGTATTAGCTGCAATGCCATTGAAAAACAACATGCAATGTTATTTGAACAGAAAAAAAAGTGGCGGACTCATTTCTTTACCATTTATTTGGAAGTCTGCAAGTTATTATGTGCTTCTGAAAAGATCCCTGAAAGGAATGATTTTGACATTTGATAAAAGAAGTTCACTTTGATTCATTTTCTTTGCAATCTAACTTTGTTATAGGCTAAATGCAGCATTTAATGGGTGTAGGCCGGATCTAGACTAGATAAATATCATTGCAGGAAAAGCTTTCCATTATCGATAAAAACCCAATATATTTTACAGATTTCATATAAGAATAGCCATTCTTATGGAACATAAGCAATTGTGCAATTCTAGTGGCACCTCAATGACACCAACATTTTAAATTATAGTCTGTTTACTGTTTAAAAAGTGAAAAGTTTCAGAATAGAATTTTGTGCATCTTCCTGTATCTTTTTACATATCAAATTAATATATTCTTTATGCACTTATAAAGATAGACAGAACATTATAAAATAAGTTGTAACAAGAGATGGCCAGGGGATGAATTAAGCTTTTACATGAACAAAACTACCTTTACCAAAAAGAGTAACGTTAGCTAATAAACAAACAAAGAATGTGCCCCAACAAACAGGATAAAACACCAAATAGCCTAATGAAAAAATATTAGCTCATAAAAATGTAATACTGCTGAAAATGTGCATGACTGAGAACAATTCAGTATAACTGCATGCATTATATCTATTATCCGGTTTTTTGGGGTAACATTTTACACAGCTTTTCGTTCAAATTAACTTTTTTTTACACTGTACAGTCAATCTATATGGCGAAATCTATACACGCGTGTCGAAATGTTCCCTGTATGGGCTCATGTACCTTCAAAGGTCCAATAGTTAACAAATCTACCAATATTACGTAATAACCACGCAGTTACTAAGTCAATAGTAAAGTAATTGTAGTTAAATAACCCAACACCAGGAGAGTAGGGTCCTGCAATGTGGCAGACTTTCTTTTTCATTTCTGTGGTGACATGGGACCCTAGAGGCCACGTGTAACCCCTCCCACGTTCTCCCAATATTGACACGTGAGCATTTAAGAGTTCGCAGTGGGGCAACTCTCTTACTCCAAAGATGAGCAAACATTTATATGAAAATATAGGTCATTTGCTGCTGTTGGAATTAACAAAACCGTACAATAAACTAACTTAGGCCTTAGGGTCTAACGTTAGTGCAAACGAGACCAAAAGCAATGCAGAAGTTCTGCAACCATTTCCTCCCATTTTCCAAGAGCAAAGGCAAGATCGGAGTGGGAGATTTAATACACGCCACTCCGACTGAAAAGTTCTTACTCGCAGCGACGATTAATGAACTATTTGCGATTGCAGTATAATACAACTAACGTTAATGTAGTTTATTTAGCACAACAGTAGTCGACACAATGCACTGTGTATATTCTTATTTTTACCCGTTGTATCTTTTTGTTTTGTCTCTTTTTGTGGCTGACAAATAATCCCTACCCAGTGCATTTAAATATTACATAAACAAAATCAATGTTGCCGCCCGATTAAATATCAGGCCATCGCAGAAAAAGCACATATTTTCGACGGAATAAAATGTAAACATATATACCTTTTTTAACTGTTCCTTTTGTATTTTTCTTAGCCATTGCAAGTGGTAGTTCTTCGATGTTTCTTACTACGAATTGACCGTAATTCCAGTCTCAGTTCTGGTACTTGATGCCCTGCAAAATCAAATCCCTATGCCTTCATAGTAAGTACACGGAGGCCCCAGAGCAACCCGTCCCCCTTTTGAGCGACAAAACGTTCGACCAATGCTGTTCAGACAAAGCCACTGTGGGCGGGGAAAATGAAAATGTCATCCAATCGCCGAACAGTGGTCGATGACTTATTCAATCGTGTGGATACCTGCGGAATAAGACCGCCCAGTTCTTTCCCCTTTTTTGTACCAGCACTGGAACGTGGCAAGATGGAAGGTTGCACTTATCGCGAGATCCAATCCATGTTTACATGCTGCTATGAATGCAAAATAATTCAAAATATTAATACTTAATTCTTATCGATGCGTGTGTAACGGTCGATTGAATTCGTCGTGTAATGTATAACCTAGCACTCGATAGTTGTTATTTGCAAAATTACTTTAGTCTGGACTCTAGAAAGTGAGTTTAGTTCATCCTCTTCTTGTAAACGTAGCCTTTAGAAAGAAGCACACGCTGAACTGAAGGAAACTAAGTTTATTTTCTCAATTATATGGGCATTTTGTATTCAACTAACTGAATAATTAAACCTGATTTGTCTGTATAGTACTATATAGTGTGGGGCAAAATTAACAACGTAAACTTTGTTATTTTTTGCTGGGTACAAATTGTTCTATTGTTGCCCCCACCCCCTTTGCTTAGGCTATCTCCTCATCCTAAAATGTAGTAACGTTAGCACTAGTCTGTAACTTTACTCACGTCAAGTTAAAACTTGTTGAAACTATAATTCTGTTATACACTTTTTGCATTCACGTAGGAAAAATCAATTTCTGATTACTTGTGGTTTGGACATTTTTGGTAGAAACAGAAATCTATGTTTAGTGTAATACAAGGAATGAATACCATTTGCTTTTCAAATGCAATGATTGTAAAGATAAAATTCATATATATATATATATATATATATATATATATATATATATATATATATACACACATGCACTCATATTTGCATTCAATTATTTGTCAAAAGCTTTTGTCAAGAAATGTGCTTGTTTGGCAGATCTGAGTTATTCTAACCTCTCAGACAATTGCTGCCACATGCATGTCAAACATGATAAGAAAGATAAGAAAAGATTAACTCTGACTTAATTAAATTAATAAAGTTTTATCCTTTCAAACAATCATTACCACTTACGTGATGAAACACATGAAGATTAATCTGTCCCACCAAAAAAGACAAGAAAATTCTAATATGGAAATTAGAGGCAGGATTAAATATGGCAAATGTGCAAGACTAATTGTATCTTTAGTAAGAGATGTAGTCAATGCTCCAACATAAAATATAAATATACTACAATACTCTTGCTGTGTACATGAGATGTTCTGAAATACATGCTAGGATGTAGGCTAAAAGAGGTATGGGAACTGTTTGGGCCTTTCCTACCATTTGTGTGACAAAGTGTGATTTTCACACTTCATTCACAGTGCAAATCTCCAGGATACTATTCATTCTGACATGGTAGTCGTCGTCCCCACATAAAGTTTCACTCAAAATTTACAAGGTGTGACATGTTGTACAACATTACATATTGTGTATTTTTACCACCAGAGGGCATGCGACAATTGTCTAAAAATATAGTTTTGATAGATTCAACAGTATTCTTGAAAATTATTGTTTTAGATATGTACACAGTTGAAAGCCAATTGGAATAACATTGTGTTACACCCCTTACACAAAGACACCATGGTAATAGGGAGGAATTGTTATCTTAGTATCTCCTTCATTCCCCTAGAGACATTCCAATTTTATGTCCCCTAACCATTACTAGACTACAAAACTGGTTTTAAAATACTTCTTAGTGATATTCTTATTGTAACTGTTAATTATATGTATATGTATTATATTTATATATATTTATTATATATATAATTTATAATATATATATATATATATATATATATATATATATATATATATGTTTAAATCTTACAATCTAAATTGACAAGAGAGATAATGGGAGATAATAAGAATTTGGCAGGAATGTAGTACACAGCCTGGAGCCTCTTCATTCACCCAATTGGATTTGGCAGCTTAACAGTTGAAAACATCTTCACACAATGGCATTTGCGATTGTCCAGTTCCCACGTTTATTTGAGTAGCACATTGTGTGTCTGTGTATATCTTTTTATCATTATGGTAATGTACATTAAAGTGGGGAAAAAATATTTAAAGTTGTAGTTGGATAACAATAGATGACAACACAATAAAATAATGAGCTACTAATGTAAAACAGTGATTTTCCTTCTGTCATTAGACTGACAGGAAAGGTGCAATAAACAGAACAAGAAATATATACATGGTTTCAGAAACTCACATTTGAGGAAATCTGTAAACATTAAGAGCTCCAGTAAGGTCATTCCTCTCTGGTTATATTTGTTTAAGGTCCAGAGCTAAAGGCAATAGACCAAAGTTCCACTTTACAATCCCACTTAGAGTAAACTAAATAAGTACATGCCCTCAGCTTTTTATTTATTTAAAATATAGCAAAGGTTACTGAATGCTGTGGTTTACCATTACATTACAGATCATTTGACTCCATAAACACAGAGGCTTACGTTTTGTAACATCCTGAGTTTTGTCTATTGTTATGAAAATAATACAATAAAAACAATGACAATTCACAAGTAAAAGAAACAAAGGCACTTTGATATTTCAGTCTCATACAACATTGTACACTAGTTGTGTTATTTTAAAAAGACCGCAAAATCCTTCTTCTAAAAGCAACAAACATCTGAAATATAATGCTATATTGTATCTTCAGAGGTATATCAAGTACTTGCAAAGAATATCTGTGTGATATAGAATTCAATAAAATCACATTATCCAAATGTGATAACTAGGAATGTCACTTTTCCTATCCTGGAATGAAAATAAAAGTAAAAAAAAAAATCATATTTAGTAAATAATTACAATTTAAGTCAGCAATATTATCCTTAATTATTATCCCACAGCAGAACTCAAAGAGCACATGGTGAGAAGTACCTTTATTTTAATTAGTCAAAGGCGGATGACTGAGAAGCATCTCCTCCACCGCCTGATTCATGCGGCTTGCGCAAGTCTATAGAGAGCCTATAGAGATAATCTTCAGACTGCATGATGAACTCAGTCCACTCTTGGCACACTTCATCTATACCTGGTCCCGTTCCTCCATACACAGGAGGGAGGATATCCTTCGGAAAGTAACTGCAGAGACTTCGGACATATGAACAGCCATGCATATGAATCTGTAAGGAAAAGCATCACCATAGATATTAAGCTGATTAAAATGAATCCTCTTAAAATCCCATATACATGTAGTCTATTTAAACGTTACTAACCCGTTGTTTGATTTTATCTGGAAGAAATGGACGGATCATGGCAAAGACGGGACGGAAAAATATGGGCTCGTTTATCAAGTGGATCCCGCGTACTTTTAAAGGAAAGGAATCCTGCAAGACAGTTTTTTATTTAGTGGATTCAATTTAACTTGCTCAATAATAATGTATTTAGATTTTTTTTTTTTTCCCAAAAAAAATTAACATTCAAAAGCTAGCTATAAGAGGAGAAACTAAAAAAAACTATATATAGATAACCAAGTTTTTCTAGATGTTTGGTTAAACCTAGATATTGCTTCAGATATCCCATTGATAATTTCGTCACTAAAATATATAATCTTTAGTGAAAATGTTTAAATTGATACGTACTGTGAGTACAGCAGATATCTTTTTTGCCAAGGAAGGATTTATCTGTAGAGCATGAGCAAAGCACCAGTCTTGGAGATCAAAAATCACTTTGAGTCCATTTTTTTGAGTCTCCCACTCTCGAACAATCAACTCTGACGTAATGAGGCTCACACGAAAAACCTCGTAAGCTGTAAATTCTTTGGGGCTCCACTGACCTGAAAACAGTGTTTGAAAATATATGATATTCCCCATTATATTACCCATTATAATGGCAGAAGGTTTTAATATATATATATATCATATGGTTTGTGAATGTACTTGCCGATCCGATAGATCAAAACTCGGCCTCCAGCATCATCTCGTGATCTTAAAACTCCATGGTAATTGTTTTGGAGAAGCCCTATGACGGATAATGGCCGTAGATCGGCAGTTATTTCTGGACATTCTTGTCTCCATTTATGATAGTTGATTAAAAGCTGTTGAAAAACACAAGATTAAATATTAGTCTCAAGTTTTTTTATTTTCAAGAAAATTATCAGGACAAAAAAAGCATTGCTTATTACTTTGATTATGGCTGGCTTGACATCTGAATGCAATGTCAGTCAGAAATAAAAAATGTGTTCATTATTGAACATCCTGTCCCTGCCTAGTCAGTATAGGCGAAATAACCTCAAAGTTACTTTGACTTAAACTAGTGTTTGTGGGCCAGATATTTACAGATGTTTACATTAAACAATTAATAAACAGACAATACCCCACACTTTTTGGGGGGCAACTATGTTTACATTATGGATGCAAAATTATGAGTTAACGAGAATATAATGGAATTAATGGTAATAAAATGGAAATTTGGTTAATAAAATAATCTTGGTTAAAACAGACAGATTTAATGCAAATTTAGTCAAATTTCTACCCTGCTCATTCCTCGTCACAGCAAGGATTTGTGTTCCCTGGTTCACCACTAGAGGTCATCTTCCCCCACAGTGTCAGTCACATTAGACACTGGATTTCCCACAAATGTGCCCGTTCTTGAGCCGGTGCCTGTGCCCGTTCCTGAGCCAGTGCCCGTTCCCGAGCCGGTGCCTGTTCCTGAGCCGGTGCCCGTTCCTGCGCCCAATGGGTCGTCTGCTTCGCCCCTGGCCACCCGACGGGTCTTCTGCTTCTCCCTGGCCACCCGATGGGTCGTCTGCTTCACCCTGGCCACCCGATGGGTCGTCTGCTTCGCCCTGACCCCCCGGTGGGTCGTCTGCTTCGCCCTGGCCACCCGGTGGGTCGTCTGCTTCGCCCTGGCCACCCGATGGGTCGTCTGCTTCACCCTGGCCACCCGATGGGTCGTCTGCTTCACCCTGGCCACCCGATGGGTCGTCTGCTTCGCCCTGGCCACCCGGTGGGTCGTCTGCTTCGCCCTGGCCACCCGATGAGTCGCCTGCTTCGCCCTGGCCACCCGATGGGTCGTCTGCTTCACCCTGGCCACCCGATGGGTCGTCTGCTTCACCCTGGCCACCCGATGGGTCGTCTGCTTCTCCCTGGCCACCCGATGAGTCGCCTGCTTCGCCCTGGCCACCCGATGGGTCATCTGCTTCACCCTGGCCACCCGATGGGTCGTCTACTTCGCCATGGCTGCCCGATGGGTCGTCTGCTTCTCCCTGGCCACCCGATGAGTCATCTGCTTAATTAAGGGTGTGGCCACTTCACTGATGGGTGGATTGCCGGATTTGCCGCAGCTGTAACTACCATAGGCATTAAAAGAAATGGACACGGCGAACCCATAGACTTCAACGGAGAAAGGTGAAGTCAATTAGAAGCACTCACTTCCTGATGGCTGAGCCCCCAGGGAGGCTTCAGTTTCCAGCTGGTGGATTACCCCCTCCGTAACTATAGTCGTTTGTCTGCTGTCTGTTAGCCGTCACGTCACCTCAGCTAATCTCGCTTTTTGCCCATTTTCGTTTACCCGGGAGTGATGCGCTGCCAAGATGGCGACAGCTGGCTCCACCCACTTTGGAATTCAAAAATGCTTTTAAGAAACCTACGAAAGTGAAGTGCCGTCACGAACGTGAGGTTTAAGAAAGTGACGTCACGAACACTACGTCCATATTTTTTTACAGTCTATGGTTTGCAAAATGTTTATATTTATGTTTGCATATGATATAGTTTGCATAAATTACCCCAAAATTTCAACGAATTCCCATAAAGTTTCAAAATTGGAAAATTTCCAAAATTCCTCAGCTTAACCGGAAATTTTACAGCCCTTTGCAACCCTAGTTCAAATAGTTTTTCAATGGCCAATGCAAATAAAATATCTAGATTTAAATTCAAAGAGATAAGATGTCGCATTCGTTCAAATACGAATGCGCCAATGACTTATATGTTTTCAAGCCATCTCTGGGTATTTTTATAACAATAATATGAATGAATAATAATTCAGTGCTATTGATAGATGTTATTACAGTACAGAAGCTATCAAATATATTTTCTGTGATATGAGGTTCCATGATGCACAAGTGGTTGTGGTACATAAGGGGGGAGGGTTAAATAACATTTCAGCAGTGTATTTTAGCCAGTAAAAAACAAGAGAAGAAAAACTAAAGCCTGTTAATTAGATATAGGTATGATATCTGCCCCCCACACTTCTGAAGTGATGGCAATATCCCAGCATAGCTATGAGACGTTGTGTAATTTCGTTCAGCCTGTAGCTTAAATGTTATTGCTAACCAAATCACGTCACACCGACTGTGTTAGAAAGCACGCGCGTCAATTTACACATTAATCATTCAATCAAAGTTTAGGTGAAATAGTGTTCCAAACCTTAAACGCCAATGCCACATCAAAGTCTCTCGCCTTCAAAAAACGTATCAGAAATTGTTTCGACAAATCCAAGTGTCGAATGTTTTTTTCTGTTTCTGCTTTTTGCCTCAGCTCTGCCAAATACGGGGCAATCCGAACAGAATCGAAGGGTAAATTATTTAATTCTTCGATGTCGTCAACTTCCTCAGACTTCATATTTGCACGAGCCGATCGAGTGTCATTTTCTCCGAGCAGCGGTCTCACTTAAAAGGGGGCAGGGAATGAGCCCCTGACATCCCATTCACTGGGCTATAGCCTAATGTTTTTTTCACCTTTGTACATGTCAAGTTTCGTCAAACATTAACCAAGCCAACTTTTCAGACTGAATTAGGCTAGATCTCGTCCAATTAAACAGAAGACCCACGCCTTATTCAAAACTGAGATGAATTGTTGACAACTTGTTGTGTAGGACCTACGTCGCAATTCATCCAGATGTTTAAGAGGAAGTCAACAAGAGTGTGAAACGAGTTTCATATTGCTGTTAATATCCACCACTGTGAAAAAAGTCCACTGAACATAAACTCAAAATTCTCTAAAGAAAACAAAATGTAAAAGATAAATGTTAAAAATGTGTTTTGACCAGTCAAATATTTGAATTAAGGTTATACAGCAATTTAATTCCTGTTACAACTTTCCCTGATTTGACATTTATTAACCCTTTCATGCATAGCCTACATTTCGATCACAGAAAGTTTATTTCCTATATGTGATTTTATTGCTCTAAATCGTATGAAAAACAACATCTGGCTTCTTTTCAAAGAGATTTTCAGATGTCTACTTGATTGCACAGTAGGCTATGTGTTTATTGGTTTTAACGCTGTAAACATAATAGTAGCCTAATAACACAGCTCTATGGGAACCCAATTCAGCTCAAATTGAGTATGCCGATTTACCCTTATTAGCTGATAATTATGATGTTCAAAATGAACAAATTTCTACTGGAGCACCACAGACTGAAATCTTCATTGGTCAATTGGTGTTTTCAGACAGTGGAAAAGAATAAGCAAAGAAAGACTTTGTGCCTGACAAAAAAAGTGAGAGTGAAATACTACTATTTATTACATTTTATAAATGACAAAGGGCAACAGTGTTGTTGCACATGATGCATGAAACGGATCTTTATAAAAGTCCACCCCAGCAAATACTTTTTTGGGGCCCGAATGGGGCCCTTGCGGGCAGCCCGCTGTAGGCCCAGATCCCGGCGTGAAATGCGGGGCACGTGTGAACTTTTTGTGAAGAAAAAGTGGATACTTTTGTGTGTGTAGCAGAAGAGTAGAAAAACTTTGGGACATTACATCATGCAATTGCATCTTTATAACAGTTGCTCTGTTGCTAACGTGTCCTGTCACACAAACTGACTTGTCAATCATCTTGTCAAAGATAAAATACTCCACATTTCATATTTCATTTCATTACCATCTCGGAGAGAAATGCAGAAGCACATTTATCTATGTCACAGGTCTTTCATGCGGAGACTCTCCTCATATTAATGCATGATGCATTTAAAAGTTTATGGCCAAACGGACCTTTATAAAAGTCCACATTGTTATTGCAAATGATAATACGGATAACATTAAATAAATATTTTTCTATCAGGTTAAACTTTGATTAGTCGCCCAAACATTTATCTAAACCCGACCGTCCATCTTTTGTAGTTTTTTAACAGTTTTTCCTGATGTTTGTACTGTAGTTCCCCCTCCAAAGCGCAATATAGCCTTTAGAGTGTGCCAGATCGGTTGCGTTCCAGCCATGGTTCCAGCCCACTTTTAAACACGCACTCATGCACACATTTGTGAACTTCCCTATAGGCATTTCCCATCGGGGGAATCCCTGTTGTCATTTTGAAGTGCATTCCACTTCGTGAAGTGGACAAGGGAAGTTTATATGGACAGACCATTCCTCCTTCGCTTTTGACCAAGGGAGCGAGTCTACTTCATGTAGCCTACATTAGGCAGCTCCATACCAACGCAACACGATTGTGGTGTCAACACCAACCTAGTGTTGCACATATTGCTTTTAATTTACCCCACCACAAACTATTATATATTGATAAGGCGTATTTTTTTTATTTTTTTTTAATGAAACAACTCAAACACATCCATTGACCATCCTGGGACTTCTGGCATTGACTCTTTTCAACATATAGCCAACTATGCTTTGGGACACACTTATTTTAACCCTTAAAGAGTTTCTGTATCTTGGGGGATACAGACATTTAACAGGCTGTAGGGGGAGGGGCTATGGGGGGAGGGGCATTATTTGGTTGCAGTTGATGAGAAACACTGATGGGGTGATGGGTCATGTGATAAGGTCATGTGACTTTTTGCTATAACATTCCAAATATTTGTATCAAACTCCAAAATGGCAGCATACGTGGACAAAGGCACTGGCCATGAGCAAAGTGTTTTAATATTTTTCACGATTATGATATTTTAGAGTGATTTTGTTTTAGAAAGTAATTTTTTAAGGGTAGTTTTACATGTTCGTGTTGATATTTTCAAAATAATCTTCTCACAACTTTGATTATCAGGCATTGAATGTTTGTATCCCGGGGGATACATTGCCCATATAAGGGTATTTGCCAGGGCTGATCACTCACAGATATTCTCATGTTTTGAGGCCTGTTCTCTACAGATATTGAATGGGATAAAGGTTTTGGATGTGCCAGGATGGGCAGATATCCATCATGTGTCAGAAGTGCAAAGTGAGGCTTTGCCTGGTCACTGGACAAAATGCTCGCAACTGTTTTGTCAGCTTCCATTGCCCATAGAATATATCTGTTGTGTTGTGGGGCACCACAGCGAAGATGGTAGAGTTAAAAAAACAAAACAGGAAAAAGGTGTTTTAAAAATCGGCACATGAACTGTTTAAAAAGTTATGAAATATTAAATGTATATCCTACATAGGCAATGCATCTTGGGAGAAAAAGTTCAGTTTTTTTCCAATTTTTCTAATGTTGTATGGATAATATGAAAATTGTAGCTAATTAATTGTTCAATAAATGTTTTAAAAGTTGTCATATGAACTATAAAAAAAAAAAAGCTAAATGTAACCCTAAATGGGCAATGTATCTCGGGAGATACAGAGTGTAACTTAGAAACTATAGGTCATATTTTGAAAAAAATGCATGAACTCTGTCATTTTAGTCTAGATACATAGCCTACAAAAATAGCAGTGAATCATTTTTCCATCAAAATTATTTATGCTTGCCCCTTAAAGGGTTAATCTCACGTAGCCTACTGTTTAGCATGGATAGTATGGACCACAAACTGTAAAAAAGTATGGACATGAGACGAAGGGCATGTCTATGTTTTGGCCTACAAAGTGATGTCATACCTGTACCAATCTATAGCGTTGCATGACAGAGACTTCATTAAATTTATTTTTGGTGTTCTGGTTTGCTCAAATAGCAAAGGGAAAACTCAACACGAGTGTTTTCACTACTTTCAAAAACATGAAAAAAATAAAGACATATTGATAATTGCAGTCAGAAGAGAGAAAGATGTTAACTTTATCATCAGCTGCTTTATTAGAACACCCTCACAACAGCGTGCAATGTAATTTGCAAATGTAACATAATAGACCTAAATTATAGTAAGCTATTATAAATTTACTTTTTTAAATGAAAATATTAAAAAAAACTTTAGCTATTTACAATGTTGATGACCGTTACAGCACGTCATCTCAGTCTGTGAAAAGGGTCCAGATTAGGGAATATTCTATGGCTATGCAAACCCACTCCTCAGAAACCTCATTGTATGATTTTTTTTTTTTTTTTTTTTTTTTTTTTACAGTCACGCTTTAATGTGTCTGTTTGTCATCTTCCCAAAATGTATATTTCACATTTTATAACATCAATCAATCAGTCGTTTGGCACGTCATTTGTTGGCTAACATAGCCTGATAGCTAACTGTAAACTCAAGGACGCAGGGATTGAACATCTGTCTGCATGGTGACGTCACGCGCCTCCCTTGCAAAGTAGCGCTCGGCGCAGTTTCCATATTTATATGTCGTCGTTGGCTCGTCATTAATTTGAAAGTTCTCTTTAATATTACGCTGCAATATGAACACGTTTTCATGGCTTTGCGGAGGTATGTACATGAACAGTTAAATCCTAAAATTAACGTGGATAACAAATCCGTCTCATCCACCCTTGTGGGTTGATGCAGGGTATTAAGCGGATGCTGCCTCCCTACTACAATGGGATTAAATAACAATAATCTTATGAATGTTCTGCGTATTTTGGTTAGATTTAATTATTATTTTAAAATATTTAGGATCAATATCCTTTTTTCTTCTAATGTAATGTTACATATGAGGCATTTTTGGCTTAATTTGCGAGTGTTGTCTAGTATAATGTTCGACGATATTCTGTGTATTTAATTTTTTAATATGCCTGTTTGCCATAGTTTAACTGTTCTGATTTTGATGCTTTAGGTCACAGGGATGGAAAGTTGTATTTGCTGGATGTGCAGGCATTCTGAATGCATTGCCTACGGCTGTGTCAGTGCTTTGTCCATCAGAACACAGGCTTCCAGTAGGCTTTCAGCAGGCACACCGCATAAGGAAATATTCAGCATTACCAAGATGAGATTCACAAATAGGCCTTAAAGTGTGCTTTTGAATAAATACACCTGCTGGTACTAGAATCCGATTTGTCTGGCCTGTGGTGCAAGTCTCCTAAATCTAAAACAGGCTCAGCTGGTCATCAATTCAAGAATCTCTTTTTGCACTTTGGCTCTCACTTTACGTGTTCACAGTGGACCTTGATTTAATGCATTTCAATTAAGGCACGCGGTGAATGCCAAGAGTGGAGCCACAAATTCTTCAAAAATCTAAAGCTTTTTTTTTTTTGCTGTGACTTTTTGTTGACTAGTGTTTCTTTTAATATGTTTATGTTGTATTCCTTGTACACTAAGCCTACTTGCAATGTTCATCAGACCGGTAGATTTCTAGAACCTTAACAAAAAGCTCTTCCATCATCTCTGTTTGCATTGGCATACTTTCACATGGTCATAAGTATTCACAATTTTGTGAAATTTCAAACAAAATACAGACTCTGGCTGATATTTTTTTAATGTTGAGCACCATGGTCAACACATCTACAGGTCAATCAAAGGTCATCCTTCTTTTTTATTTTTGTTTATTTAAGGTTTCTGACAGGCTTACGTTTTTCAATTGTATAAATAATTTTTAAGTGTTTATCTACCATAAATTCAAAATGTTTTTTTTTTCTTTCATTTTTTTTGACAGTGCATTGTTGTCTAATACATAGTTTTAAACTGGTTGAAATCTGGTTATCCTGAAGTTGTGTTGTAAAAAAAATGCCTTGTCACCTCAAATACAATTTTACTTTACCAAATAAAGTATTTGCTTGAATATGAAAATTGTGTACCTTTTCAAGCTGTTTAACAAAGATTACTAATATGATCAGCTTTATTGGAGTCCTTGCGAACACTCTTCATGCTTCTGTTTTGATATGTGAAATTTACTGCATAAGGAGTAATTTCATGTCAGCAATTCAGCATATTCATTTCTAGGGTTGATGAATTCATGCTGTTTCTTTTTATGCTTCTTATTATCATTATTCTTACAAAAATCACATTTAATTTATCTGGAGTCAAATTATTCATTTGCACCATTTAAGTTGCAGAATTGTAAAATGTTTGTAGGCTATAATAAAAAAAAAACATATATGCATGACATTAGTGAAAATACAAAATTATAAACAATAAATAATGAATGTCAATCACTGCAAAGTGCTGCATCAGAGACGTCTTTGATACTGGGTGCTAAAGTGGGTCCAGTGTGTAAATCATTTCTACGCAATTAATTACTGCAACTTAATTACTTTTTCCTTTGAAAAAGTAAAGTAAATGACAACACTTAATTTTTCTGATATCTGATATATTTTTTTCTGATATTTTCTGATATTCTGTATAGACTATAGAAACATAGACAATTGTATCAAAATGAACATCTAATGTTAAAATAATGTAATTTTTCCCCTTTAAATGCATTTGTCAGTTCAAGAATAATTTATGCAACATTATATTATTTGAAAGAATTAAAAGTGCTGTTTCATGTCTATCCTTGCTTTGTTCAACTGTTTGAGGTTGATATGGGATTACAGTATAATGTAAGTAATGTAATACATTTAGAGAGAAGTACATTATTTGGGCACAATTTTAAAGATGTAATTAACTAGTAGTTAATAACTTTTTTAGAGTAGCATACTGAGTGGGTCAGAACTTCCATATTTGAGTAGATTTTACTTTATGCATATTGCAAGAATCTGCTGGAACTAAACACTTCACTGAAAGTTTGGATAGGCCTTATAATAAAAAATAATTTACACTGGCAAAAATTATATTGATTGACCCATAGCTTATATAGCCTTGTCTTTGTCTGTCTTTGCAAGCCAGTTTAGCACAGAAGGTGGCATTCGTATGGGTAAAGGCTGGTGTTATCTTGGTCGGGCTTTCATCTGGTAAGGGTAAAGGCAGCTTGTCAATGAGTGAAACCAGCTTTGCCAGCTTGACCAGGATGTGAGACCAGCTTGAAACAGTTTGAAACATCGTAAAACAAGCAAGAGAGTCTTTTACCAGAAAACCAACAAATGGTCAGAGTAAATTAGCCTTGGTACATTGCATTGGTACAAAAACAATTGTTTAAAAATTGCATCATGTGACATTTCAATGTCTAGTGCATCAATAACACTTCACGTAATACACTTTACAGATTGTGCACATAGGCCTATGCCAGGACCAGGACATTAACATGACTGATCAGTCTTCACCGTCACGTCAAATGGACTCGTTCACACTGGGAGAGTGAACGCGCTTCACGCGCTTGCACAGTGTCGGGCAAAATGGCGGACAAAACGCCAGGTGGGGCGCAGAAAGCCAACTCTAAGGTATTTCATGACTTTTCCACTTCACCTCAGTATGTTAAAGCCGACCATTCTTGTTTATGACAAGAAAAGCGAAATAATATTGCGTTTTACTCAGTGGTGTGGCGCTCTGTGATACGAAAAGGGTCCATTGAGTTGCTCGGTTGTGATGCTAGCTCGCTAGCAGTGTAGTTAGCAGCTAGAAACCGGCGGCTGCACAGATTTGTTTTAATAATAAAAATTCCCGGGGTAAAATCTATTTGCCATACATGCTGCATTTGACCCTGTTATGTTTTTTATTCTCTTCACCTAACGTTACACCACCACATATCATGAAGTAATGTAATTTGTGTTTATTGTGTGCTGACAGAGCTAACACGAACGCATCTTTGCATTAATTAGTTAACGTTACTGTATTACATTAATAGATGGACGCTATACTACTATATAGAGAAGATGGGCTTGATATAGCGCTGTGAATATCTTATTTACGCGTTCAAAGTTGTGCTATATTGCTCCTTTTGCTTTGACGAGCTAACGTGATAATTTTCGTCTTTACTAGTAATAGCCACGTGATAGGGTCAACAGTAAAGGGATACACAGCTGATATAGTGCTATAAACATATTTATCTGTGTTATAGCCACACCAGCTCATCTGTCCTGATGTTTTCAGTGATTGGTTATTAACGTTACTGCAAAGTGCACATCTATATATGAAAATATAATTGCATATTTACTTCACATAAGCTAAACAAATCATTGGTAAAGATAGATAGACATTAATTTCCTTCCCTTTTCCCCTTTCCTTTGTGCAGTTTTGTTTTTAGTATATGAGGAATGCACTAACATCTATTTTTTCCCTAGGCATGAAAAGTAAAGGTCTTTGACTATGTATTAAGGAAGGGGATGTCATTACTGACTTGTATAATTAAATATTGTCATATTTTCATGCAGGCTTTATTGGAAAGTAAGTTAAAGGCCTTTAGTATCGGCAAGATGGCGGTTGCTAAAAGAACATTAAGTAAGAAAGAGCAGGATGAACTCAAGAAAAAGGTAAGTAGATGAGGTCCAATACCAGACTAATTCCTTACATTAAATGACTAAGGATCACACGCTACTAGAGTTCAAGTCATTCTGAGAATTCACAGAAATGTGCAGATCATTGCTAGGAACTGCATATCAATTAAAAATATGTGTTTTAAAATCATCTCAAAATATCAAACATGGTTGAATCCTCTGGACGGTTTCATAGCCTAAAGCTAAAAAATAAAGCTGTGCCCAATCGTACATTTACTTTCAGTGAAATCTGTTAACTCCGACTGCCCAAAACCTGCAGACTGCCTCTGGCAACTAGCAGTCATAGATCAAATATGTTTGAAAGAGGATTGGACCGATGGACAGTATCATGCAGCATCGGCTAAACATCATGTGTCCCCCCAAACACTCACGTTTGAATCTGGCAGTTATGTCACAACACTGTACATTCGCTCTTAGTGCTCAGCTGCTGCAGAGCGTGCCAAAATCGAAATTGCTGATGAGATGTAGGCTAATGAGAATATTACGAATCCCCCTCCCTTTCCCGATGTCATCGTCATAGACATCGTCTAATGCCAAATTCGTAGAATCTCCTTATCCTAGTGTGAAAGGGCCTCATGTTTTCCTGCCCAGGGACGACAGATGAAATTTACCTTGTAGCTAATTCTGGTATGGCTGAATATATATATATATTTTTTTATAAATTCAGAACAACTTGAAATTCTGATCGTGTGTGATTCTCAGTCATTTAGTAATTGATTTCTCTACCTTATATTTCATAATCTGCTTAGATTTTAAGATTTTAGTGTGTTCCATTTCCAGTCTTAATTTTAATGTTAGGGTGAATCATCGCTTTAAGTCATCATTTATTCAATTACCTGGTGTTGTTCTAATGCAGTGTGCCCTTCTTTCTTTTATGGACCACAAAAGGAGAATAAAAAATGTGTCCTGCTCACATTCGTCCATTTAATGGCAATGAATATCGACCAGCCTCAAGCGTTAAAAAAAAAACAAAACAACAGAATCATCTGATACGACGTGTTGTATATTCCAGGTGTTCAGGGGGGTATAACATAGGGTTTGGTGAAAAACAAACCGAAATCGTCATAGCCAAACAGAGAGAAGTAGCAATGTTCTTCTGCTAAACGCATGCAGTTCTGTTCCAAAAGTTACGTAACTTTTACAAAAATCCTGTCGTTGGTCTTAACTGCACTTTTGTGAGACTCTTATTAGTGCCGCATTTCACTCCAACGGTCCCAGAAAAAGCACACAAGTTGAGAGAAATCAAGATGAATTAAAATGTGACATGAAATGCAACTCCTTGAAATCCCAAAAAAGTATGTGTACTTTCTTCACTGAGTTGAAATCTTTGTTTAGGCGCTTTTCCACTGCATAGTACGGTTCGGTTCGGTACGTCTCACTTGTGGTGCTTTTCCACTGCATGGTACGGTACAGTACGGTTCGCTTCAGGTCGCTTTAAATGGTACCTGGTCTGTTGAGGTTCCAAGCGTACCGTACGGGTACTAAAATGTGACGTGAAACACTGCAGATCACTGATTGGTCAGACAGAATCGTCATTCCCTGCGTCACTACTAGCGTCATTGGATTTGCGACACGAGACTCTTTTTTAGCAGTATTTTTGTTTTGCTGCCATCAGCCTCATTTTAAACAAATTTTTCCGTCTAGCCGTTAAAAACAACCACATACCGAGAATCAGGAACACCATCCCCTCGATAGTCTCCATTGTTCCTGTGTTGTGGGTTTGAAAATGTGGTGCTTTTAAGATGATGTCATGGCAGTAGAGGCGCGCGCAAATATCGATCAGTCCCACACACTTTGAAGGGGTACTACTGCGGTGGAAACGAAAAGCGATCCGAACTGTTCCGCGCCGAGTCGAAGCGTACTGAGCCGAACCGTACCGTACTATGCAGTGGAAAAGCGCCATTTGTCAGTCAGATGACAGTCAGAATGACAGTTGACAGATGTGAATGCAGTAACTTGCTGTTATTACGAACACAACAGATATATTCCCCTCAGAGAAGGCGGCACAACGGTTGTATTTCATGTCGTGTTTTTGGTAATCTAGATTTCTTAAACTTGTGTGCCTTCTCTGGGCGAGAAGGAGTGAACTGCAGTGCTAACAGAGTCTCACGAATGCGCTTGTCTCGTAACTGTGCACAAAGACCAGCAGCCAAGGTCAGGATTTTTGTTTAAATAATACATTACATTTCGATTTGCATACTACCGTATACCCCCCAAAAAAACACTTGGAATGTACTGTGTGTGTCACAAGGGATCATTCTGTGATACTTTTTCATCTTTAAAAAAAATAAAATTAATAAAAAAAAAAAATCTTGATACTGGTCGCCGCCATATTCACTGCTATTATATGTACGAGCCAAGTGGGACTGTTTTTTTTTTTTTAGACAACTCCTGAGTGCGTAAACGATGACTTAATTTTCATCTTAGGGTGATTTATCCCTTCAAGATGCAAAATTCAGTATTAACTGACTTGCATTTTACTGATTTCCTATAAGGACACTGATTTGCAAAAATACTTCCCAGTCTTGTCAATCTTCAGGGAAAATTACTCTCTGGCACTTTTCTTAGTGTATCAATATTCTAAATAATTTTTGAAATTTAGAATTTCACTGCATTATAGTCAGTTATCTTGTTCATATTCACAATAGCACAATTGATAGTACATAGTACATATTCCAGTTAGACCAAAAATCAGTATTATCAATGCAGAACATAAATGCATTGGTAACTGTTACAGCCCAATAAATCTCACAAGTTTAACATAATTCCACTTTATTCACATTATTCCACTTTTGCAATCTGTGATTTTTTTCACAGGAGGATGAAAGGGCAGCTGCGGAGATCTACGAAGAATTTCTTGCTGCGTTTGAGGGAGGTGAAGGAAAAGTGAAGACGTTTGTACGGGGTGGGATTGCTAATGCCACAAAAGGTAGGATTATCATTTGGATGTTGCTGCAGTGACCATAAGTTTGAACTCTTTATTTGAGATCAAGGTTTTTTCTTCATTATTTGGAGTCCTCAATACAACCATCAAGAAAATGGTATAAATTTAAAAAAATTATACATTGATCAAAATTGCACATCAGTCACACAGAAATAAAGTGATTTAGCATGACACTGTTAGGTTTATTTCACAAAAGAAAGGACACACTTATCCAGTCGCGTCTGTTGAAAGAATAATTTCTACATATGTCACTATTAATTAGGGTTGTGCGCGACTATTCGATCTGTAATTATTATTCGAAAAATAAAATACTATTCAAATTTTACTACGTTGCTTAAATGCAGGCCGTAAATGCAGTGAATCCATGGTAAATCCCAAGTACTAACTCGCTGTTATAATTAAATGCACTGGGTGGCGCTGTGAAGTGTTAACAAGTTGTGTGTATTTGATCACACGATGTGTCATCTGCGTCGCAATGTTTGGAATTACTGGAAAATGATCATTCTAAAATGCTGATTGATTGCTCAAGAATAATTTTTTTTATTAACAATGTTTTTAAAACCATGATAGATATTTTTCTAATATTCATTGAAAGATTGAAAGATCAAAAGAACAGAATTCATTTGAAATGGAAATTTTATGATTTAGTGTTGTAAAATTAGGAATCTAAAAAATAATTTCCAAAATTCCAAACTTTTTTTAAATAATATTTGAAATTACTTTGCCTTTTCTTTCAAATTATGCAAAATGGTATTTTTTATGTACATTACTTAATTGTCCCTGCTTTAATATGTATTGCATATCCATTACAGAGGAAGCGGCAGTCGATGAAAAAAAAGGAAAGCTCTACAAACCGAAGTCAAGAATTTTGGAGGCTAAAAGTTTTTTACCATTGGATACTCCACCACAGTTTTTAACAATAGATAAACGCAATGTGAGTCATTTATTTTCTTTTGACCTTCTTTATAAAAACAAAAACAAAAAAAGCTATTTTGTTTTATTTACCTGTTCTTTTTCTATTATATTGCCTAGGCATCGAAGAAGGGGGATAAAGAAAAGAAGAAAAGCAACCTTGAACTCTTCAAAGAAGAACTGAAACAGTAGGTGTTCTTTGCACTTTTATTTAAAGCTGCAGATGGTAGCTTTTTGGGGGGTTAAAAATGATCTAAAATACATATTTGAGAAAATACATAACCAGCCAATGTTCAAAACTATCTGCTTGCCTTAGCTCGATTCAAAAGGGAAAGCTTGAAATAATGTTTTTAATTCCAGTGGTACTGGTGGATTTCAGCGGGAGATTCAAGCATGTCTTTGCGTCATTACGTCACATCTGTACACATAAAGGAGTCTCGGCTAGTAGGCTATATCGAGTCTTTACGTCACATCTGTACACATGTGTCTTGAGTCTTGGCTAATAGGCTATATTGAGTCATTATGTCACACCTGTACACATAAAAAAAGAGTCAGCTAGTAGGCTATATTGAGTCATTACGTCACATCTGTACACATAAAGGAGTCTCGGCTAGTAGGCTATATTGCATGTGAGGATGTTGGAGGTGAAGATTTAGGCTCAATTCCAGTTCACCCCTTGGCCCTACCCCTTATTCCTACCCCTCCGTTTTGCGCGTTCACATCTAGGGGTAGGGTGTCCCGATTCTTGTTGAGATCGAGGGGTAGGGCGAAGAGGTAGGGCTACATAGCCCTCGAAACGGATATTTTTCAGAGGCACACTCCAAACGGAGGGCTAAGAGAAAAGTTCGCGGAATGCATCGGAAATCACCAGCGAGATGGATCGCAAACGGTTAAACATTTAAATTTAGCGCCAGATGATTCCACCACGCACTTTATTTACTCTTATAATAGCACTATAGTCTTTTAAATTAAGTAATGGTATAATAAATTACCTTTCCGATCAGAAAAGACATACATTTCGAGGAAGGGATGTTATAATCATCATGTTTATTCAAAGTTAAGAGCAGCTGCGCTGATTATCAGTTGTTGTCAAAATCCTGTACAAACTCTGTAACGGCAGAGCCATCGCCGACGACTGATGACGTATCGGGTTCATGAAGGCTTGTTCCATTTCGTAGGGGAATATTTCAACCCCTTGGCCTTTGTAACTCCGTTTTAAGGGCCATGGGGTACACTCGAAAACAAGGGGTAGTGTCCCAAGGGGTGAATTAGGATTCAGCCTTATAGCCTTTTCTCACTGCACTTGATATGATTAACAAGGATACATATTGGGAGGACATTACATGAAGTCACACAATGCTGACCTTGGTAACATAAATAATTTGAGAACAAAGTAATTTGCACGGTTTTGCGTCAAAGCGATTTAGATTTACTACAATGTCAGAACCAGAACAAAAGTGGAAATTACTTGCTCAGATGACATTTTCTGGTGAAAATTCTTATGTTGCTCATATTTCCAAAAAGAATAATATGTTATTCTGAATGGCAATATTCACACCAGTGCGGTGACTGACAGCTGCACACTCTTCTCAAACATTGGATTCATCCGCACTGTGCAGTGTCGAATTAAAACTTCCTTAAAGTTGATCATTCCGTGAAGATTTCAAACACACATGAAGACAGAGGAAAACCTGTGAACTGCAGCTTTAACTTATGACAGCACCATTAATATGATGATCTCAAATGTAATGCTATGCTTTTTTTTTTGTAGGATACAGGAGGAGCGCGATGAGCGTCACAGGTTGAAGGGCCGAGTCAGTCGTTTTGAGCCTCTTCCCACAATGGAAGGAAAGCGATCCTGTAAGTTCTTGTTTTTTTTTCCCATCAAAACAGTCAGTTTCACCCTATGTTCACACATGGTGTCAGACCCAGTCAAGTTTGTGCCCCCCCCCCCCCCCCCCCCCCCCCTCCACGTCTCGGCCCCTGCCACAATTCAGCAGTGTATACACTTTCAGATTCAGGAAACAAAATTCACACTGCTTTTCTTCTGCTTTTAGCGGATGGTTCTTCACGAAGAAACCGTCCGTCCAGTGGTAATTTTGTTTTATATACTGTGTAATGCAGTGGCCTTTTTGCTGTTTATGTTATCCCATCATGAAAGAAGGGATGGTAAAATGTCAGTTGTTATTCGAAGCCTCTTTTTCTCTTTTTTTTCAGTCTTGGATGATTCAGCTCCTGGCTCTCATGACGTTGGTGATCCTACAACTACAAATCTGTATTTGGGGAACATAAATCCTCAGGTAGCTGATCTTTTTTCCCCTGGTGATTTATTGTTAAGTAACGTCTCAAGCACAATTTTCATTCTAAAACTGCTCTTTCACCCTCCAGATGAACGAGGAGATGCTCTGTCAGGAATTCGGTCGCTATGGTCCATTAGCCAGTGTCAAAATTATGTGGCCCAGAACTGATGAGGAGAGGGCCAGAGAAAGGAATTGTGGTTTTGTAGCCTTCATGACGAGAAGAGATGCTGAACGCGCACTTAAAAATTTAAATGGTAAATATATTCTTATTTAGATCTATTAGTGGTCAACCAATATAACATGATGCATTGGATGCTATTTTGCTCCTTTTTTTCACATCGGCAAATAAGGTTTCTTATTTGGCCGAGAAGTGTTGGAAGTGGGACTTTTATTATGACAGTTCTAACAACACAGCACCTTAGCAGGAGCTCCCGTTCTCCTCCTCTATTAGTTGCCTGTGTTTAAAATGTCTGTCTAATAATTAAAAAGGCAAATGGTATATTGATTTAGATTTTTTAAATATGTACTGGTGGCATTCAGCAAATACTTTTTTGTGAGAAATTCTTATAGGATTACAGAATCAAGAAGTTGCTATATGAAGCATAAATCTGTTTATTTTGTTAAATTTATCATTTTTTCCCCAAATTTTCTTCAAATTAATTTGACTAAATATTATGTAAAATAATTACATATAATTGCAGAAATTGTGCTTGTTATTTACTATCTTTAAAGGAACACTCCGACTTTTTGGGACTTTAGCCTATTCACCTTACCCCCCAGAGTTAGATAAGTCCATACATACCTTTTTCATCTCCGTGCGTGCTATAAGTCTGTTTGACGCACCCACCGCTAGCCTAGCTTAGCACAAAGACTGGATGTGACTGGTTGCAGCTTTCATACTAATCCAAATGAGTGGCAAAATAACGCAAACGTTTTCCTATTTACATGTTGTGATTTGTATAGTCACATAATGTACAAATAACAAAGTCAAATGAGACACAGACATCTTTTAACCGTATAAAACCTGGGAACTATTCTCTGAAGGCGAAGCACTGCTACTTTGACGGAGTAATAACCGCATCACCTGAGACACGCCGTGGTGAGGAGCGGAGAGTTCACTCAGTGTTTGGGTAATAGAGTCAGCAATTTATAAATAGTAAAAGCGTAGTTTAGAGTCATGGGTTTTCGCTCTATTGTAAATAGCTGCGACTGTAAACAGGGGAGGTAATACCATGTTTCACAGAATTCCAACTAAAAACGCTGACTGGATGAAGAAATGGCTAACTTAGGCTACTCTGGATATTTATCCAAACACACCTAAGATTATCAAGGGACATTATGTTTGCTCGGTACATTTCAATGAGGACGACTATTTTGAAAAAATGGAATTTGCCACACGGACCATAATGTGCTGAAGGATACGGCCATTCCATCGATAGCACAGACAGGACAAGATCACCTGCGGCTGAGGTAAGTGTTCCGTTATGTTTTTAGATGACCTACTGTAACTGTGCTATTAGCCAGAGCTAATGTAACGTTAGTGACACTATTATATGATTAGGGTATGAATATGTTTTTATCTTGATGCGGTGCGGACGCGCTTGGGGAAAAAAACGAGCGCAATAACCGCGTTGAACTTGCACCCTGCGCGCGGCGCGCCTAGTAGCCTAAATTTGAAATAACCATGGAAATAACGAACTTGAGCGTGCAAAAGGGTACGATAGGCTGTGAGTTCATTGTGCAAAAACAATTTGTGCTATTACTTTCCCCTTATTCTATCCTATAGTAATGCAATACTGTATATTATATAGGCTACTGTTGAATACATTTGGTTCAGCTAATAAATTGCATTTAAAATATATTGATTCCTGTAATAATAATTATTTATTCATGTGATATTTATAAATCTGGGTGCGTTTTTGGTTGGAAATCAATGAAACATGGTACTGTATTACCTGGTCTCCCCTGTTTATTGTCACAGCTCATACAATAAAGCAAACACCCATGATAAACTATGCTTTTCTATCTAACGTTAGTAATTGCTGACTCTTTATTCCAACGCTGAGCGAAGCGAACTCTCTGCTCCTCGTCACGGTGCGTCTCAGGTGATTGTTATCACTCCGCCCAAGTAGCAGTGCTTCGCCTTCAGAAAATATAGTATTTATACGGTCAAAAGATGTCTGTGTCTCATATGGCCTTGATATTTGCACACTCTGTGACTATACAAACCAAAACATGTAAATAGGAAAACGTTTGCGTTATTTTGTCACTCATTTGGATTAGTATGAAAGCTGCAACCATTCACATCCAGTCTTTGTGCTAAGCTAGGCTAGCGGTGGGTGCGTCAAACAGACTTATAGCACGCACGGAGATGAAAAAGGTATGTATGGACTTATCTAACTCTGGGGGGTAAGGTGAATAGGCTAAAGTCCCAAAAAGTCGGAGTGTTCCTTTAAATTGTGAAATGATATATATAGGCCTATATCAGCTTTATATTGGCCACCCTTCTCTCTAAAGCCTCTTTTCCACCAATTGGCCAAACCATTCTTGTTGCTTTACTGTTCCATCCGTGCCAATCCGGCCCAGCCGGACAGATATGGTTTAGTTTTCACTGGGGCTGACAACGGAGCTTTTTGAAATGTAATACAAATGCATCAGTTGTTGCCTTGATAACGCAAGCGTTTACAGACAGTATGAGATGTAAATAGCCACCGTGTTATGGAGGATGATCGGATATTTCTATTATTAACTTGTTTACTTCGCTCAAATAGCAAGCTTGGCCAGCTACAGAGAAACTGGCAACAGACAAGTGATCAATCCTGAGTGGCGACGTCAAAACATGCATTCTACCAGCACGGTTAGCTGACCAAGAATTCCAGGCTGAGAAATTGTGCCTGGCCAAACCAAACTCAAATGGATATATCTATAACTATTCCTCACCACTCTTAGAACCGTTCATCTCAATGGTGGAAAGAAGTGGCTTAAGATTTCGGCATTGGCCATCAAAAATTTGAATCGGTCAACCACTAAAATCTATCATTCTATTTAATGACTTTGTTTGTTTCCCTCTTGGAACTAATGAATAATTTGGCAAATTCTGATCATTTCAGGCAAAATGATAATGAATTTTGAAATGAAACTGGGATGGGGCAAAGGTGTACCAATTCCTCCTCACCCAATATACATTCCACCTTCAATGATGGAGCACACCCTCCCACCTCCACCCTCCGGACTGCCCTTCAATGCCCAGCCAAAAGAGAGGCTGAAGAACCCCAACGCTTCAATGCCCCCCCCTCCGAAGTGCAAAGAGGAGTTTGAGAAGGTAACTTGGCATACGTGGGACAAAAAGATTTTGGTTAGCATGGTCATAAATGTAGTTAGGGTAAAACACTTTCTTAGTAATGTTTGTTTATATGCATTTTATTTTTGTGTGTGAAAGAGGTGCAGACATTTTTAGCAGACATCTAGCTCTTTTTAAAAAGTTTTTGTTTATAGAATTGTGCAATTTGACTAAAATCCTATAAATTATGTTATGCGTGTACCATGCTGATTGTACCGGTAAGTGTTTTGGAGTGTAGATTACTTATTGACATTGCACAAGAGATTTTAAAGGTTTTGAATGCAAGTTAAGCTAAAACTGTTCTCCTTTGAAACTGTCTGCTTGAAAGAAATGTAGAGACTTTTTAAAAATATATATTATGAATGTAGATTGTGTATGATTTCACTGCCTCTTTTTCTAAGGAATGTGTTCAGTCAAGTCTTAAAACTGACACCGTAGAACACGTTTGTTGTTGTAGGAGTATATGTTGCATTTAGTGTTATGCCTGTTTCTTTTTAACAATACTCACATATATTCTATGTTTATTATCTGATGTGACTTCATATCCAGACTCTGTCGCAAGCCATAGTCAAAGTGGTTATCCCAACAGAAAGGTACATGTTTTTCTTTTTTTCCAAATTCTTATGAAATGTAGAGAACTTATCCCATCTCTGTAGATTTAAAGATTGGCCATATCCATGCTACCAGAGGCTGGTTTGAGTGAGCAATAGTTGAGGCCTTGCATGAAAATCAGGAGCAGCTACTAACAGTACAAATCACACACATGCATTGCATTTCTCTACAAAGGGTTTGCATCATACTGCAGTACAGAGAGTTCTGTGGGCTTATTGTTTTGGTTGACACATTTCTGTTCAAAAGTTTGAGGTCAGTCAATAGTGAGAAATACTTTTATAACGTTGCAGCAATTTTTGTTTTGAATAAATGTTGTTTGTTTAACCTAGTTGTCAAAGAATACTAAAGAAAATGTGGTTTCCATTTTAAAAAAAACAACGTTTTTTAGCATTGGTTATAAGTGATTCTTAAGCAGTACATCAACATATCAAAATGATTTCTGAAGCATGACATGACTCTGAAGACTGGAGTAATGATGATGAAAAGTCAACTTTGCCATCACAGGAATTAATTAAAAAATAAATTTAAATAGAAATACAATTTCAAATAACTTTATTTCATAATGTTACTCTTTTACTTTGTCTTGCGTAAGAAACTTCTTTCAACAACATTAAAAAATCTAACCAGCCTCAAACTTTCAAACTGTAAACATTTTGAATGACTGCTGTTTGTTGTTTGTAGAGCCTCCTTTTAGACAGAACTGTTCCAGGTTTTAGCGTTATGGCATGCTTGACCGGTTGTTCCACTCGATTTTGAGGGGTTCAGGTTTAATCAGACACACTACATCAGATGTTATTCTTTACAGCACTACTAATTTAGCAACTAAAACACTACACAATACACATTCACCTGACAGTTACACAAAAAACAACCCTCTGGCTATTGCTCACTTTAACTGCCCCAGTATCATGGCACAAAAGCAACACCCAATCCCCATAGTCTCAGTGACCTTTGACATTGGCCTTGGTGAGCAGCACAAGTTGAACTGTCTGCAGCAGCGAGGGACCAGAAAAGCGTCACAGGATGGATTGGGGAAAGTATACAGAATGATTGCCTGACATTGGTATGATCGGCTCCAATACTTGTGATTTGTGTTTCAATACATTTGAAAAACATCATCTCTTGATTTTATCGGCCACTTCACGAGCCAGTCAGGAAGCCAATTGTTGTCCCTATATCTTAACTGACTCTAAAGTGCTTACATGATTTTGTCCCTCTCCATCCACACTTGTCTATTGTCAATAAGCAAGAAAAATCACTGACACTCGGCCTCACATTTAGTATCTCATTAGCACGTCCATTTATAAGTTGCAAGGGCAGAATGCTATGGCTGAGACTCAGATGTAGATGTAGAGAGGCTTGAAATGTTTTGAGTGTTACAAGCTGTTAGACTGCCAGTCAGTTTTAATGTTAAAAACACAAACATGTCAATTGACTCATGGATAGTAAGTGCAAGGATGTTGCATTTCATCAAAATGTCATAATGTAGCATTTGTGTAGGTGTGGCTGTTGATGGCGCTGAATCTGTTTCGCTTTAACTGTGTTTTTCTCGTAGGAATTTGCTCTCTCTCATCCATCGAATGATCGAGTTTGTTGTGCGTGAGGGTCCCATGTTTGAAGCCATGATCATGAACAGAGAGATCAATAATCCACTGTACAGGTTAGTGCATTTTTATAAATGAGGATTCTTTTTTGAAATGGCCATCTATTTTGCAAATGCATGTTTTAGAAACTATTTGACTTTTTCATTTAAAATAAAATGTCATAACTGGATCTCCCAGTAAAATGACAGACTTCTCCAGTCATCGTCTGCTAAAACTCTGCCCCTTTCTGCCTCCATCCAATCTGCAATCAATTAATAGAAACCCCCACCCTAATTTTTTTTCCAATAATTCAGTGTTTCGGTCAGACATAAGTCACAATATGGAAGAAAAGATCTTGAGTAATTGAAATAAGACAGAATTTATTTGTGTTTCAACAGATTTTTATTTGAAAATCAAAGTCCAGCTCATGTTTATTACCGGTGGAAGTTATACACCATATTACAGGTTAGTCTTATTTATTTTCTGGATTTTGTCAAAAAGTTATTGAAATGTCCAGACATGAAATTTCAAAATGTCCACTCATAGGGCGAATCTCCAACAAAATGGAAAACAGAAGACTTCAGAATGTTTAAGAACGGATCTTTCTGGCGACCACCGCCTCTCAACCCTTATTTACATGGCACTCCTGAAGAGGAGGAGCGCGATGATGACGATGATGAAGAAAGTGGCAAGAAGGGCACCTTGAAAGACGAGTATGTCTTCGTATTGAAATCTGTCTTAATGGAATCTATGGAGATCTTGAATTCTTATAGTGTGGAGCTACCAGGATTTTGGTTGTTTTCAGTATTGTTGGTTGTGTGTACTAAATACTCTCGTCTGCTGCAGCGAGAGGGATAAACTGGAAGAGTTACTCCGAGGTCTCACTCCAAGGAGGAGCGACATAGCTGACGGCATGTTTTTCTGCCTCACGCATGCCGATGCTGCTGAGGAAATAGTGGAATGCATTGCTGAGTCTCTGTCCATACTTAAAACACCTCTGCCAAAGAAGGTTACTTCTACTGTAGAATTAAGATTGCCAATTATGATTGATTTGTTTCGTTTATCTCTTTTGTTTACATCTGCATTTCTGTCCTCCCTCAGATTGCAAGGTTATATTTGGTGTCAGATGTGCTGTATAACTCCTCAGCAAAAGTTGCTAATGCCTCTTATTACAGAAAATTGTAAGTTTTACAATTATTTTTAAGTGCGCTATCAAGTTATTAGTTCTTGTTTGCCTTTTTTTTAAATGTGTTTGTCTTTTATTCTTTTATAGCTTTGAAACAAAACTTTGTCAGATTTTTTCGGACCTAAATGCCACTTATAAGACGATACAGGGCCACTTACAATCAGAGAATTTTAAGGTACGCCATTCGGCTCAAATTTTTAACCCATACTGGTTTTATAATAGTTAGAATCTGGATTTGACGTTTCTCAATTTTGGTCCTCACAGCAACGAGTAATGTCCTGTTTCCGTGCATGGGAAGACTGGGCAGTGTATCCTGATCCGTTCCTGATTAAACTTCAAAACATTTTCCTGGGACTCGTAAGTCTCGATCCTGAAAAGGAGATTGAAGAACTGGTGCCAGAGGTTAGTTTGGTAGAGATTGACTAATTGAGTTATGACTCATATAATGTCAATGATAAGTGCGTTTATTGCGTTTTTATTGCGTTTTTACTTAGCTGCCAGAAAGGACTGAGGACATTGATGGTGCTCCTATTGTGGAAGAGGAGCTGGACGGCGCTCCTTTCGATGATGTGGACGGCATGCCCATCGATGGAGCGCCAATTGATGGCGCACCACTCGATGACCTGGATGGAATGCCCATCAAGGGAACAGATGATGATCTGGATGGTATTCCTTGTAAGAATGCTGACAACATTGTTTATTTATTTATTTTACCTTTCATACACTCAACTCACACTTAATAGACTTAACACATCACCTTATTCCAATATCGAAAGGAATATACTTTACAGTTACATTAGAATTTCTAAATGTCATGGCAGATGTTCTAAAAGAAATTTGTTTTGGAAAAAAATTCTATTTTTTTTTTTCTTCTTTAGTTGATCAAAAACCAGGTTTTAAGGTCGCTCCGTCAAAATGGGAGGCAGTGGATGGTGCTGCTTTGGAAGCTCAAGGTTGGTTCAGATTACATTTATCATATCATCGAAACCTTAGTTACCACCTCCTGTGCACATCATGAAATAGATTTTTTTTCTATTTTTAGCTGTAACCACGTCAAAATGGGAAATCTTTGATCTGCCTGATGAATCTGAGAAAAGTAAATCAAGGTACATTTTCCTAGTTCTACTAGGCTTGGGAAACTCATGATTATTAAATGTATAATCAAATGCAAACGTGTTAGAAATGTCTGTACTGATAATGTTTTCTTGTTGAGCTCAATTTAAAAATTTAATCTCTATTAAATGATTTCTAAAATGTCTTATAGTAATCACAAAAATCACCAATACATTTGCCATACAGTTTTGATCTAATTTTCACTTTCTTGTCATAGTTCAACACGTGAAGCTGAAAGTAAAGACTCTCTCAGAGGTTCCAGTGCTGCAGAGCAGCAGTCCTACAGTAATCCTGTTAGAGAAGAATATGATTCAAAGTCTGCTAAATTTTTTGAGATGAGCGAAGAGAAACGTGCCAAACTTCGAGAAATTGAGGTATACCTAAATGCTAATAAGTGTACTAAACATAATGCTTCATATTCTTGATCCCATCATGTTTTTCTTTGTCTGTGTTACAGCTTAAAGTCATGAAGTTTCAAGACGAGCTTGAATCTGGAAAACGACCCAAAAAATCTGGACAGAGTATTCAAGAGCAAGTAGAGCTTTACCGGGACAAGTTACTACAGCGGGTTAGTATCAGCTTAATTGTTTTTGACATTCATTTTAGTCCTTCCATTTTGTTTGAAACCATATTTTTTGGGGGCATTGTTCAGGAGAAGGAGAAAGAGACAGAGAAAGACAAAGAGAAAGAAAAAGAAAGAAAAGACAAAGAGAAAGCTGATGTGTCCCACAAAGAGAAGGACAAAGATGACTCCACACCAGGCAGAAAAGAAAAGTAAGATCCCTGCATAAGACCCTGAAACTCTTTCAGCAAATGAGTAAATGTCTTTCAGAAATGGAGAACTCAATGCATTTAAGATTGTTTATTTACAGAAAACGGAGACACAGTCCCTCCCCCAGCCCCACCCGAAGTAGCAGCAGTAGGCGCGGCAGGTCGCCCTCACCACGATCAGAGCGCTCTGATAGATCCTATACGAAGGACAGCTCTCGATTGTCTTATAAAGACTCTCCGAGAGACAGTAACCGCAAGTCTTCTAAAAGGTAAACTAATGATTTCATCTCTTCAACGTCACAGCATAAAATCAATCACGTGTGTTGTGTTGTCATTACAAGCATTACAAGCTAAATGTAATAATTGGTCTCATTTTTAAAAATGATTTTAGGTCTCCTTCACCCCCAAGAACACCCAAGAGGTCGCGTAGGTCCAGATCAAGAACGCCTAAAAAATCCTCAAAGAAATCCAGATCTCGGTCACGATCACCTCACCGTTCTCACAAGAAATCCAAAAAAAGCAAACACTGAGACTTCTGGCTATGAAAATATGCCTGGATTGTCTTTTGTGCCTCAAATTTGTCCTGTAAATCAGTGTGAGGGACATTCCCTCTTTAAACCATCCTTGTTTTGAAGCTCACTCACAGTGGCACAAGAACAGTGTTCAAGGGTCATCTATTGGGTGTTTTATAATGTCATTTAGGAGCTTCATTTGATGTTCCAAATGTCCGAAAAGAAAATAACTGCAGTGGTTGGGGCAATCTTCCTTCAACACTATTGTCTTATTATGTTTTCTTTCTTTCTTTTTTTTTTTTGTCATCGTTTTTAGATCCCTTGAAACTGACTTAAATTAAAATAGTGTAAGTTTCAGTTGTATAGATGTTTGGTTTTCAATAAAGACAATTTATGTGACTTCTCTCTGAAATGTCTTAGTATTTGCTCTTAGTATTTGATCCCAAATAAACATTAAAGTAGTGTATTTAAATGACGAACCAATTGCAAGCTATTTTTTAACGTTTAATTCTAAACCAGAGGTTTCAAATCTTTTAGATGACCAAATATGAGCATTGTTTCTCAAGAGGGGAGGGAGGTAATATAAAAACGAATATAAATATAATATGGGGAAAATATTTAGTTTCAATTACATTTGCATGCGTTTAATTCTATTCTAAATTAGAATTATATTTATATTTAAATTCTTACTTCGAATCTATATTTTAATAAACTTTTTAGTTAGTATAAATTAATATTATTTTTAACATTTTTACAGTGTTGTAACATTGTTTTCCCGCGGTCCCCCATGCTCATGAAGTGCCTTCACGGCGCTTGCGCCTTTGTAACTAGGAAGTGCATTTGCGTTGCAACTTGTTCTCGCGACATTTCGGCAAGTAACGTTGCACAAAACAAGGAAGAATCTTTTAGTCGTTGTTGTTTGGTCGTTCACAAAAATGAGTGCTATAAAGTCCTGCGGGATTTTGATAAGCTTTTGCTGCATATTTACGAGCTCTTCGGCATCTTCCGAGGTCTTCGATGGTGTTTTGGGAAACACTGCGTCTTGTCATAAAACATGTCAAATGACTTACAGTTTGCACACTTATCCACGGGTGAGTGCGAGACATTTAACCAGTTTCTTTTTGTTTACGAACAAAGAAAAGCAAATGACATTTTCAACCATTCATTAGTTTGTCTTATTAGGAGCTTGTGCATTGTAGCTTTTGTTTGTAAAGTTCTATAATTCGAACAGCAATAACAACGTTCTAAGCGGAACTGGTATTTTTTTTGTGGCCTGTTTGTTTATGTTGTAGGAGGAGGCCCTGTACGCCTGTCAGAGAGGGTGCCGTCTCTTCTCCATCTGTCAGTTTGTGGGTGACAGCAGGGATCTCAACGAAACCCAATCTGAATGCGAGTCAGGTAATATTAAAGTATTGTCTGAATCCTTAAAGGGTTCGCTTTGCTCTGTTGATAAAAAGGGTATTTTTGTTATAGCCAGTTGTGTGTGTTTGACTTCCTGCAGCCTGTCGTGAAGCCTACAGCCAATCAGATGAGCGATACGCGTGCAATCTCGGATGCCAGAGCCAACAGCCATTTGCAGAACAAAGGATGGAGCAGGTGTGAAGAACATAATAGCTTTGGATGCTCATAGTCATTTCATGAGCAATTCTAATTGCATGTAACCAGGGTGCTTTTTGGAGTCACTATATGTTTCTTCTTTTTTTTCCGGGTACGAAGTTGTTGATGATGATGCCCAGAATACATCTCCTATACCCGCTGACTTTGGTGAGGGGTTTCTGGGAAGATATGATGAGCCAAGCCCACAGCTTTATCACCTCATCCTGGACATTTTATCTCCAGGCAGATGATGGCAAAGTAGTCATTTTCCAGGTAACGTGGTGGTGATGTTATATTAAACTTTTTAAAAATATATATATTTAGACTGTATTCTTTAGGAGGTACAAGTGTATAAAGCAGATATGCCCAAACCATTATAGCATCTTAATTTCTAAACTATTTGTTTATTTTTATTTGTATTTTTTTGTATTGAAATAGTTAATACACGTAATATACGTGAATTTGATTATTTTTAAATTAAATTTTAATATAGTTGAATATAATGTTCTCCTTTATTTTTAAGCCACCTGCCTGTAATCCATTTAGATTTTTAGCCCTTCATATTAAAAGTTTGGGCATCTCTGGAATAAAGTAGTAAAGCTTATTTCTGTGTGCCAATGATCAATATTTGCTCTTCACTCTTTTCTAGTCTGAGCCACAAATTCAGTTTATCCCTCAGTTTGAATTCCAGACAGACGAGACTGAAGAATCACAGAGCACTTGTGAGCACTGCACATTACACGCTTTCTGCTCTGATTAATAAGCAAGATGTGGAAAGTGTCACACTTCATAACCGTTTTATTTGCTTTCAGACAGGTTGCTTTCAGGTAAAACAGCTCAAACATTCTTGCTATTTACCCCCGGTTTCACAGACAAGGCATAAACCCTGTCCCAGACTAAAATGCATGTTTGAGCTGTTTTACCTGAAACCTACATGTATGCATCTTAATATATCAGGTCCATTGTTTTGTCTCAAGATGCACACCAGTACTGTTTTCTAAGGGACGTTTTTAAAAAGCTATTTAATTAATTAATAGAACTAAGGCCTAATCCTGCTTAATCTAAGACTTCTCTGAGAATTCAAGGGATAATATCATACTAGTTTAAAGTCACAATGTAACAGAATTAGCAGACCCTTTCTTTTGGATTGTCATGTACATCGGAGTGAAATAGATTTTCAGGAAAGAAAACAAAAATGTAGGTCAGGGACATGGTTAAATGCATCGTTTGTTGCTTGGACAGAGCCAGATCTGAATGCGAGATCACTGTCGATTGTAAGAAAGGGATGGAGCTTAATCTGACTAAATCATTGAAAATGCGTAATATGTAATGGAGAAAAGTCCACAATGCTATATCTAGAAGATCCAGTTATGGCATTTTAATTCAAAATGATGAGGTCCAAAATTAAATTAAAAATGAAACCTGATTTGTGAAACCTTTTAGAAAATGTTGCAGTTCACAGTGTCACAGAAATTACAGACTGCACCATTAAGAAATGATGTAATGAAGTATGTAATGACAGCCATGATTGGCCAGCAAAGGCCCTGATTTAAATGTGTCACTTTCCACTACACCCTCTTAGCATTCTTCTCATAACCATATAAGGCAGCAGTTTTAAGGCCTCTGATTTATCAATATGATCAAAACTTGTTGCACACAAGCTACATGTCTTCTGTCATCTGATTGATCGATCATTGATAGAAAGCCCCCTTCAGGTCCTGGAACAGATATCTCTTTGCTGTGAAATCTTCAATGATTTTTATAACTTTTATATTAGCAATATTTCAAAATTTGTGAAAACGATGACCTCATGCACATGCATATTACGTGTTCAGTCTATAGGCTTGTAGTTTTTACAAAATAACATTGCCAATCATTTTTGTGGATCAGTGTGAACAGGGATCATTTTGACAATATTGCCGTCTGTACACGAAAAACAAAAAGTAAAAACTTTCCCGTTTTTAGTACAGTTGTCATAAATGTTACCCTTAGCTTTACTTAAACTTTTCAGTTTTTTGTACATCGTTGTCATGTATACAAACCCTTTGCTTAACTTAATTATCCAAATATATATTTATTTAGTTATTGTATAAAATATGATACAACAGATATCTGAGGAACTTTTATTTGTTAATTTATCAGCATTTTGGGCCTCTGAATAAGTTTTTATTTTATTTTATTTTTCCTGAAGTAGAAGCTACATTTTCTCCTATATCATAATATATGAGTGGGAAAAGCCTGATGTTTTTAAATCTGATTCTCAACAAAAACAAAAAAAAAAACTTTTTTTATACATTGTCTAAAGGTTAAGTAAAGTTTAGATTTGTCTGGCTGTTATTTATTATACTTTACAGGGCTAATAAAAGTTTTAAGATCACAATACGAATATAGCACCCCTTGTTTTTTTGATAGTTGTAGATCAGGGGATGAAAAGCCCTGTCTATAAAGACTACCCAAGGAGCTCCATTCAGGAGAGAGACAGAGACATGTTCATTGATGGAAGCAACTCTGATGATGATTACAAGCTCTTCAACTGCCTTTCAAGGTTGGGCACATCTTGATCTCTTATTATTCACAATCTGTTGGCCTTGTTGAATATAAACCATCATGATCTTGTGTACTGGTAGGAACCCGTGGTTGCCTAGCTGGATCCTGACCACTACTCTGGTTCTGTCTGTCTTTGTTCTGATCTGGATCTGTTGTGCCACAGTGTCCACTGCTGTTGAACAGTATGTCCCTGCTGAGGTAAACTGCTTCACGTTTCTTAGCCAATTACATTTCGCAGTCAAACCCATTTAACCAACTGTTCCACACATTCTCCTCCTTTCAACAGAAGCTAAGCATAAATGGGGATATGGAGTACATGAAGAACCCGAAACTGACCCCTTATCTGCAGTCTTCTCTTGTGATCATCAGATCTCCTGGGGTGGAGCAAGAGGAAGCGGGACCCCTTCCATCAAAGGTCAATCTGGATCAGTCTAACATTTAGTCAGTCTAACATCCAAAGGAATTGGGGTCTCATAGATTTGGTTTTCTCTTTTAAAGTTGTGGTTATTGCTCTAACTCATTTACTAGGGGTTTCTCTTTTTTCAAATTTGATAAGCGTGGACTATGGGGAATATATTGTGTTGATGTTTTGGCACTTTAAAGGCATTACCTATCAGAATGAAAGCTCTGTAGGATCTCAGTTTTCCAGGGTACTACCCATTTGTAAAAATGAAGGTTTTCCTTTTTTTTTAGCGTTCTCGGTGTGATCAATAACTTGACTATGAAAAAAATTTGAGGTATGCGTGTTTAACAATGACATTTTCATTTCATCACTATTTTGATTTATGCTTCAGTGGCAGTGGGTGAACATTTCTTGAACCTTCAAAGGGTCATGAAAGCCTAAATGAAAATATTTTACAACCTCAGATTTGCCATCTTGATATTAATAAACAGACCTATAAAAAGTGTTTGGTTCCTATTTTGTATATTTTACTGTTGTAATAGACACTGATCAAAATCTAGTGTGCGTATCCTTTGTAATTGCAGTAGCATAGTTTTTGGTGTGGATTCTGTCATTTGTTTAGATTAGTTAAAATTGGTAAGATTTTTGTTAGTGTGGGCATGTGAACTCCGGAAACAAAGATAATGCACAAGTGTTGATGTTGCTATTGTAAGGGGATAATACAATTAAAGACCCAGAACAAGATAAGATGAATGAAGACAGTCAAGTCAGGAGTGCATTCAATTGAAGATTTTACTCAAGATAGTTTGTAGTTTCGTCAGCATTAAGACTCGAGTTTGTAGGCCATTCCTTACAGTTACAAAGGTCACAGCAATGACATCCTACACCAAGATCTAAGCTATGTCATTGCTTAGGGTTGAATGATTTGATTGGCTAAGAAATAGATAAACAGTCAATTTCCACACATGGGCTGATAGGCAGTAGCACATATGGCTTCCACCAGGACTCTGAGTTATGTACAAGTGTCCCTCCGAGGTCAAAAGACTCTGTATCTAGGCGCCAACATGTTGAAGAAAACAAGTCAGTCAATTACCAATAATGCCACTTGTTAACCTGTTCCTTAACCTGTTACCAATAATACTAACCAACACACACATCGCTCCTTCAAGGTTGAATTTGGTCGGGCTATAAACAGGAGACTCTTCCCATTTTTTTGTCTCAATGAGAGGACACTTTATTATAGAACTGTAAAATAAATACTAAGAAATGGTCACTTAAACTATTGTTTCCAATGATCCTTGTGACTTAGTTGGCACAGTAAGCTAGAAGAACTGATATATTAACACATGTTGTTGACCTTTTTCAAACAAAACATGTTTCATCTCTGGAAGCCGGGCTAAATGAACAAGCATTGCATTCCTGGCATGGGCCAGACCCTCAGTCAAGAATACATTTTGGCAATCACACTCAAATAATGTATTGAGGAAAAATATTGATCATTAATTAATAACTTGAATGTACACCATACTGTATATGTAAATCACTCATCAAATAACTCAAAAGCATATACCGCAGAGACAAGGGATTCTAGAATTTCCCCCTAGCCTTCTGAGGAGCAAATTTTTAATATCAGATGCAATAATAGTATATTGTTTTATTTTTATAAATGCTTCAAAAATAAAACCTTAGGTGAGGAAATTAGCCTACATAACGCTTTACTGACAGTTAATTGGGTAAGGAATGTTATCTATTCTTCTGTATTGCTTGGAAATATTATACATTCTATTTTTCAACCAATAGAATTTATTTGATAATTAGTGTTACTTTTCATATTGAGATAATCTGATAACCCAACTTCAGAGAGAAATGAAACTGAAAAGGAAAGTAAGACATACTTCTCTAATTGAGTTCCTTCTCTTGACAGAATGTAAATTTATCAAGCCTAAATACTATTTTAAGCTATTATGTTAAATACAACTACCTTTTTCAAAAACAAAAACAAAAATGCCGTTGTTTTGAACTTTCTATTCATCAAAGACTCCTGAGAAATGGTTTCCACTATATATATATATATATATATATATATATATATGAATCAGCACAACTGTTTTCAACATTATTAATAAGGAATATAGAAAACACTGCAAATTGTAATTTCACATTATAATTGATCAAATAAATTTATCCTTGGTGGGCATTTGAGACTTAAAAAAATATTAAACTGCACTGTTTTGACTGGTCTAATGAATACATCTGCATCAGAGGCTAAAAATGCCAAGATTTCTGAAATTAAAGTAATGTACTAAAATAGATTATTGGACAATTTGTTTTGTTTTTGAGGTCAGATGTACTGTCTGAAAGCATTGACTCTGGGCATGTGTTCACACTACCGTTTGTCCTGTTTTGAAATTTGTTATTTTAAGGCTGGAATACACTACACAACTTTGGTCCAAATTTTTGCCCTTATTTAAAATCTGGACGAATCAATGCTAGTTTCCAAAACTCAGTGCCAGTGTTCAGTTTTGAGTTGACAGATTTCACAGAAAATTACGACATCATTCTCAGACATGTTTCTATGGGAATTTGTTGTGTTCAGAACATCTTGAAAATCTGGTAGTGTTTTTGGTAGTCCATTTTTAGTCAGTGTATTTTAAAACCTGATCCTATTTTTATATTAGCAGATTATATTGAAACCTGTTCAGATTGTAAAAGTTGTGTAGTGTATTCCAGCTTTAAATGGATAATTCACCCAAAAATTAAAATTCTGTTATCATTTACTCACCCTCAAGTTGTTCCAAACCTGTATGAATTTGTTTCTTCATTCTTCCAGAGTCGATGGCTACCATCAACTGTTTGGATACCAACATTATTTAAAATATAATAATACTTATTTTTCTGGAATATTGCACTATTTGTTATACATGATCTATCCATGCACATCTTGTTTTAAAATGAATGCACAGAATTTTTTTTCTATAATAATCCAATAGCCAATTGATGAGGGAACCAGGTTGATGCTACTTTCTGGGTTGGCCTACATAAATATGTCATCCCTGCACCACTCTATTCCCCATGGACAAAATCAAGTCCCGCCCTATATATATATATTTTTCTTGTTCGAGAAGCCTTTGCACATGGTTATGCCGCAATTAAGAGAAGACTAACGCAACTTCCGTTTCATGGCGACTTTCAGTGATTTACTCAATGATTTTGTATAAATATACCCATGATTGGCAGCCAGTCAATTTGTCAGAGAAAATAAAAGTTTACAGTACAAAAATAAAAAGCAAGCTGTTTTTAATTGTAAATAATCCAACCTAAAAGCATTTCAGTGTCACGTTCCTCACAGAGGAATGCACTGTATACATGTGTGAGTCCACTCAATAGCTGTTTAACAGATCTAAGTCCTCCGCAGACAAAGCAGAGAAGGATTGGCGCTTTGCGACAGGAGTTGAACTTTGTTCTTCCTCTGATAGTCTCCTCTTCTTTCCCTTGTGTGCTGATGCATGCGTGTTGTGTTCTGCTGTTGAGCTCGGGCCACAGAGATCAACCGTATAAAAGTGAACTGGCACAACTTTGTCTTTGTTTGTGGTGGCACTTGTCCCAGACCAGGAGTTCAATGTTTCTCGAACAAACTTTTCTCTTCCATCTACAGAACAAAATGAAAATCATTACAATATACAAATTATTATTATTCATATTAGTTTTTTTTTACTAATATAATTATTTATTAATATTATATAATAATGTGTGATAAAGTGAACATGTAGCTAAAAAGAATAAACTCACAGAAACGGAGAGCATTTGTTCTTGGTTTGGAGTCTTTCTTTGGTACTTCTGAAGCTGTAATTTCCCATTGGTTTATTACCTGATTTAAAAACAAAATAGAATTTTATACAAAGACGCAGGCCACAGTATAAAACCTCTACCACCACAACTTAACATTCAACATTACCCATCCATCATGGATACTATATAACCTGATGTATGTTACCTGTTCAGCCCAGCCTTCTGTGTTGCAATCCGAGTGTCCAAACTCTTTCAAAGGGGTCTCTGAGAGGACCATTCTCATCTTCATTCTGAAGAATCCTTTCAAAGACGCATTCACCTAAAAAAGACCTCATTTAAAACTTCAGCAGTTCATACCAATTTCATGAAACTCATAGATGTTATATTTTTAATTGTGTTACCGTCACATTCGTCCTAGATATGTCTAGTTTCTGTAGTGCTTTAAAGCATGTTAGATATCCAAGACCTTTCTCGGTGATGTGATTCTCTGTTAAGAAATAAACCAAAGTACAAGAGTGTAAATTAGCATGAAATTATGTTTGATTGTGCATAAAACACTTGAAAATATTTATTTAACACTACTTTTCAAAAGTTTAGGGACATTTCTTTCAGCTTCATATTTTTGAGGAAACCATGATACTTTTTATTAAAAGAACAGCATTTATTTGGAACAGAAATCTTTTGTAGCCTTATAAATGTATTTACTGTCACTTTTAATCAATGTAAATGTGCATTGTGTAATATTTAGGAGGATCTAGGAGGATCAGAAATGGTGAAAGAAAAAAAAAGTATTTCTTTCAAAAAATATTACTGACTCCAAACTTTTGAAAGGTAGTGTCTGACTATACAAATACATGAACTAACCAGAGAGGTCCAAAAGCTGCAGGTTTTCTAGGCCTTTCTTCATAACCCTCACCGGTGCAGTCAGCCTCTGAAGGCCAGCATCAGAAAGGCAGTTTGCACCCATGAAAAGTTTCACAAGACTACAGGAAAAAAGGGAAATGTAAGGGGGGAAAAAAGAAAGCGATTTTACTATTCATGACAAGCTAGAACAAATTGAACGCCCAGCGATCATTTATAATGTTCGTTTTATTTATACAATGTACACAATTATGTGTTATCCATACCTAGCCAGAGCTTCAGATGTTATGTATTTAAAAACCTCATGGTTGTCACCCAATCTACATCCATAGAGGTCCAGGCACTCCAGACTCTGAAACTGTCTGATCTCCTCCAACCTTTCAGGTATCAAAAGGGACCTGAAAAGATAATAACACTGCTGTAAATGCTATTTCTGATTATAATGGGTAAATAGGATTACCTAGGCAGTATTTTGGATGTCTCTAAACCTTCATTAGGTTTTCATTCATTAGGTTTTTGAGACCGTCATAATGTTGTTTACTTCAGGGGTTTTCAAAGTGGGGGCAGCAAAGGAGTGAGAAAAACAGTGTAAGTATTTAAATAATTAAAATAATTATTTTAAAAATAAATTAAAGATATATATATATATAAAATTACATTAAAATCAGAAAATAGGCAAATAAGTTAGCAAATAAATTATAATGCATCTAACAGTACAGTACTAAATTAGTAAAACGAGTTTAATTAATAATTAAGACATATATAGATATTTAGATACACACATATATATATATATATATATATATATATATATATATATATATATTTCACAATTTAAATTTGGCCTTTATACATGAAAATAACTAAATATGTGGCTTTGAAATTTGAGGATGGGGGATTTTTGGGGTCCGTGGCATTCAAAAGTTGATTGGCCGTTTTTTCGGGGGGGTTTTTTTATACTTAATTCTCACCTGTTTCTTAAACACAGGGATTTCAGCACTAGTTCTCCGTAGGCCTCACAGAAGACCTGCAGTGCCCTGGGTGCAGTTTGTGGCTCAGTGAATTTGTGTCTCTCTTCGGCGGCCGAGAACAACTTATCAGCCATTTGCTCGGGAAAGCCGACAAGCGATTCCACATGCTCAATGTGATCAGCGATGAACTGTAATGATATGTCAAATAAAGACTTCACCGAGTACCGCAGACTCCCCTCCTTGTTGTAGGTAAATATGAAGTGGTCTCTTCTCTTTGTGTGGCTGGCGGAGGGTAAAGTGTCGATGCAAAGTTGAAAAGAGAAGTCTCTGTTGAAGAGTCTGTGCTGCGGAGCATCATTCTTGTCTGCACTGACATATCGCAGTTCTCCTTTCTCCCTGACATACACAGCGCCGCAGTCCTCGCTTAAATACATCCTCCTTACCACCTCTCGACACAAACCGAGAGTTTAATGTCCAAAATATCCGGGTGTCTTCTTAAATTCAATAGTATACTGCCGGAAATACCGATAAGTTTGGAAATCGTAAAGAGATTTAAAAGCGACGGGCTGTTGAAGTTACATCCCTCCTCTGTGTCGAGTTTCACGAGCATTCCAAAATAAAAGTCTTTACTGAACTGTTTACACTATAGTATTTAAACTCGCATTGTACTTCGAAGATAACTGTTAGTTAACTTCATTATTTTCCTACTGTGCCTTATAACTCAAAAAATATGTTTTCACTGAACCACAAGGTGAAAAACACCAGGTTTAGAAATAAATTGAAAGGCATCATTATGGGCAACTTTTAATTTGCTACGCATCACTGTGATTATTTATTTCCGCGTTTCTATTACCACAACTTCAAAGCAAAGTTTATGCTCCTGAAAAACTTCAAGAAGTTTATTTAACACGACGACAACATTAGAAGTCTTGTTTTGTTATGGTTACATGTATGTAAAGGTATTTGAGAGACTAACTTCTTAACCCGATTTGTTACGTTCTAACTGTAGTTTTCTGTTGCTGGTGTATAATATCCGCATACGTCTGATTGTCAACAGGTTGTGCAGTGTCTCTCCTGCTATACGTGATCAGGACACTTTAGTTACAGCAGTAAGTCGTCTATGGTTCATGTGGTACGTAAATCTTAATTTAAAGTTCTGCCATTTTTTTTTTCATCACGTACTACTCTTCCGAGGAACAAAATAGTTGTAAAATTGATAAATGCTAGGAATATTGAGAGCCTCAGTCATTATTTGCATTTATTGTATGGAAAGAAGATGCAGTGAAAGTAAATGGTGTCTGAGGCTGTCAGTCCCTCACATTATGCCCATTGCCCAATATATTCCTTTGTGTTCCACTGAATAGAAAGTCTGATTTAAAACTGAATTAGTATCGTCAGTTTGGGTTAACTATCCCTTTAACAGCCTAGTAGCAACAACATAAACTAAAGCTTGGGTACTTATCAGTCTTTTATTGATTGCCTTTATTCACAGAGCACAATAGACCTGTGATGGCAAATACTGATTTTCATCTGCAATTTCAAGGTGAGTCCACAGACATTTAACAATATTTGAAAAAAACAATCCTAAAAATGTCACCCCAAATAAATAATGACTCTATTTATTTATGAATGAAAACTGTTCATTTAGCATCATTTTAAATAGGATATTGTTCTTGAAAAACTTACAAAAATATTTTCAATATTTTGCTAGAATTTGAAGATGACCAAGGATTCTTTGAAAGTAAACAAGGTTCCACAACAGTGACCATTGATGACCCCATCAAATCACGAAAACAACGTAGAGCTACTGGAGCTGCCCCTGAAGAAGAAGAGATTGATCCACTGGACAGCAATGACCAAACTGAGGTAAGTGGAACACAATCACGAAAATCTGACATCTTCGTTTCCCCAAATGAGGTATTGACTCAAAATATATGTTGCTTTGTCGCACAGCTTCTGTCAGGTGAAAAAAAGAGTGCACCTTTCTGGACGTTTGAGTTCTACCAAACATTATTCGATGTGGACAGCCATCAGGTCAGCCAGCGGTATGCTAATATGCTATAATGTGTTGTCAAGACAAGACAGAAATATTTATAGGTACCTGTTTGTTTATTTATAGGTAAAGAACAGAATAGTTGGTTCAATTCTGCCTTGGCCTGGGAAAAACTTTGTCGAGGTCTATTTAAGAAGTAACCCGGACCTGTATGGTAAGCTAAATCAAACTAAAATGTATTGATTAAAATTAGAGCAAAGAGAAAGAAGTTGATTAACTTGAATATGTTCTCATTCTAGGACCTTTCTGGATCTGTGCAACTCTTGTTTTCGCCATCGCTATTAGTGGAAACATCTCCAGTTTTCTGGTGCACCACGGTCAGCCAAAGTTCAAATATGTGCCAGACTTCAGTAAAGGTTAGAGATATGCTATGTTGTTTGAAATAATATTGTGTTATGACCAGGAAAATGAACAGCATTTTCTAGAGTTTTAACTGTAACAAAAACATACACTGTTACATTTTTAACTGAAATTAAGAAATGACATATGACACATTAATGTTTAAGATGAAATATTTTGATATATACTACTATTTCAAAGTTTGGGGTTTGGAAAGTCTTTTTTTTTATGTTTTTGAAATATGTTATACGCTTATTTGCTGCTCAAAAAACATTTCTTAATTTATCGATGTTGGGAAAAAAAAGATTTGCTGCTTATTATTTGTACAATATTTATTTATTTGTACAGCATTTATTTGAAATAGAAATCTTTTGTAGTATTAAAAGTGTCTTAATTCTCAATTCTGATCAATTTCTTGCATCCTTGTGGGATAAAAGTATTAATTTCTCTCTAAATGACACCAAACATGTGAACAGTAGTGTAGTATGCATGCTGTGAATAACTCAAAAAAAAAAAAAAAAAAGAATAGAGAAAGAATATTACCAAAATGACCCAAACAAAATAGACCCTTTGTACTCACCCTTAAAAAAAATGACCCTGTTTTGGTGATTGTTTTCCAGTAACCATGGCAGCCACAGCAATCTACAGCTATGCATGGTTAGTGCCTTCAGCTCTATGGGGTTTTCTCACCTGGCGAAATAGGAAGATCACAAGCCTGGTGTCCTACTCCTTCATGCAAATAGTTTGTGTCTATGGTTACTCACTCTCCATCTACATTCCCGCTGTGGTGAGTAGTACAATCATAAAAGATGCATTAATATGATATGCATTCACCTGTGCATAATTAACATATATAGTTAATAGGATTTTCTGTTATTATTTTACAGATACAGTGTAACAGTTTATTTACTTGTTTGTGTGCCTTTGTGAATAACAGATACTGTGGATAATACCAAGTGAAAGGCTGAGGTGGTTCTCCATCGTGGTAGCTTTGTGTCTCTCAGGATCTGTGCTGGTAATGACTTTCTGGCCAGCCATCAGGGATGATAAACCAAGGATTACCGTAGCCATTATAGCCACCATCGTGATTCTTCACGTCTTACTTGCAGTTGGTTGCAAGGTACCTTTTTTCAAGAATTCTTATACATTACAAATGTGAGTTTTAAAAAAAAAGAAAAGAATATATATATTACATTATATACATATTCATGATGCACAACATTTAATTAAGCAGTGTCAGTCCATATCAGGTATTTAGTTTTCCCTATTTTAACATTGTAGATTACCTTCGCTGTTCTATTTTAAGACCCTAATAATTTATTAATAATGTTTAATCTTTAACATATCTTTTGCAAATCTCAAAATAATCTCATCCTTCATACTATAAATAATAATGTTGTAGTGTCTTAATGGTAGCATTTTTAAAAAAATATATATATTTAATTTATTTAGACAATATATTATAGAATTGTAAAATTGGCTGTAACATAAGTACTGGCTTATATGTGTTTTAATATGACTGCATCCATAATATGAATGCATATGATTATGTACTCTGGAATAAACTTAACTTGATTAAAATTGTATGTTTTGAGTGTTCCAAAAATGCTGTTATTTCATAACAGTAAAGTTTGTTGCTGTAGCAGCTCAGCATCAGAACCCCGGCTCTGCTTTTTGTAGCGATCAAACAGGGTTGGTGTCAAATGTGTTTTCCCAGTGGAGGGGTGTGTTCTTGGAAACACTGGCAATAGTCATTGACTGGCTTGGAAACGTGCCAGTTTGTGAGCAGAACCATATCCTTGCTATCATGTGCCTTCAATTACATTCATTTAATTAGGGAATGCCATGTTAGCAGAGTTTAAGGAACAAAAGTGCTGTCAAAGTCTGAAAGATTTGTGTCCTCTCTCTTTTTTTCAGGCATGTTTCTTCAGTACATACGAGATGGATCCATCAGAGGATCACAATGAGCCATTGAAAACGACCAGCGCTTTATCATCCACATAGGCAAACTGAACAACAGCCCTGGCTTCAGTGATGATGTGGTACTCTCATGTGCTCTGACTGCTGAACTGTTTTAATAATGATGAAATGGTATAGAAATGACAGCGCTTTTAAATGAGCCAAGTCATTTGATTGTAGTTGCTAATGGGAAAACAGGACATTGCATTTGGTAAGATGTTAGCATTAGACAGGACTTCCTGTGCATATGTGCTCCTTGAGAGACTGTTATTCTTCTGTAATTGCAGCTTCTCCTCTTGCCTTATTAGAGAGAATCAGGTATCTTGATAATTAGATTGTGGGCTGTCTGGATTTCTTCATTTTATATTCTGTAAAGGTGAAGTTTTAATTTTGATGGGTTTAGGTTAGTAGGTCAGCAGCCAAACCTTGAGATAATCATCTACAACATGTCTGAAGATTTCTGATTTGAGGTTCAGACACGTTACTGTTACAAAGCAGAGGATGTGTATATACTGTAGCTGTTGTTTAAATATTTATGTGATAATTGAGATTCAGATGGTTTTCAAAAGGGTCACTCTCCTGTTTCTACCACTTTGAGACATGTACATGCACTTAAAATGTTTTAACACTTACAAACACTACAGTGTCAGCAGACAAAAGGCATGGAAAAATAAAATAATCTATAAATGTACTTAATAACACAATACTTACATAAACTGATTACATATTTAAATTATAATGAGGTTGGAAGTCAAAGCTGGTGTTTATTTAAATATTTTACAAACTTTAAGGTCTCTACGATGGCCATTGTTTTCTTTAGGGTTTTTTTTTGTATTATATATTTGTAACAAATTTCTTTTCTTTGAACAAGATACTTGTAGACAAACAAACGAATTCCAAGATGTCATGTTGTAATAAATATTTAGTAGTTTTTCCGCATTTAAAATCAAATGTATATAAATACAGAACAAAGTGGCGAGTATATGCTAACTGTATAAAGTTTTGTTTTTCCATTTGTACAGTCTTAATGATTGATTGTGATATTGAGAGCCAACTGGTTTTGGTGCAGAACTGCAGATCGTAGAATTTCATTCTGAGCATCATCAAGATTCACAAACAAAGGTTTATTGTCATAGATAACATCTATCTTGTCTTTGATGTCAGGATTTGATACAGCGCAAAGTTTCATATATCTCCGAGTACCATCAGCAGTGCACTTTTAACCTTCATTCATCACTGTCAATAGATTAATTAGATATAAAAAAAATTTAAATTGGCACTAGCAATATGAAATGGCTGAGCTACATTTTCCAAATTAACAAAATAGAAATTTTGTGTCACTTGAAACGGTGCCAATGTGTGGTGTGTGTGTCCTAATTAATGGTCATTCTAGCCTTAGCTTAGAGTTACACCGAAGCTGCCTCCCAAACCTATAACCTTTGTGGAAGAATGTCAGCTTCACAAGTCACTGTTTCCCTTTACACCGTGGATTAAAAATAAGGAGGCTTTATTTCTCAATTCACAGATCTGCTGACATTGTTATTTTAATGACCTGCAAATGGAAACCCTATTTAAAGAGACTTTGACCTGACCACCTGTATCAAGGAACATTCAATATTGCATTTAAGACTGCAAATGAATGATGGCTGGGAAAGCGGAAAAGGTGTCCAAATACGAAACTTCAAAGCTTCTGGAAAAGTGCCGTAAGGAAAGAGACGATGCTTTGCACCGCGAGAATGTGATGAGAGAGAAAATGAGACAACATGAGTCTCGAATGAGATCAACCGAAGCGCTCAAACAGAAACTCAAGCAATTAACAATGGACAACAAGGAGCTGCGGAAACAAGTGAAGATTCTGAGGGCTGAAATTGGTTTAGAGTCCAGTCCCAAATTTCACGGTAAAACCACCAAGGATATAATCAACGACCTACATGAGAAGGAGCGCGAGTGCAGTTCACTGGTTGAAAAAGCGGGAAAGCTAAGTTTTACCATTGATGAACTAACCTCTGAACTGGCCAACACTGTCACCTCAAAGACTCTTCTGGAAGACCAGGTCCATTCCCTGCAACAGAACCTGAAGGACATGACAAACAACCAGCGTCGTCTTCTGAAGCTCTGGGAGGACAAGAAGGCTCAGCGGGAACAGCTCTCCCTGCCCGCAATACCACAGAGACCCGGACAAAAGCCGGTGGTGCATAAAGGCATCCAGACGGAGATGTCCATCAGTTCAACCCAGATATTACCCACCAATGCGTTTGAGACCAAGACCCGCCGAGAGTTTGACAAAAGCAGAACTAATCTGGAGAGACGCAGCATCACGTTAGCAAACGGCACTCATCGAGAGAAAAATGCGTTAATTCAGAATGAAGCGAAAGGAATACACAACTGACATTGTCTCATGAAACATCTTTTCGCATTAGGCTGCTGTAAATAATACTATAAAACACATATGTTGTTTAAAAAAAAAATTAAGAAAAAACATACATTATTTGAAGACAGTTACCAGTTATTTCTTATGTGTTGGTTCATTATTACATTTTTAGATTGCTGTTTGATGTAATGCTCACAACTTTTGTGTATAATGGATTACTGTTTAACATTAAATATAAAATGTATTCATTTTTATTCTGCTTCCCTCTATTTAATTAGTATAATGTAGGCTAATTAATAGGGCAAGTGTTCAATATGTAATTAATTTATAATGATCAAAAATATGCTCCGCTATATCTTAAAATCAATTAAGTAATTAATTTGCGTAGAATTACATTGTTTAAAGGGGAAATCTAGCCAAAATGTCATCATTTACCCTCATGTTGTTCCAAATCTGTATGATTTATTTATTTCTCTGCAGAATACAAAAGGCGATATTTTCAAGAATGTTGATAATCACCAAACAGTTTTTGTTACCATTGACTTCCATTATGGAATATGAGCTCAATTCTCAGATATTTATTAGATTTTTTTTTATGTTCCACAGAAAAACGTAAGTCATACAGGTCTGGAACTACATGAGATGTTAGTAAATAATGACACAATTTAAATTTTGGGTGAACTATCCCTTTAAGTGTGATTGTACTCAGGCAGTAAGTCGGACGCACTCGCAGCAACGGTCCTTATGAGGTCCTTCGAATGTGTGGCGCGGGTACTATCTTCACTTTTGCCATGTTGATATGGATTTTACTCAAGTGATACAGAACTGAAACAAGCATGACAAAATGTTTTCGCTCAAACAGAACTCTTGGTTTATAAAAAAGGTAAGGACTGGTTAAATATAAAGAGTATTTAAAGAACTGTGTACGGTAACTTAACCAACCAACTTTGGTTTGTAGTTTTGTGTGTTCTCGTGTCTGTTTCTATGATACATTGATAGAGTATTACACTTTATTAGTTATTTGCAACGAATTAGAGTTAACTTTTAAAATTATAATCGCAAAAAGATTGTGTTTGTGAAGGTGTATGAAATGTGCCTCAACAAAACCAAATTCTCATCTTTATTTTCAGGTTGTAATATGGAGGGCGATGGCGAGTATTGCATGGTCAGTGCTTCTCTTGCCAGTGTCAACTGCAGTCTTTGTGCTCTTGAGTAGATTTAGCCTGTTTCATCCCATCCAATGGATTTCAGGTGAGGAAAAGAGCAAGAAAATGTCATTTTGCAAACTGCATAATTACAAGTTACGGATAACGAGACGTGCTTGAGTGTGAATTCATTATTTTTGTAAGCTGTAGTTCTTACCTCAAGGAACAGTCAAATACACAATGTGCTAAACATATATATATATATATATATATATATATATATATATATATATATATATATTTAATTTTAAGTTAAATGCATTTTGTTTTGTATCATATTTGATCTAGCAGGCATTTATGTACCATATTGTATGAAAAAAGAAATGTTTTGAAATGTTTTTATCATGCCAGTAATTTGGAGGGGCAGCTTTATATGGTTCATATGTAAATTACCTTTAGTCACCATCTCAAACATTGCTTTCAGAATGCATAAGTCTTCTTACGGCCTCAACCACCATCTTTTCCCTTGTCATACTGTGTGGAGTGGTTCTGATGATTGGCTTTTTCAACCTGGAGTTCTACACTTGTGAGTAAATTGACTAAATAGATTTGTCTTTCATTAATGTGCAAAATGATTTGTAATTTTTGTATTGAATTACATTTTAAGCTGATTATTTATCTCACTCTTTGTTTCTCTAAGTGGTTCCTTCCATTCGGTGTTCACGTATGGCTCTTCTGGGGGCAGTGCTCCACCCACGACAGTGTGTCCATTCTTTGGTCTATTGCTCCATGGGCATGCTGGTAATGTGGTGTGCTTCTGTTACCATCGGTGGACGCTACAGCACTCTAGGCACTCCCTGCAAGCAAAGTGAGAGGTGGGTTATGACCAGATTCTGTTCGTCACACATTCACTGATCCTTCGACATGCTCAGAGGATCATCTTTCAATAATTGTATTCTAGGCGCTGCGGCTCTTTCTTTTCCCCAGACGAAGAGATTGACACACAAACAGATATCTTAAGTTGTTTTAATTAACACTGTGTAATCTTATCTCAAAATTACCTGAGGTCATTCATACCTTAATATAGGCCAAGCACACCTCTACATTGCAAATGAAATGCATTCTCTGTCTGTGCTTGGTTTTTAATGACAGGTGTTTTTGTTACTCTCTGCAATTTCTACCAATAACTGGAATGACCTTTATTTTATTGTGGGCTTTTCTAGTGGTGAATTTGTGACCTGTCTGAATGAGTATCATCTCTTTCTTCTCCTGGCTGGGGCCTTCATGGGATACAGTCATAGTTTTTTGGGAGTGGTTCAAAATATATACTATGTGTCCTTTCAACCCATACAAGTAAGTATTTGTCTATTCAGAGTAGTATATGTATATGTGTGTATGTATGTATATATATATATATATATATATATTAGAGAGCGGGATGGCCAATAAGACATATGTATCAGACTATTTTATTTAAAGATTGTAATTAACACTTGCATAACAATTGTTGCCATTAAATTGAGATTGAGTTTACATAATATTTAGTCAAATATTTAGAAATAAATTTTTGCAAAAATTTTTTTTTAACTTTAGATTCTGTAATCCAATTATTTATTAGACATTAAAGCACTTGTTTAAATTATATAAATGCAGTTTTGCTATAGTAAGTGAAAATAAATCATTTGCCTCTGAGACAAAGTTTAATGAATCTTAATTTACAGTTGTTGTTTGACAGTTCTGTCTGTGAGAAGGGCACTAGGTTCACAACACTGTCAAAATAAAAGTCCTTTTTATGAGACTTTTCAGCCAAATGGAAAAATGTTTCAGCCAATGCTGGTTATTTAAAAAAATTACCAAATATTAGCCTTGGATATATATCAGTCTATCACTGTTACTATTGTCTCATATTCATTAAAAATAGTTGCAAAAGTCTTTTGAATAAGAATTAGCTGAATCATTAATGCTTCCAATAATAAGTTATCAATGCAAAACTTCTTTGTCTCTCCCACATTGGTGATGAAGCAATACAAATATCCCCGGTTCAAGAGCTGTCTACCAACGGTGGTGAAGTGCAGTGTTATTCAATCCTTATATTCAGCCAGGAATTTTGCTGCTCTCTATTTCTTTTTTGGTAAGTTACATTGATGATCAGAGATGCATACTCTAAAATTCATCTATTTTCCTGTCAGATTTTCTTTAAAATGTTGTTTTAACTTCTTTAGGTTATGTTCCCAAGACCTGGATCGCCAGCACGCTTAATCTACAGATAGACAGGTCAGATTTGGAACCACAGTCTACCAAAACCGGAATATTTAATGTTAGTAAAATCACTCTTGAGTCTTTATATCACTTTTTCTACTTTAGTTCTCTCCAACCACTAGATACATTGACTGGACTTCTAGACTTCTCCCTCTTCTACCACCTGGCGATCAGTGGCACTTTCCTGTACTTAACCTGGTACCTCACTGTGCTTCTCTTCAGGATTTATGCCATAGAGGTACAGAGATATGATTCTTGGATATCAAAGCAAATGTCAATACACAAGTACCTGTTTTGTAAATGATTCTTATGGCTTGTTGTGCATCTTCAGGCCTACAGTTTTCCAGTGCAGTCCACATTTACTGAGGATGCAGAGCAGTGTCTGCCCAAAGTCCTGGCTGAGAAGAACACTTCAGTCATGAAGGTCAGTTTATTTATTTATTTTTATTTTTTTTATTAGTTTTCAGGAAAACTCAAGTTTCCAGGGTCAATGGAAATAAATAACAAATTAAGTTTTCGGAATTTATATTGTGAATGTAAATGTTTTTTTGCAAACTATAATTATCTTTTGAATATTTCTTTTTGTAAGGACAACCTCAGTAAAATAATCAAAGTTGCCATCTAATTTTGCTATTTTGTTGTTTTGTCATTGTCATTATTGATGCTTGTTTGCAGATTTTATAGGTCCTTAACTGATTAACTGTCTTTCACAGTTTTTGGCTCTGCAAGACCTGGCTTTGTTATCGCAACATTCTCTCTCACGTAGACTGGAAGTCTTCAGTCTGAGTCAGCCAGGTACAAATTAAAAACTTTTGAAAGAACTCTAAACTTGCTCCTTTTCATCACTGGTAAACTAATGTAATCTGTACATGAAGGTGGTCACCCTCACAACTGGAATGCCATCAGTAAGGAATGTCTGTCTTTGCTGAGTGAGCTGACACAAAGACTGGTGGCTCATCAGGATGCGGTTGCCTCTAATGGCCGAGTCAAATCTCAATCTGCCAGCAGTGACACCAGATCAGCCTCTTCAAGCAGCTCAGGTAAGGCCGCTTGGATAAAATCCAACAGGGTCAAAAATGACCAGTGAGTCCAGCACTGCCCTTAGTGACATGTTAGAGGAATCAAACCTCTCCAGTGAGGGGGATTTTAATTTTTTCCTTTCATCTGTAGTGATGTCAGGAACAGAGGACATTCTTGAGACTCCTCGACTCGGTGTCCCACTAAGGACCCCTGGTTCAGTCTTCAAGTCATCGATGGGGGGTGCTCACAGTGCTCTGACGGATCCTTTCACCCCAGACGTGGACAGCCCTTTCTCTTCTCCTGCTATCCGACGCCTGGTTGGGCAACAGGAACCCCAGTCTCCCTTTTTTGGTACTGTACAAAGCCCCCACGTCATGAGGAGGGGCCCCAAACTTTGGAGTGCCTCCACAGGTGAGGCAGATTAACTAAAACTATCTCAATAAATTATCAAATTATTCAAGCAATATGTAACCTTGGGAAGATATGTATGTATAAACAACTCTTAAAATATAATAATGGTAATTATATATATTTTTTAAAATAAAATCATTATGGACCTATACCTTTATTTGTTAATTAGCTATTATTTAACAATAAAAATAATTATTATTTATATTATTTTCATTGTTAAATAGATAATTAAAATAAAGTTAAAAAAAATGAATTCATATTGAATTATAATTAAATATTAACATTTTAAATTTCAATTCCATAAATTCATCATAAATTATATGAGTGAACTTAAATTAAAAAAATGGTATTCTTTATTTATCTTATTCATTATTTGACCAAATGAAAAAAATATATTACATAGGATTTGTTATAAAGATTTAAAGGTATTATATAATGTATTTAAGTGTCATGTTATTGGAGTTCATGTGGTTCTGTGGACGTTTTGAGAAGCCAAAAACAAATTTAACACACTTGAGGACAATAATTCTCTATCATACTGTGATATAACCTAGCTTATTTCTTTTTCATTTTAGATTCACAAACCAATGGCAGTCCTCTGGCCTCCCCAGCCACTGTTCCTAGTCCTCCTGCAGCCAATCAGAAACCGAGCTTCCTGACCCAATGGATGCAAAACAGGAGAGAACAGGTAGAATCTTCATCTAATTCCAACTGACCTGTAAATGAAGCCTTTATTTCATAGGGTTTTCTTGGTTTCCAAGTGTGTGTGTATCCATAGGAACTGAACTGACAAGCTTTTGAGTGTCCAGTTCGGTTGCTGGAAAAAAAAAAGAAGCCAGTTCACGTTACAGTGTGATACCGTGACATGGCCTAGAGACACCTGTTAACTCATGTTCCTGTCATACTCTCAATTGTTCTGCCCAGGTTAAAAGCTTTTTGGCAAAGCGGGTGCTGATAGTGTATTTATTTAACAAGGTAAGGTTAAGCATGCATTACTTGAATGGAGGATCTGTCTGCAACGGCATGTTGCATGTCCCCACAACAGATTTTTAGATGCAGGAATCATTAATGCATGTGTCTAGATTCTGCCCATGTTTAAATTAACACTAACACCATTAGTCTCCCCTGTCCTTCTAGTTCTGTAGGTCAGTTGTAATGCTAGATTATAGTGACCCAGTTTACACACAGTTTTAAATAAAAGCATGGCAAATTACAGTAGAGTTTATTCTTTTAAAAATTTTACTTTTGGCAAAATCAGTTTAACCCTTATCCATCCATTATAATACCATTATTAGAGTAACTGTAGTTAAACTGGGTCTGTATGTTGGGGTTTAGTCTGGTGTTGTTTCTCTCACTGAGATTGTCAGGTGAAGGGCTTCCAAATCATTTGAATCAGTTTATACAGTGTGTTTTTATACACCACCTTGCATGCATCAAATTGATTTCAGACTCAATATAATTACATTCACATTTATAATGCACAAGCCTTTTAGCATTTTACTTTTTTATGCTTTGTACCTAAGATGTATGGGTATCTGAATCATGCTTTCTCCACATTAAAAAGTTTCTTCTATTGAACAGCTTCCAGAAGCCTCTAGCCAAGCTCTGTTTGCTGACAGCCAGGCTCATATCTGGGCTCTCCAAGGTCAGAAATTAGTGATTCATTTTTAAGAGATGCCATCTTGCATGCTTATTTGTTTGAATGATTTATTTAGTCTTTTGTTATTTCTATTTGTTAGGACTCTCTCATCTGGTGGCAGCCTCTTTCTCCGAGGATCAGTTTGGAGTGGTGCAGACTACATTACCTAGTATTCTTAGCTGTTTAGTAGTCTTGTTAGAGGTAAAACAAGTCATTTTTGGACATTAAAGTGATAAAAGTGATGAGCCTATGAATTCAAATGGAGACAGTCTGATTCATCTTACTTATTAATTCTAGGCTGTTGACAGACACTTCAAACTGCCACATGCTTCCAGCAAACCCGCAAGGACAGTCTGGAGTATGGGTGATTCCTCTTACAAAACTCTTAGGTTTGCACTGAGGGCTGCTCTAAAGACGGCCATCTATAAGATAACTACCACTTTTGGAGAGCACTTGAAGTAAGTTGCATCAAACATTGTTGCGAAACGTAAACAGGGTAGACTTGAACCTGCTGTATTTAATAAAAATCTTTATCTTCCTTTTTTTACAATGCAGTGGTGCATGTTTATGCTAAATCGTATTGTTTATTTTCTTTGTTTACAGTGCTGTGAATATTTCATCAGAACATAGAAAAAGGCTTCAACAGTTCTTGGAATTCAAGGAATAGTGCACCACACAACCTCGTCCTCTCAGATGTCTGTGACTGTATACATTTGTGTCAGGAGGAAAAAGAGACAATGTGCTGCTTTGAAATGTCTAATATATGGGGGATTAGCACTGTGCATCACTCAATGCCTTCTAAAGTATATTGCTGAACAGTCTTTCCCCTTGAAATCCCATTAACTTTAACATTTACATCTTTCATACACCATTCCATAACCTGGCAATTTTGTCTGTGTATATGTACTTGTGTACTAGAATGTGACGAGAGTTTAAATATGGTGGACTTCAAAGTCATGGTGGGGATTTAAGGAAATGTTTAAGAAGTCATCACTTCATTTCGATTTTAGTATGCTACCTTGAGTGATGGGTCAACACATACCATTCAAATCATTTATTGTTCACATTCTATGTTTGTGATGTTTTTTTAACAGTACTCTGGAAAATGGTAAATTTTCATTACATTTTCACTATGCTCCATTTATTAATCTGGTTTACATGGTATTTGTTTGCCAAGAGGTCACTCGATTGGGTTATTTGGTTAAATATCAAATATTTACTTTAATGTAATTAAATAAAATTTTCTAAAATGTGAATCTGGTAAATTTAGCAGATTATTCTAAATGCCCAGTTTCTCCGATTATACTGCAGATGTCACTGTTTGTATTCTGCGCTGCACATCAGGTATAATATTACATTTCATAATTTAGTGTAATGTAGTTAATTATAATTGGGTTTTATCTCTCAATATTATATAAACGTTCATGCAGGGTAATTTCTAGATATTATTATTATTATTTTTAATTAGATCTCCACACGTTCATTTGTAAAACCAAACATTGACGTTTTCATAATGATTTCTTTAACGTCATCTGTGATAAGTATGGGTTTCAAGAAATAATTTCTTGTTTAAAAGTTAGTAAGTGCGTAAATATGAGTCGCCTGCAGAAGTCTGTTCCGTTAAATCAATAATACCATAACGCGGATATCTCTCGAATGATGTGTGACTGACTGTCTATGACAGTTACATTATTGTTTTACACGCTTTAAGAACAAGAAGGCAGTTATGTTTCATTCTCAGCCCCCTTTTTAGAGGAAGAGATGAAACAAATTCAGGGTTATGGGGTTGGTCTTCATTCTAGGAAGGATGGATGGATGAGTCTTCCACAGTGTCGTTTCTGCAGCAGTGGACCAACAGTGATTCGACTTCGGGTAAGTTCACCGTGCATGAAAACAACACTAAGCTATCTCTGAACTTGTTTTTGTTAATCGACATCAATGTTAAGCCATAAAAGTATAGTAGTAATACTATCTACTAGCTATTTTGGCTAATGAAAAATTATTTCAGTTGATCGTTTTGTTAATATGTTGTTGCACATACTGAAGATGAGCATGATCTTTGGTGTGGCGTCTACTTGCAAAACGTGTTTCTCTTTTCCTTATTTTTAGATAAACATGAGACTCGATCCTGTAAAATATTGCAGGTTCAGCCTTGTGATTGGCTTGGTTGTACTCACAATCCGCTAATATTTCTTACTAAACACAAACTTGATTTCATTCTTGGTCATATTACAGACAATTTATGAAGTAAAGTTTATGTAAGAGTTAAGACTTCAGGAAACTACAAAAGGGATGGGATCACCCACAAATGAAATATGTCACGTTTATGTGGTTAAGCAAATGACAGTTTTCATCTGAGAAATTATCTCTCTTGACCTTAAGAGTTTCTTAAAAGAGAGCGAGATATTGGGGAAATAAAAAGGGTAAGGTTTTTATGATTAACGTATTTTGATATCCAGTTGTTTTGAATTTAGCATGCAATTAATAGAAACGTGCACATAATGGAAAAACTGCTGCAATCTTCTTCTGCTGCCCTTGGCTATTTTGTTAATTAAATACATGATGAAATGGTTTAGGTTATTGACTTTTCTGTCTCTTTCAAGAGCTTTTGTTTCCCACTGACCAAAACTCTATTCTAGCTCTTTTCCTTTTTGTATAATGTAGGCTATTTTTTTATGAGGACTTGAATTCATCCCACTACTGGTCCATCTTAGGGGTTCAGTTTGGATAAATATTTCTTTAGAATTAAACTCATTAAAGGTTTATGATGATGACTTACAATGTTTGATTGCTTAAAACCTCTGTAAATTGGAGGAAAAACCCAAGTCGTTTATATTTTTATTTTAAGAAAATGTCTAACTCTTATGATGGTGGATTGATTCATGCCTTTCTCTGTAGACATTTTAGGAAATTGCCACTTTTATTGAAAGAAAAGAATGAAAGTTGAGCAGCAACAGTTAATTTTGTGTTTAACTATAACAGAAATTGAACAATAGATCGGTTTAATGTGAAATCCAATTCATAGTTTCACAATGTAACTGTCAAGCACAGGATCATTTTACTTGCTTCGTGTGCAATAAAAATAGTAGACATAAATGGAAAGCTGAAGGTGCTACATTTACCAGGAGCTGGAAAAAGTTCTTCTCATAAAGACTTTATTAATGTAGTTATTAAATAAAATAATGGGCTGTAAAGGCTGTCACATTTAAAAAAAAGTTCCTATTGTCGTCAAATTTGTAAATGGATTTGGTTTGCGTTTCATCCTTTATGTGGTCTAGTTGAAGTTGATCTAAATTTAGGTAATTCCTATTTTTAATTGTTTTTCTCCTATTCGCTGTTTATTATATAAATATATATGGTAACACTTTATTTGAAGGGGTGTGCATAAAACTGACATGACACCTTCACAATCATGACATGACACACATCATGAATATGAAGAAGGTTCTATGCATGTTTATGACAACTGTCATTAAGTGTCATTCGCTCAATTATGACAATTTTAATGCAAATATGACATTTGATTAGCCTTTGTTATGACAACTTGACATAAACCAATACATCATAACCTGTCCGTGTCTTGGTAATGACAACTTGACATTACTAAGACAACACAACCTGCCATAAACATGACATAGCAGATTAATGATCAAACTTAAGAAACCACTTAGCTGTATGGGATAACATTACTTTATACTATCATGTGGTTGGTTTTGACTTTGGCTGTCAAATTGAATTTGTCATTAAAATGTTATATGGCCTCATGACAATATCCACAACGGGGAGAAAAAAAATGCTTAAACCTGTGGCAGTATCATCGCCAAGGTCATGGGTTCGATCCCTTGGGAGTTATATCTTGTGTATAGCGTGTTGAATGCAATTTAAGTCACTTTGGATAAAATATATGCCAAATACACATGTAAACTACTTAGTACTACTATTTTTCAATACATTTATTACATTTATCGTCCTGTGAGAGAGTTTGTAAAATACCCCCATATACAGCACAGAGAAAACGTACTTAAAGATATTTAAATCTTGTGAAAAATGAGCAAGACTTACTTTAGTTTTGGCTTTGAAATGCATAAGACTTGAGCTGAATTAGACAAAAGACAAAAGACTAGACAAAAGAAAGTTTTGACTTGACCACAGTGTTGGAGACTTGTAAACTTATGGGTGATGGTTACAGTTTATTTGATACAAATATATTGTGCTGTAACAAGATGAGATATTATCTTGATTTTTATATGGAGTGCAGGACTAATGGTTGACTGGCTCTTCTTCACAACCTTTGTTGCTGCCGTGTTAAATTTTTGTTAGTGTATAAACTGTGCTGAATGCTGAAGTGTTGCCATATCCATTCACAGTGTCTCTGGATTCTCTGTGATGATTCTGTGGTACTCTTGTTGTAGTGCTGTAAATCACTACAGTGACAAGTTATTTTTATTGGCCATTTAATACTCCAGAAAGTTAACTTAAACAAAGGCTTCAGTGAGTGTCATATTCTAGTTTCATGTCCATGTAGATGTCTTGAAAGCATTATAGTGCTCATGCTACTTGTATTACTGTGGTTTTAGTTTGCTCTTAAAGTTAATTGAATGTGATGATGATCGTGTTGACAGGGACAGTAAAATAGGACTTTAAGTTTCCCTTTGACTGTGGCTTAAAAAGAACCGACCTCACATATTGGGCCATCATGCCTAAAAGCCAAGATTCCATAAACTTTTATGGAATGCTGGGTAATGTGATCTGAGACCAACAAGAACACTGTGGTGATCATTATATATTTTCACTGCAACAAGCCCCAAACGTTTCACTTCTGAACGCAGTTTTATTCGTGTGGTGTGTTTTATTGGTGAAGCTCAGATTTGTCTTTTTATGCAGTTTCTTTCTCTACATCCTTGAGAGAGTGATCACATTTACATTTCAAAGGTTTATTTGCACTAAAAGTTAAAGGGGCTGAGGTTTGGAAACCTGATTGGAAATACAGGATGGGATGGCTGAGGAGTTTTAACAGAGGCGTGCAGGGCTACTGTTAATACTGGAGCTACAGATGGGACACTATATATCAACGCATTCTCACCCCAACGCGTCACCTTTGACCATGCTTCAATATTTGACGTTTTAGGCGCCCTTTAGCGTCACTTACATGACGCGATCCTACGGCGCCATTTAACTGACGCTAAAGGAAAGCGTCTCTTAGAGGACGCGGTTAGGTTTAGGTGTGGGGTGGGGGTAGGGTACACGCGATCCTAGGGCGTCATCTAACTGAATTACGGGGGGGAAAATCCCAAATATCCCTGTGTGACACTGTGTTGTATTATATATACCAGTTTTTCTTATTTAATTATCAGTAGGGGTACACAAGAGTGTTTTGTGTTACATTTTCTGTTATTTGGTTAAAGGGATACTTCATGTCTGGAAAGATGAATGTGTATTTAAAATGGCTCATTTATGTAGAAGAACTGTAAAATTATATTTGAATTTGGAGCTTTCTAGACTGAGAAAAGCCAGAAAATGTATTTTTGGCTTATGTGGATTAAAGACAACATCCCAGAATGCACTTGCTTCGCTGCCCTAGGAGGCCACACCTATCGGTAACCGATCGCAGTAGTTAAACAACAAGTCTAGGTGAGTCTCCGTGATGAGTCTGCCCGGGATTTCGAGGTCGCCCAAAATGTCCGGGATTCAGTTTTTGTGCTCTACAGTCGCCATTCAATATATTTACTGTGGCGAGCAGGATGAGACTGATGGCCGCGGGAGAACAACGCGAGGCCGGTGGTGTGATTACCGTTGAGTGACACCTGTGAAACGCATCGATCTCGTATCTCTCAAGGAGGAGCGGGAATTTTCTCTTCAATGTTAAAACACACATCAACCGATTGTTTAGCGTTCATGTAAACACTACATTCAGATTCACCAATCAGGCTGAATTCAGTTAGATTGAAACAAAAGGTGTGCATGTAAACAATGAATGGCGACTGCAGAAAGCAAAAGCTGAATCCCGGACATCGACGGCCGGACATGTCCTGGAAAAAGAGGATGGTAACCCCTACTACTCGGCAAAGCCTGTTAGCTTAGTTTCCAAAAAAAAGATGGCTGACACTATGTGTACATTCTGTGAGTGAGCTCTATGGGTGGGTTGAAAACATGCGGGATAACCCCTTCTACTAACTGTAGTCTTTAGACTCTGGTGAAAAAATCCTCCAATGACCAAAATGGCGATTTTTTTGCGTCATCGGAGGATTTTTTTCTCTGACAAAAAATACATAAATCTCACGTCTCAGGGGGATATGAGGGTGGAGAGCATGGTAATTTGAAAGTAGTTTATATAATTGTGTTTTTCTTCAGATTATATAAATATAAGTTGAAAATAAAATATACAGGAACCAGTACGTCATCCTGTAATACGTGAAATACTGTCACCGTTTTTACTGTAAATTTCTGGCAACCACTGCTATTTTTTTTTTTTTTTACCATATATTCAACCATATTTTTACAGTGCACTTCCAATGTAATTACCATTACCTCGATTTATTTGTATTTTAAGTCACAAAGGAATAACATTTACTAACAGTTCTTTTTTTATGGAATGTTGCTGTGTTTTTTTACAAGTGATTTATCCACTCACATCAATTTTTTTATATATCTGTCCATAATATTTATTCAAATCATCTTTCATCAAAAACTTGCCCTCCCCCTTACTATGACATCTCTTCTTTGATGATGTGTATAATTGTGCGAGGACTGGGCAAAAACGATGTCCATTGGCCAGATGAGTAGCAACTTGTCACTCACATGAAATGATTTCAGTGGTTATCAAATCACAACGATGCAATCCATTCCTGTATATTTTTCCTATATTCCTCATTCGATTTTCAGTTCATCCTATTTGGTTGGATTTTCCTTTTCATTCTAACATTTAAGAACATGAGGGATTTCTTTTCTTTATTTTTAGGGATTTTTTTTTTGTTTGTTGGTAAAATCAACATTATACCAAAAATGCAAATTTATGCTACTTAACTTATATTTCACCCGGAATATTGCTTTACATTAAATTGTTTTTCATTTGTTTGTTGCTTTTCAGGTCTCAAGTTACTCCTCATTTAAACATTTAATTTTGTAAATCCACAATCGTAGACATTTACTCAACCAGAACCAGAATAGTTTTATTGAGAAATGATTTAATTTAAAGATGTCTAGTCTCCTTAAACGGCAGGCCGTTGGCAGATGCATGGAGAGTGTAAGTACTGGCTCCACGTACTGTCCGCCCACCATATACCGTAGAGAAGCTCTGTCCATGTCTGGTGGTTTGGATTCAACCACTGTCATTTCAGTGGAATTTCCTGGCTTCAGAGTTCAGCTGAGTTTTCTCACAGATTTGCACTTGCTTGTAAATGTTTGGACTGACGAGGTGGCTGTGCGGTCAACTTTAGTTCTTCAGTGATGCGTCCTTCCGTCAGTACTTTAATAACAGTCGTAATGTGAGATGGCAGGATCATTTTATATTGTTCTTTATTGTTCATTGTCTGGATACAAGTCCTCGTATCCAGACATCTTCCATTACTATAAAAGAAAAATTGTACTTCCTGGCGCCACAATATGGCCTCCATATATATATGTATCAGCATTTTGATATTATTTTGTGTGTATTTGACTGTTTAAGATCACTTTTGCTGTGAGCACAATATCTGGGGGAATGAGTAAAATTATGCGCAATCCCTATTTAATCACCTGTTCAAGCCAAGGTTGCCAGGTCTGTAGTTTTTCCCAATACTTAACATTATTTAGCTCCCCTTCCATCCAATAATAACAAAAAGCTTTGTGCTTTGTTACTTCTAAGCTTTTAAATTCTGTCCTTTTATCACAAAATTCAAACAATACATGTGAAGTGACGGATCGCTGTAGTGTCAGTTTAAGCGCCAGTCATCCCTTCCACTTTAATGCAAGAAACAAACATAAAGTAACGAAAAATCGTGCATGAACATCAGCAGCAAAGGCATTTCTGGATATAGAAATAATCCATAAAGATATATAAAATAACTGGATGAGAAAATAATCCATATTACAAAGATAAAACAAAGCCAATATTACAAAATGTGACTTTGTATAAATCACTTGTTTTTTGTTACACTGTCCAACAACAACACCCGCAGATAAAGTTACAGTGGCCGCGGTTTAGTAACAAATGAAATTAAAGCTCTATATATCTATATGTGTAACACACACAACTGACATAACCAACTTTACAAAGAATATTTAATGATGATGTGTGATGTGGGTAATGATTTGTAAGAGCATTATGACCGATTTCAGGGGTTTGGATGAGAAAGTGATATTTTAGATAGAATAAAATAACTGTCTGTATTTTGTCACAGCAGATTAAACATAGTCATTGAAAATTTTTCATAATGAATACTTGCAAGTTGACATGCATAAATGTTTTTTCATAGAATAGAGTAGTAAATACTAAAGAGAGACACATAGAAAGGCTTTTCTTGTTGGCCCTAATATAATTAGATTAGTCCTTTATTATGCATTGATTTAACTTTTTCAGTGTTAATTATGGTGATAACTTAAGTTGGACGTGTATGAAGATACAGAACATTTTAAAAGCAAAATGTAGTATCTCTGTAGTATCTTGCATTGCATTTACTGGATTAGTAACTTGCTAGTGAGGAGTTTGAACTGCACTCCTTTGCTTCGCAGGCAAGAATTATCAATTATTTGCTATTGTAGTAAAAACAAAATCCTATTATAAATCAATCTTTTGTATTACAATTGTTTGTTGTTGTTTTTTTGCTATAGCTTCTTATTCTTGAAATATATATTGAAACTTACCAAGTAATGTTGGCTTTTGTAGAATAAATTAGTACTGCTTGTGATGTTTCTCATTTGTAAGTCTCTTTAAATGTAAGTATCTGCAATACATGTAAATGTAAATTTGGTAAGTGGTATTATTCCTCCCTTCAAGGCCATGCAGGCCTGGTGTCTGGTAGAGCTAGTACTGATAGTTTAGCTGGAATCATGTCCTTGAATTCACTTCAAAGATGTCTCGCTTGCTGAAAGTGGCAGAGTTGAAAATGACAAAATACTTTCCAAACCTTAACATCACAGTTAATTATGTCTTTTCCCTCTGTTCTGTTAACAGCTGCCTGGCACCTGCTGCGAACTAATAAATAAGAGCAATTACAAAGCAGATTTGTTTAAAGGGTTAGTTCACCCCAAAATGAAAATTATGTCATAATGACTCATGTCGGTCCAAGCCCATAAGACCCCCCGTTCATCTTCGGAACACGGTTTGAGATATTTTAGATTTAGTCCGAGAGTTTTCTGTCCCACCATTGTCCGCAGTGACGCTGGTGGTGTAAGACGCTGCAGACGTGTTCTCTGGTTACCAAGAGAGGAGAATACAATGTTTAATAAAGTCGTAGTTTTTGTTATTTTTTGACCAAAATGTATTTCCGATGCTTCAAAACATTCTAACTAACCCACTGATGTCACATGGACTACTGTGATGATGTCTTTATTTCCTTTCTGGACAAGGACAGTATACCGTTCACACATTTTCAATGGAGGGACAGAAATCTAAAATATCCTAACTGTGTTCTGAAGATGAACGGAGGTCTTATGGGCTTGGACCGACATGAGGGTAAGTCATTAATGACATAATTTTCATTTTTGGGTGAACTAAACCTTTATGTCACCTTTAGCCGTTCTGTAGACAATAAACATCCCAGCCACAAGTTTGTCCCATAATTTACACAACATTACACCACATTATAAAAAAGAAAGCAAGCAAATGAAAACATAATTTTCATTTGTTTAATGATTCTGTCGTGCCATGACACATTTTATAATGTGATCATAATGTTTGTTCTAGCATAGAAGTACCCTGAAAATGAAAACTAATAATTATTAATTTTCCAGTCAACTTACACAGCTGTGTTTAGCAATCTGTGGTTATAAAAGAGAGAATTCCTTAAATGAAATCATGTGGTTCTCAGTCTTATGAATTTGTTGACGTTTCCTTCAAAACTTAGTTTTTAAGCCAGTTGTTTTGCAGGTTATTTCATTCAGCATCATTCTTAAAATGAATGATAATAAAATATTATAGTGAATGATACAACATTCCTTTAAATACCATTGAATGTCTTGTAGAAAATTGAATTTAGCTGAGGTGTTTAATTTCCTCCTCCTAACACTTGGTTGGAAGGAATTTTAATAAATTATTCTGATAAAGGAATCTGATAAAAAGATTTATTGTGCAAAAGGTGAAGATGCTGTGTGTCCAGTAAATCTTATTTGAGATTTCTTATTTTATTATTCAATTCCTATTTATAGCTCGTCTTTTCACAATACATATTCAAAAGCATATTTACAGAAAATGCATGTCTACATTATATTTTAGTGATCTTTTATCAGAGGTGACTGTGTCCAAGTAATGTATTTCAGAAGTGCACATATCAAATCACTCAGTTAGCTAACATCATGTATTCATTTTAAGCAGAAACAATGAGCTCATTGAAGTAATCATTACAAATATTATGCGCATTTGTTTTCTTTATTTTTTTGTGGATATAACCGATCACATTGTTGCAAAGAACCATGGAAATTCACAACAATTTTGCTAAATAAGTGTCCAATTTTATTTATTGTTCTTTAATTTGTGTGTCTTTATTTTATTTTGTTTATTCATGTAGTCATAAATTGTAATTCTTAGATGTGAGTTGTAGTTATCAGAGTTATAGTAAGTATAATATATTTATTTATTTATGATAGTCTGTCAGACATTTAGTCACCATTAAATTTAGCTAATTAGATTCCTCGCCACTTATGCTGCAAGAGAAAACCATTGCTAAATGTTTCCATTTAAATGACACATTCTGTAAGGCAGTGCTGCTTGTAAACTTAAACTGACTTAGAAAAGTGAAAACGATTAGCAAGAGTAATTGATAAACTTAAGATATTGTACATAAACATTTATACTCATTTACAATAGTATTAATAGAATTTTAGAAAAGGATTTTGAATACTAAGCCCTTTTGACGTGTTTATTCAAAGGGGCAGCAAAATCCTCTTGCCAGCCCAATTATGGCAGCACATCACTGGATCACTTGATCGAATATGTGCGGCGTGTTAAAGCGTGCATGAACTCAGCACAGTAGTTCAACTGTTGGACAGCGAGACCTTTTGAAGACCATTCCCCACTGTTCCAGGTCTGCTTCTCATTAGCTCAGGGATGTGGTACATTAGAAGAATATATCTGCATTACCAGATCTCTATATCTTTTACTGCCAGAGGTTTCAACCAACCTGCCTGGGCACAAATGTCTCTCTGTTTCTCTTTACTGGGCCAGTGTGTCTGAACAACTTTCACACTCAAAGAGAAGCAAAACAAACACCATGACCAAGTCCAATACATGAGAAGAGTGACAGAGTTGTTTTTTTATTTAACCACATTGGCTACTAATGCATTCTGCCATGTGATTCTGATCTCAGTGGTCGTGTACGTCACCCCTTGCCCTGTGGAGCTAGGTGAGGTGGCATCATCCATTAAGATGAGCTGCCATGACATAGGCATTCTTGTACAGTTACGACTAGTTTTAAAAGGAAGTTCACACTGACTGAGATTCACAATGAAAAATGGTTTATTTTCTTGTTACTATGCGAGACCGTGTGATGGCTGAAGACTCTGTGATCTCCACCTATTTAATCGCTGTCATTGTGAGCACAGAATTACTCAAATATGTTAATTTTGTTATATTAGGATCTGTAATACTAAATTGGGCTTATCAGATTTAAGTATAATATCTATTTTGCATATATGACATTTAATCATTTATGATTTGCAAATTACATTTATTTATTTCCACTCATTCTCTAAGAGAAAATCACTGTGACCCATCACTACATCTCTTTTCATTTACAGAAAACATTTACTGTAAGGAGAAATGGCAGTAAATTGATAGATTGTCAATTCAGGTTTCTAAAAAAAATAGAAAGAGAAAAATGTACACTACCATTTGGGGTTTGTAATATATTTTTTTAATGTTTGAAGTATCTTATGCTCATTAAGGGTGCATTTATTTGATTAAAAATACTGTAAAAAATATTACAGTTTGAAATAATACTTTTCTATGTGAATATGTTTAAAAATGTAATGCATCACTGTGATGGGAAGGCAAAACTTTCTTCACATGATCCTTTGCAAATCATTCTAATATCATGATTTGCTGCTCAAGAAATGTTTCTAATTATTATCAATGTTGAAAAAGGTTGTGCTGTTTAATATTTTTGTGGATATTTTTTTTCAGGGTTCTTTGATGAGGAACGGGATTTATTTGAAATAGAAATCTCTTGTAAAATTATAAATGTCTTTTACGGTCACTTTTGATAAATTGAGTGTATCTTTGCTTAATAAAAGTAGTAATTTCATTTCAAAAACAACTTGAACAGTAGTTTGAGGATGTGATCTTTTCTTGTTTACCTGGTAATTGTAATTATTATATTAATTATAATTATTACCCTAAAATTGTTTTCCCTTTGTAGTAAATAGTGACTGGTGAAAGGGGTTGAACAGCGCTTTGCATTCTGAGTGTAGAAGATGGAACCACCAAACTCTGCTTCAACATGCACCAGTTCCTCTTGAGGTCTTCCACGAACACACTTGATCTGATATCTCTTGTTTGAATTCGCTGTCCAAATGCATTAATTTTTCTGATGTTTTTTACAGGTTGCATCATCACAGGTGCATCACTACTTAAAAAACATTTGTGAGACCCCTGAATCATTTCTACAGTGGCCGTTTGATGATCTACATTCAGAGGGAAAGTAACTTGAAGAACATCATGAGGCCTGCTGGTCTCAGCCCAGCGGTTGCACAGCTGGAACAGTGTGGCCTGGTTAACAGTGATGAAAAGTACCTTTCCTCTTTAAATCAAGCAATTCACCTGGAAGGTCTGAAGATGTGCAGCTTGTCTGAGTCACCTGTGTCGATAAGAACAGATGATGTCGATTTGGTCTGTTCCACAGAAAGTGCCATTGTGTCGTATTTCAGCGGGGTTAAGAGTGATTCATCCTGCAATCACTCGGTTGGAGATAACCTATCACACGTTAGCGACCCATTGTCCCCTTCCTTATTCTGCTCTTCTCTTTCCATGTCTTCTTTCAGTACCTTTTCTCCATCCTTCTCTTCCCCTTCCTCCAGCCACTCATCTGGCTCAATGTCAGAGCTATGTTTGACTTCTCCATCTTTCTCAACTTTCTGCGGTCCACCTGAGGCCCAGGACCTTCTCTACAGTTGCACGCCACAGGAGAAATCTCCAGAAGGATGTTTGTATTCCAAGTCTAAGCAAGAACCTCTTTGTAACAAGAAGCTTCTACACAAGGAAGAACTGCTTCAATATCTCTGCGCTGACTCGGACACAGCCAAGGAACAAACCCAGCACCGTAATGCTGAAGAGTATCCCACACAGCAGCAGTTCAAGAATGGTTTGGCACTGAGTGGGATACCTAGAGTTGACGGAATGAATGGACACCTGAGGGAAGAACAGCCATGTAAATGGATGGATTGTAGGGCTACCTATGGACAGAAGGAAGAACTGGTGAGACACATAGAGAAAGTTCACATAGATCAGCGAAAAGGGGAGGAATTTACCTGCTTCTGGGGAGGATGTGTCCGTCAGCACAAGCCCTTCAATGCTCGATACAAACTGCTCATTCACATGAGAGTCCATTCTGGTGAGAAGCCCAATAAATGCACGGTGAGTTTATTTATTTATTTTTGCCGTATACATGCATATTTGCCCTTGCATGAACAGAGCATACAAAAAAATTTCCCAAAATTCCACAAACATCATCTTGAGCATTTTAACAATCTAATTCCATTTTCATGGTTTTTACACAAAAGCTATGGTCAGGCCAAACCGCTCTCATTGCTTAACTGCCCCATTACGTCGCCCATGCATATGCCTATCCATTAACTGGCATTTCTTCATAAATTTTTTTTTTTTATAAATGCATTATGCATTTGTGGCATTATATATGGCATTATGCATAGTAGAACTTTGTGTAGGCCTTTATTTCATTTAGGAACAGATATTGGGTTCTGACCAAAGTCAAGCAACGTAAAAGTAACGAGTAACGTAAAAAGTTACTTTCCATATGTGGTAACTAAGTAAAGTAACGGATTACTTTTTTTTAAAAAAAGTAACGAGTAATGAGTTGCACTACTTTTTAAAAGTAACTTCCCCGTCACTGCCTGCAGCCAGACAAGACAAGTGACCAATCCTGAGTCGCAACGTTACTACATGCATTCTAACAGCCCGGTTAGCCGAGAACAGACCGAACCGAGCTTAAGTGGAAATATAACTGGAACTGTCCCTTAACGTTCTTAGAATCGTTCAGCCTGATGGTGGAAAAGTGGCTAAACTGTAGCGTTGACTTATTTTTTTGAGCTAAAATATTCAACCCTGTTACCAAAGTAATCAATCAAAGATAAAAGTTTTTCATTGAAAAGCTGAATTTATCGACACCTACAAACAAACATTTTGTCCCAAACTAGATCTACCATGCTATTATTATTCAAACTGATTTATGCTATTTTTATCCTTATTACAACAGTTGCTAATAAGGTTAAAATCTTAGATAAAATTAATAGAAATTTATAAATGATATTTGGTGAGCTGCATAAACATAATTTTCTGATGTCTTTTTTTTTTTAACCCTTTTTTGCTTACTTACACAAGTATAAAATTGTGCCAGACTCTGACTGCGGTGTTGTTTTACTAATATTTGTATCAATCAGGAAAAGTTCAGGAAATTTTTCTTTAAAACCATGCCAATTCTTTGAAGTAAGACATTTGTGAAATACTGACATGTGGAATCAATCTCTCATCACCCCCAAAGATGGATGCATTGCAGATTTGAGAGATTTAGACATTTTAGAATTGTTTATAGTTTACATACAAATTGCCTTCGTGAGAGATGCTTGAAGTCTGATATCATGCAATGATCAATTTAACCAACTCATTCCAGGATAACTTTGAAGAAGATTAGACTAAGATTTTTTTGTAACTTAATTTTCTAATTGTTCTTTAGGTCAACAAGTGTGACTTGTGAGTCCCCTCATGCAATGTGAGGGAACAGCCAAACATCTCTTTCCTTGCTCTGTTTCCTTAGGCTCTGTTAGCTGATTTTGAATTATAAGAACAAGAATTTTATTTAATACTATTCCATCTCTTATTTTTGCAGAGGGATTTGCTGATATATATATATATATATATATATATATATATATAATACATGGATATAACTGCTAACAGTTACTGCATTATGTGTTATAGTCTATTAGCCTACATGCTCAAATATATTATTGTTGGCAGGGATAAACTTTAATAATTCACCACTTTAATGAAGCTGTGTTTCATTTCCTTCACAATGAGCCACATAAAATGTGTTTCTTTTTAGTGATGTAAGATAGCCATGGGATATATATTTTTTATTTTTTTTTTGGTGTTTATAGATATATTTATTTTGTGTTTTTATTTGCTTTATTTTCTCTTTAAACTGTGGAGGCCTAAGGACTATAATTTGGAAACTATATTCAGATTTTTACACTGTAGGTGGATTATTATAATATGTAACCTTGTGGTTTTTAAAATAGGTCTACATTTTTTGTACACAGCATAGCTGTCAATATAAAGTGAACATTCATGTTATTTGTAAATGTATTTACTTTTTTAATACTATGTTATCAAGATCAAACATTTTTAAAAAGTAAGAGTATATTATACATGCGGAAATTGTCTCGTAGACAGAGATGATTGCTTTTTTACATTTGCAACTCATTTGTAAGTGTAATTCACCAAAAGTGTATTTAGTTTGGATAAATATGCCTGCTAAATTAATAAATGTAAACTTCAACCCAATTTATATTTTAGTTAGAAATGCATAGATATAAGGATGCTCAATGAAACCCTTTTCATTTTTCATATAACCTCATCATGACATCACACCTGTGACCGCCAAAATGTGTTTTATAATTTTGCAGAATTGCTCCAACCAAAAGTCTGCATGACTGCGGCTGCCACCTTGAATCTGCCAGGCTTATTACTGACTCCCTCGCTGGCCTCTCTCCAACTCAAACATCTTAGCAGAGCGTTGTTCTAACAGGAACCAACTTTAAACATGTCTGTTTAATAAACTTTGTCGAGTGGCATGTGCTTGTGTGTGGATCTTCAGAACATAAATGTGCATGAATTGACAACACAAATGGCACTTTTTGCAATTCCCAACTAAAGGAACCTTTTACAGTTTTATGTGGCTTGAGATCTATTATTTATTTCAACTGAAAGCAGTTAAAGCTTGACTTTCGAAACCCGTATGACTTTCTTTCTTCTTGCTGTCTAATGTTCTGTGGAACACTAAATTAATTATTGCTATAACTTGAACAGCTAATGCTAATACAATGAAATTGAATGATGTTTGAGTAAATAATGGCTTAAATTTCAGTCTTTTCAGAAGAACTTGCTCACAAATAGAAGTCGCACGAATTTAGTAGCAACATTCTTCAGAGGTTCTCTTTTTGTGTTCCATGGAAGAAAGTCAGTCATACGGGTTTGTTACAACATGAGGGTGAGTGAATTATGCCAGGGTTTTCATTTTTGGGTGGACTACCGTTACATAACTGTCCCTGTGGCAAAAGCATTTTCTGTTTCAACACGGGTATCATTTTGAGTGTTAAAAAAAAGACATGGAAAATGTTTTTTTTTTATTTTTTTTTTAGGAATGGCATTAAGTGACAAATAGTTTCACCAAAACCATCTGCCTTCTGTTTAATATCATCCTCTAATTAATATTAATTCCAGCTTACATGAAAAGCATGTTGTGCCCTCTGCCACTGACTATAAGTCATAGTTGCATGTATATGTACTGTACATTCTCATACAGTGAAGGACCTGCAGATATTTGTGATGACTTGTTTCTTCATATATCTGTGTGAATGGGTGCTGTCTTACAGTTTCAAGGCTGCAGTAAGGCATTTTCCCGTCTGGAGAACCTGAAGATCCACCTTCGCAGCCACACCGGAGAGAAGCCATACATATGCCAGCATCCCAGTTGTTTCAAGGCCTTCAGCAACTCTAGTGATCGCGCCAAACACCAGCGCACACACCTGGACACGGTATGCATTATAGTTCTTACTGCTCTATCAGGTTTTAAAAAAACACATAAAAAAATGCACAGCAAAAATAGGCTTGTGTTATATTTTTTTCAGAATAAGCTTGTGTAATATGTGCTTATAAGCTTTTTAGTAATTAACTATTAATATTTATTAGGTCACTAATATATACCTTGTTGAATCAATGCCACGTAGAATTAAGGCAGTTCTTAAGGCGAAAGGGGGTCAAACACAGTATTAGTATGGTGTTCCTAATAATCCCTTTAGGTATAGTATATATATATATATATATATTACAACTCAATTATTTAGGTCAGTAATTTAACAAACCAAACCAAGACCCAACTGTATATTTATGGATATGTTTCATCATGAATATATACTCAGTTATGTGTGTTACACAGTCTGAAAAGGTATACACACCAATAATGAAAACAAACAAGCGTTGAAAGCTTACTTGTCACTTTTTCCAGACATAGTAGTCCCCCTAAAATAACAGGGTTTTATTTACACTCAATTCAGAGAAAGTAATTATAGTTTGGAACAGTGGAGAGGTCTCTTCTTACTTTAATGACTTCAGTGACTAGCTCTGGCTGCACATCTCTTTATGCCCGCCTGTAAAGCTGTAATAACCAGCTTGCAAGTGATATCTGTTTCCTCTGTGCATTTAAGTCAACAGAGCTGATTTATTCAAAACAGGGTGGTTTCATTCGCTGCTGTCAGTAAGGTTTTGATGGCACTTCTAATTGCATGTGCTAACCGTGCAAAAATCATAATTCGTCACTTAGATGAGTGGAGCACATCTGTGAAGGGGATTGTTTAGGGCTGTTATCATTATGTCACTCTGTATTAGTAATGCAGACCTTGGGAAAGTTATCCAATAAAGCATTTATTTTTCTTCTCGCCCTCTAAATGTGCAGCTAAAACATATGATGCAAGAAGTGCATTGCTAAAGAGACAACATTATTGATTAGTCTGTGCTGCTTTCAGAATTTTTGTAGCTTATGTGTGGTTAATATTTGAAGTGCACAGATGTGTATCAGCCTGTGGAGGGTTTGTTTGATGTTGTCATGTGAAGAATCTGAAAACTTTTTTTTTTTGAAAAGTCATGACCTGTCCCATTTTTTGAGTTCACAAGGTTAAGTATTTATTAATTTTCATATCATAATGTGTATTTTTAATTTTGGGATTAAACTTAATTTTGCTGCATAAAGTCAAAAACAACAAAATGTGTTTTCAACTGTTAATATAATGAAGAAAAAGCCTTAATTGAAAGAATTAAATCATTCAAAAGAAAACCTTAACTAGTTTGGGATATAGACTACGGTTCAAATGTTTGTCGATTTTTTTTAATGTTTTTACATAAGTCTCTTATGTAAAAACTAAGGCTGGATTTATTTTATAATAAATACAGTAAAAACAGTAAAATTGTGAAATGTTACAATTGAAAATAACTATTTTCTATTTTAAAGGCACACTATGCAGGAATTCCGTTTTTGTTAAACAACGACCCCTAGAGTCGCTGTGGAGTACTTATATTTAACGTTACTGTCGTAAATACCACTCGCGCGGTTGGTCAGTTTGTATATGACCAAACAAAGAACTACATTAGTAATTAAATATTTGTTTAGTTCTCACCATAGCTCTCTCTATTTTGCTGAATGTCATTAAACTGTTACGCTGACGAAATCAGTTTTGTGAGGTGCCTTAATGCGCAAACACTGCCCACATTGCTTATTTCATACATTAATTGTTGTTCTAAGCAGCATTTATTAAAAATGTAAATAGTTTGAACAATTATAAAAGTTTTACTGTCACTTTTGATCAATTTAATATTCCTTGTTGATAAATGTATTCATTTCTTTTAGAAAAAAAAAATCTTACGGGTCAAAAACACCTTTGAACAGTACTTTGTTTATTATTATTAATATTATTATTTTAAAGCAGTGAAACTTTATTTGTTGTTATTATTTTGTCATATTATTAATATGTAAAAACCTTTTTTTCATCAAATTAAAGTCATGTGGTTCAACAAGCAGGACAAAAAAAAAAACAACAATGTAAAACCGGAAATTATATGATGGCCCCTGCATACCCATATGACAATCCAAGGTTAGTTCAGGTTGCAAAATGTCATGGGATTTGACCACTCTAAAATATATAATAATATTTATAAATTAAGAATTTATAATTTGCAAATATTTCTTGCTATTTTATATTTTCCTTCTTCATCAGTTCATTGTTCACAAATCATTGAATTAAGCAAATGAATGACTCATTTCTCCTTATCTCTTCTTCTGTGCCTCTTGCTTTATTATTTTATGTGACGCTCTTCATAGAAACCCTATGCATGTCAGCTCCCAGGATGCACCAAACGTTACACCGACCCCAGCTCGTTGCGCAAACACGTCAAGGTCCACTCCACCAAATCCCTGCAGGCACAGGACAAGGTAACAGTTTCAAGTGTTTGTTTTTGTATCGAGAGACTCTTGTAACAAGCTCACCCTCGCTCCATAACGTAATAACCTAAAAACAATATATGCACACACACGCACATCTAGTTAGATTAACTTAATTACCTGATAAATTATGTCATTGTTTATTGCATTAACTTCATCAGTAATTGTCATCTCAGAGACCTTTGATGAAAATGCCTATTGTTTTATGGGCTGTTCCTGCTTTCCAAACAAAAGAGAATGAAGGAGATCTTTGTGTATTCCCATGGCTTTGGCATTCTAAACAAGAACACATGTGTTCCCGTAATACAGTTAATAACCAGTGCAGTTCTTTTCCTCAAGAGGCCAGATGTGACATGCAAATAGCAAACATGCTCACCAGCTCCACTGAATGCTTCAATGAATCAACAACAGAAAGTTTTCTCAGCCTCACAGTCAAGCCATAGATCCTTGCAAAAACGTTATGAGCGGTACTACTCTACAAAGGCAAAATGCGGGAAATGTGATACTTTGAAACAGAAAAAATGATTTCATCTTTTATTTAATTTCATGGTTTTTAAATTAGTTTTCACACTCTGATTTTCTTTTTGACTTTGGGTGAGCCAAATCCATGTCACAGCAGGACAGATTCTAGTGCTGGTCATGACCGATTGTGTTTCAGATTGGGACATCAGAGTATATTCTATATGTTTTCTTTATCTTGACAGGTCCAGCTAGGCAATAAGGTGGAGCAGGAAGTTGTGGATGTGCGCCTTGGCTTGCAGCATCTCCATGGCTCTACTCCTTCAGTACACAGCCCAAACTACAGGTGCCCCAGCTCCCTCACTAAGATTCATCAGGAAGGCTTTACTGGTAGGTGTGCTTGTGGGCAATGCTGCATTGGGCTTTTTGCTATGGAAGGCCTGAGAGGCATTTTCCAGTTTGTGCTGTATAACTGAAGAAAGCAAAGTGTGCCTGATAGTAGTGTTGTAGTACTCGGTACTTTTTAATGGTCTCGTCTCGGACTCGACCGCTTTTGTTCTCGGACATTGAGGACTCTGGATTTTTTTTTTCAAGATCAGACAAGCATAGCTGTCAACTCTCCCGTTTTTTTCCAGGTTTCTCATCTATTTTAGCTCTTTTCCCGCTGTTTTCCCGTTTAAGTATTTTCCCGTAAAATATCCCCTATTTTTACACTCTGACTGTGTGAGACGTACAAGCTCGGACAGATTCGGCTTGAAGTCGTTCATCCTCAGACGCGGCGCCTCGAGTGTTAACACTAGAACGGCCACAACGGTCATTTTGACCGTTTTGAATTTTATATCTACAATAACTTTGTTGAAAAAAATAATAAAATCCTGCTGGTACCTGACTTTTCCTAAAATTGTCTGTATTTTCATTTAAAATGATTTTCATATAAATTAAGTTACGTAAACGTAAGGCAAAACAAAACAAATTAACATATTTACCTATTTCGGCCATAGACGGTCATATTGACCGCACTGAATTTCGCGATATTTTTTTTGTTAAATATCCCGCGGTTGATCGTGGTCTCTCTCTCAACTGTCAACAGAAAGGTCCGTCCGGTCACCTCTGTAGTGGTGTTTGCTTTATAATAATTTCTACATTAGTTGTTGATCAGAAATAAGCAAACAAAACCAGACAACAGTTATCAATACTTGCGTTATAGGCTATATATCATCAGAGAGTGATTCAGAGTCAGAGTTCACATCAAGGAAAAAGAGACGGCTGCTATCATCAGACACGGTGGATCCAGATGTTCAATTCATATCGGATGATCCTGGTGAGCTCTGCTGCCCTGTCCTGCGCTGTTTGTTTTGCTGCATGGGCTGTTCACTAGTTCTGCTAGTCCTATTATTATTATTAGCCTATTGACCGCTTCGCATATCGTCACTATCTAACATTTTCGTCATAGTTTTTGTCATTCAAACCTAGTTTTTATTTAGTTATCGTCTCGTTTCCGTCTTTGAAAAAATGTGGTTGACGAAAATAATTACGAAAATTATTCGTCAAAGAAATAAACACTGTTTTGAATCTAACGGTCAAAATGACCGTTTGTGGCCGTTCTAGTAGTTTTGGAATTCTGGCACTTCTAGTGTTAAATATCTCTGTTTTTATGGGAATGTGGATCTTTCAGATCAATCTGAGAAGATTTCAGTTCAATCTCTTTTGATCATGTTTCACATTTTATTGTGTCATGTAGTGTGGGGCGCTGGTCTTGGTCTTGACTCGGTCTCGCCCTCCCTCGGTCTTGGTCTTGTCCTCCTCTCGGCCCCTAAAAGTCTTGGTCTTGTCTTGGTCTCGGGTCTTCTTGGCATCCTAACTAACCAGCTTCCCCAGAAAGCTTCCCGGGTTCTTTTTTATTCTTTATATTTTTTATACATTTTATTCTTGGGCCGTATTCACAAAGAATTTTAAGGCTAACAGTAGGGTTGGGTATCGTTTGAATTTGAACGATTCTGATTCCGATTCCTTGTTTCGATTCTGGTTCCTAACGATTCTCGATTCCGATTCTTCTAAGAGGCAGGGTCAAAAAAGTTTAGCTAACCTTGCTAACCAACGGCCTTTCTGAAGGAAATACTCCTTCTGTAAAAATACTCCTTTTGTCACAAATTTAGCATTTTGCCGAGATTTCGTTATTTTTAGAAAAGTGAAGCCACACTTTGGATCGCCGACGTAAGGTACTCATGTTCGACTCGCGTGGTTATGCCAACACTTCCGGTAGACGCTTCTTCGTTGGTGTTGTTCAGCAGTTTCTTCTTCCGCTCAGCGCACTGTGAATATCGAAACTAGGAATCGAAATTTTAACTTTTGAACGATTCCGGGAAAAACGAAAAGCTAGTCCCGGTTCCAATCGATACTCGATTCTCGATACCCAACCCTAGCTAACAGTAGCTCCTAACTGGCGAATTAAGGAGCAACTCCTAAAAATAATGGGCATGTCACTCCTAACTTTAGGACTCCTAATTTTGTTCACTAAGAGTTATTCACAAAGCATGTTATCCCTAAAAGTAGCACCTAAGTCTGGGACGGCTTAAAAGAAGTCGACAGGACTCCTAACTCACTAAGACCTATTCACAAAGAGTGTAGCGCATACCAACACCTCTCGCAGTCGCCCGGGGTCCGCGACACAAGCAGGGATGCTGCATTGATCTGCATCTGCAAACAAATCCTCTCCCATGCCATGTCTCACGCTTAGTTTTGCTTGATATCCCAGTGCCGAATTTCCCTTTTATTATGTTTTAAACAGCACCAACTGGGCTAGCAGCAGTAACTGATCCTGCATCCAGTTGGGCTTTCTTTTCCGTTTTGGCGAGTTCATAATCCACCGGCATTCAACTATTACATTTACATTATTTCAATAGGAGCAACATTTCCTTGCTTTAAGTAGTCTATTTAGACTAATAGGATGTCAATTAACCAAGCAAGTGTTAATGAGAGTGTCGTTTTTTTTTTTTTTTTCATTATTAAGCAAGTGGTGGTTTTCATTGGGGTATTAGGCTACTTTAATTTAATTGAATTCACAACTTTTCTCTCTCTCTCTGCCTTTTTAGAATTACACTTCACCGGGGCCTGCACAAACATGTCATTATACATGCATTTCGATGACATTACTATTATTATTTTGGGTAGAACACAGACATATTTAGATGTCATAATTTTATGATTTGTTGCATCTGTGTTATGTTCCGCATGATGGCCCTGTCATCTAACAACCAATCACTGTGATCATTGCGAGGAAGCTCGTGGATGAGAATTGACGTCATCCATAGCAATGAAGACTCACTCTTATTTTAGGAGTTGTAATTTTTCCTTACTAAGAATAGGTCTGAAAGGCGTTGTGAACAAAATTTAAGAGAAAACTCCTAGCTAAAATATTTTAGTGCAATTTAGGAGTACTCTTTGTGAATACGGCCCCTGTGCTGTATTGTATTTTACAATTCTCTGACAATTATTTGTCCAAAATTTTTGAAACACAGAACCTTAAACTGTAGCCTAGTTTTTGAATAATTAGAATTTCGGAGTTCTCAATTTTAGAATTCTGAATTTGCAGTTGAGAAAATTTGAAGCTATAATTGTATCAATGTACAGCAACTTTCCCCCAAAAAATATGTTTAAAATAAAAATATGAATACGTAAAAAAGTCAAAATACTTCTACTTATATACTTTTATTTTTATTAAAATGCAAAATTCGAATATTTTAAAACTAAATATAGTATAATAGTATTAAACTAAACATAATATTAGTCATTACTACTTAAGACTAAAGTAAGATGCATGGGTGACTATAGATTCATCTAAGGTTGTGACAGCAACGTCTACAGTATAGATGCATTTTAAGTCTTTTTTAAAACTGAAAACTGCTAAAAGCAACAGAATTGTCAAAAACAACCATTTAGTGCATGTTTACATATGAAAACAAATGATAAACAGCTCTGTTTGTTCTGAGAAATGGCTTCAGATGATTCAGTGGGAGCGTGTTCCAAACGAATGCAAATCGTTTAAGAACATTTTTGCTAACACGATTGGCCAATTCGACCAAGAGAAAGAATCAAACCACAAGAATCATTACTTCATAAATGATTGGAAACGCTGAATTAGACGACAGAAATACGGGACATAATAACTGCTGAAATATTTGCACGGATATACGTTTCTCAGGTCAGTTCTCTTTCAGGTCAGTGGAGAATGTGCTCAGAGCCCCGTCCACTCCCTTCCTCATTTCCCTATGCCCATCATTTACACAACGTACTATTTCTGACATCAGCCGTTCCGACAAGCTCAAAAGACCATTGTGCAGTCACTGGGCTCGCTCCTTGGGCAAACGGCTACCACATCCATGTCTCTCACACTCCAGGATCTTTTCCATTCCAGCTGTTTTTCCATCAGATGCTTGATACTAAGTCAAGAAGCTGTCAGACAGCGCAGGGCTCTTTCAGTCAACACCTGAAGTGAAAATCCATGAGGGCAGTGCACACTAATTGCCTTAGACGACTTTTATAAATGATGTGATTCGCAGACAGAAGCCACTGATATTTTAGTAATCTAATTCTATACTTAATAAGAAAGAAGCAACTCTGTGTTTCGAATGAAGAATAACTGTGAAAGAAGTTTAACATCAACAAGCCAAACTGAATATTACATGATTTCTGACCTTGATCATTCAGGAAGAAATAAGATCAAATGTTTAGATCAGATCAGATCACATGTGTTAAAATTTCACACATTATGTGTTGTTTTTTACACAACATGTGTTAACAACACACAATGTGTTAAATTTTAACACATGTGCTGAATCAGCTCAGGGACAACACATTTTTTGTAAAATTTGACGCGTGTTCTAAGAGTGAATTAAATGGTAATGTTGTGACTTTTAGCAAGATTTTACCCAGTTACAACAAATCATGTGATTATTTATATTACAGTACACATTTAAAGGGGTCCTATTATGCTTTTTAACTTTTTCAACTTTAGTTAGTGTGTAATGTTGCTGTTTGAGCATAAAAAGATTTGCAAGGTAGCTTAAAATCCGATCCAAAGGGATACTTTATTTAACAGAATACACTTTTCAAGAACCACAACGACTGGGTCATTTGGACTGAAATGCACTTTTTCTGGATCTTATGAAGTCATAATGTTCTTCCTCATTTAAATAATCCGTGCCCACGGAATATGCAAAAAAGTTTAACTGCACTAGAAAAGATGAAGCGTGTTTTTTTTTTTTACACACCGGAAATTTTTTTGCCTTAGGATAACCAATCAATCAATCAATCAATTTTTTATTTATATAGCGCTTTACAACAACCATGCGTTGATCAAAGCGCTGGACAGAGAAAAAGAAACAACAACAACATTAAACACAATAAAAAAAAAAATAAAAAAAAATAAAAAAACACTTCTATAAAATCATTTTGCTAATCAGCTGTCAGTCCAGTGTCAAAAGCTGATCTAAAAAGATGGTGCTTCAACCTGGCCTTGAACAAGGGCAGCTCCCTGATGGCGCGTAGTTCCAGAGGCAGCGCATTCCATAGTTTCGGCCCCGCTACTGCAAATGCACGTTCACCCCACTTTTTGCACCTGGATCCTGGGACCACCAGCAGATAACGAACTTTGAGTGGATAAAATGTATTTTTAACACTGTTTCTGAACAATACAACTTCAACATTTGTCTGTGCGCTATACATTTTACCGAGAACAGCTTTCAGAAGAGAATACAAAGCAGGCTACATGCACAAAAGCTTCTCCTGAAAGACGTAGCCATTCCCATTTTGGGAATTGTGAAATATTAAAGGGATATTTCACTTTGAAATTCATTTTTGGTTAAAAATTTTAGCTTACCTCAAGGACATCCAAGATGTAGGTCTCTTTGTTTCCACAGTAGTTTCAATTTTGATATTTTTAGGTCAAACCGTTCTTGTCTGTCAGTCATATAATGCAGGTCTATGGTCACCACCTCAAAGAGCATGCACAGAGAAGTCCAAATTAAGCATGATTTAATGACTCGTAATTGTAAGTACACATTGATGGCCTAAGACGCGAAACGAGCGGTTTGTGTGGGAAAATGAACAGTATTTATATTGTTTTTACTTCTTGTAACCACAGCCACGTCCCAGTAATCTGAAGGCGCGAGCGCTTCGGTCTGCATAAGCGGCGGAAAGCACCGGAAGTGATCACTCGCGTGGTTGCGGGAAAAAAAAATCAACGTTGTCTGTTGATATATCGAAATCGTCTTCCATTGCGATTTTCTTGTATATCTAAATATGTTTAGATCTTTAAAGTAAAGAGTAAGACTTTTGAAATCTCTGTGTAAACAATGAGTGACGTACACGCGTGAGAGATCACTTCCGGTGCTTTCCGGCGCTTGCGCAGATCGAAGTTCCCACGCCCTCAGATTTACAAGAGGTAAAAATGATATAAATACTGTTAGTTTTCTCACACAAACCGCTCGTTTCGTGTCTTAGGCCATCAATGTGTACTTACATTTATGATTCATTAAATCATGTTTAATTTAGACTTCTCTGTGCATGCTCTTTGAGGTGGTGACCATAGACCTGCATTATATGACTGACAGACAAGAATGGTTTAACCTAAAAATATCAAAATTGAAACTACTGCAGAAACAAAGATGCCTACATCTTGGATGCACTTGAGGTAAGCTAAAACATTAATTTCAAAGTGAACTATCCCTTTAATACAATTTAAAATAACTGTTCTCTATTTTGATATATTTGAATGTAGAATTTATTCCTGTGATGTCAAAGCTGATTTTTCAGTCTGATTTGTTGCTCAAGAAATATTTCTTATTATTCTCAGTGTTGTCTGAGTTCATATTGAAATCTGATTGCAAAAGACTTTCTCCATTGAATTGCTTTGCTGTCTTGAAGGAACAACCGTGATGCAACTGTATAGAGATCACATTAATCGTTCCCGTTGGTTTACAGCATTCTCGGAAGAGGATGAATCGTGTAGCAGAGTCTTCTCTGGAACCTCCAGTGTAACTCTGGAGCACAGAAGCATCAACCTTCAAAACCATCTGCACAATAACAAGCTCAATCAGACAAGGTGAGGATCAGCAATCTTTGATGGTTCTTTTGTGAACAAAGTGATACCCATGTTTTTGAGTGCACTATTTTCCATTGTGATGATAGTGGACATTTCGGTGGCAAATATTATTTGGCCACCCCATAATGGCATCCTAGTAATGCCACTGCCTCAGAACATAATATACATTTTTGCAAACTTAAAGCATGGACAGTTTGCTTCTCTGATACATATGGGGACAATTTTTCTTGAGTCTAATTGGCTATTTGTCACTGACTGAAAGACTCCATCTGCTGTGCATATATATGCGTCAACCACAGCAGTTAGCAACATGTGCTTATAATGAGAAACATTAAAAAAGCACAGCCGATGAGATGGGAGCAAATCATCCCTGCCCTGAGAACGAAGACATTATGATGTGTGGCAACACATGTTTCTTCAGTAGAAAAATGTGATCATTATGCTTTCGCATGGGTCTTTTTTACAACACAGTTAACCCATGACCTTTTTATCTCAATATTACTGTTGTGCTGTCACGCAAATATGTGCCGATTGTGAAGGGATTTGATCTAATCTGGATGTCTTGCATTAAGATCTTTATACAATCATATGGACAATTCAGAGATCACAGGGATTTTTTGCAATTTTTGTCACTGTTGTGGTCACTACTATGTCTTGCGTAAAAGGCTTTAATAATTCTTCTTGTCATTTCATTTTTCTTCATTGTTGTTTTTTTTTTTTAAAAACATATTTTTTATGTTGTCACTCACCACAAACAGGCAGTGTTTGTTTCTGAACGTTTGCTTATCCAGACTTTTCCGGAAAGGGAACACATGCCATGACTTGATGTATGTAAACAACAATCACTCTTGAGGTGATGTGACAAAAACACTGTGCAACAAACTCTGTGTCTGTAAACAGGAAATGTGTTTTATCAAACAACAAAACATATCAGCAGAACCTACACTTCCTGCACACTATTTGTTGCTGGCTAACCTACCATTGACTATGTGACAGAAATATTGAAGACTTGGGTTTGTGATCCCAAGAAAGCACATTTTAAATTATATTAAACATTTTATAACTAAATCATTTTTCTAACTCCCGTCAGACGAATCTGATCCCATTGCAAAATGTGTTTCGTTTGGCAAAAAATAAGCATTTAGGAGACTTTGCTTACTGAGTATTTTTGTTATTTCAAAACCCTGTTATGAAATGTGAGATTTTGAGTGACTTGTGGTTGATTTTGTGTGTATGTTGATGGACTTTCTTTTAAAACATTATTAGCCATTAGATCTTCCTGCCAAAAAGATAATTCATTTTGATTTATGTTTGCATTAAGATATATGGTGAAATGATGATGTCCTGCAGTTTGACCAGCTTTACTTCATCTAAAACTATTTGAGCATTTTCCACATGATTTTATACAGTAATTGATATGCATGCAGTTTTATGACATCACACTTTTTGTAAATGTATACATCATTTCACACCATCATTTAAAATTAACTACTAAAAAGTAGGTTAAAAAGTTATTTAAATTGTGGAAAACTTTCATAAGCTCTAAAATATAAACTTTTCCTTAATACCATTGAAAAGAAAAGATACTTTTATTCATCAAAGATGCATGAAATTGATCAAAAGTAGTAATTACATTGTTACAAAATATTTATATTCCAAATAAATGCTGTTCTCTTGAACGTTCAATAAAAAAAGAATAAAAATCCTGAAATTTGTATCACAGTTTCCACAAAATGTTAGGCAGCACAGTTGTTTTCATCACTGATAATGAAAAGAATTTTTGAACAGTAAACTGGTGTTTTATATATATATATATATATATATATATATAATTACAACATATAATATGGCATGTAAGGATCATGTGACATAGCAAAAATGAATTTTCAGCAGCCTTCACTCCAGTTTTCAGTAACAGGAATGACAACATTTAAACACTATTCATATTTTTACTTTATTTCTAATAAATCCAGCCTTGGTGCTTTTAGAGCTCCTTTAGTAGTCAGAGCCTGTAGTAGTTAGTAGATTATCAATGTTTGATAATAGTAATAACTTTTATGTTTAAAAGGAGGACTGTTTGATCCATAAAATCTTTTCCAAGATGAAAGTTCCTGCCCTGTAAAGTTGAGTTATTTCATTAACTTATTTAATGACCTCCTCAAACATGACAGGATATGTTATAAAGTCTTTAAGTAAGTCTTTCACAGTGTGCTTGCTGAAAGTAACGCACTGTCAACTAAGAGGAGGATCAATGTGATGGGTAAATTGGGATTTTTAAACGCTGCATGAAAGATTCCACTCATTCCAGCCTAAGGGTGCGTACAGGCAGCTGGCTGTGATTAATGCATATAGAGAGGTTCACTGTAAAAATATAGCGAGTGGAACTGTTTTCTGAGTTTTGTGCTGACAGCCGCTCTATTGGGACTCGGCCCTCTGCTCCAAACACATGAGTATTGCTGCAGGGCAACCCCTTCCCGCTTGCAAACACACACAGAGCACTTATCTTTCTCTTATACTCTGTGACTGGACACAGCAACACAGACCAATAACATGATGGATGGATGGATGGATGGATGGATGGCCGTCTCATTCTGTGTTCATTTGACCCATTGCTTTTGAAGTTTTTAAAATCCAAATTGAATTAAGTTTAATGTAGATACAATTTTGTTAGTGGTGGGTAAATTGAAGCTACTTTCAAATCATTCAAGAACATCAAACTCAAATTTTTGTCTATTAAAACAATCAAATTGAACTGAATTTTTTTTCCCTGATTTTATTTTCTTAGACTTGTGGTCCTGTACACAAAACGTTGTCAACATATTAAATAAATTAAAGCAGTAAATAATAATGAATATTATTCAATTAATAAAATTGAGAAAATTAAATGTTAATAAGTTAAAATATTTTATAACAAAATAAAGATTACAGCATAAAATAAAAATTAAATATGATCAAAGATGGCTGTAAAAAATAAACCTGCATTGTTTATCCTTTTGATCTGTTATTAAAAAAAATAATGCACAAAAATCTAAATTGAAGTAAAATCATTGAAAATGGGGGGGAAATCACATTATGAAATGTTTTTCACCAAAAACAGGGTGGCCACAATTATTGGCACCCCTCAAAAAATTATGAGTAAAATAACTAAGTATATTCCCATTAATATTTACTTTTGTTTAGCATTCCAGAGTGACATGAAATTGTCTTACTATGATTTCTTGTTTCACAGGAATTAGAAATATGAGGAAACACAAAGGCCAAATTCCCCTAATCATCCATCACAATGAGTAAAACCAAAGAATACAGTCCTTATGTTCATACAACTGACGCTTTATCTTTAACGTCGGTTAGGTGACGGGGTAGGTTTAGGTCTGGAGTAGGGTTAGGATCCGATAACGTCATCTAACCGACGTTTAAGGGTACCTTAAAAAGGAGGATGTTGACGTATGGTCTGTTATATGACGTCTTGGATGGTTGTGGCTCTATTTATGCTGATGTGAGATATATTGACAAAAGACTCTTGTTGATGAATAACACTGAAGATCTTCCAAAAGATGCTTGGGCCGAACACCCTCTGGCCTCTCTGCAAGGGACCACATAATTTAAATGATACTTCTTTGCAGGCTATCTGTGAGTCCCTCTGAGTTAAAGCCTATGCTGGGCTCTCAAGAGGAATGAGTTAGAAATAAAACATTATTTAATTGGTTACTGAACTCTAACTGGATTCATGTAGTATTAGACATGCTCATCCCTCTTAGTTTGTACTGCATGTGAACTATTTGTTTTAGGCTATGTTTACACGGAAATGGTTCTGAAGAGAAAACGCAAAATGCTCGTTTAGGCAGCGTTTTGGGTGGGAAATACGCGTGCAATACGCGAAATACGCGTTGGTGTTGTTGTGTGGCAGTGCTTCACATTGCCACCTAGCCGCCTGGAGTGCATACTACATTGAATTTCACACACTTTTGCGTCACCATATGCACACGGATTTCCCACTAAAAACGCTCGTCTAAACGCAGAATAAGCGCACGCAGCGTTTCCTCTTCCGAATCGTTTCCGTGTAAACATAGCCTAAGATTTTCCACTCTGGAGGGTTCACTTTTTCACGTTTCACTTTTTTGCGTTTTTAAGCCCCAAAATGCCATCGCCGTGTAAACGAAATGCACATCCGATAAAATATTTTTAAGTTTTCACCTGCGAGCGTTCTTGTGTAAACAGGGCCTTAATGTCATGACAATCTTTAATGACTTTTTTTTTTCCAAGCAGTTCTTGGCAAAATTTGAAATGCATTAGAATGAATAGCTAAATGTTAAATCGATAACAATAAAATAAATACATGTTATATGTTTTATTCTTAATAAATGCATTTTTTTGTTCTTGATACACTCTATATTTGATATATAAAGAATAATGATTCGATTCATGCAAAAATGAATCATGAGACTTGAAATGTAATAATTTGAAGGTCATTTATACATGCATGCATGAATTTAAAAGCAAATGCTGTGTTTTCAGACTTTCTCCACTGGTTTGTGGAATCAACCTCAGTGGTACCAATGAGCTCCAGTTGGTCTCTGAGAAACACAGCTCCTTCCTAAACCCACATCAAAAACTCAACCAGATGTTTAATGAAGTACCAATAAATCAGCACGGTAAGAAAGCTATTCTGTATTACCTTCATTAGCTAAAAATTGGTGAAAGGCATTCTTCACTCCGCTGGTTGTTATAGTCTTGATATTTCCGCAAACTGACAACTTGTTGGCACCAATGCTGGAATATGCATTAACTTTACAAAACGCAGCAGCGTTAGTCAGCAAAGTAAGTCTGGGACAAAAACCTTGTTTCAACTGATTTTACAGCCTGTTTCAGGAAGGCCTTCATTTACGGGAATTCAGAGCATTTCATGAAGAGGGACATTGTTGCTGTTAAAGATTTATAGTTGGTTTGACTTGTTTCCTATTGTCTATGTGGTTAGTTAATAATAACAAGTGGCAATGATTAAAATCTGGCTCTGTTAAATCAGTGTTCAACGACAGCTCAAAAACCACTAAATTAGATAATTTAATCGGATCCATGTGCATGTTAAGATCCCTTTGTAAACAAAATGTGAGTTTTTAGGATGCTTCATAAATCCTTTAATGAAATATTGAGGTGATTTAATTTTAAAAAGATGTTTGTTCTTTTTAATTGGTGAAATACAAACTACTATGTAAAAAAAAGAATTAAATACAATGTATTTAGCTAATTCGATACTTTCTGTGTCTTTGTCTAGTTTTTCGGGGCACTTTTAATCGTGTTGAGCACATTTCCAGTAATGAAAGAGATGATCTGCATAATTTTGACCAAAATGGATTTCCTTTTACTTGTATAAACTCTTCTGGTAAGTGTCAGTTTAAATCAGTCAGCTCCTAACCTTCATCCCTGGTTCAGTTCTTCAAAACTCGTTCTTTGTTGACAGGCTACAGCCTAACTCAGGACATACGGTAGGTGAGTGGGAATCGCCCCTGCTCGCTGTCATGCTCCGGTCAGGATCAATATGAACACTGCCACGGTTCAGATCTGCTCTCTATAGACTTGAGACAAACATTTGACCCACTGCACCTGAGAGCAGTAGCGTAGGAATGAGAGCAACATCCACTGAAAGATTCCTTGAGCATTGAGTCAGAGAAAAAAAGAAACTCCTTGGCATGGGCACTGGTGATGATGATGATGATGATGATGATGGAGCCTTATGCTTTGATGCTGAACAGACACTGTAAATTTCTGAGTGTACACAGAGAATGTTAAGAGATATGCTGTTTACATTGAGTTGGTAACATGACACATTCTTTATGTTTTGCTGTATTTTCAAACATTAGTTTCATGTGTGATGCCAGTATCACATCATATGATGAATCATTCCTTTTCAAATAAATCACAGAGGGAAAAAAAATCTGTCTGTCTGTTTTTCGTTCAACCTGTCTGTCTGTCTGTCTGTCTGTCTGTCTGTCTGTCTATCTATCTGTCTATCTGTCTATCTGCCTGTCTGTCTGTCTGTATGTCTGTCCGGCGTCCGTCTATCTATCAATCTCCACAGGCTAACAGAAGGAAGTAGGCCTATTACTAGTAGAATGCTTCCATCTTGTGGTTAACTCGAATAACTCCTAAAAATCTCGTCCTCTTACTCGTTCTTTTAGCTAATAAAAAGGTGGCCAGCTTTCTGAAATGAAAACCGGGGTCATTTCTTAGTTCATTGGTCAAAAAAAAAAAAAAAAAAACTAGGCCTAATTTAAATATCATTTATTACGTTAGTTATAGCAATGAATAACAGTAGCCTATCATATCTAAATAAATAATAATAATAATAAATATCTTGGCGGGGGCACAAAGATGCAAAATTAATACTTGGCTATAGCCTATAGGCCTAATGATTATCATTCTATATTATAATTACAGCAATTATAACTTTATAACTTTCTTTAGCTTTTTAAGTTTTGTTTGTGCTTTGGAAATATAATGTCATCGGGTTTTTATGTAGATGTGCTTTCTGCAAATTAATTGTTTTATAATTGGTCGGACTTTTATAATTAGGCCTATGCGGGTTGTTTTGAGCGTGATGTAAAACCGGGCCATAGGCTACAGCCTAGTCAAAGGCAGAACTCCAAAAAACGGAAAACAAAATCAGCCTACCAACTCTTTGGGTATTTATATTATTCTTATATATTATTCTAAAGTTGGGAATCAGGGTGTCCCTGCCAATATCCAGTGACACTGGTTGGCTAGCCTATATCCCTATAGCAATAATTTCGATAAAAACTTAAAATATATTTATACATTGATGTCCCCGTCCACACCAATTTCAAAATCAAACCTACGCCACTGGATATAAAAGTATTCATTCTGATTTTACAGAAAGAGCGCAAGCAGCGTGTTGATGTTGCTATGGTTACCACATCAGGCGAACGCAATTTCTCGCGAGCTTCTTAGCACACTATTTTGTGGACTTTTACCCAACTCTTCTGGTTACTGTTTGAAATGCTCTTGAAAAGAATATAGTTTCATGTAAAGGGAATAGGTCTTTTCAATAGCCCCATCACCCTCCAAATACACCCCTCAAACTCAGACACTGAGGGAAGTCTCCCCTGCAGGTACGTTTCCCTCTCACTCTGTTTCACACACTTTCCTCTGCATCAGACAGAGGAAGCAAAATTTCCACATTCCATCCGGTGTTGTGTGGATGAGGACACACCCAGCGCTCACACACACACACACGCATACACACACACACTGACTGTACAGTAGAGACGCGATGGGACATACTGCTGCTCTAGCGCTCATCTGAATGCATGACAGTTATACCATCAGCACAATTATGACAAGTGAAGGTAAGCGTCACTTTAACATTTTACCGTTGTTCTGTTACTATTGCACGCATCCTATATTTGCGCGAGTGGATTTTAGTAAAGTTAGAATTGCTCCGGTAACAGATGGTGGTGGACTGGACATAGAGAGGTTGGTTTGTGTTCAATAATAAAAAAGAAAAATGTATGAATTAGAAACGTCTTATGTCGACCGTTTCTGCTTTGCTGATATACTTTTATTGTGTTTTTTATTGACTTATTGTTGCTGTTTTGTCAGTGTTAATCAGACACATTGTGAAGTTGCGCTTGCGCTTGAGGAAAAGATCCGCTATCTGAGAGGAAAGTGCTGGGCTGGGTGTAACACCGCGCATTGTTCTGCCATGAGATCATGTAGGATAGGTTTAGGAATATATATCTCATCGTTCACACATTAGTAAAAAACCTTTTTTGCATGCATGTCATATGTAACAAGACTCTCTTTTAATAATTGGAATAAACCTTGTACTCCAAATAGGCCTGTACCTTTAACCTCACAGAATTGATCTCCCTTGCACAATATTGATAACTTAATCAGTCACAAAAACGGTCATAATTTTAGAAAACAGTCAGTTTTTCTTTATTATTGGTTATTATTGCTGGCCTAAATATCAAGTTCATATTTACAAGTGAGCTTATTGTTTGAGGACTAGCTACATCCACTAATATATGAAATAACAGCAGGGAAACACAAAGACCGGATTTGTTTCAACATTAAGTTTAAAAAAACAACAACTTATGGCTGGAAGGATCTAGTTGTTTGCGTGTCTGTTTGGGATAGTTTTTTCTACAATGAGACAAGACCACAAGACAGGTTTCTGTGATGGTTTGGCTTAGGATAGAAAATATCATTAGCTCAGTATAAAACAATAGTCAATAGAAAGCCATCATAGGAAAACAAACCTGTGTGCATGTAAGTGAGAGATTATCACTTATCTGATGCTTAGATCCAATTATAAGTGATTGCTTTGTAGGCTGAACTTAAGCCAAAAAGTGCTTAAAATAAAAATAAAAAACAATAATAATTAGGGCACGTCATGAAGGACTTAATGTGGGTTTGGACATATTATATTACATCTGCAAATCTCTCAATTGTGCTACTCTATTACCATTACTTCATTATAAGATTTACTCATATTAGATGATTTTCTGTATTAAATACATCTACATTTATGATGTTTGACATTTTTGCATGCTTTATAATTTCAGTGAGAAAATCCAGGGCTGGTGTTGTGTTAGCAAATAGCTGTCGATGATACTGTTACTAACTAAATGAAATGTTTCAGCACTAGTGAATGCAGGGCTGGATTGGCCTGGTTCCCTAGCTCTCGTTCCTGATGTGGATAGTCTGTGTTGTCAGGGGGTTTGCACATTCCACTTCCATTGTTTACATCAGGAAAGTCTGATGCCAGGCCTATACTTGTGAGGGAACAAAACATGTACAGTCCTCTGCACAGCAGGGAAAAAGAGACTGGAGTAAAGTTCTTAAAGATTCTGAAACTACTCATAAAAACATTTACTAATAATACAAAAAAAGTAGCCAAAAAAGTATCCTATGTTTTTACTTTTATTAGTGAAACAATGCTTTTTTTTTTTTTTTTTACAACTGCAGTAGTAAAAAACCTAAATGCATTAATTCTTTAGGATATATTGTTAGATGCAGTGATTGCTGTCCATAATCAGTGTTATCATTTATGATTGTTTCACTTCTGTTTAATGAACGTGAACAGGAAAGCACTTATTGTCTTGCACCTCAGCCATCATAGGATGTGTGTGTGATATATTTGTTCAGTTCCCAACCAACCATGACCTGCATGGTTGCCAGATAAGATGTTTCTCCGTGAAGCGTGGACTCCTGATCCCAGACTCACCTCGTCACCATGCCAACTCCCACACTAATGACAACAGTGCCGAAGCCCTGAGTGTTGCTATACACATGAGATCCTCACCTCTCTGCTCAACCTGAGCAAGCAGATCCCTGGAGGTCAAGCTAGAACATAACAGAAAGAGAGAGAATTGGCTTGCATAGTATATTTCACTCTGAAGATGTATAATTAGAGAGCATTAAACTGTCCTTTTTCAAGTAATGACAAAATTTGTATTCAATTTAACATTTTAAAGGTTGGGTTAAGTGGGTAAGTGCCAGAATTCTTCTCAACAAATTGAATGGCACCAGGATTTTAAATAGAACAGAATGAAAAAAATGAGTAAAATGCATAAATATGATATCATAGGGATTTTTTGAGCATTTGTACATGTTTAGATTACAAAGCATTCTCACCCCAAGGCGTCACCTTTGACCATGCTTCAATATTTGACGTTTTAGGCGCGCGATCCTACGGCGTCATCTAACTGACGCTAAAGGAAAGCGTCAGTTAGAGGACGCGGTTAGGTTTAGGTGTGGGGTGGGGGTAGGGTACACGCGATCCTAGGGCGTCATCTAACTGACGCTAAAGAGCGCCTAAAGCGTCAGATATTGAAGCATGTCCAAATGCTTCCCAAGGTGTCAGTTAAGTGACGCCTTGGGGGTGAGAATGGGCTGTAGATTAATGTATAGGAGTGTCCTTGGAAACCATCATTATTTTTTTCATTCCATGTGGTGCCACAAGTGGTACAGAAATGCACTGTTTTATTACAAGTCTGAAATTGTGTCTAATCCTTGTTTGTTTTTCTTTTTGCAGGGCTTGTGTTTTTATGCGGGTTGGGGATTCTCCAAATGCTGTGTGTGACTGAAGGAAGCACTGGTGGGTGTGGGTGCCCAGCGGCCAGCATTTTGTCTGACTTTCCATCTAAGGTACCCAATGACACATGCTGCTTGAACTTCTCAGGATCCACATTCAACCAGGTGTCTTGGTCGGCTTTTTTGTCACATACACACCTGCAGGTTCTGGACCTGACTAACTGTAATATCAGTCACATTGATCACAGTGAGGTCGGTGATGCTGTCAGTTCACTGAGAGAGCTGTATCTCAGTCAGAACAGTCTGACATCTCTCCCAGCTGACTTCCTCGGTAAAGCTTACAGTTTGGAAGTGCTGGATTTGGGAGTGAATCGTCTGAAGGATCTGCCCGAGGGATTTCTGCAGAACTCTGACAAACTGCGGGTGCTGATTCTGGGATGGAACCAGCTGAGCGCTCTGCCTCATTCAGCGCTTAAGCCGTCGCTACAGCATCTGGAGCTCGTTGGAAACCCCTGGGACTGTACATGCTCGCTGTGGAAGGGGCTTCAAGGTGGTCTGCATGACAACTCCAGCAGCCTTCAGGACCTCGTAGGGAATCTGACCTGTGCCTCTCCTCAAAATCTTGCAGGGCGGACGCTTTGGTCTTTGCCGACTAGTGACGTGTGTCATTTGCCCAACCTGACCGCTCTTTTCATCCTGCTTCCCTTGCTGCTCCTCCTCAGCTTGGTGCTGTGCTGGTGCTGTGGCAGAGAGAAGAAGAAGAAAAAGAAGAAGAAAGAGACCACCTCGTTCAGTGCAACTCGCAAAAGAGCCAACAACTCCCATTGCAACGGACGGTGGCCACATGCCAAACTGCCCACTGAGGAGTCAGCAGTGTCTGTCGACAGAGGAAAGGAGGTCATACTGAAGAACCAGCTGATGCTTCAGCCCTCGTCCACCCTGTTAGACAGCACTCGGGATATTTATGAGGAGGTGGAGGTCAAACTGGGCTCTGTGGACTCGCTGGCTCCTCCGCCGTCCACTTGCTCCACAGAAGGGACCGTGGGAAAGCAGGACCTGGACACGGTGAGCGTGAGTGAGGTGATGAAGGACTCAGCCGATCGGGAGAAGGCATACTTGACCCAGTCCACTGAATACTACAGCCTGGTTCCTGGGATTGAAATCGAAGACTCCGATCACGGAGAGTATGAAAGTGTGGACCTCTCGTGACATGAAATGCTGCGTTTGGTTGAAATACTTTTAAGTACACTGGAGTTTTGTGTCATTGATGTTCATGATCGTTCATGACGTTGGTGATAAAGGAAGTCACTGCACCAGTGCGAAACCATAACTTTTGCATACGCCGTGAATTAATTACTGTACTGAGAAAGTGTCAAGCGAAGCCGTTTGCAGACTCAATCAGTCTGTTGTCAAGATAAGCTATCATATAGCTGTCGCCTGGATATTTGCGTTATATTGAGATTTGTATATCTTCGTATTCTACTGTAATTTAGATGGGAAGTTTTTATTGTTATTGAAATATTACTTTGGTTCAAATTCAGTTACCGTGTTTAGTGTCAATGAACGATGGATTTCGTGTCACATATATCATTTATATATCATATTATGAAGAGGAACAAGAGAATGTTAGACAGAACCACAGTCCAGCCTCTGGCCCATATCATTAGCAACCAAATCTGCTATGGTAACTATAAATCAAAACAATACTTTGTTAAAATTGTATGTATGATGGACCATTTCTCACAGAAGTATGAAGGCGTACTGTTTTTGTTTCTACATTATATGTGTGTGAGTGTGTGTGTGTGTGTGTGTTAAAAACAGTGATCATTTATGCAATAGTATCTAGCTTGTATCTGGCCACACCTGATGTAATCATTATTTTTGGCCTTGTAAATAATTAATTCACTCTTTGCAAGTTAAAAAAGTGCATAATCAAATCAACAGAAACAGCTATATACTGATCAAATGAAGTGGCTTTCAGATAATTTCAGGCTGAATCAGCAAGTAAAATTTAACAAAGCAGATTTCAGTGCAAAGACTAAATAAAAGAAAAAGAGGTCGAGTAAGTAGCCTACACCAAAAAAACTCAACTTTTACCTATAAAATGATTTTTTTTATTGTTAACTAAAACTAAAATTATTAAAAAATTAAGGGAAAATTTAAAATTTGATTGAAGTTTACTACACGATTAAAATTTGTTTATTTGAAAAAAGGGGGTTACTTTTTTTTGTGTGTATTAATGAATATTGTAATAATAGGCCTATATTAAAATAACACTGCCAATCTCATATTTACAAAATAGCTCAAATGGGAAAACGACAGATAATGACATACAAAATAAACAAAATGTTTTTTTGTAATCTTGGATACATGAGTTACACTGGATATATGCCATTCTGTATGATTTTAATATGATCTGGCATTAACAAAGAATCCTGAAAATAGTAAATTGTATTTCATTCTTGGCTTCGAATAAATGCTTTTTCACGTAATTTTTAAGTGGAATTTGTTCATTTTACTGAGTCCTAAGGGAGTAAGTATATGAGCCCTTCCAGAGTCTCACACTGGCCTTTACAAGATGCCATTTATCTGCTTTTGTGTCCCCATAATGACCCAGCCTATTCATTAGTGGCTGAAATCACTCAACAGTAATAAAAAGCTAGCTCTGATTTCCTCCTGTGTGGGAGTTTGTAATTATAGCATTGGGTTACTCAGTCCCAGTAAAACCTGCAGCGCTCTAATGGCATCTAAATACCTGCCCTGTTGCATTTTGTGTGACTATATACCTGTCCTGCTGAATTTTGTGTGAATCTCTATTTTAAAGCACTCAAGATTATATCTCTAAGATTCAAGAACAAAAGCTTCTTTTATTTAGAAGCATTATTTTATTTAAACCATCATTGCAATTATGACCATACCATAATACAATTTATAATTGCTTAGCAAACTACATGTAATAGTTTTACAAAGACAGTTAATTTAGTTATTATCGAAAGGGCCATATTTCACGCACACAAAAATAAAGAAATAAAATAAGCAAACTAAAATGCCTCTTCAAAATAGATGTTTGTTTGAATAATGAAAATGCATGTAATGTCCTTTAAGAGCAAACATTTTTCATCAATTACAGTTTTTTCTAATTCAGTGACAGTTAGCTTAGGAATTGTTTGACTAGGCCTAATGTCTTGATGTATCTATTTTACATTTAAAGGAACTAAAAGGAACGTTTATCTTGATTCTTCTCGCCTTATTAAATGTATCTGATCAAGTGTTAGGTGTATTTAACTAGGGAGGAAATGTGTGTTCTGCGAATGAAGTGAACTGGAATTTCCAACACTATGATGGGGTCTCCCTCTATGGTCTCCCGCCGTGTACTTTCTTTCTCTTTTAATTATTGTCTAGCGCCCCCTAGTGTTGGTCACCCCTCACACCACCCATTGGGTCACCCATCTTATTAATAGTAAATTTGATCATAAAAATGTGTTGCTGTTTTTTTTATTGTGTTTTGATTAAAGATATAGTTCATAACAACTCATAAGATCTATGGAAGACATTAACATTTTGATCTTAGACTATGTATAGATGTTTGACATTTTGAACAATGTAAATTAAGTTGGGCCAACTCAATATTGATTGAGTTTGGCCAACTTAACTTTGGAAGTTTTTTTATTCTAAATATTAATTATTGAGTTGAGCCAACTTAATTTTGAACAATTTAAATTGCGTTGGGCTAACTCGGTTTTGGAAAAAAAAATAGTTCTAAATAAGAATTTTTGAGCTGGGTCAACTTAATTTTGGAAAATTTAAATTGAGTTGGGCCAACTTAATTTTCAACAATTTAAAATTTAGTTGGGCCAACTCAATTTAGGTAATTTTTAATTCTAAATATTAATTATTTTTTCAACAATTTAAATTTATTTGTGCCAACTAAATTTAGGTAATTTTTAATTCTAAATATTAATTATCGAGTTATGCCAACTTTAATTGCGTTAGGCCAATTTAATTTGAATAATTTAAATTGAAAAAAAAGTTAAAAAAGTATTTTTTTTTTCAAAATTGAGTTGGCCTAACTCACTTTAGAAAATTTAAATTCTAAGTATTAATTATTGAGTTAGGGCAACTTAATTTTTAACAATTTAAATTGAGTTGGGCCAACTTAAATTTTGGAAAATTTTAATTCTAAATATTAATTATTAAGTTGCATTTTTTTTTGATTAAACGAAAAAACAAAAAACAAATAAAGGTGCCGTTTTCTCATTTCTGCTTATTTCATTTCAAATTGGAAATCAAATGAGCGGATGAGACATGGACCTTCTCTCTTAGTATGTTTGGATGGATGTAAAGCAATACTGGTTTTACAATCACTGTTCTTTTGGGTGTGTTTGTCGATGTGCAGTTCACAAGAGAATGCTTTTACAGCAGTGATATAAAAGAGAATTTATAGCTTAGTAAATATTGCCTTTCAGAGAATTCAGGTTTTATATGCTGTAACCAAGAATTCCTAGATTATGTTATACTTGCTGTTTAAAATGAATATTAACATGCACCAGAGAACATGGTTTCCTATACAGTGGGATTCCCAACAATTCTCCCCAGACATGGAGTTTGAGGCTTGCACAAGCTTTTTTTTTTGTTTGTTTACTAAAAAACTATTATAAACAAAGAACAAGATTTTGATCAAAAGATAATTTAGAAAATACACAATCAAGTGATAAATACCTAGTCATAAATTTGACCTTTACTGTGTGTTTTCAAGAGTAATCATTCATAATGAGACCTGTGTGAAACTGACATTGACCACAAACACATTCTTTTAAACTATGTTCCCAAACCATAAATCACAAGATGGATTGATAGGTCCACATTAAAGACCGATATAAAGGTGAAAGCAAGAGGTGTGTGTTTTTTTTCTCTCTGAAAGAAGACGGGCTTAAAAGCGCTTGAGGTAAGAACAAAAAAGAAATTACTGTTCTAGTGACAGAACTGATGACTTCTAAATTCCTTGGCTTTTCCTTAGAATTCCACCATGACGGTATCCTACACGGTAAAGGTGGCCGATGCTAAGTTTGGAGGCTTCTCAAAGTTACTCTTCCGATGGAAAGGAAGCATTTACAAGCTCATATACAGAGAATTCATGGTCTTCTGCTTACTGTACAGCTTCATCAGTGTTATATACAGGTATTGTGACATTTCCAATCATTCTGATAATCCACTTTTACAATAATCTATCATAAGAAGGTGATCAGTCTTTGTTGCATCTTAGGTGTGTCCTCAATATCGAACAACAGGAGATGTTTGAGCGACTTGCACGTCATTGCAACAAGTTTGCTAAACTCATCCCTATGTCATTTGTTCTTGGTGAGCATAAAAGTTCTGACCACAGTAACATAACTTTCTTGGATTCCTTGTAACAAGTTGAACTGGTCTGTGGACTTTGTTAGGGTTCTATGTCACACAGGCGTTTCAACGCTGGTGGGGTCAATACACAAGCTTTCCCCTGCCAGATAACCTGATGATGGTGGTATCCGGGAATGTCCATGGCACAGATGAAAGAGGCCGTCTGCTGAGGAGAACTCTGATGAGATACGCAAACCTGTCATCGGTCCTCATCCTGCGCTCCATCAGTACACGAGTACGCAAGAGATTCCCAACCCTGGAGGACATTGTGGAGGCAGGTAAGATCTAAATTCCCATCTGATAATGTTTTTGGAGGAATTTGAATTGAAGTACTTTTAAGGCGTTTTCCATCTTCATCATAACAAATGAAGTGAACATTGTTTGTATACGGTGCAGGGGGTTTTCAAACTGGGGTTCAAGGACCCGTGAGGAAAAAGTTTAGAGAAAAACAGTATAAAATATATTAAAATTAATAACTAAAATGAATTAGATGAATAATTTAAAAAAAATCATTCATTTATTAATTATTAATTAATTGTAATAAATAATAAAAATAATAAAATAAATAATAAATATTAGATTCATATTGAATAGATTAATAAATACATATTAGAAATTAGGTTCAAATAAGGAAACAATACAAATGTGATTGAAATAGATCATAAATAAAACAGTTCAGTACTAGAGTAAGTAAAACTGTAGCCTAACTGAACAAATATGGGTTATGCTTCCTTTTACAGTACAGTACTTACAGTGTACTTACCTAGAAAGTACTGGCTAATATAAGGTAAGTACATGGAACTGGGGTAGGTTCAGGGTTAGCACTAGTTATTACCCAGTAATTGTAGTTACTAAAATAAGTACATAGTATTTACATGGGTAACTGGACTGTAAAAGGAAGCGCTACCCAAATATGAAATATTTTCAGAAAATTTCTTTAAATCGGTCTTTATCCGTGAGCATAGTTCCCTTTTGAATTTTATGGGTGTCGCTTGCAAGGATGATCTTTTTTGGTGGGTGTTCTCATGGCCTCTAAAAGGTTGAAATCCTCTTATTATTATCTATTTTGCAGGATTCATGACTGCAGAGGAGCTCAAGAAACTAAACCATCTGTACTCTGACTTTAACAAATACTGGATGCCACTTGCATGGTTTGCAAACCTGGCATCACACGCAAGAAAAGAAGGGCGTGTGAAAGATGATATAGCCTTGCGACTGCTTATGGATGTAAGTGTGTTTAAACATGTCAAGATAATGCATATGCACAATAAAAGCACACTAATTTGTTATACTTTCTTCCTCTTTGTCAGGAGCTGAACAACTACAGGTCAAAATGCAGTATGCTCTTTCACTATGACTGGATCAGCATTCCCTTGGTCTACACACAGGTGAAGATCATCTCACAGATTTTTCATGGGTTTAGCTTACAGTATTAACCTCAGGTCATCTCACTTCTGTTTGGATGCAGGTAGTGACTGTGGCTGTCTACTCCTTCTTTACATTTTGCTTAATTGGGCGGCAGTTTGTGAAACCTGAGAAACCTGAGGAGAAGGTTGTGGACTTGTATGTCCCAATTTTCACCCTACTGGAGTTCTTCTTTTACGCGGGCTGGTTAAAGGTACTATGGGTAGCATGCAAATAGGAAATTTATTTTCTACAAAACTGATTCAATCTCTCTAAAATCAAGGGTGCATTCATTCCTAAAGGTAGGTGAACTTATCATCAACCCATTTGGAGAAGACGACGATGATTTTGAAACCAACCAACTCATAGATAGAAACATTCAGGTCAGTAAATTGATAAATACCCTGCTGCATTTCAAAGGACACATGTTTGATCATAACCACTCATGGAAATTGTTTATTTTATACAGGTTTCTATGCTAGCTGTAGATGACATGCATCAAAATCTTCCTCCTCTTGAGAAGGACAAATACTGGGTGGATAATGGTCCTTCATATCCACTAGCTACTATGAAACCTGTCTTCATGGGTTCTACACATGACATGAGGTGGGTAACTGAAACCTATTTAAAATTCATAAATACTTCAAATTTGTAAATATCAAATGGGCAGAATGGTATGTAGGGAAAAACATAAAAAAAATCACGTGAAGTCGGTTGGTAACTTAACTTGCTGTGGAATAATCAAATGGATTGCCAAGTTGTTTAACTGTAAATGTTAACTGTTATCAAACCCAATAAATTAGTAGGTTCTTAGTGAGCGATTAAATAAAGTCATGTTAAACAAAAACAGGTACTGAAGAGCAGCTTTCAGCAACTGGAAACTGATATATGATATGAAACCACTGTTGTCAGTATTTATGCATCAAATCCTTGAAAATATGATTTACTAAAAGTCTTCTTACATTATTGACTTTTGTAATTCTATATTTATCAGGATACTTGAAGATGATAATGAGGAATCTGTACCAACCCCTAAGACACAAATGCTTGCCATCAACGTGTGGCCAACTACACACAAAGTAAAAAAGCAAAAGAGCAAGAGCTTGCAGCAGTTATGTCTTTGCTGCAGGTCTATGTGTAAGGGAGAGCACTTTAGACACGATCAGCCTTCCAGGACCTTCCAATCACCACAGCAACAGACCATGACCATTCAACAAGTCCGCCAGGAAAAACTCTTGGGGTCATCTGAAACTACAGGACCAGCAAACCTTGACCCATAGATAAATCTGCTCAGATTTGACTTGTCGCACATTATGTACTTGGCTTGCAACAATATTTCAACCGTCGTCCCTTCTTGCACTTTTGACAAATATACACTACTGTTCAAAAGTTCTAGGTCAGTAAGATTTTTTAAAAGAATCAATTCATTTATTCATCAATGATCCATTAAATTGCATAAAAGTAACAGTAAAGAGATGTTAGAACAAACATTTTCACTAAAATATCAATCTTTCAACATTGATATTTCTTTAGTACCATTAATGGTGAAACCTAAGCTTCAACATCACAAGCAAATTATAAATCAAAAAGTTATAAACAGAAAACTTATTTTAAATTGTAATGATCAGCCTTGCAGTGAGCATGAATAACTTCATTTAAAAAAAAAACTTTTAAAACCCTTAAGGTTTAACAATTATGTACTTCGACTTTTCCAGTGTTAAATTAACAACTTTTATCAAAGTAAATTTATAAAGCCCTGCCCTAACCACACAGCAACAGTGTCTGCCCACATCCAGTGGATTCCACACACAAGATGTGGGCCAACAACATTGCTGTCTGGTTGATAATTACAGCTTCAAATTTTAAATGTGTAAATTAACCTAGGTAAATAAATGTATTTTCAATCCTAAAAGTAGTGGAGTTCTTTCTTGAATTCAGAATATTTTGAAGTTGAGCAGATCTAATAAAACACACAAAAAAAAGCTAGAAGTTTTTTTACTCTGCAAGGCCTGCCAATCACAGTATGCATGTGGTAAACTACTAAACAATTTGGATAATCAAGAAATGTACACAAGTATTGCAGACTACTTTCAAACAGTAAATTTAAAAGAACACATTCAACACTTGTGGTTTTTCTAGGAGTTTACAACCAGTTAATGCAGTACAAGGCTAGCTGCTTAACTTTCTCAATCCTCCTTTTAATAAAATGCAAGATGAGTCATTTTACTTGCCATGTCAATATACGCCAGCAAAAATTGCAAGATATCATTAGGGACCGAGTCTCCTCTTGGCAAAGACAAAACTGTGTTGCATGAAATGACAACAGCAGAGACATGCAGAGTTGGGAGATTCTCTTTAATGGTCGTATCAAACAGAGCTGTACATTTATTTGCCTTTCTTGGCTTTAATCTTCCTCAGGTAAAACTCCAGTTCTTTGCCCTCGATGATGTAGCCATCAGCCCTGCCACACTGTCCTGGTCTTGAGGCAATGCAGGCTGCAGAGAAACAAGCTTAGGTTAAATACTTAAACTGAAGGGTAGTGTTGGTGCAGTCAACTTATTTCAATGGGTATCAGAAATGGTATGAACCTCAGCACTGTTGTCTCAGTAGCAGAACTGGTTAAAGTTTCATCATGATCACACATAAGTATCACTTGAAGACCTTTTAACAAAACTTACCAAGAAGCTTCCCCTGCAAGAACTGCTCCTCCAACAGAGGACTGATTTTGCTGGTCTTTCTGCGCACGTCAAACTTCTTTTGGACCTTTTTCGACCTCTTTTTGTTCAGGATCTCCTCTTCCTCAGGGGTCTGGATACACAAATCAAACACAATTAGAATTATGCTGATACGTTGTGCATTTTAATATTAAAGAGGGTTTATGAACTACAAGCCTTCCTCAGAATCTAATACTGCATCACTCTCTTTCAGTAGCAGAACTGACAAATGTTATCATCAAAGAAAGACAATCACTTAAAAAAAAAAACTGAATTAAGAAATTTGATTGGATTTACCAGCTTGGCACCCTTCTTCCTGCCAAGTGGGAGGGCGTAGTGAGACTCATACCACTGTCTGTAAGGAGTGCTGTCCACAAGGACCACACAGTTCTTCACCAGGGTCTTGGTTCTCACCAGCTCATTGTTTGAGGCATTGTAGACCACATCAATGATCCTGGTTTTGCGGGTACAGCCTAAAAATGTCATTAAAAACATTAAAACAGCCTGAAACTAAACGCCCAACAAAAATGAAAGACTAAATTGATCTTTCTCAGAGTTAGAACAATGTTATCCATCATAAACATTCAGTAGCAGAACTGGACAGTTTATCTTCATTGAAAGAGCTACACCTGTTTAAGCAGCACCACACGCTTAGGCTATACACTTACATTCTGAGCCCCATGAGAAGTTGCCCACATCAAGCCTCAAGGCACGGTATTTCTTGTTCCCACCACGGACTCTTATTGTGTGAATGCGGCGAGGTCCAATCTATGAAGAGGCACAAAAATATGTTGAAATAAAAGTAACAAAGATCCATGAAAACATACTTTGAGTTCAGCTATGTGTCAGAGTAACTATGACTAATCCTAACATCGGAAGGTCAAAGACTTTGACCAAAACGGCCAAAAATGACCAACCTAAGGACGTGTTTACATCATTCACATTGGCATGAAGAGATACTTTCTGATAGTAACACATATTTAAGCTAGGTTTACCTTGGTGTTTGCAGGAGGACGCCCGAGCTCATATTTCCTTTTCTTGTGGACGGGCTTGCGTTTGCCACCGGTTTTACGGCGTTTGTGCCAGTTGTCCCTTGAGATACCTTAAGTGGAAAGAGATTAAGATGGATTACAAACAAATTCAAGAAATCAGAAATCACTTCTATCGCACGCATGAGTGTTCAGTTCTCCAAGGTGTTATCCGCATGTAAAATCGGATTCCGCAATTGGATTCATCATGTACACTCAAGTTTAAAAGTAAAACTAAAACAGGAAGCTGAATTCTTTTCAATTACGGACCCTCATGTCGTTGCACACCTGTATGACTTTCTTCACAGAACACAACTTGGTCATCCTGCCTAAAAATCCCCTTTCGTGCTCTATGGAAGAAATACAGGCTTGTAATAACGTAATAGAATACGGTAGGTTTCATTTTTTGCTTAACTGCGCCCTTTAAGAACACAATCTGGTGATCTCAAAAACTACAGTCAAAAGGCACATAATATTAGCAGTAAGCTAACAGCTTGGGCGTCTTTAGCTCTAACTTAACTACCCACCAAAATAACGTAGGTAAAAGCGGCATCCCATTAAGACGGGCAATATGAAGAAAACGACATCTAGTTAAGATTTACAAAATAACGTTACCCAAATCTAACTTTCAGGTCACGTTAGAGGACCATGCAGCCTCCAGTGATTGAACACATGCATCTTCTGACCGTTTAGCCTGTCTTGTTAACTGGTTTCTCAACTAAATGTTACTTTGAAAAACGAAGATCCTTTATCAAAGAATAAATCCGCATTGTACAAGTCTCGGCATAGAACTACAACCTTAACTACACCCTAAACCCAGGTTGAGAGAATATTCCGAACGAGCGCAGCCATCTTGTGCAATGGCTCCAGTCACTTTCCTGTATTTTCTCGCTAAAATATCTCAACCAAAAGCATTGCATTGTCTAATTTGCGCCTGTATTGCTTTAAATCTACCTTTGTGATTTAGCAGAGAACGAGTTTAGACAAAAGCATAATCGGATAGATCAGATGATGACGGATTGTCCCAGCGATGAGAATCTGAAAACACGTACCCATTCTCAGGCGCCGGCTAGAAAGAGGGTTAGCAAAGGCTCATGGGCGGGTTTCAAGCAAACACATATCGCGAGAAATACTGGAGAAATCGCGAGAGTAGCTCTTTGGGTTCAATCGAAAAACACTTGACTGCCACCACGCGTTAGTAGGCCATAACTCCGAGCATTTCTCGTGTTTTTATACATAGAAACATAATTTATAACCATGCTCTACATATATATTTTCTCACTAATTTGCTGCACTCAAGGTCATAGAACTACTGGACTTATGCAGTGAATCAGGCGTGCAACATGGTGTAATACTATTTCGCTAAATCATGTGTTTTACTTAGTCTACATGAAAGTTTGTTTTTATTGAACAAATTGTTACAATAATTTTATTGAACACATTGGAAACAACATCATATCCTTTTGCATTCGATCAGTAGGATTAAGTGCAAAAAAAAAAAAAATTATTTCTTGTAAATCCTATATATTCTACCATAAGTCTTATTTTGTACAGGAAATAAACTTAACTTGTGAAATATACCAAACCTAGGTTTCACTCTTAAGTATTTATATTTGTGTATATAAAAGTATTTGTATGTATCTGTTTTTGCAAACAATCATAAGCAATGTTCTTTTGAGAAGAGTAGCCTATGAAAATATGTCAGTAACGGATGTCTGGCCTTGAAACAACATTCTCTTTACTAAACATTGATGGCTTGAACACATGGTGACTTTTAGTAAATATATGGGGACAAAGCTAATGAACACATAGTGTCAGAATTAGGATTTTTAATAAAGTTAGTCAACTTTTTTTTCCTAAAAGTTTTAGGCTTTATATTTACATTTAGCCAAAGCTTTTATCCTAAGCAACTTACAATTGCTATATATGTCAGAGGTCGCACGCCTCTGGAGCAACTAGGGGTTAAGTGTCTTGCTCAGGGACACATTGGTGTCTCACAGTGGATTCGAACCCGCGGCTCTCACACCAAAGGCATGTGTCTTACTCTTATCCACTGTGCCATCCCCCACCCCTACTAAAACTACTAAGTAAACTTCTTAGTAAAACTAAGAAATTTGATTCTGGACTATTTCATCTTTCAAATATGACATTTCTCATGTGAGCATCTGTCAGATGTTCAGACTTCAATTGAAGCACAAGCTGTTCTGTTGGATCATGGCGTTCTTAAAGTTCATGTAGCTTCAGTGCTGCTGTCAGTAAAGCAAAAGGGGGACATTACAAAATAAAATATTTTTTTCAGTTCAATATTTAAAATTGTTATACTGGTAAATATGTTTTGTAAAAAAATAATAATATTTATATTACATAAGAAAATACAAAATCCTACATCGAAATTGTCATGAGTGGTCACTGTCGATTTTCCCACAATTTCAATGTTTAATTAATAAGCTTGAAAGAACTGCAAACCAGGAGTTGTTTATAACATATTTATTTATACTGTACAGATGTAATTGGCAAAAGTGTAGACATGGTCATGTGCACGGTGCTACAGTTAATTTATGCCAAAACCCTGCTGTGTAAAATTAGTAAACATGGCAAAATCAGGTCACTCCTCCCAAGGGCTCATGTCTGTGTCAATAGCCACACAGTTATATGCAGCATAGCGAAGCTTCTCTTCACAAACTTTAGCACTGTGGATTAAACACATTTAAAATGCAGTCAAAAAAGGAAATAACTTTTTATTCAGTTATTGCGAAATCATCAACTATTATATTACATAAACACACCTTGGGTATTTGGGTAGATAAAGGGTACTGGAACATGTGGAAGATTGAGGAAGTGCATCTGTGGTTTCGGACCTTGAAAAAAAAATGCACTTGTTTATTCAGATCACAACCTAAACATTACCTAAATGAACATCTCTTGTTCTTTTTTTTACTATTTACCCTTGTTTGTCTGGGAAGATGTAAATTGGAGCAGGAAGACGACTTCTGCCAGTCACAAACCTCAAAAACCTGCTACGATCCTCTGGCAAAAGTGTAAATAAATCAACATGAGAAATGTAAGTACTTTTGCAAATTACTAGAAACAGTTGTTTCACGCACGATAAGGAATCTTACTAACCATTGGTGAAGTTCATAAGGGCTTCCCATAAGTACTGCACTCGGACATCTGTTTGTTCCAAGTCCTCATAACGTGCTGATAGAAAATAATATATAAATATATATATATATAAAATGCAAGTAATTTAATGTAATATATAAGAAAATTTCCATTACATTAACAAACATTTGATAAAATTCTAGCAAAACACTCAATTCAGATTCAATATAAAACTTGGGTCCTGAAGTAAAACTAGTTGTGAATGATTGCTGTACAGAGCTGTAATACTTTCATCCAATATTCGGTTCAGTGCCTTCGAGAATTCATGCTGAGGCAGAGAATATCAATTATTTAATGCTCATGTCAGCTGCTGTATGACTCACTGAGGCGTTTAAGGGCCTCCACTGTGATCTCTGGGTCTCCACACACTTTCTTCTCCACTTCCTGCCATGTCAGGAGATCGAGCACAGCTTGCGGCACCACTTTCACCAGTCCTGCCTGCATGGCAGCTACCTGTAATAGTGCAGGATCACAGCTTGGATTTAATGGACTGATGGACAAACATATGCTTAGTACGTCCTCAAAAAGGATTTTGTTTTTTTTTCTGTTAATTCTAAATGCAATAGTTTAAACAGACTTTTTCTTTCTCTTCTTTTTACCTGTTCCCGGCTCTCTTCTAGTCTCGATTTCTGTACTAGGCGTATGAACTCCATGCGATCCTCATACCGGACCACCACTCCACTTCCTCCTGGAATCAGCTCCACCAGCCGCCCGTCACTCAGGGGTGTGGTGTACACGAGCTCCTGGCCGAACTTAAAGTCAAATGTGTCCATGTCCATATGCTCCATAGCCTCCAACAACTTCACCTAAGAAACAGCATCAGTTCAGTCAGTTCCATTGATTCCAGTAGTCAGCACCAAGATGCCAAGAAAAGACTGCAGGAGAGATTTATGGGCTTCTTACCAGCACTGAATCTACTGCAGGAAAATCTTTCGTCCAGCTGACTGTTTCTCCAATCAGCTGCTTCCACACCAGCCCTGGCAAAGCCAGAACCTAAAGAATAAATGTTATGAAATCCCTTTGTCTACCAAATGACCAAGGAAAGCTAACTTTAAATGAATACTAAGGTCCCACTGCAATTACACAACAAAACTGACCAGAAAGTCTTTTCCACGAAGAGCTGCGCCCATTAGTTGCCCAATCCACTCAAACTTGTGGAATTCTCTGCATGAAGGATTTGGCACATAGAAGTCTCTGGCCTCTCCAGCTCCCTAATCCAAAAACAGTTTCATCTTTATATAAAGAGAGGTTCATAACTACCTTGTCAGTTACATTAGAGTCAACTACATTGCAATGGAATACAGCAGGGTAAAAAAATAATTAAAACAATACATTTATGTATGATTTTACAGAAAGAAAAGGACAGTGCATGCAATAACTTGTTTGTTACTTGGTTGGAGGTTCGAGTGAAGAATGGAAGTGGTACGGGGCACTCCGATGAGCTGGGACAAAGCTCTTCCGACATGTCTGCCAGGCTGTCTCGAAATCCACCGCCTGCTAGAAAGAATTCTCAGGTGAGGATACTGTTTTATTTCATGTGAAATAAGTTTATCACTCTATGACCTTGATCGATGATGCCTTCTGCAATGAATTTACACTCCCACCACTGGTCATATCGTGCTGGCCACCTGTAATATAGAAGAAGTTATATATAGTTATATATATATATATATATATATATATGTATATTTGTGTGTATAAAGTATAATTAAGTGATTGTTTATTAGAATTAGTATTTTTTGGAGCATTTTGATCATTTAAAAACATTAAATACAGTAAATTCCAGTAACTTCTGTGATTTCACCAGATATAGAAAGAAAGAGAGAGAGAGACTACCTGTAGTCCAGAGTTTTTTCATACTTGTCAGACGGCTTCAGACCCTCATACACCTACATAATGACAATAAAATTATAAACATTACTATTCAAAAGACTGGGGTGTCTTTTGATCTCTGTACGATATTTAAGTCTCTTATTCTCACCAAGGCTGCATTTGTTTGATTAAAAATACAGTACAAATGGTAGTATTGTAAACATTGTATAACAATACAACAAAAATAACTGTTTTCTATTTCAATATATTAAAAAAAGCTATGCAGCTATTTCTGTAATGGCGAAGCTGAATTTTCAGCATCATTTCTCCAGTCTTCAGTGTCACATGATCCTTCAGAAATCATTCTAATATGATGATTCTCTGCTCAAGAAACATTTCTAATTCCTGTCAATGTTGAAAATAGCTGTTTAATACTTTTGTGGAAACAATTTTTCATGAATATTTGATGAATAGAATGTTCAAACGCACAGCATTTATTTGAAAGAAATCTTTAGTGACATTTTAAAAGGGTTTTGCTGAATGCAGCACTCGTTTCTTAAAAAACAAAAACGGTAGTATATAAGCAAGGCAAACACAGAACAAATACATTTTGTACATATATTGGCACGTTTTGTGGACTACCTGAGTGAAGACAGCATTTTTACACGTGGAGTCCAGAGTGGGGTTGTCACGGTGTTCCATAGCAAGGCGACGGTTGATGTAAAGGCGGGGCATGAAGTTAGGCTTACTGGTCTCGGAGTCCTTCAGGCACTGGGTGATGAGGGCAGAGCGACGCTTGGACAACAGCAGAAACTGCTTTATGCACTACAGAACAGCAAAAAGTTTGAGGAAAGAGTTAAAGAACAGTTTGGCATGGGTTGTGCGATATGCTAATATTAGATTGTGAGTATTTAAAATGTCTCCAACATTTGTCTCATGCTGCACATTTTATCGGTTACAGCTTTTTTTGATTATCATCTCGTTTTTTCATCATCACGAAAGTTTATTATTTGCATGCGATTTAAAACCTTGCCCGTTTAAACTTCTGATATACAAACGAGACACACTTGTCTTAGAAAAGAGTACAAACTTTGATCTGGTTGAATGTTCCAAGGCTGTAGTCCCATGCAGGCACCATATGTGGCAATAGACTGTCCAGGAGTGTGATGAACCTAGACACATAAAAAAAAAAAAACAATACTGAGAGTTGACAAAAGCTCACATTTAGGCCTTACTAAATCACATATTGCTGGGTGTTACCTCTGAATGACCAGAGCACGGCGATAGAGGACATCAGGAGGGGTGCCCTCCAATCTCGGGTAGCGCACTAGGTTAGGAGACTGGAACACATCTGCGTTGAGGCCCAAGTCACGCTCGCAAGATGATTTGATCTTTAGACCCCTGATCCGTACATCAATTCCCTCATCTACGGCAAAATATCATGACAAGAAATATTTAGGAATCGAGATGAACAGTAATGAGTCTGGCTTTGTCTTTCAGATGACAGCATGTCATGTAAGATTAATCTTACCTCTGCATTCCTCAATCCTGATCTCTATGACAGGCAAATGTGATGTCATGTCCTCCAGAACACAAACCTCTCCTATTAAGTTGCTATGAGAGAAATAAAGCCATACTGTTGCAATATTCAAAACTGTATATATCTTCTACATATTTTTAACTTGAAAATGATGCTACTAATATAGCATGAGCATATACTGTACATATAAAATGATAACTGGCCCCAAAAAGTGGACTTTTAAACCACACATAAAATATATGAAAGTTGAATTAGATAACAAAAAGACATTTAAGAAAAATTAAAATATCCCAAGCACACTTTCCAAACAAAACATTGCACCAAAAACGTTTGGTAGGCTTTAAATAATAAAAATTACTTACTCATCTATTGTTACATCACTGTATTTCTTGAGATTATCTCCCTCTCCACCATATACAGTCACTCTTTTGGGCATGTAGTTATCATCTGTTGAGTCCACTGTTAATATCAGTTTGCTAAAGGAAGAGAAAATAAAATAATTTATGTTTTTATGTTCAGAGTTTATAATCGGACTCAAATACATTCAGATCAAATATGATGTTTACAAACACATGACATGATGTTCAAATACAATAAAAATCAGATTCTTGGAATACGATTAGATCGGATTTCATATGATGTAGACACACCGAATACTGACAACATGGTCTGAGCAAACTCTGATTTCAGACAGTCAGTGTCAAAGGTTCAAATTTGATAACCAAACCAGGTTTGAGTGCATTGTGAACAAAGTCCATGATAATTAGAGTGACTAGCAAATCAGCCATGACTTAGGCCCAGTCCACACCACTGCGTTTTCGTTTAAAAACGGAGAAGTAAAACGAATACGATCACCGTCCACACCAGCGTTTTATTTGCGTATTAGAAATGATCTCCGTCCACATTAAAACGACTGAAAACGCGGATCACGTGACCATTCACCAACACTAGGCATGCGCGTGCCAAACAGTGAATGACGAATCAGGGAAGGATACGTCATGACTGATACACCCAATCATAGAGCCGAGCGTCAGCCTCTGCGTCAGCGTTTCTGAAGTCCTCCGTTTTGTCTCGTCTACACTAAAACACCCTCCGGAGATTCAAAACGCAAAATGCAGCTGCAGCGTTTCTAAACTTCTCCGTTTTAGGTCTTCGTTTTTCCCGTTTTAGTGTGGACGGGAGGTGCAAACGTAGCAAAAGGTCTCCGTTTTTAAACGAAAACGCAGTAGTGTGGACGGGGCCTTACTTGACCACAGTGCCTCTCTTCATGTGCAGACGGATCCAGTGCTGTCCCTGCATGCCATCGCTCTCCCAGAATGTCTCAGTGTCTCCATCTGTCAGGCAGCTTGCACCACCACTGGGGTCCTCCTTCAAACATAAAAACTCATTTACTACTAGTACTACTACTTAGAACTCGACAACAACATCTGATATGTTCACTCACAGCACTCTGCCCTCCACTATTACACAAAATGATACTTAGCCCTCACATACCGAACTAGAAGACACATCAATGCTGGTCACGCATTGCTTCACACTGCCAAGATTCTCATCTTCTTTCCCAATGTGGTCATAAAAGTAGTGTACAAGGTCCTCATCACATTCAAACATCCATGTAGGAGGGACATACCTTGAAGACAGAGATTGCATAAAGTCCCTCACAGAATTAGGGCACATCTGTGTCAATAACATGATGTATGGATCTACTCATTTATTCAATTATTTTAGTTTTTCTAAAAATTTTACTTGAATACACCTCAAAAGTACAAAAGTTTCTACAAAAGTATGTTTTTAATTTTCTAAAATAGCATATGAAGAAAAAAGGCTCATTAAAAAAATTATATATATATATATATATAAAAACACACACACACACACACACACACACACACACACACACACACACACACACACACACACACACATATTTTTGGGCATATATTTGATTACTCCTATAAATATTTGGACAAAACTTCTTAACTGCTTGCTTATTATTATTATTAGAAAATATTAATTAGACTAAAACAGGAAATATCACAGAGAGGTTTGTTTAATTATATTATAGAGAATTGTTTTGCCATTTTAAAATATTTTGTGTCAGAGCATCAATTCACCTCAGCTTTTGAACAGCTGCCTCGTCCGGCTCGGCAACCCTGGGTTTGGCACCCATGTGTAAGGAGTTTTCCACATCCACCACCTGCTCCCACCTACAAAGCCATTAAGGAAAAATGCTGGTTATTTATATATCTGTTGAATCATCAGATTTTTTTTTTATTTTATTTTTTTTACTATCAACAGTTTTATATGTTCACACATGTATTTCAGTCAATTCAAGTACTGAGCCGCAACTAAACTGAATATGCCAGACTTCCAAGTTAAATTTGAATGGCAGCTTATTTTATAATAGTTGATTGAAGTGTTACTTTAAAGTCTCTTTTGACCACTAAGGCTAATTTTTTGTTGATAAAATAAACAGTAACATTGTGAAATATTATTACAAATACAACCAATTATCTTTAAATAATTAAATGTACTTTTGAATGTCAAAATTGTGCTCACAATTTGAAGATTCAAAGTGTAAGTTTACATGGATCAGGGAAAGAGAGAATGTTGGACATGTAAAAATGTACAAACCTGCTACAAGGCTTGTGGTCATAGCCAAAGAGCTGCTGTTGGCGGCTGATGGTTTCGGGAGATTCCACAGGCACAAGTCGGTCTCCACCTTCTGTGTGTTTACACACCAGGATCCAGCCCTCCTCTATATCCAGACCAGCACAATACTCCTCCAGCTGCTCCTGTGATGGACAGAGCACTCAAACAATCAGAGGGACAAACAAAACAGGCTGACTCTCATTTGAATGTCCATTGAGCTGAAGAGTGGAAGATTCCGGGAGCCACACCAACAGATTACAAGCAGTGACGTCATGAACCAGGAAGCCCCGTGTATGCTGATATCAATAATGATACAGCAGATCAATAAGAATAACGTCTGACACCAGTTCCAGGCAACACCTAATAATTCATATAAATGTTCTAACGTTACCTTGCTTATTTTGACCCACAGGCCATGGCCGTTGCAGTACTCCTCCCCTGTTGTCCGTATACATGTCGATTTCTTGGGCTCGATGTTGCACTTGCATGATTTCTTGTGTGGCGCCTGATGCGGGCTCTCCCTCACCGACACAACGCTTTTGCCCCCCGAGTTGCCAGCTGTTGACGAGGACGCGGAAACGGAGCCCGACGACGAATCCTTACAGATTTTGTAGCAAACCTCTTTCGGCACGTAACACAGGGACTCCGGCAGATGTTCACTCTTTCGGAAACATTCAATGCATTTGTTTAAAAAGCGTATTCTCCCCAGGAGGATGTTGGAGTTGACGTCCGGAGACATTCCCTCCTCAAGTTTGAGTGCGCTAGCCGAAAAGCTATCTCTGAGGATGTGTCAAAACTGAGCAGTTCCGCCGTCAGCAAGCATTACACTCGCATATGCTTGTCATATTTTTGGTTACCTGTCTCCCCACTTTTATTGAGATCCGATGTAATAAACGAACAGTACGACAGAAGACTAGATGCAGTTAAGCATTTTTACTAGCGCCAAAGCTACGTTTACTGGCATCTGTCAAGACAGCTATGTCACCGGTCTAAAGGGCGACCCGCCCATGTGTGTGTTTACGTCCCCCCTAATGGAAAGACTGACTCCACTCATTTTGGTTTATTATTTTTCTTATTCATTTAAAGTCATAACATTTTAAAACCTACCTTTTAAATAAGCATTAGGATTATTTAAATAATTTAATTAAGATTGGCTGGTGTCTCATTCTATCCAATCCCTCTATACATGGTATTTACATACAATTGTATTTATCTCATTAAAACAACTTTATTTATCAAGTATATGAATAAATTAATTGATGACTTGATGTCGTATTAAATACAGAAAAGATGGTTGAAGGTTATTTCTTTAACATAATATTAATACTATAATTGAGGACACGATTTTCCCCAGTTTCAATAATAGTCTTAAGGATTAAAAAATCTTCATAAAAACATCAAATATTTTTATCATCTTTGAGGTTTTATAACAAAAGTAGGGCAAAAGTCACTAGAGCGACGGTGCTTTATCACGTGATAAAACAGAGGTCGTTGATTGGTTGGCACTTCATGATTTTGTTTGGTGGACATTGTAAGGGCATTGAAGGATCTGAGCTGCTGCAGCTGAGAAATAGTGATGCTTTTTAACAAGGTATATACACGTATTTCTCTTGACGTATTTGCGAACAGTTTTGTAACTATTTTGCATATGAATGCCATTTTATTCGTTTCAAGTCTAATTATCTGGTGAATTTGAGAGCTAGCTAACGTTAGCCTAACGCAAGGCTGATAGATAAGCTTAGCTGAATTCGACGAACAGCTGCTAACTTAACTACGCAGTTAAGAGATAATATCATTACATCTGGGATAATGAAGTTTTCACAAATGTGATAAGTCTATTAATTAATGTGATTTTTTATTGTTTGTTGCTCTTCTCCTGCTCGTAGTTTCCCTTGGATTTTTGTAATCTTGACTATAATCAAAGTGCCTGGCATACTGTAACGTTACTGATTAAAATGCAATTCTATTGTATAGGTTAAATTGTGGATTATTTGTATGACGTAAATTTACCGTGGTATAACTTAAAATTGTCAGGTCAGTGCAGACATTTGTAATGACCTATATTTAATCATTGTTCAACAGGTTTTGAGGGCAGGTGTTCGGGCTGGACTCAGATTTCAGAGTTCTGGCCCTCAAGCTAGTGCCAAAGCAGCGACTGGCAGCTTGAATGGCGGCTTCAGCTTTGGTATGTATGATCATAATGTTCTTTCTGCTCACTCTGTTTTCACAAATGTCAAGGCACCATTACACCATCTCAACACTATTCCTCAAATTTAACAGAATTAACTGACCAGCAGAAAGAGTTCCAGGAGGTAGCAAGAAAGTTTGCGCGAGAGGAGATTGTCCCAGCTGCCCCATCCTATGATAGAAGTGGTGAAGTAAGTTATTTAAGTCTATCTTTCCACCACAATACATATTATGATTTGCAAAAATTGTAATCTGTGATTTCCTCCTGGTAGTATCCAGTTCCTCTCATTAAGAGAGCATGGGAGCTGGGTCTAATGAATGGACATATTCCTGAGGACTGTGGTAGGTACTTTAAGGTCCTAGCATTATTGAGTGACCTATGCCCAAAATTATCATTCTGTCATCATTTACTCGCCTTCATGTCATTCCAAATCCAAACCAAACAAAACAGTTTTTGCTATTTCAATGCAGTTATACCATATATCATAAAGTAGTCCATATGTCTAAAGCCATATGAACACTTTGTGTAAAGAACATCCTGACATTTAAGATGAAATTAGCTGAAATGCATCCAGAAAGTCAAACGGAACCCGTTTTATATTACTTTTATGGCAGGGGTTTTCATAGTGGTATTTGGGGATGCTAGGGGGTCTCTGAAATTTTAAAATAAGCAATTGATTGAATAAATAAATGCACATTACAGTACTATGAGTAGATTTTTAATAATGTAACTTAATAGAAACAAAACATTTTCCAGATAATATTTTTACATTATTAAAAAAATATATTTCATATTACAAATTAAGTATCCAAGAAACTATATAGATGCCTTTTAAATCTTAGGATGGGTGTCCCTTGCTTGAGGATGAAAATATTTGGGGGTCCAAGGCATCTACCCCTGCTTTTATAGACCTTGGCAGCCTCAGGCCTCCTTTTTTATATAAAAGTGAAATACCTAGGTTGTTCTTTAATTTAAGTCTGAGGAGTTTGGATCAACATGAGGACAACTATTCTTTTAATTCTGACCATGTTGGATATTGCAATATGTTCCAGGTGGAATGGGTCTGGGCATATTTGATGCCTGTCTCATCACAGAGGAGCTGGCCTTTGGTTGCACTGGTGTACAGACAGCCATTGAGGCAAACTCTCTGGGAGTAAGTAAAATAGGACCTTATTTTTGAGTGTGATTTGATTAATTTTATTATATTATAATATTATATTATTAAATTAATTATATAAATAGTAATATTTCCCATGCAGCAAATGCCAGTTATAATTGCTGGTAATGATGCCCAGAAGAAGAAATATTTGGGCAGAATGACAGAAGAACCTCTAATGTGTGTAAGTTTATCATAATGTTTCTAATCATCAATATTTATGAAGCTTTCCCATAGCAATATTAAGTACATAGATACACGCTTTTGCATGTGACCGTGTTGACAGGCGTACTGTGTGACGGAGCCGGGAGCAGGCTCTGATGTGGCTGCGATAAAGACCCGGGCTGTGAAGAAAGGAGACGAGTATGTGGTCAATGGTCAGAAAATGTGGATCACCAATGGAGGAAAAGCGAACTGGTAGGTGAACTGCTTTAGATTCATAACTGTTTTTGAGTCAATTATAAACCTTTTTGTTTGCATTTAAAGGTACTTCCTGCTGGCCCGCACAGATTCTGATCCCAAATGTCCTGCTAGCAAGGCTTTCACAGGCTTTATTGTTGAAGCTGACACCCCAGGAGTCCATCCTGGCAGAAAGGTAAGTGCTGCTGACAACCGCAGTATGACAATAATTTTTAAAGTTTTGGGTGAACTAACCCTATAAACACTATTAATACCACTTTGAGATTTTGCACTATTTGCTTATGTCTACATTCTCCTGTTTAACAGGAACTGAACATGGGCCAGAGATGCTCAGACACCAGGGGCATCACGTTTGAGGATGTAAGAATCCCAAAGGAGAATGTTTTGATTGGAGAAGGAGCTGGCTTCAAGATTGCCATGGGTGCCTTTGACAAGACCAGACCACCAGTTAGTGTCCTTTTGCAGATATTATTGGACTTCTAACAAATTGCATTTTGCTTATTCATAATGCCATGTTAACCACATCTTGATGCTTTTTAGGTGGCTGCTGGTGCCGTGGGACTTGCACAAAGAGCATTGGAAGAGGCCACAAAGTATGCTTTGGAAAGAAAGACTTTTGGCAAATTTATTGCTGAGGTAGGAATATGTTTGACAACCTCAACTGATACTATGAAGTTAATACAGTAAATTGTAAAATAAATCTACTTAATTCTTTGGTATGAATAAACTGCTTCTGTTTTCTGACCCCCAGCACCAGGCAGTGTCATTCCTTCTGGCTGAAATGGCCATGAAAGTGGAGCTTGCCAGGATGGCCTATCAGAGAGCAGCTTGGGAAGTGGATGAGGGCCGCAGGAACACCTACTATGCTTCGATTGCCAAGGCTTTTGCTGGAGATATTGCAAACCAGTGTGCCACTGACGCCGTCCAGATCTTTGGTGGGAACGGTTTCAATACCGAATATCCTGTGGAGAAGCTGATGAGGGATGCTAAGATTTACCAGGTAAGGATTGTAGACCTTTATTAATTTGTTAATTTCTGAAGATGCTAAAATTTGATTAATGGCTTATTGTCTGAATCCACAGATTTACGAAGGGACTGCTCAAATCCAAAGGCTCATCATCTCAAGAGAACATCTTGGGAGATTCAAACAGTGAACATGTAAACTTCCATGCCAGGACTTCCATGCCATGAGTTAATCGTTTGGTTTAGCATCGTTTGCACATGATGATGTATTTGATCAATAGATCTCAGGATTGTATCTAATAGATTGTAAATTGCCTACACAGAACTCACTTTGCCTTATGTCATATCAGCATGCCTTGCCGTCTTTGTGCTTGTAGCGTTAAACAAGTTGATCAAATGTTAAACTGCTTTGCAGAGCTTAACATCAAATATTTCTTCCTAACAAATGTTAAGCTGAACAATGTAACATGGTTACAGAACTTTTTCTGATTTTTTTTTTAACTGATTATGTCCTAAAAATAAAAATATGCTTTGAAAAAGTGTGTCTTTTCATGCCCAAATGATTGTGGCTAGTAGAAGATACTGTGTTATTTACATTTTAATTACAAAATTAAAAAGTGATATTTAGCTGGGTTCTACATTTCTCGTGTGACCTAATGATTTACCCCATAGTGAAAATTTAAGACGTTTTTGTGTAAACAAGTAAAAAAAAAAAACATTACTTGTAAAAAATCAAATTACTTACTATTGCAATATAGATAGATAGATAGGAGTTTTGTTTTGCTATAGAAAAAATGCTTAAAAATAATAAATTGTTTTGTTAACTGCATTTTGCATTTTTTTCTGAATTTTTATAATATTAGAAAAAGGTATGAATCCCACAAATTACTATTTTAAGTTGTATATAAACGTCTACAATTTTGCTAACAGCATTGCAACCTCCTTATAAATAAATAAACTATAAAAACGGATCATAAAACTAGTTCAGCATAATAACAATATATGTTGTTCAGGTTGTGACAATAATCTGGAGAAAAAATGTTAAAGACAACCTATCTTGCTTTCTCTACTTTGTGACAATGACTAAAAATAAACGTCTGTTTAGAAGAAGCGAATGCAGAATCGCATAACGTCACCAGTATGTTTTTTGTCCTTCACGAGCACCCGTAGAAATGGCGAGTAATGTGATGATGTATAATATGTGTGACTGCTGAAGTACGCCTGTAGTCCTCTCTTACATCTTCGCCAGGATGGTAATGTAAACACACACTACTTCGCTTTTATAGTTATTTAATTGGGTTTCAAATGATGTTTCCACCATAAAGAAAGGGCATGCGATTGTGAAGAAAACAGCGCACATTAAAAGACGATTGCAGCATGTCATGTCATCCGCCCAGTCCATTCAGCACAGTTTACAGTTTGAGCTAAAAGGAATGTACCACCAGACTGCAGTTTTTGAGCTAATTATCAAAAAGTGACATATTTTCTTTCAGGGAACCCAGGTTAAAGACGTGATCATTAAACCTGATGCTCCAAACACTCTCTTCCTAGACAAGCATGCAGACTATATTGCAGCCTATGGCTCCAAGAAGGATGATTATGTAAGTTGATGGCTTATGAAATACACACACACACACACACACACACACACACACACACACAATGTTTGCCCTTCAATAAATTAACTAAATTGGATGTTAATTCCCATGAATTTCACTCTGGCTCTTGCAGGAGTACACACTGTCAGAGTACTTGAGAATGAGTGGCATCTACTGGGGTCTGACAGTAATGGACCTGATGGGTCAGCTCTCGCGAATGAACCGTGAGGAGATCATAGACTTCATCAAGTCCTGCCAGCACGACTGTGGAGGCATCAGCGCCAGCATCGGCCACGACCCTCATCTCCTCTATACCCTCAGTGCTGTACAGGTCAGCAGGAATCGGCAAGAAGTTGCCATTGTCTTCTATAGTGTGTGACATATCCAAGGGAAATTTCTTTCAAGTGAAAAAATGTGGGGCGTTGATTTTGTCTATCAGGAATTGATTAGATCGTTGGTTTGCTATTGGATGATCTCATGTGAGTGACAGGTTGTCCTCCCCTCACGCCAGTAAACACATCGTCAGAGAAGAGAAGAGATTTCGCTGCAAGAGGGAGAGGGAGTTATTTTGATTAAATATTACAAGGGCTCATACTTTTTCTTTTTTTTTAAAGAACGAATTGAACAGATTATTTCTAATAAATGCTGCAATATTCCATACAAGGCCACCGTAATGATTAATAAATGGCTGTACAAAAATTACTACACAGAAGTGGAAATTCATGGGGGGAATAATTTATTTATTTATTTATTTATTTAGATCCTGTCCTTGTATGATTGCATTAATGTCATTGATGTGGACAAAGTGGTGGACTATGTTAGAGGACTTCAGCAAGAGGACGGCTCGTTCGCCGGGGACAAATGGGGTGCATTTATATATATATTTTTTTCTGTCTTTAGTTAAATAAGCAACATTTAAATCAATGGTACACGACTACATGAAGGCCTGTTTTTTTTCCTTAACAGGTGAAATAGATACACGGTTTTCCTTTTGTGCGGTTGCAACATTGGCACTACTGGTCTGAATTCTTTTGCATTAAATATTATATTCAATTGCCTTTTATGGTGTTTCCTGCAACCTTTGAGGACCTTTAATGCATATAACAAGACTAATTTCTCTGTAGGGCAAGTTGGATGCTATCAACATGGACAAGGCCGTTGAGTTTGTGCTGTCCTGTATGAACTTTGATGGTGGGTTTGGTTGTAGGCCTGGTTCAGAGTCTCATGCTGGTCAGGTGAGATATTTGTGGTTGTTATGCCCTTTTAGTGTATTTTTAAGTGACGATCTGTCTCTCAGTCATATTTTTCTCATCCTGTTTTCAGATTTACTGCTGCACAGGTTTCTTGTCCGTCACTGGGCAGCTTCATCAAGTAAATGCAGATCTGTTGGGCTGGTGGCTCTGTGAAAGACAGTTGCCATCAGGAGGCCTGAATGGGAGACCAGAGAAGGTAAGATGTTTTGTGATCTAGGTATTCATGAAAAATAACTTAAATTGATATAATATAAAAGTGTTAAAAGAATAAAAACTAAATGGTATTACAGATGAAATGACATTTGTTGTCATATTTTCTATCAATTTTGGAAAGTATGATTTAATCAGATTTTTGACTATCATTATGCTCAGGAAGAGAGCATCTCATCCAGTCATTGTTGTGAGATCATATATATATAGTGTATTATGGTGTAATTGTAAGTGTTTTGTGTCATATTGTATTTTGTATCATCTGTTATTGTTTATTTTCTATAGTTTCTTTAGTCTGGAAATAAAGTTGAATTGAGTACAATTTGTGGTGTTATAAAATTATTAAAATCGAACCTTATAGCCTATTGAAACTAAATAAAAATAATTAAAATATATATATTTTTTAATCAATTAAATTAAATTTATTTGTACACCTTAAAACTAAACTGAAATTGTCCAAATAAATAAACAAAATAGAAAATAATGACATTTTCACAACTATGTCCTAGATACTATATGTTATATCTGAAAGAGCAAATACAACTGTGGCTGATTTTTTTTTTTTTTTTTTTTTTTCCTAATTTCAGCTGCCTGATGTCTGCTACTCCTGGTGGGTTCTTGCGTCTTTGAAGATCATTGGCAGAATTCACTGGATTGACAAATCGAAACTGCGCAATTTTATTCTTGCTTGCCAGGATGAAGAGACCGGAGGGTTCGCTGACAGGCCTGGAGACATGGTAAGCTCTATGGAGTTTGTCACACAGAGATGTTGCATATGCGTAAATATTTTGCTTGTTTTTTCTATAGGACTTACCATTATTTAAACAGATCTTATCAGTCTCTGCAGTTCGTTGTTATGAGTAAAATCTATATTTTTCATTCGTCTTTCTGTCCAGGTGGATCCTTTCCACACACTGTTTGGTGTGGCTGGTCTGTCTTTGCTGGGAGATGAGCAGATCAAACCGGTGAACCCTGTGTTTTGCATGCCCGAGGATGTGCTTCAGAGGATTGGCCTCCAACCAGACTTGCTGAGCTAAGTTAACATTTTCAGCATGGCCGTTTTACACTTCTCCTTCACCTGCACCACTAGCCTTGTTTTAAAACGAGCAAACCATGGAAAGCTCTCATCCACAACTAACGATCGGCTCACCTCTTAGAGGGACCAAGGATTTTAGAAAAACATTGTGTGCTTTTGTTCAGAGATTTATTCTGGTCACCATGTAGCCACAATATTACAGAACTTACGGCTTTCTTTCTTTAAAGATGCTGGTTGAAGAGGTACATCTGATATTATTACAGCTTTCACTGTGTATAGAAACATAACTTTATTTATATGACTAATTCAGCAGGTCATTTTTTTGTATCACAAGCCTTTAGTCAATGAGGGGAGAGATCACTCACTCATCTCTGATGGCTTTTTCAAAGTGAGTGTGCAAAACTACCATTTACATATGTTACATCATACTTTTCATGCATAAGAAAATAATTTAATATCCATATTCTCTTACTGTAGTTTGTTCACACCAGTCGTCAAGGTTTTGTTGGTCATCACATCCCTAAAGCATTGATGAGAACTATTGTGCGACCATTTTAAAAGTTGTGTTTGGTTTGCAACTGATTTGGGAGATAGTTTTGCTGTTGTGGTATGAATGAATTATTCTTTTGTTCTGGTATTGATGCCAGTGTGTGAACATACCTGTGGTGTGGGATGGAATAAATGTGATGTTAATAAAAACTCAACTGATTTTGTTTCATTGGTGTAATTTTGGATAATTGATTGTCAGGTGTTAATCTGTTGATGTTCATCACCCCTAAAGCTTCTGACATAGATTGAGAAGAGATTTCGGTGGCCTGCTGTTACGTGATGTTCCTCAGTAGTGCTTGTACATTTCTTTGCGCACTGTAGGTTAAAAATTTGTATAATCTAAACTAGGGGTGTGCGATATGACGATTTTTAATCGTGGACGATTAAAATGTTTCCACGATCTGCTTTTGAAGAAATATCGTAGTATCGTGTTACAGTGCATTCTATCAGTTCAGTTCTGGCGCCTCCGTCTCTCAACTGTACAACGCGACGTAGCCTACACATGATCACACGTTAAGGAATAGGTACGGGACACTGCAATTCACAAAAGTTCATTATTTGCGTAAGCCTTGCCGGTTAAACATTTAATTCACGCGCTGATGCGCTGTTCTAACGTGCGCTTTCCTGACCGCATACCCCCCGACGCTCACAGGCACTAGAAGTCTGTCAAACAGCGCCTGAATACTGGACTAAGTTATCTCTCGAGTCTTATTATGCTAATACTGTTAAATACACACAATGTTTACATAAACAGGCTATGTCTAAAGTGAAAGCAAACATTTGAGAGAATATCTAATCTAATCTAAACACCTTTCAGCGATTGATTGCCAGTTTTAGTCAATCATGCTTTCAATGTCACACATTTTCTTATGATGTTGTATTTTCTAATATTCAGTTAAAAATAGGATTTTTACACAGTGCTTTTAAATTTGTATTCAGAAAAAAAAATCTCTATAACTTTCAAGTACATGAACACGTAGTTGGAAAAGTGAAGAGGCAATCAATTCAGAGTGTGTGAAATCATCAGGAGAGCAGCAATCTAAAGATCCCTGACTGATATGCAGAAACAAACCCAAGGGCTGTTAGGCTACGCCGAAACCCCACTGGCTCTCATTACAACCTGTTCAGAGTGTGACTGCAAGAGATGTGCCACATGTCACTGCTGTCTCTTGGCACTGTTGCGGTTACACAACACCCTTTACTGCCTCTGTTAGTTTTATAAAGGCATTTGGATCAGTTTTAACACTTAAGAAACCATAACACCAAAAGCATCAGGAACCGTTTTAAATTTAATCTTTTTTTTTTTTCAGGAAAAAAAACATGTAATTCATAAGTCATTTTTGTTACAAAGTAACAAAAACTGGGTATTGATTTTATTAACACACTACAAGTCTAATAAGTTTAAGCATTTGCTCATAAGGCGTTTGGAATAGTGATTCTCAATAAGGCTAACTTTTTTTATTTTAGTTATCAGTTTCTCTCAATTGCTTTGGTACATTTCTCAGATCACAATTGAAATCCTTGCCACTGCTTGTTCAACCTCCACATTACCTTTTGTCACTTTGTGACAATAAAAGCAATTTCCTATTTGCTTAGATACATTCATGCAGTTGATTATGTACAATTTCCTTTTCCTTTTATGTCTCCCTTGTCTAGCTTATGCTACTGTAAGCAATGACGGAAACTTTGTATTTTTCATCTTTGTGATGAATCACTTGCTGTACTATTCCTTGTTTGTAAGTCAATTTGGATAAAGGCCTCTGGGTAGTTGACTAAATGCAATTGTGTTGCTGTATGTAAAAACAAAAAAAACAAATTGTATGTAATGCAAATAAGGATTAGAAAAATCTTAATTTACATCCTACAAAAAACTAAAAATAAATATTACATTAAACTGAACTATATTTGTAATATTACATTAAACTAAAAAAGTACAATAATACAATAAAGTAGATGAGATATAAATCAACTTAGGATCCCCTTCAAAAAAGTCTCTTGGAAAGAGTCAGAAAGGTTTAGAACCACTGGTTTATGTGACAGGGATACAAAGATGTGCTTAAAATGCATTACCCTGTTAGGTTTCTCTATTGATATAAGTTTGCACTGGAGGTAATTCATAGCTAATGTTTACTCACCTGTAAATATTTGGCTTGCTTTATGAATATGAGATTTACTTGATTATGATAAATTAATAAGACACAGTGAAATCAGTACACTTGCCTACATAATCTTCAAACACTGTCTTTTGTTTGAACCATTTTATTCATCCACTAGAGGAAAAAAAACCCCAGCTCTGCATATAATAGTGTTATAATAAGAAAAACAAGCCAACTGGAAAGACATCCCATTAACAACAGGCTCTCTCTCAGACACCTTTTTCAAGGTGTCTGATAAAACAAGTACATATTTTTCATGTCTGTGCTTCTTTTTAATGCCTGGAAACATTGCAGAATGATATTGATGCCTCTATTGATTACATGAATGTAGGGCATTATGCCTATCCGTCCATGAAGTGTGAATCCGATAGTAAAGAATTGAATCTCTCAGAAGATGAGTGAGTTTCATGTAATAGTGTGGAAAGATTTACCAATCAATTGTTTATTCAAGACCCCATAGCCTATAAAACAAGGAACGGATTACTCTTCTTTAGGATGAAGGTTATCATCGTTATCTGACCCGTGTTCTCTGGGTCTTTATGTGCTGTTTATTTAAAGTCAAACAGAAGAACTACAGAATGTTACGTGTCACACTTGAACTCTGAAAGGTCTGACAGAAAGTTAGACACCTTTTCATGCAAACCCCTCTGCTCGTTTTTGCTCACCATATCAGCATTTTGAGAATGATTGTATTCTTTGATGAGCAGATCAAGACCGTGCTTAATGGCTGCTTTAGATATCTGACTTGGGCTATTGTCCATGCCATCTTTATTTTGTAAGCATCTTGACTATGACTTGCAGTCTTGGTCTTGATGCTGTACACCCATAAAACAACAATGGTGTTCAAGCAAAGGGTTCCTCACTCCTGGAGCAGGACTCTTGTGAAGTGACTTTTGGTCGTCTTTGATGCACTTGTTTTGCTCTTCTGTCAAGGGTGAAATGTCTTGGAGTCAAGGAACTGTTCTTCAGATCTGTCTCTGCGATATATGAAGGGTTCTTCGTCAAACTCTTCTGAGGACATCCATCACTTTTATCCTCATCTTTTTCACTGCATTCCCTTAAGAAGATCTCAACATGGGACAATGGGGCTATGGGGCTTTTATGTAATCATTGTTTTTTTACATCCTTATGTGGTGAAATGTAAGTATTAGCGTTGGATTTTTGAGTCAATTTATGCTTTTTGACTTCTTACAGATCTCTTTCACAATCAACAGACGTTTCATCACCCAAACCATCATGCTTCTGGCTAAACAAGCGTTTGGACTTTACTGAGTCACCGCTTTTAGCATTGAAGTCAATATTACCACATGTGTTTTCTTTCTTGGATTCTTTACAAGTTGAAAAGGCAATACTCACTGATCTCAGATGAGCAGTGCAGGCTTCATGACAATATCCGCTTATCAGGTTTATGTCCATCAAGGTCTTTTGAAGCTCTTGTATTTCTTTGTTGATCAAAAACATTGATCTCCTGTGATCTCTGCACAGAATTTCTCACTCATCCACAAACCTTTTCATTTCATAATAGTTTTTGAAGTGTGCTCTCTGTAGATGTTCAATTCTCGATGTGTTCGCTTTTCTCGCTTTCAAAGAACTCATGCCTCAGACAGATTCAACATGTAATGACTGTTCTGGAGCCTTGAGACGTGTGTAATTGTGTTGTACCTTAGGGAACTGTTGGAGACTGTATGTGCCGCAGAGATAGAGGCATATGACATTGACATTGGTTAAAAGGAAATAGTCCATCCAAAAATACTATTCTGTCATTTACTCACCCTTATGTGAGTAAATGATGTTATATATTCTGCTGCTATTTTGAAGGAGGTTGATAACAGATTTTTTTGGTTTCCATCGCCTTCCATTACATGGACAAAAATTGTAAAGTTAGTCAATAGAAACTGAAACTCTTTGGTTATCAACATTCTTCAAAATATCCCATTTTGTGTTCACCAGAAGAAAGAAATGTGCAGGTTGGGAAATACATGAGGGTGAGTAAATGATGACAAAATTTCCATTTTTGGGTTGACTATTCCTTTGAATACTTGAAATATGAATCAAAAGTAAAGCTCTGCGTGAGATTAGCTTTATATGTAGCATGAATGACAATACAAACATGGAGAAAACACTCAACAGACCAAGGGTAATAAAAGGTGTTATTCACAAGGGGGCAGCAAACGTCTATTTTTCATGGGCAAATCAGCATGTAACACACATGTTGTGTTGCTCATATTGAGTCTAACATTTCATTAAAATTATCTAAAATTATTATTAAAAATGACAGCATAAAACAAATGGCGCATCATGCTGTGACACAGACCGAATATGAGTCATAAATCTTTTACTCACCATTTATACAAGCCATTTTAATCATCAGTAATAATCATTCTGAATGCCTCTAATATCCGCCTCAAACTGGCGGTTTGGTTTGCATCTGCAGCACCATCTCCAAGTGTGCAAATCCTGCACTGATGCTTTTCTAGCGCATCTATTTTTTATCATAGTCTACATTGCATAAAATATTCAGATAGGACATTCACTTTTCTGAGCCCAGCCAAGCTACTGATCTCTCACCTAATAGTTGGATGAGCATCCAGGCCAAAGCCTAGAGCCGGTATCAGCAGACACCCGCCTGAATGTCAAGTCATGTATGACCATGACTCATTCCATCCGTCCCGCATCCAAAAACACCGCGTCAAAGCAATCACATCTTAAATGTCTGTTAAATAAGCTGAATAGCTTCTGCTAAAGTATTAAACATGTTTCATCATGTTTTTCATGGTCTAGGTAAGAGGTTTCCTGAGGGTGGTCTTTCAGGACATTGGACAAAATAATCCAAAATTATACAGCAGGGCTAAAAGCTTCCCTTTAAAGGGATAGTTCACCCAAAAATAAAAAGTCTAAGTCTCATGGCCCTCTATCAGAATCCAGAGTTTCAAGAAGATCAGAGAAACTTATTTTTTCCCACCGAAAAAAAACAAAAACGAAAGGGGTACCACTAACTACCGTTTTTTTTTGGGGGGGGGGGGGGGTCGAAATTTGAGTTTCTCTGATCTTCTTGAAACTCTGGATTCTGATAGAGGGCCATGAGACTTAGACCTGAGTGCAAAAATGGAGTCTCTAGACCCTTCCAGAGCTGAGATATTGAGATCTCACGTAGCATTTATGCCATTATAAAAATATCAATATCTCAAATCTGGAAGGGTCTAGAGCCTCCATTTTTGCACTCAGGTCTAAGTCTCATGGCCCTCTATCGGAATCCAGAGTTTCAAGAAGATCAGAGAAAATCAAATTTCGACCCAAAAAAAAAAAAACCGACAGTGGTACCCCTTTCGTTATTTTTTTTTTTTCGGTGGGAAAAAATAAGTTTCTCCAATCTTCTTGAAACTCTGGATTCTGATAGAGGGCCATGAGACTTAGACCTGAGTGCAAAAATGGAGTCTCTAGACCCTTCCAGAGCTGAGATATTGAGATCCCACGTAGCATTTATGCCACAATAAAAATCTCAATATCTCAGCTTTGAAAGAGTCTAGAGCCTCCTTTTTTGCACTCAGGTCTAAGTCTCTTGGCCCTCTATCGGAATAGAGAGTTTCAAGAAGATCAGAGAAACTCAAATTTCGACCCCCCCCCCCCCCCCCCAAAAAAAAAAAACGACAGTGGTATCCCTTTCGTTTCCTTTTTCAGTGCGAAAAAGTAAGTTTCTCCAATCTTCTCAAAACTCTGGATTCTGATAGAGGGCCATGAGACTTAGACCTGGGTGCAAAAATGGAGTCTCTAGACCCTTCCAGAGCTGAGATATTGAGATCTCACGTAGCATTTATGCCATTATAAAAATCTCAATATCTCAGCTTTGGAAGGATCTAGAGCCTCCATTTTTGCACTCAGGTCTAAGTCTCTTGGCCCTCTATCGGAATAGAGAGTTTCAAGAAGATCAGAGAAACTCAAATTTCAACCCCCCCAAAAAAACGACAGTGGTACCCCTTTCGTTTTTTTTAAATCTCATGGCCCTTTATCAGAATCCAGAGTTTCAAGAAGATCAGAGAAACTCAAAATTTCGACCCCCCCAAAAAAAACGACAGTGGTACCCCTTCGGTTTTTTTTTTCGGTGTGAAAAAATAAAATTCTACAATCTTCTCAAAACTCTGGATTCTGATAGAGGGCCATGAGACTTATACCCGAGTGCAAAAATGGAGTCTCAAGACCCTTCCAGAGCTGAGCTATTGAGATCCCACGTGGCATTTATGCCACTATAAAAATCTCAATATCTCAGCTTTGGAAGGGTCTAGAGCCTCCATTTTTGCACTCAGGTCTAATTCTCTTGGCCCTCTATCGGAATAGAGAGTTTCAAGAAGATCAGAGTAACTCAAAATTTCGACCCCCCAAAAAAAACGACAGTGGTACCCCTTTCGTTTTTTTTTCTTCGGTGCGAAAAAATATGTTTCTCCAATCTTCTCAAAACTCTGGATTCTAATACAGGGTAATGAGACTTAGTCCTGAGTGCAAAAATTGAGTCTCTAGACCCTTCCAGAGCTGAGATATTGAGATCCCACGTAGCATTTATGCCACTATAAAAATCTCAATATCTCAGCTTTGGAAGAGTCTAGAGCCTCCATTTTTGCACTCAGGTCTAAGTCTCATGGCCGTTTATCAGAATTCAAATTTCGCCCCCCCCCCCCCCCCCCCCCCCCCCCCAAAAAAAAAGGACAGTGGTACCCCTTTCGTTTTTTTTTTCATTTTTGCACTCAGGTCTAAGTCTCTTGGCCCTCTATCGGAATAGAGAGTTTCAAGAAGATCAGAGAAACTCAAATTTCGACCCAAAAAAAAAAAAAAACGACAGTGGTAGCCCTTTCGTTTTTTGTTTTTTTTTTTGGTGCGAAAAAATAAGTTTCTCCAATCTTCTCAAAACTCTGGATTCTGATAGTGGGCCATGAGACTTAGACCTGAGTGCAAAAATGGAGTCTCTAGACCCTTCCAGAGCTGAGACATTGAGATCCCACATAGCATTTATGCCACTATAAAAATCTCAATATCTCAGCTTTGGAAGAGTCTAGAGCCTCCATTTTTGCACTCAGGTCTAAGTCTCATGGCCCTTTATCAGAATCCAGAGTTTCAAAAAGATCAGAGAAACTCAAAATGTCGACCCCAAAAAAAAAAAAAAAAACGACAGTGGTACTACCCCTTTCTGGTTTTTTTTGGTGCAAAAAAATAAGTTTCTCCAATCTTCTCAAAACTCTGGATTCTGATAGAGGGCCATGAGACTTAGACCTGAGTGCAAAAATGGAGTCTCTAGACCCTCCCAGAGCTGAGATATTGAGATCTCACGTAGCATTTATGCCACTATAAAAATCTCAATATCTCAGCTCTGGTCGAAATTTTGAGTTTCGATATCTCAGCTCTGGAAGGGTCTAGAGCCTCCATTTTTGCACTCAGGACTAAGTCTCATTGCCCTCTATCAGAATCCAGAGTTTTGCGAAGATTGGGGATAATTAATTTTTCGCCCGAAAAAAAAAAACGTAAGGGGTACCACTGTCGTTTTTTTTTCTGGTCGAAATTGTGAGTTACGATATCTCAGCTCTGGAAGGGTCTAGAGCCTCCATTTTTGCACTCAGGTCTAAGTCTTATGGCCCTCTATCAGAATCCAGAGTTTTGAGAAGATTGGAGACACTTAATTTTTCGCCCAAAAATGAAAAAAAATGAAAGGGGTAACACTGTCGTTTTTTTTTCGGGTCGAAATTTTGAGTTTCGATATCTCAGCTCTGGAAGGGTCTAGATCATCCATTTTTGCACTCAGGTCAAAGTCTCAGAGCCCTCTATCAGAATCCAGAGTTTTGAGTAGATTGGAGAAACTTAATTTTTCGCCCAAAAATGAAAAAAAACGAAAGGGGTAACACTGTCGTTTTTTTTTCGGGTCGAAATTTTGAAGTTTGATATCTCAGCTCTGGAAGGGTCTAGATCATCCATTTTTGCACTCAGGTCAAAGTCTCAGAGCCCTCTATCATAATTCAGAGTTTTGAGAAGATTGGAGACACTTAATTTTTCGCCCAAAAATGAAAAAAAAAACGAAAGGGGTGACACTGTCGTTTTTTTTTTCGGGTCGAAATTTTGAATTTTGATATCTCAGCTCTGGAAGGGTCTAGATCATCCATTTTTGCACTCAGGTCAAAGTCTCACAGCGCTCTATCAGAATCCAGAGTTTTGAGAAGATTGGAGAAACTTAATTTTTCGCCCAAAAATGAAAAAAAAAACGAAAGGGGTAACACTGTCGTTTTTTTTTCGGGTCGAAATTTTGAAGTTTGATATCTCAGCTCTGGAAGGGTCTAGATCATCCATTTTTGCACTCAGGTCAAAGTCTCAGAGCCCTCTATCATAATCCAGAGTTTTGAGAAGATTGGAGAAACTTAATTTTTCACCCAAAAATGAAAAAAAAAACGAAAGGGGTAACACTGTCGTTTTTTTTTTTGGGTCGAAATTTTGAAGTTTGATATCTCAGCTCTGGAAGGGTCTAGATCATCCATTTTTGCACTCAGGTCAAAGTCTCACAGCCCTCTATCAGAATCCAGAGTTTTGAGAAGATTGGAGAAACTTAATTTTTCGCCCAAAAATGAAAAAAAAAACGATAGGGGTAACACTGTCGTTTTTTTTTTCGGGTCGAAATTTTGAAGTTTGATATCTCAGCTCTGGAAGGGTCTAGATCATCCATTTTTGCACTCAGGTCAAAGTCTCAGAGCCCTCTATCATAATCCAGAGTTTTGAGAAGATTGGAGAAACTTAATTTTTCACCCAAAAATGAAAAAAAAACGAAAGGGGTAACACTGTCGTTTTTTTTTTTTTTTCGGGTCGAAATTTTGAGTTTCGATATCTCAGCTCTGGAAGGGTCTAGAGCCTCCATTTTTGCACTCAGGTCAAAGTCTCACAGCCCTCTATCAGAATCCAGAGTTTTGAGAAGATTGGAGAAACTTAATTTTTCTCCCAAAAATGAAAAAAAAAACGAAAGGGGTAACACTGTCGTTTTTTTTTTTTTCGGGTCGAAATTTTGAATTTTGATATCTCAGCTCTGGAAGGGTCTAGATCATCCATTTTTGCACTCAGGTCAAAGTCTCACAGCCCTCTATCAGAATCCAGAGTTTTGAGAAGATTGGAGAAACTTAATTTTTCACCCAAAAATGAAAAAAAAACGAAAGGGGTAACACTGTCGTTTTTTTTTTCGGGTCGAAATTTTGAAGTTTGATATCTCAGCTCTGGAAGGGTCTAGATCATCCATTTTTGCACTCAGGTCAAAGTCTCAGAGCCCTCTATCATAATTCAGAGTTTTGAGAAGATTGGAGACACTTAATTTTTCGCCCAAAAATGAAAAAAAAACGAAAGGGGTGACACTGTCGTTTTTTTTTTTCGGGTCGAAATTTTGAATTTTGATATCTCAGCTCTGAAAGGGTCTAGATCATCCATTTTTGCACTCAGGTCAAAGTCTCACAGCGCTCTATCAGAATCCAGAGTTTTGAGAAGATTGGAGAAACTTAATTTCTCGCCCAAAAATGAAAAAAAACGAAAGGGGTAACACTGTCGTTTTTTTTCGGAACGAAATTTTGAAGTTTGATATCTCAGCTCTGGAAGGGTCTAGATCATCCATTTTTGCACTCAGGTCAAAGTCTCAGAGCCCTCTATCATAATCCAGAGTTTTGAGAAGATTTGAGAAACTTAATTTTTCACCCAAAAATGAAAAAAAAAAACGAAAGGGGTAACACTGTCGTTTTTTTTTTGGGTCGAAATTTTGAAGTTTGATATCTCAGCTCTGGAAGGGTCTAGATCATCCATTTTTGCACTCAGGTCAAAGTCTCAAAGCCCTCTATCATAATTCAGAGTTTTGAGAAGATTGGAGACACTTAATTTTTTCGCCCAAAAATGAAAAAAAAACCGAAAGGGGTAACACTGTCGTTTTTTTTTTCGGGTCGAAATTTTGAATTTTGATATCTCAGCTCTGGAAGGGTCTAGATCATCCATTTTTGCACTCAGGTCAAAGTCTCACAGCCCTCTATCAGAATCCAGAGTTTTGAGAAGATTGGAGAAACTTAATTTTTCGCCCAAAAATGAAAAAAAAAACGAAAGGGGTAACACTGTCGTTTTTTTTTTCGGGTCGAAATTTTGAAGTTTGATATCTCAGCTCTGGAAGGGTCTAGATCATCCATTTTTGCACTCAGGTCAAAGTCTCAGAGCCCTCTATCATAATCCAGAGTTTTGAGAAGATTGGAGAAACTTAATTTTTCACCCAAAAATGAAAAAAAACGAAAGGGGTAACACTGTCTTTTTTTTTTCGGGTCGAAATTTTGAATTTTGATATCTCAGCTCTGGAAGGGTCTAGATCATCCATTATTGCACTCAGGTCAAAGTCGCACAGCCCTCTATCAGAATCCAGAGTTTTGAGAAGATTGGAGAAACTTAATTTTTCGCCCAAAAATGAAAAAAAACGAAAGGGGTAACACTGTCGTTTTTTTTTTCGGGTCGAAATCTTGAAGTTTGATATCTCAGCTCTGGAAGGGTCTAGATCATCCATTTTTGCACTCAGGTCAAAGTCTCAGAGCCCTCTATCATAATGCAGAGTTTTGAGAAGATTGGAGAAACTTAATTTTTCACCCAAAAATGAAAAAAAACGAAAGGGGTAACACTGTCGTTTTTTTTTTCGGGTCGAAATTTTGAGTTTCGATATCTCAGCTCTGGAAGGGTCTAGAGCCTCCATTTTTGCACTCAGGTCAAAGTCTCGTGGCCCTCTATCAGAATCCAGAGTTTTGAGAAGATTGGAGACACTTAATTTTTCGCCCAAAAATGAAAAAAAATGAAAGGGGTAACACTGTCGTTTTTTTTTTTTCGGGTCGAAATTTTGAGTTTCGATATCTCAGCTCTGGAAGGGTCTAGAGCCTCCATTTTTGCACTCAGGTCAAAGTCTCACAGCCCTCTATCAGAATCCAGAGTTTTGAGAAGATTGGAGAAACTTAATTTTTCGCCCAAAAATGAAAAAAAACGAAAGGGGTAACACTGTCGTTTTTTTTTCGGGTCGAAATTTTGAAGTTTGATATCTCAGCTCTGGAAGGGTCTAGATCATCCATTTTTGCACTCAGGTCAAAGTCTCAGAAACCTCTATCATAATTCAGAGTTTTGAGAAGATTGGAGACACTTAATTTTTCACCCAAAAATGAAAAAAAAACGAAAGGGGTAACACTGTCGTTTTTTTTTCGGGTCGAAATTTTGAAGTTTGATATCTCAGCTCTGGAAGGGTCTAGATCATCCATTTTTGCACTCAGGTCAAAGTCTCAGAGCCCTCTATCATAATCCAGAGTTTTGAGAAGATTGGAGAAACTTAATTTTTCACCCAAAAATGAAAAAAAACGAAAGGGGTAACACTGTCGTTTTTTTTTCGGGTCGAAATTTTGAGTTTCGATATCTCAGCTCTGGAAGGGTCTAGAGCCTCCATTTTTGCACTCAGGTCAAAGTCTTGTGGCCCTCTATCAGAATCCAGAGTTTTGAGAAGATTGAAGACACTTAATTTTTCGCCCAAAAATGAAAAAAAATGAAAGGGGTAACACTGTCGTTTTTTTTTCGGGTCGAAATTTTGAGTTTCGATATCTCAGCTCTGGAAGGGTCTAGAGCCTCAATTTTTGCACTCAGGTCAAAGTCTCACAGCCCTCTATCAGAATCCAGAGTTTTGAGAAGATTGGAGAAACTTAATTTTTCGCCCAAAAATGAAAAAAAACGAAAGGGGTAACACTGTCGTTTTTTTTTCGGGTCGAAATTTTGAAGTTTGATATCTCAGCTCTGGAAGGGTCTAGATCATCCATTTTTGCACTCAGGTCAAAGTCTCAGAGCCCTCTATCATAATCCAGAGTTTTGAGAAGATTGGAGAAACTTAATTTTTCACCCAAAAATGAAAAAAAACGAAAGGGGTAACACTGTCGTTTTTTTTTTGGGTCGAAATTTTGAAGTTTGATATCTCAGCTCTGGAAGGGTCTAGATCATCCATTTTTGCACTCAGGTCAAAGTCTCACAGTCCTCTATCAGAATCCAGAGTTTTGAGAAGATTGGAGAAACTTAATTTTTCACCCAAAAATGAAAAAAAACGAAAGGGGTAACACTGTCGTTTTTTTTTTCGGGTCGAAATTTTGAAGTTTGATATCTCAGCTCTGGAAGGGTCTAGATCATCCATTTTTGCACTCAGGTCAAAGTCTCAGAGCCCTCTATCATAATCCAGAGTTTTGAGAAGATTGGAGAAACTTAATTTTTCACCCAAAAATGAAAAAAAACGAAAGGGGTAACACTGTCGTTTTTTTTTTGGGTCGAAATTTTGAAGTTTGATATCTCAGCTCTGGAAGGGTCTAGATCATCCATTTTTGCACTCAGGTCAAAGTCTCAGAGCCCTCTATCATAATTCAGAGTTTTGAGAAGATTGGAGACACTTAATCTTTCACCCAAAAATGAAAAAAAACGAAAGGGGTAACACTGTCGTTTTTTTTTTCGGGTCGAAATTTTGAATTTTGATATCTCAGCTCTGGAAGGGTCTAGATCATCCATTTTTGCACTCAGGTCAAAGTCTCACAGTCCTCTTTTAGAATCCAGAGTTTTGAGAAGATTGGAGAAACTTAATTTTTCGCCCAAAAATGAAAAAAAACGAAAGGGGTAACACTGTCGTTTTTTTTTTCGGGTCGAAATTTTGAAGTTTGATATCTCACCTCTGGAAGGGTCTAGATCATCCATTTTTGCACTCAGGTCAAAGTTGCACAGCCCTCTATCAGAATCCAGAGTTTTGAGAAGATTGGAGAAACTTAATTTTTCACCCAAAAATGAAAAAAAACGAAAGGGGTAACACTGTCGTTTTTTTTTCGGGTCGAAATTTTCAAGTTTGATATCTCAGCTCTGGAAGGGTCTAGATCATCCATTTTTGCACTCAGGTCAAAGTCTCAGAGCCCTCTATCATAATCCAGAGTTTTGAGAAGATTGGAGAAACTTAATTTTTCACCCAAAAATGAAAAAAACGAAAGGGGTAACACTGTCGGTTTTTTTTCGGGTCGAAATTTTGAGTTTCGATATCTCAGCTCTGGAAGGGTCTAGAGCCTCCATTTTTGCACTCAGGTCAAAGTCTCAGAGCCCTCTATCATAATCCAGAGTTTTGAGAAGATTGGAGAAACTTAATTTTTCACCCAAAAATGAAAAAAAATGAAAGGGGTAACACTGTCGTTTTTTTTTTCGGGTCGAAATTTTGAGTTTCGATATCTCAGCTCTGGAAGGGTCTAGAGCCTCCATTTTTGCACTCAGGTCAAAGTCTCAGAGCCCTCTATCATAATTCAGAGTTTTGAGAAGATTGGAGACACTTAATTTTTCGCCCAAAAATGAAAAAAAAACGAAAGGGGTAACACTGTCGTTTTTTTTTCGGGTCGAAAATTTGAATTTTGATATCTCAGCTCTGGAAGGGTCTAGATCATCATTTTTTGCACTCAGGTCAAAGTCTCACAGCCCTCTATCATAATCCAGAGTTTTGAGAAGATTGGAGAAACTTAATTTTTCGCCCAAAAATGAAAAAAAATGAAAGGGGTAACACTGTCGTTTTTTTTTCGGGTCGAAATTTTGAGTTTCGATATCTCAGCTCTGGAAGGGTCTAGAGCCTCCATTTTTGCACTCAGGTCAAAGTCTCACAGCCCTCTATCAGAATCCAGAGTTTTGAGAAGATTGGAGAAACTTAATTTTTCGCCCAAAAATGAAAAAAAACGAAAGGGGTAACACTGTCGTTTTTTTTTTCGGGTCGAAATTTTGAAGTTTGATATCTCAGCTCTGGAAGGGTCTAGATCATCCATTTTTGCACTCAGGTCAAAGTCTCAGAAACCTCTATCATAATTCAGAGTTTTGAGAAGATTGGAGACACTTAATTTTTCACCCAAAAATGAAAAAAAAACGAAAGGGGTAACACTGTCGTTTTTTTTTCGGGTCGAAATTTTGAAGTTTGATATCTCAGCTCTGGAAGGGTCTAGATCATCCATTTTTGCACTCAGGTCAAAGTCTCAGAGCCCTCTATCATAATCCAGAGTTTTGAGAAGATTGGAGAAACTTAATTTTTCACCCAAAAATGAAAAAAAACGAAAGGGGTAACACTGTCGTTTTTTTTTTCGGGTCGAAATTTTGAGTTTCGATATCTCAGCTCTGGAAGGGTCTAGAACCTCCATTTTTGCACTCAGGTCAAAGTCTTGTGGCCCTCTATCAGAATCCAGAGTTTTGAGAAGATTGAAGACACTTAATTTTTCGCCCAAAAATGAAAAAAAATGAAAGGGGTAACACTGTCGTATTTTTTTCGGGTCGAAATTTTGAGTTTCGATATCTCAGCTCTGGAAGGGTCTAGAGCCTCCATTTTTGCACTCAGGTCAAAGTCTCACAGCCCTCTATCAGAATCCAGAGTTTTGAGAAGATTGGAGCAACTTAATTTTTCGCCCAAAAATGAAAAAAAACGAAAGGGGTAACACTGTCGTTTTTTTTTTCGGGTCGAAATTTTGAAGTTTGATATCTCAGCTCTGGAAGGGTCTAGATCATCCATTTTTGCACTCAGGTCAAAGTCTCAGAGCCCTCTATCATAATCCAGAGTTTTGAGAAGATTGGAGAAACTTAATTTTTCACCCAAAAATGAAAAAAAACGAAAGGGGTAACACTGTCGTTTTTTTTTTGGGTCGAAATTTTGAAGTTTGATATCTCAGCTCTGGAAGGGTCTAGATCATCCATTTTTGCACTCAGGTCAAAGTCTCAGAGCCCTCTATCATAATTCAGAGTTTTGAGAAGATTGGAGACACTTAATTTTTCACCCAAAAATGAAAAAAAAAACGAAAGGGGTAACACTGTCGTTTTTTTTTTCGGGTCGAAATTTTGAATTTTGATATCTCAGCTCTGGAAGGGTCTAGATCATCCATTTTTGCACTCAGGTCAAAGTCTCACAGTCCTCTATCAGAATCCAGAGTTTTGAGAAGATTGGAGAAACTTAATTTTTCGCCCAAAAATGAAAAAAAACGAAAGGGGTAAGTAACACTGTCGTTTTTTTTTTTCGGGTCGAAATTTAGAAGTTTGATATCTCACCTCTGGAAGGGTCTAGATCATCCATTTTTGCACTCAGGTCAAAGTCACAGAGCCCTCTATCAGAATCCAGAGTTTTGAGAAGATTGGAGAAACTTAATTTTTCACCCAAAAATGAAAAAAAACGAAAGGGGTAACACTGTCGTTTTTTTTTTCGGGTCGAAATTTTGAAGTTTGATATCTCAGCTCTGGAAGGGTCTAGATCATCCATTTTTGCACTCAGGTCAAAGTCTCAGAGCCCTCTATCATAATCCAGAGTTTTGAGAAGATTGGAGAAACTTAATTTTTCACCCAAAAATGAAAAAAAAACGAAAGGGGTAACACTGTCGTTTTTTTTTTGGGTCGAAATTTTGAAGTTTGATATCTCAGCTCTGGAAGGGTCTAGATCATCCATTTTTGCACTCAGGTCAAAGTCTCAGAGCCCTCTATCATAATTCAGAGTTTTGAGAAGATTGGAGACACTTAATCTTTCACCCAAAAATGAAAAAAAACGAAAGGGGTAACACTGTCGTTTTTTTTTTCGGGTCGAAATTTTGAATTTTGATATCTCAGCTCTGGAAGGGTCTAGATCATCCATTTTTGCACTCAGGTCAAAGTCTCACAGTCCTCTTTTAGAATCCAGAGTTTTGAGAAGATTGGAGAAACTTAATTTTTCGCCCAAAAATGAAAAAAAACGAAAGGGGTAACACTGTCGTTTTTTTTTTCGGGTCGAAATTTTGAAGTTTGATATCTCACCTCTGGAAGGGTCTAGATCATCCATTTTTGCACTCAGGTCAAAGTTGCACAGCCCTCTATCAGAATCCAGAGTTTTGAGAAGATTGGAGAAACTTAATTTTTCACCCAAAAATGAAAAAAAACGAAAGGGGTAACACTGTCGTTTTTTTTTCGGGTCGAAATTTTGAAGTTTGATATCTCAGCTCTGGAAGGGTCTAGATCATCCATTTTTGCACTCAGGTCAAAGTCTCAGAGCCCTCTATCATAATCCAGAGTTTTGAGAAGATTGGAGAAACTTAATTTTTCACCCAAAAATGAAAAAAAACGAAAGGGGTAACACTGTCGGTTTTTTTTCGGGTCGAAATTTTGAGTTTCGATATCTCAGCTCTGGAAGGGTCTAGAGCCTCCATTTTTGCACTCAGGTCAAAGTCTCAGAGCCCTCTATCATAATCCAGAGTTTTGAGAAGATTGGAGAAACTTAATTTTTCACCCAAAAATGAAAAAAAATGAAAGGGGTAACACTGTCGTTTTTTTTTTCGGGTCGAAATTTTGAGTTTCGATATCTCAGCTCTGGAAGGGTCTAGAGCCTCAATTTTTGCACTCAGGTCAAAGTCTCACAGCCCTCTCTCAGAATCCAGAGTTTTGAGAAGATTGGAGAAACTTAATTTTTCGCCCAAAAATGAAAAAAAACGAAAGGGGTAACACTGTCGTTTTTTTTTCGGGTCGAAATTTTGAAGTTTGATATCTCAGCTCTGGAAGGGTCTAGATCATCCATTTTTGCACTCAGGTCAAAGTCTCAGAGCCCTCTATCATAATCCAGAGTTTTGAGAAGATTGGAGAAACTTAATTTTTCACCCAAAAATGAAAAAAAACGAAAGGGGTAACACTGTCGTTTTTTTTTTGGGTCGAAATTTTGAAGTTTGATATCTCAGCTCTGGAAGGGTCTAGATCATCCATTTTTGCACTCAGGTCAAAGTCTCAGAGCCCTCTATCATAATTCAGAGTTTTGAGAAGATTGGAGACACTTAATTTTTCGCCCAAAAATGAAAAAAAAACGAAAGGGGTAACACTGTCGTTTTTTTTTCGGGTCGAAAATTTGAATTTTGATATCTCAGCTCTGGAAGGGTCTAGATCATCATTTTTTGCACTCAGGTCAAAGTCTCACAGCCCTCTATCATAATCCAGAGTTTTGAGAAGATTGGAGAAACTTAATTTTTCGCCCAAAAATGAAAAAAAATGAAAGGGGTAACACTGTCGTTTTTTTTTTCGGGTCGAAATTTTGAGTTTCGATATCTCAGCTCTGGAAGGGTCTAGAGCCTCCATTTTTGCACTCAGGTCAAAGTCTCACAGCCCTCTATCAGAATCCAGAGTTTTGAGAAGATTGGAGAAACTTAATTTTTCGCCCAAAAATGAAAAAAAACGAAAGGGGTAACACTGTCGTTTTTTTTTTCGGGTCGAAATTTTGAAGTTTGATATCTCAGCTCTGGAAGGGTCTAGATCATCCATTTTTGCACTCAGGTCAAAGTCTCAGAAACCTCTATCAGAATCCAGAGTTTTGAGAAGATTGGAGAAACTTAATTTTTCGCCCAAAAATGAAAAAAAACGAAAGGGGTAACACTGTCGGTTTTTTTTTCGGGTCGAAATTTTGAAGTTTGATATCTCAGCTCTGGAAGGGTCTAGATCATCCATTTTTGCACTCAGGTCAAAGTCTCAGAGCCCTCTATCATAATCCAGAGTTTTGAGAAGATTGGAGAAACTTAATTTTTCACCCAAAAATGAAAAAAAACGAAAGGGGTAACACTGTCGTTTTTTTTTTCGGGTCGAAATTTTGAATTTTGATATCTCAGCTCTGGAAGGGTCTAGATCATCCATTTTTGCACTCAGGTCAAAGTCTCACGGTCCTCTTTTAGAATCCAAAGTTTTGAGAAGATTGGAGAAACTTAATTTTTCGCCCAAAAATGAAAAAAAACGAAAGGGGTAACACTGTCGTTTTTTTTTTCGGGTCGAAATTTTGAAGTTTGATATCTCACCTCTGGAAGGGTCTAGATCATCCATTTTTGCACTCAGGTCAAAGTCGCACAGCCCTCTATCAGAATCCAGAGTTTTGAGAAGATTGGAGAAACTTAATTTTTCACCCAAAAATGAAAAAAAACGAAAGGGGTAACACTGTCGTTTTTTTTTCGGGTCGAAATTTTGAGTTTCGATATCTCAGCTCTGGAAGGGTCTAGAGCCTCAATTTTTGCACTCAGGTCAAAGTCTCACAGCCCTCTCTCAGAATCCAGAGTTTTGAGAAGATTGGAGAAACTTAATTTTTCGCCCAAAAATGAAAAAAAACGAAAGGGGTAACACTGTCGTTTTTTTTTCGGGTCGAAATTTTGAAGTTTGATATCTCAGCTCTGGAAGGGTCTAGATCATCCATTTTTGCACTCAGGTCAAAGTCTCAGAGCCCTCTATCATAATCCAGAGTTTTGAGAAGATTGGAGAAACTTAATTTTTCACCCAAAAATGAAAAAAAACGAAAGGGGTAACACTGTCGTTTTTTTTTTGGGTCGAAATTTTGAAGTTTGATATCTCAGCTCTGGAAGGGTCTAGATCATCCATTTTTGCACTCAGGTCAAAGTCTCAGAGCCCTCTATCATAATTCAGAGTTTTGAGAAGATTGGAGACACTTAATTTTTCGCCCAAAAATGAAAAAAAAACGAAAGGGGTAACACTGTCGTTTTTTTTTCGGGTCTAAAATTTGAATTTTGATATCTCAGCTCTGGAAGGGTCTAGATCATCATTTTTTGCACTCAGGTCAAAGTCTCACAGCCCTCTATCATAATCCAGAGTTTTGAGAAGATTGGAGAAACTTAATTTTTCGCCCAAAAATGAAAAAAAATGAAAGGGGTAACACTGTCGTTTTTTTTTTCGGGTCGAAATTTTGAGTTTCGATATCTCAGCTCTGGAAGGGTCTAGAGCCTCCATTTTTGCACTCAGGTCAAAGTCTCACAGCCCTCTATCAGAATCCAGAGTTTTGAGAAGATTGGAGAAACTTAATTTTTCGCCCAAAAATGAAAAAAAACGAAAGGGGTAACACTGTCGTTTTTTTTTTCGGGTCGAAATTTTGAAGTTTGATATCTCAGCTCTGGAAGGGTCTAGATCATCCATTTTTGCACTCAGGTCAAAGTCTCAGAAACCTCTATCAGAATCCAGAGTTTTGAGAAGATTGGAGAAACTTAATTTTTCGCCCAAAAATGAAAAAAAACGAAAGGGGTAACACTGTCGGTTTTTTTTTCGGGTCGAAATTTTGAAGTTTGATATCTCAGCTCTGGAAGGGTCTAGATCATCCATTTTTGCACTCAGGTCAAAGTCTCAGAGCCCTCTATCATAATCCAGAGTTTTGAGAAGATTGGAGAAACTTAATTTTTCACCCAAAAATGAAAAAAAACGAAAGGGGTAACACTGTCGTTTTTTTTTTCGGGTCGAAATTTTGAATTTTGATATCTCAGCTCTGGAAGGGTCTAGATCATCCATTTTTGCACTCAGGTCAAAGTCTCACGGTCCTCTTTTAGAATCCAGAGTTTTGAGAAGATTGGAGAAACTTAATTTTTCGCCCAAAAATGAAAAAAAACGAAAGGGGTAACACTGTCGTTTTTTTTTTCGGGTCGAAATTTTGAAGTTTGATATCTCACCTCTGGAAGGGTCTAGATCATCCATTTTTGCACTCAGGTCAAAGTCGCACAGCCCTCTATCAGAATCCAGAGTTTTGAGAAGATTGGAGAAACTTAATTTTTCACCCAAAAATGAAAAAAAACGAAAGGGGTAACACTGTCGTTTTTTTTTCGGGTCGAAATTTTGAGTTTCGATATCTCAGCTCTGGAAGGGTCTAGAGCCTCCATTTTTGCACTCAGGTCAAAGTCTCAGAGCCCTCTATCATAATCCAGAGTTTTGAGAAGATTGGAGAAACTTAATTTTTCACCCAAAAATGAAAAAAAATGAAAGGGGTAACACTGTCGTTTTTTTTTCGGGTCGAAATTTTGAGTTTCGATATCTCAGCTCTGGAAGGGTCTAGAGCCTCCATTTTTGCACTCAGGTCAAAGTCTCACAGCCCTCTATCAGAATCCAGAGTTTTGAGAAGATTGGAGAAACTTAATTTTTCGCCCAAAAATGAAAAAAAACGAAAGGGGTAACACTGTCGTTTTTTTTTCGGGTCGAAATTTTGAAGTTTGATATCTCAGCTCTGGAAGGGTCTAGATCATCCATTTTTGCACTCAGGTCAAAGTCTCAGAGCCCTCTATCATAATCCAGAGTTTTGAGAAGATTGGAGAAACTTAATTTTTCACCCAAAAATGAAAAAAAACGAAAGGGGTAACACTGTCGTTTTTTTTTTGGGTCGAAATTTTGAAGTTTGATATCTCAGCTCTGGAAGGGTCTAGATCATCCATTTTTGCACTCAGGTCAAAGTCTCAGAGCCCTCTATCATAATTCAGAGTTTTGAGAAGATTGGAGACACTTAATTTTTCGCCCAAAAATGAAAAAAAAACGAAAGGGGTAACACTGTCGTTTTTTTTTCGGGTCGAAAATTTGAATTTTGATATCTCAGCTCTGGAAGGGTCTAGATCATCATTTTTTGCACTCAGGTCAAAGTCTCACAGCCCTCTATCATAATCCAGAGTTTTGAGAAGATTGGAGAAACTTAATTTTTCGCCCAAAAATGAAAAAAAATGAAAGGGGTAACACTGTCGTTTTTTTTTCGGGTCGAAATTTTGAGTTTCGATATCTCAGCTCTGGAAGGGTCTAGAGCCTCCATTTTTGCACTCAGGTCAAAGTCTCAGAGCCCTCTATCATAATCCAGAGTTTTGAGAAGATTGGAGAAACTTAATTTTTCACCCAAAAATGAAAAAAAACGAAAGGGGTAACACTGTCGTTTTTTTTTTGGGTCGAAATTTTGAAGTTTGATATCTCAGCTCTGGAAGGGTCTAGATCATCCATTTTTGCACTCAGGTCAAAGTCTCAGAGCCCTCTATCATAATTCAGAGTTTTGAGAAGATTGGAGACACTTAATTTTTCACCCAAAAATGAAAAAAAAAACGAAAGGGGTAACACTGTCGTTTTTTTTTTCGGGTCGAAATTTTGAATTTTGATATCTCAGCTCTGGAAGGGTCTAGATCATCCATTTTTGCACTCAGGTCAAAGTCTCACAGTCCTCTATCAGAATCCAGAGTTTTGAGAAGATTGGAGAAACTTAATTTTTCGCCCAAAAATGAAAAAAAACGAAAGGGGTAAGTAACACTGTCGTTTTTTTTTTTCGGGTCGAAATTTAGAAGTTTGATATCTCACCTCTGGAAGGGTCTAGATCATCCATTTTTGCACTCAGGTCAAAGTCACAGAGCCCTCTATCAGAATCCAGAGTTTTGAGAAGATTGGAGAAACTTAATTTTTCACCCAAAAATGAAAAAAAACGAAAGGGGTAACACTGTCGTTTTTTTTTTCGGGTCGAAATTTTGAATTTCGATATCTCAGCTCTGGAAGGGTCTAGAGCCTCCATTTTTGCACTCAGGTCAAAGTCTTGTGGCCCTCTATCAGAATCCAGAGTTTTGAGAAGATTGAAGACACTTAATCTTTCACCCAAAAATGAAAAAAAACGAAAGGGGTAACACTGTCGTTTTTTTTTTTCGGGTCGAAATTTTGAATTTTGATATCTCAGCTCTGGAAGGGTCTAGATCATCCATTTTTGCACTCAGGTCAAAGTCTCACAGTCCTCTTTTAGAATCCAGAGTTTTGAGAAGATTGGAGAAACTTAATTTTTCGCCCAAAAATGAAAAAAAACGAAAGGGGTAACACTGTCGTTTTTTTTTCGGGTCGAAATTTTGAAGTTTGATATCTCACCTCTGGAAGGGTCTAGATCATCCATTTTTGCACTCAGGTCAAAGTTGCACAGCCCTCTATCAGAATCCAGAGTTTTGAGAAGATTGGAGAAACTTAATTTTTCACCCAAAAATGAAAAAAAACGAAAGGGGTAACACTGTCGTTTTTTTTTCGGGTCGAAATTTTGAAGTTTGATATCTCAGCTCTGGAAGGGTCTAGATCATCCATTTTTGCACTCAGGTCAAAGTCTCAGAGCCCTCTATCATAATCCAGAGTTTTGAGAAGATTGGAGAAACTTAATTTTTCACCCAAAAATGAAAAAAAAACGAAAGGGGTAACACTGTCGGTTTTTTTTCGGGTCGAAATTTTGAGTTTCGATATCTCAGCTCTGGAAGGGTCTAGAGCCTCCATTTTTGCACTCAGGTCAAAGTCTCAGAGCCCTCTATCATAATCCAGAGTTTTGAGAAGATTGGAGAAACTTAATTTTTCACCCAAAAATGAAAAAAAATGAAAGGGGTAACACTGTCGTTTTTTTTTTCGGGTCGAAATTTTGAGTTTCGATATCTCAGCTCTGGAAGGGTCTAGAGCCTCCATTTTTGCACTCAGGTCAAAGTCTCACAGCCCTCTCTCAGAATCCAGAGTTTTGAGAAGATTGGAGAAACTTAATTTTTCGCCCAAAAATGAAAAAAAACGAAAGGGGTAACACTGTCGTTTTTTTTTCGGGTCGAAATTTTGAAGTTTGATATCTCAGCTCTGGAAGGGTCTAGATCATCCATTTTTGCACTCAGGTCAAAGTCTCAGAGCCCTCTATCATAATCCAGAGTTTTGAGAAGATTGGAGAAACTTAATTTTTCACCCAAAAATGAAAAAAAACGAAAGGGGTAACACTGTCGTTTTTTTTTTGGGTCGAAATTTTGAAGTTTGATATCTCAGCTCTGGAAGGGTCTAGATCATCCATTTTTGCACTCAGGTCAAAGTCTCAGAGCCCTCTATCATAATTCAGAGTTTTGAGAAGATTGGAGACACTTAATTTTTCGCCCAAAAATGAAAAAAAAACGAAAGGGGTAACACTGTCGTTTTTTTTTCGGGTCGAAAATTTGAATTTTGATATCTCAGCTCTGGAAGGGTCTAGATCATCATTTTTTGCACTCAGGTCAAAGTCTCACAGCCCTCTATCATAATCCAGAGTTTTGAGAAGATTGGAGAAACTTAATTTTTCGCCCAAAAATGAAAAAAAATGAAAGGGGTAACACTGTCGTTTTTTTTTCGGGTCGAAATTTTGAGTTTCGATATCTCAGCTCTGGAAGGGTCTAGAGCCTCCATTTTTGCACTCAGGTCAAAGTCTCACAGCCCTCTATCAGAATCCAGAGTTTTGAGAAGATTGGAGAAACTTAATTTTTCGCCCAAAAATGAAAAAAAACGAAAGGGGTAACACTGTCGTTTTTTTTTTCGGGTCGAAATTTTGAAGTTTGATATCTCAGCTCTGGAAGGGTCTAGATCATCCATTTTTGCACTCAGGTCAAAGTCTCAGAAACCTCTATCATAATTCAGAGTTTTGAGAAGATTGGAGACACTTAATTTTTCACCCAAAAATGAAAAAAAACGAAAGGGGTAACACTGTCGTTTTTTTTTTCGGGTCGAAATTTTGAATTTTGATATCTCAGCTCTGGAAGGGTCTAGATCATCCATTTTTGCACTCAGGTCAAAGTCTCAGAAACCTCTATCATAATTCAGAGTTTTGAGAAGATTGGAGACACTTAATTTTTCACCCAAAAATGAAAAAAAACGAAAGGGGTAACACTGTCGTTTTTTTTTCGGGTCGAAATTTTGAGTTTCGATATCTCAGCTCTGGAAGGGTCTAGAGCCTCCATTTTTGCACTCAGGTCAAAGTCTTGTGGCCCTCTATCAGAATCCAGAGTTTTGAGAAGATTGAAGACACTTAATTTTTCGCCCAAAAATGAAAAAAAATGAAAGGGGTAACACTGTCGTTTTTTTTTCGGGTCGAAATTTTGAGTTTCGATATCTCAGCTCTGGAAGGGTCTAGAGCCTCCATTTTTGCACTCAGGTCAAAGTCTCACAGCCCTCTATAAGAATCCAGAGTTTTGAGAAGATTGGAGAAACTTAATTTTTCGCCCAAAAATGAAAAAAAACGAAAGGGGTAACACTGTCGGTTTTTTTTTCGGGTCGAAATTTTGAAGTTTGATATCTCAGCTCTGGAAGGGTCTAGATCATCCATTTTTGCACTCAGGTCAAAGTCTCAGAGCCCTCTATCATAATCCAGAGTTTTGAGAAGATTGGAGAAACTTAATTTTTCACCCAAAAATGAAAAAAAACGAAAGGGGTAACACTGTCGTTTTTTTTTGGGTCGAAATTTTGAAGTTTGATATCTCAGCTCTGGAAGGGTCTAGATCATCCATTTTTGCACTCAGGTCAAAGTCTCAGAGCCCTCTATCATAATTCAGAGTTTTGAGAAGATTGGAGACACTTAATTTTTCACCCAAAAATGAAAAAAAACGAAAGGGGTAACACTGTCGTTTTTTTTTTCGGGTCGAAATTTTGAATTTTGATATCTCAGCTCTGGAAGGGTCTAGATCATCCATTTTTGCACTCAGGTCAAAGTCTCACAGTCCTCTATCAGAATCCAGAGTTTTGAGAAGATTGGAGAAACTTAATTTTTCGCCCAAAAATGAAAAAAAACGAAAGGGGTAAGTAACACTGTCGTTTTTTTTTTCGGGTCGAAATTTTGAAGTTTGACATCTCACCTCTGGAAGGGTCTAGATCATCCATTTTTGCACTCAGGTCAAAGTCGCACAGCCCTCTATCAGAATCCAGAGTTTTGAGAAGATTGGAGAAACTTAATTTTTCACCCAAAAATGAAAAAAAACGAAAGGGGTAACACTGTCGTTTTTTTTTTCGGGTCGAAATTTTGAATTTTGATATCTCAGCTCTGGAAGGGTCTAGATCATCCATTTTTGCACTCAGGTCAAAGTCTCACGGTCCTCTTTTAGAATCCAGAGTTTTGAGAAGATTGAAGAAACTTAATTTTTCGCCCAAAAATGAAAAAAAACGAAAGGGGTAACACTGTCGTTTTTTTTTTCGGGTCGAAATTTTGAAGTTTGATATCTCACCTCTGGAAGGGTCTAGATCATCCATTTTTGCACTCAGGTCAAAGTCGCACAGCCCTCTATCAGAATCCAGAGTTTTGAGAAGATTGGAGAAACTTAATTTTTCACCCAAAAATGAAAAAAAACGAAAGGGGTAACACTGTCGTTTTTTTTTCGGGTCGAAATTTTGAGTTTCGATATCTCAGCTCTGGAAGGGTCTAGAGCCTCCATTTTTGCACTCAGGTCAAAGTCTCAGAGCCCTCTATCATAATCCAGAGTTTTGAGAAGATTGGAGAAACTTAATTTTTCACCCAAAAATGAAAAAAAATGAAAGGGGTAACACTGTCGTTTTTTTTTCGGGTCGAAATTTTGAGTTTCGATATCTCAGCTCTGGAAGGGTCTAGAGCCTCCATTTTTGCACTCAGGTCAAAGTCTCACAGCCCTCTATCAGAATCCAGAGTTTTGAGAAGATTGGAGAAACTTAATTTTTCGCCCAAAAATGAAAAAAAACGAAAGGGGTAACACTGTCGTTTTTTTTTCGGGTCGAAATTTTGAAGTTTGATATCTCAGCTCTGGAAGGGTCTAGATCATCCATTTTTGCACTCAGGTCAAAGTCTCACAGTCCTCTATCAGAATCCAGAGTTTTGAGAAGATTGGAGAAACTTAATTTTTCGCCCAAAAATGAAAAAAAACGAAAGGGGTAAGTAACACTGTCGTTTTTTTTTTGGGTCGAAATTTTGAAGTTTGATATCTCAGCTCTGGAAGGGTCTAGATCATCCATTTTTGCACTCAGGTCAAAGTCTCAGAGCCCTCTATCATAATTCAGAGTTTTGAGAAGATTGGAGACACTTAATTTTTCGCCCAAAAATGAAAAAAAAACGAAAGGGGTAACACTGTCGTTTTTTTTTCGGGTCGAAAATTTGAATTTTGATATCTCAGCTCTGGAAGGGTCTAGATCATCATTTTTTGCACTCAGGTCAAAGTCTCACAGCCCTCTATCATAATCCAGAGTTTTGAGAAGATTGGAGAAACTTAATTTTTCGCCCAAAAATGAAAAAAAATGAAAGGGGTAACACTGTCGTTTTTTTTTCGGGTCGAAATTTTGAGTTTCGATATCTCAGCTCTGGAAGGGTCTAGAGCCTCCATTTTTGCACTCAGGTCAAAGTCTCAGAGCCCTCTATCATAATCCAGAGTTTTGAGAAGATTGGAGAAACTTAATTTTTCACCCAAAAATGAAAAAAAACGAAAGGGGTAACACTGTCGTTTTTTTTTTGGGTCGAAATTTTGAAGTTTGATATCTCAGCTCTGGAAGGGTCTAGATCATCCATTTTTGCACTCAGGTCAAAGTCTCAGAGCCCTCTATCATAATTCAGAGTTTTGAGAAGATTGGAGACACTTAATTTTTCACCCAAAAATGAAAAAAAAAACGAAAGGGGTAACACTGTCGTTTTTTTTTTCGGGTCGAAATTTTGAATTTTGATATCTCAGCTCTGGAAGGGTCTAGATCATCCATTTTTGCACTCAGGTCAAAGTCTCACAGTCCTCTATCAGAATCCAGAGTTTTGATAAGATTGGAGAAACTTAATTTTTCGCCCAAAAATGAAAAAAAACGAAAGGGGTAAGTAACACTGTCGTTTTTTTTTTTCGGGTCGAAATTTAGAAGTTTGATATCTCACCTCTGGAAGGGTCTAGATCATCCATTTTTGCACTCAGGTCAAAGTCACAGAGCCCTCTATCAGAATCCAGAGTTTTGAGAAGATTGGAGAAACTTAATTTTTCACCCAAAAATGAAAAAAAACGAAAGGGGTAACACTGTCGTTTTTTTTTCGGGTCGAAATTTTGAATTTCGATATCTCAGCTCTGGAAGGGTCTAGAGCCTCCATTTTTGCACTCAGGTCAAAGTCTTGTGGCCCTCTATCAGAATCCAGAGTTTTGAGAAGATTGAAGACACTTAATCTTTCACCCAAAAATGAAAAAAAACGAAAGGGGTAACACTGTCGTTTTTTTTTTTCGGGTCGAAATTTTGAATTTTGATATCTCAGCTCTGGAAGGGTCTAGATCATCCATTTTTGCACTCAGGTCAAAGTCTCACAGTCCTCTTTTAGAATCCAGAGTTTTGAGAAGATTGGAGAAACTTAATTTTTCGCCCAAAAATGAAAAAAAACGAAAGGGGTAACACTGTCGTTTTTTTTTCGGGTCGAAATTTTGAAGTTTGATATCTCACCTCTGGAAGGGTCTAGATCATCCATTTTTGCACTCAGGTCAAAGTTGCACAGCCCTCTATCAGAATCCAGAGTTTTGAGAAGATTGGAGAAACTTAATTTTTCACCCAAAAATGAAAAAAAACGAAAGGGGTAACACTGTCGTTTTTTTTTCGGGTCGAAATTTTGAAGTTTGATATCTCAGCTCTGGAAGGGTCTAGATCATCCATTTTTGCACTCAGGTCAAAGTCTCAGAGCCCTCTATCATAATCCAGAGTTTTGAGAAGATTGGAGAAACTTAATTTTTCACCCAAAAATGAAAAAAAAACGAAAGGGGTAACACTGTCGTTTTTTTTTCGGGTCGAAATTTTGAGTTTCGATATCTCAGCTCTGGAAGGGTCTAGAGCCTCCATTTTTGCACTCAGGTCAAAGTCTCAGAGCCCTCTATCATAATCCAGAGTTTTGAGAAGATTGGAGAAACTTAATTTTTCACCCAAAAATGAAAAAAAATGAAAGGGGTAACACTGTCGTTTTTTTTTTCGGGTCGAAATTTTGAGTTTCGATATCTCAGCTCTGGAAGGGTCTAGAGCCTCCATTTTTGCACTCAGGTCAAAGTCTCACAGCCCTCTCTCAGAATCCAGAGTTTTGAGAAGATTGGAGAAACTTAATTTTTCGCCCAAAAATGAAAAAAAACGAAAGGGGTAACACTGTCGTTTTTTTTTCGGGTCGAAATTTTGAAGTTTGATATCTCAGCTCTGGAAGGGTCTAGATCATCCATTTTTGCACTCAGGTCAAAGTCTCAGAGCCCTCTATCATAATCCAGAGTTTTGAGAAGATTGGAGAAACTTAATTTTTCACCCAAAAATGAAAAAAAACGAAAGGGGTAACACTGTCGTTTTTTTTTTGGGTCGAAATTTTGAAGTTTGATATCTCAGCTCTGGAAGGGTCTAGATCATCCATTTTTGCACTCAGGTCAAAGTCTCAGAGCCCTCTATCATAATTCAGAGTTTTGAGAAGATTGGAGACACTTAATTTTTCGCCCAAAAATGAAAAAAAAAACGAAAGGGGTAACACTGTCGTTTTTTTTTCGGGTCGAAAATTTGAATTTTGATATCTCAGCTCTGGAAGGGTCTAGATCATCATTTTTTGCACTCAGGTCAAAGTCTCACAGCCCTCTATCATAATCCAGAGTTTTGAGAAGATTGGAGAAACTTAATTTTTCGCCCAAAAATGAAAAAAAATGAAAGGGGTAACACTGTCGTTTTTTTTCGGGTCGAAATTTTGAGTTTCGATATCTCAGCTCTGGAAGGGTCTAGAGCCTCCATTTTTGCACTCAGGTCAAAGTCTCACAGCCCTCTATCAGAATCCAGAGTTTTGAGAAGATTGGAGAAACTTAATTTTTCGCCCAAAAATGAAAAAAAACGAAAGGGGTAACACTGTCGTTTTTTTTTTCGGGTCGAAATTTTGAAGTTTGATATCTCAGCTCTGGAAGGGTCTAGATCATCCATTTTTGCACTCAGGTCAAAGTCTCAGAAACCTCTATCATAATTCAGAGTTTTGAGAAGATTGGAGACACTTAATTTTTCACCCAAAAATGAAAAAAAACGAAAGGGGTAACACTGTCGTTTTTTTTTTCGGGTCGAAATTTTGAATTTTGATATCTCAGCTCTGGAAGGGTCTAGATCATCCATTTTTGCACTCAGGTCAAAGTCTCAGAAACCTCTATCATAATTCAGAGTTTTGAGAAGATTGGAGACACTTAATTTTTCACCCAAAAATGAAAAAAAACGAAAGGGGTAACACTGTCGTTTTTTTTTCGGGTCGAAATTTTGAGTTTCGATATCTCAGCTCTGGAAGGGTCTAGAGCCTCCATTTTTGCACTCAGGTCAAAGTCTCAGAGCCCTCTATCATAATCCAGAGTTTTGAGAAGATTGGAGAAACTTAATTTTTCACCCAAAAATGAAAAAAAATGAAAGGGGTAACACTGTCGTTTTTTTTTTCGGGTCGAAATTTTGAGTTTCGATATCTCAGCTCTGGAAGGGTCTAGAGCCTCCATTTTTGCACTCAGGTCAAAGTCTCACAGCCCTCTCTCAGAATCCAGAGTTTTGAGAAGATTGGAGAAACTTAATTTTTCGCCCAAAAATGAAAAAAAACGAAAGGGGTAACACTGTCGTTTTTTTTTCGGGTCGAAATTTTGAAGTTTGATATCTCAGCTCTGGAAGGGTCTAGATCATCCATTTTTGCACTCAGGTCAAAGTCTCAGAGCCCTCTATCATAATCCAGAGTTTTGAGAAGATTGGAGAAACTTAATTTTTCACCCAAAAATGAAAAAAAACGAAAGGGGTAACACTGTCGTTTTTTTTTTGGGTCGAAATTTTGAAGTTTGATATCTCAGCTCTGGAAGGGTCTAGATCATCCATTTTTGCACTCAGGTCAAAGTCTCAGAGCCCTCTATCATAATTCAGAGTTTTGAGAAGATTGGAGACACTTAATTTTTCGCCCAAAAATGAAAAAAAAAACGAAAGGGGTAACACTGTCGTTTTTTTTTCGGGTCGAAAATTTGAATTTTGATATCTCAGCTCTGGAAGGGTCTAGATCATCATTTTTTGCACTCAGGTCAAAGTCTCACAGCCCTCTATCATAATCCAGAGTTTTGAGAAGATTGGAGAAACTTAATTTTTCGCCCAAAAATGAAAAAAAATGAAAGGGGTAACACTGTCGTTTTTTTTCGGGTCGAAATTTTGAGTTTCGATATCTCAGCTCTGGAAGGGTCTAGAGCCTCCATTTTTGCACTCAGGTCAAAGTCTCACAGCCCTCTATCAGAATCCAGAGTTTTGAGAAGATTGGAGAAACTTAATTTTTCGCCCAAAAATGAAAAAAAACGAAAGGGGTAACACTGTCGTTTTTTTTTTCGGGTCGAAATTTTGAAGTTTGATATCTCAGCTCTGGAAGGGTCTAGATCATCCATTTTTGCACTCAGGTCAAAGTCTCAGAAACCTCTATCATAATTCAGAGTTTTGAGAAGATTGGAGACACTTAATTTTTCACCCAAAAATGAAAAAAAACGAAAGGGGTAACACTGTCGTTTTTTTTTTCGGGTCGAAATTTTGAATTTTGATATCTCAGCTCTGGAAGGGTCTAGATCATCCATTTTTGCACTCAGGTCAAAGTCTCAGAAACCTCTATCATAATTCAGAGTTTTGAGAAGATTGGAGACACTTAATTTTTCACCCAAAAATGAAAAAAAACGAAAGGGGTAACACTGTCGTTTTTTTTTCGGGTCGAAATTTTGAGTTTCGATATCTCAGCTCTGGAAGGGTCTAGAGCCTCCATTTTTGCACTCAGGTCAAAGTCTTGTGGCCCTCTATCAGAATCCAGAGTTTTGAGAAGATTGAAGACACTTAATTTTTCGCCCAAAAATGAAAAAAAATGAAAGGGGTAACACTGTCGTTTTTTTTTCGGGTCGAAATTTTGAGTTTCGATATCTCAGCTCTGGAAGGGTCTAGAGCCTCCATTTTTGCACTCAGGTCAAAGTCTCACAGCCCTCTATAAGAATCCAGAGTTTTGAGAAGATTGGAGAAACTTAATTTTTCGCCCAAAAATGAAAAAAAACGAAAGGGGTAACACTGTCGGTTTTTTTTTCGGGTCGAAATTTTGAAGTTTGATATCTCAGCTCTGGAAGGGTCTAGATCATCCATTTTTGCACTCAGGTCAAAGTCTCAGAGCCCTCTATCATAATCCAGAGTTTTGAGAAGATTGGAGAAACTTAATTTTTCACCCAAAAATGAAAAAAAACGAAAGGGGTAACACTGTCGTTTTTTTTTTGGGTCGAAATTTTGAAGTTTGATATCTCAGCTCTGGAAGGGTCTAGATCATCCATTTTTGCACTCAGGTCAAAGTCTCAGAGCCCTCTATCATAATTCAGAGTTTTGAGAAGATTGGAGACACTTAATTTTTCACCCAAAAATGAAAAAAAACGAAAGGGGTAACACTGTCGTTTTTTTTTTCAGGTCGAAATTTTGAATTTTGATATCTCAGCTCTGGAAGGGTCTAGATCATCCATTTTTGCACTCAGGTCAAAGTCTCACAGTCCTCTATCAGAATCCAGAGTTTTGAGAAGATTGGAGAAACTTAATTTTTCGCCCAAAAATGAAAAAAAACGAAAGGGGTAAGTAACACTGTCGTTTTTTTTTTCGGGTCGAAATTTTGAAGTTTGACATCTCACCTCTGGAAGGGTCTAGATCATCCATTTTTGCACTCAGGTCAAAGTCGCACAGCCCTCTATCAGAATCCAGAGTTTTGAGAAGATTGGAGAAACTTAATTTTTCACCCAAAAATGAAAAAAAACGAAAGGGGTAACACTGTCGTTTTTTTTTTCGGGTCGAAATTTTGAAGTTTGATATCTCAGCTCTGGAAGGGTCTAGATCATCCATTTTTGCACTCAGGTCAAAGTCTCAGAGCCCTCTATCATAATCCAGAGTTTTGAGAAGATTGGAGAAACTTAATTTTTCACCCAAAAATGAAAAAACGAAAGGGGTAACACTGTCGTTTTTTTTTTGGGTCGAAATTTTGAAGTTTGATATCTCAGCTCTGGAAGGGTCTAGATCATCCATTTTTGCACTCAGGTCAAAGTCTCAGAGCCCTCTATCATAATTCAGAGTTTTGAGAAGATTGGAGACACTTAATCTTTCACCCAAAAATGAAAAAAAAACGAAAGGGGTAACACTGTCGTTTTTTTTTTTCGGGTCGAAATTTTGAATTTTGATATCTCAGCTCTGGAAGGGTCTAGATCATCCATTTTTGCACTCAGGTCAAAGTCTCAGAGCCCTCTATCATAATCCAGAGTTTTGAGAAGATTGGAGAAACTTAATTTTTCACCCAAAAATGAAAAAAAACGAAAGGGGTAACACCGTCGTTTTTTTTTTGGGTCGAAATTTTGAAGTTTGATATCTCAGCTCTGGAAGGGTCTAGATCATCCATTTTTGCACTCAGGTCAAAGTCTCAGAGCCCTCTATCATAATTCAGAGTTTTGAGAAGATTGGAGACACTTAATTTTTCACCCAAAAATGAAAAAAAAACCGAAAGGGGTAACACTGTCGTTTTTTTTTTCGGGTCGAAATTTTGAATTTTGATATCTCAGCTCTGGAAGGGTCTAGATCATCCATTTTTGCACTCAGGTCAAAGTCTCACAGTCCTCTATCAGAATCCAGAGTTTTGAGAAGATTGGAGAAACTTAATTTTTCGCCCAAAAATGAAAAAAAACGAAAGGGGTAAGTAACACTGTCGTTTTTTTTTTTCGGGTCGAAATTTAGAAGTTTGATATCTCACCTCTGGAAGGGTCTAGATCATCCATTTTTGCACTCAGGTCAAAGTCGCACAGCCCTCTATCAGAATCCAGAGTTTTGAGAAGATTGGAGAAACTTAATTTTTCACCCAAAAATGAAAAAAAACGAAAGGGGTAACACTGTCGTTTTTTTTTTCGGGTCGAAATTTTGAAGTTTGATATCTCAGCTCTGGAAGGGTCTAGATCATCCATTTTTGCACTCAGGTCAAAGTCTCAGAGCCCTCTATCATAATTCAGAGTTTTGAGAAGATTGGAGACACTTAATTTTTCACCCAAAAATGAAAAAAAAAACGAAAGGGGTAACACTGTCGTTTTTTTTTTTCGGGTCGAAATTTTGAATTTTGATATCTCAGCTCTGGAAGGGTCTAGATCATCCATTTTTGCACTCAGGTCAAAGTCTCACAGTCCTCTATCAGAATCCAGAGTTTTGAGAAGATTGGAGAAACTTAATTTTTCGCCCAAAAATGAAAAAAAACGAAAGGGGTAAGTAACACTGTGGTTTTTTTTTTTTCGGGTCGAAATTTTGAAGTTTGATATCTCAGCTCTGGAAGGGTCTAGATCATCCATTTTTGCACTCAGGTCAAAGTCTCAGAGCCCTCTATCATAATCCAGAGTTTTGAGAAGATTGGAGAAACTTAATTTTTCACCCAAAAATGAAAAAAAACGAAAGGGGTAACACTGTCGGTTTTTTTTCGGGTCGAAATTTTGAGTTTCGATATCTCAGCTCTGGAAGGGTCTAGAGCCTCCATTTTTGCACTCAGGTCAAAGTCTCAGAGCCCTCTATCATAATCCAGAGTTTTGAGAAGATTGGAGAAACTTAATTTTTCACCCAAAAATGAAAAAAAATGAAAGGGGTAACACTGTCGTTTTTTTTTTCGGGTCGAAATTTTGAGTTTCGATATCTCAGCTCTGGAAGGGTCTAGAGCCTCCATTTTTGCACTCAGGTCAAAGTCTCACAGCCCTCTCTCAGAATCCAGAGTTTTGAGAAGATTGGAGAAACTTAATTTTTTGCCCAAAAATGAAAAAAAACGAAAGGGGTAACACTGTCGTTTTTTTTTCGGGTCGAAATTTTGAAGTTTGATATCTCAGCTCTGGAAGGGTCTAGATCATCCATTTTTGCACTCAGGTCAAAGTCTCAGAGCCCTCTATCATAATCCAGAGTTTTGAGAAGATTGGAGAAACTTAATTTTTCACCCAAAAATGAAAAAAAAACGAAAGGGGTAACACTGTCGTTTTTTTTTTGGGTCGAAATTTTGAAGTTTGATATCTCAGCTCTGGAAGGGTCTAGATCATCCATTTTTGCACTCAGGTCAAAGTCTCAGAGCCCTCTATCATAATTCAGAGTTTTGAGAAGATTGGAGACACTTAATTTTTCGCCCAAAAATGAAAAAAAAAACGAAAGGGGTAACACTGTCGTTTTTTTTTCGGGTCGAAAATTTGAATTTTGATATCTCAGCTCTGGAAGGGTCTAGATCATCATTTTTTGCACTCAGGTCAAAGTCTCACAGCCCTCTATCATAATCCAGAGTTTTGAGAAGATTGGAGAAACTTAATTTTTCGCCCAAAAATGAAAAAAAACGAAAGGGGTAACACTGTCGTTTTTTTTTCGGGTCGAAATTTTGAGTTTCGATATCTCAGCTCTGGAAGGGTCTAGAGCCTCCATTTTTGCACTCAGGTCAAAGTCTCACAGCCCTCTATCAGAATCCAGAGTTTTGAGAAGATTGGAGAAACTTAATTTTTCGCCCAAAAATGAAAAAAAACGAAAGGGGTAACACTGTCGTTTTTTTTTTCGGGTCGAAATTTTGAAGTTTGATATCTCAGCTCTGGAAGGGTCTAGATCATCCATTTTTGCACTCAGGTCAAAGTCTCAGAAACCTCTATCATAATTCAGAGTTTTGAGAAGATTGGAGACACTTAATTTTTCAACCAAAAATGAAAAAAAACGAAAGGGGTAACACTGTCGTTTTTTTTTTCGGGTCGAAATTTTGAATTTTGATATCTCAGCTCTGGAAGGGTCTAGATCATCCATTTTTGCACTCAGGTCAAAGTCTCAGAAACCTCTATCATAATTCAGAGTTTTGAGAAGATTGGAGACACTTAATTTTTCACCCAAAAATGAAAAAAAACGAAAGGGGTAACACTGTCGTTTTTTTTTCGGGTCGAAATTTTGAGTTTCGATATCTCAGCTCTGGAAGGGTCTAGAGCCTCCATTTTTGCACTCAGGTCAAAGTCTTGTGGCCCTCTATCAGAATCCAGAGTTTTGAGAAGATTGAAGACACTTAATTTTTCGCCCAAAAATGAAAAAAAATGAAAGGGGTAACACTGTCGTTTTTTTTTCGGGTCGAAATTTTGAGTTTCGATATCTCAGCTCTGGAAGGGTCTAGAGCCTCCATTTTTGCACTCAGGTCAAAGTCTCACAGCCCTCTATCATAATCCAGAGTTTTGAGAAGATTGGAGAAACTTAATTTTTCACCCAAAAATGAAAAAAAACGAAAGGGGTAACACTGTCGTTTTTTTTTTGGGTCGAAATTTTGAAGTTTGATATCTCAGCTCTGGAAGGGTCTAGATCATCCATTTTTGCACTCAGGTCAAAGTCTCAGAGCCCTCTATCATAATTCAGAGTTTTGAGAAGATTGGAGACACTTAATTTTTCACCCAAAAATGAAAAAAAAACGAAAGGGGTAACACTGTCGTTTTTTTTTTTCGGGTCGAAATTTTGAATTTTGATATCTCAGCTCTGGAAGGGTCTAGATCATCCATTTTTGCACTCAGGTCAAAGTCTCACAGTCCTCTATCAGAATCCAGAGTTTTGAGAAGATTGGAGAAACTTAATTTTTCGCCCAAAAATGAAAAAAAACGAAAGGGGTAAGTAACACTGTCGTTTTTTTTTTCGGGTCGAAATTTTGAAGTTTGACATCTCACCTCTGGAAGGGTCTAGATCATCCATTTTTGCACTCAGGTCAAAGTCGCACAGCCCTCTATCAGAATCCAGAGTTTTGAGAAGATTGGAGAAACTTAATTTTTCACCCAAAAATGAAAAAAAAACGAAAGGGGTAACACTGTCGTTTTTTTTTTCGGGTCGAAATTTTGAAGTTTGATATCTCAGCTCTGGAAGGGTCTAGATCATCCATTTTTGCACTCAGGTCAAAGTCTCAGAGCCCTCTATCATAATCCAGAGTTTTGAGAAGATTGGAGAAACTTAATTTTTCACCCAAAAATGAAAAAAAACGAAAGGGGTAACACTGTCGTTTTTTTTTTTGGGTCGAAATTTTGAAGTTTGATATCTCAGCTCTGGAAGGGTCTAGATCATCCATTTTTGCACTCAGGTCAAAGTCTCAGAGCCCTCTATCATAATTCAGAGTTTTGAGAAGATTGGAGACACTTAATCTTTCACCCAAAAATGAAAAAAAAACGAAAGGGGTAACACTGTCGTTTTTTTTTTCGGGTCGAAATTTTGAATTTTGATATCTCAGCTCTGGAAGGGTCTAGATCATCCATTTTTGCACTCAGGTCAAAGTCTCACGGTCCTCTTTTAGAATCCAGAGTTTTGAGAAGATTGGAGAAACTTAATTTTTCGCCCAAAAATGAAAAAAAACGAAAGGGGTAACACTGTCGTTTTTTTTTTCGGGTCGAAATTTTGAAGTTTGATATCTCACCTCTGGAAGGGTCTAGATCATCCATTTTTGCACTCAGGTCAAAGTCGCACAGCCCTCTATCAGAATCCAGAGTTTTGAGAAGATTGGAGAAACTTAATTTTTCACCCAAAAATGAAAAAAAACGAAAGGGGTAACACTGTCGTTTTTTTTTTGGGTCGAAATTTTGAAGTTTGATATCTCAGCTCTGGAAGGGTCTAGATCATCCATTTTTGCACTCAGGTCAAAGTCTCAGAGCCCTCTATCATAATTCAGAGTTTTGAGAAGATTGGAGACACTTAATTTTTCACCCAAAAATGAAAAAAAAAACGAAAGGGGTAACACTGTCGTTTTTTTTTTCGGGTCGAAATTTTGAATTTTGATATCTCAGCTCTGGAAGGGTCTAGATCATCCATTTTTGCACTCAGGTCAAAGTCTCACAGTCCTCTATCAGAATCCAGAGTTTTGAGAAGATTGGAGAAACTTAATTTTTCGCCCAAAAATGAAAAAAAACGAAAGGGGTAAGTAACACTGTCGTTTTTTTTTTTCGGGTCGAAATTTAGAAGTTTGATATCTCACCTCTGGAAGGGTCTAGATCATCCATTTTTGCACTCAGGTCAAAGTCACAGAGCCCTCTATCAGAATCCAGAGTTTTGAGAAGATTGGAGAAACTTAATTTTTCACCCAAAAATGAAAAAAAAAACGAAAGGGGTAACACTGTCGTTTTTTTTTCGGGTCGAAATTTTGAGTTTCGATATCTCAGCTCTGGAAGGGTCTAGAGCCTCCATTTTTGCACTCAGGTCAAAGTCTTGTGGCCCTCTATCAGAATCCAGAGTTTTGAGAAGATTGAAGACACTTAATCTTTCACCCAAAAATGAAAAAAAACGAAAGGGGTAACACTGTCGTTTTTTTTTTCGGGTCGAAATTTTGAATTTTGATATCTCAGCTCTGGAAGGGTCTAGATCATCCATTTTTGCACTCAGGTCAAAGTCTCACAGTCCTCTTTTAGAAACCAGAGTTTTGAGAAGATTGGAGAAACTTAATTTTTCGCCCAAAAATGAAAAAAAAACGAAAGGGGTAACACTGTCGTTTTTTTTTCGGGTCGAAATTTTGAAGTTTGATATCTCACCTCTGGAAGGGTCTAGATCATCCATTTTTGCACTCAGGTCAAAGTTGCACAGCCCTCTATCAGAATCCAGAGTTTTGAGAAGATTGGAGAAACTTAATTTTTCACCCAAAAATGAAAAAAAACGAAAGGGGTAACACTGTCGTTTTTTTTTCGGGTCGAAATTTTGAAGTTTGATATCTCAGCTCTGGAAGGGTCTAGATCATCCATTTTTGCACTCAGGTCAAAGTCTCAGAGCCCTCTATCATAATCCAGAGTTTTGAGAAGATTGGAGAAACTTAATTTTTCACCCAAAAATGAAAAAAAACGAAAGGGGTAACACTGTCGGTTTTTTTTCGGGTCGAAATTTTGAGTTTCGATATCTCAGCTCTGGAAGGGTCTAGAGCCTCCATTTTTGCACTCAGGTCAAAGTCTCAGAGCCCTCTATCATAATCCAGAGTTTTGAGAAGATTGGAGAAACTTAATTTTTCACCCAAAAATGAAAAAAAACGAAAGGGGTAACACTGTCGTTTTTTTTTGGGTCGAAATTTTGAAGTTTGATATCTCAGCTCTGGAAGGGTCTAGATCATCCATTTTTGCACTCAGGTCAAAGTCTCAGAGCCCTCTATCATAATTCAGAGTTTTGAGAAGATTGGAGACACTTAATTTTTCGCCCAAAAATGAAAAAAAAACGAAAGGGGTAACACTGTCGTTTTTTTTTCGGGTCGAAAATTTGAATTTTGATATCTCAGCTCTGGAAGGGTCTAGATCATCATTTTTTGCACTCAGGTCAAAGTCTCACAGCCCTCTATCATAATCCAGAGTTTTGAGAAGATTGGAGAAACTTAATTTTTCGCCCAAAAATGAAAAAAAACGAAAGGGGTAACACTGTCGTTTTTTTTTCGGGTCGAAATTTTGAGTTTCGATATCTCAGCTCTGGAAGGGTCTAGAGCCTCCATTTTTGCACTCAGGTCAAAGTCTCACAGCCCTCTATCAGAATCCAGAGTTTTGAGAAGATTGGAGAAACTTAATTTTTCGCCCAAAAATGAAAAAAAACGAAAGGGGTAACACTGTCGTTTTTTTTTTCGGGTCGAAATTTTGAAGTTTGATATCTCAGCTCTGGAAGGGTCTAGATCATCCATTTTTGCACTCAGGTCAAAGTCTCAGAAACCTCTATCATAATTCAGAGTTTTGAGAAGATTGGAGACACTTAATTTTTCACCCAAAAATGAAAAAAAACGAAAGGGGTAACACTGTCGTTTTTTTTTTCGGGTCGAAATTTTGAATTTTGATATCTCAGCTCTGGAAGGGTCTAGATCATCCATTTTTGCACTCAGGTCAAAGTCTCAGAAACCTCTATCATAATTCAGAGTTTTGAGAAGATTGGAGACACTTAATTTTTCACCCAAAAATGAAAAAAAACGAAAGGGGTAACACTGTCGTTTTTTTTTCGGGTCGAAATTTTGAGTTTCGATATCTCAGCTCTGGAAGGGTCTAGAGCCTCCATTTTTGCACTCAGGTCAAAGTCTTGTGGCCCTCTATCAGAATCCAGAGTTTTGAGAAGATTGAAGACACTTAATTTTTCGCCCAAAAATGAAAAAAAATGAAAGGGGTAACACTGTCGTTTTTTTTTTCGGGTCGAAATTTTGAGTTTCGATATCTCAGCTCTGGAAGGGTCTAGAGCCTCCATTTTTGCACTCAGGTCAAAGTCTTGTGGCCCTCTATCAGAATCCAGAGTTTTGAGAAGATTGAAGACACTTAATTTTTCGCCCAAAAATGAAAAAAAACGAAAGGGGTAACACTGTCGGTTTTTTTTTCGGGTCGAAATTTTGAAGTTTGATATCTCAGCTCTGGAAGGGTCTAGATCATCCATTTTTGCACTCAGGTCAAAGTCTCAGAGCCCTCTATCATAATCCAGAGTTTTGAGAAGATTGGAGAAACTTAATTTTTCACCCAAAAATGAAAAAAAAAACGAAAGGGGTAACACTGTCGTTTTTTTTTTGGGTCGAAATTTTGAAGTTTGATATCTCAGCTCTGGAAGGGTCTAGATCATCCATTTTTGCACTCAGGTCAAAGTCTCAGAGCCCTCTATCATAATTCAGAGTTTTGAGAAGATTGGAGACACTTAATTTTTCACCCAAAAATGAAAAAAAACGAAAGGGGTAACACTGTCGTTTTTTTTTTCGGGTCGAAATTTTGAATTTTGATATCTCAGCTCTGGAAGGGTCTAGATCATCCATTTTTGCACTCAGGTCAAAGTCTCACAGTCCTCTATCAGAATCCAGAGTTTTGAGAAGATTGGAGAAACTTAATTTTTCGCCCAAAAATGAAAAAAAACGAAAGGGGTAAGTAACACTGTCGTTTTTTTTTTCGGGTCGAAATTTTGAAGTTTGACATCTCACCTCTGGAAGGGTCTAGATCATCCATTTTTGCACTCAGGTCAAAGTCGCACAGCCCTCTATCAGAATCCAGAGTTTTGAGAAGATTGGAGAAACTTAATTTTTCACCCAAAAATGAAAAAAAACGAAAGGGGTAACACTGTCGGTTTTTTTTTCGGGTCGAAATTTTGAAGTTTGATATCTCAGCTCTGGAAGGGTCTAGATCATCCATTTTTGCACTCAGGTCAAAGTCTCAGAGCCCTCTATCATAATCCAGAGTTTTGAGAAGATTGGAGAAACTTAATTTTTCACCCAAAAATGAAAAAAAACGAAAGGGGTAACACTGTCGTTTTTTTTTTTGGGTCGAAATTTTGAAGTTTGATATCTCAGCTCTGGAAGGGTCTAGATCATCCATTTTTGCACTCAGGTCAAAGTCTCAGAGCCCTCTATCATAATTCAGAGTTTTGAGAAGATTGGAGACACTTAATCTTTCACCCAAAAATGAAAAAAAAACGAAAGGGGTAACACTGTCGTTTTTTTTTTCGGGTCGAAATTTTGAAGTTTGATATCTCACCTCTGGAAGGGTCTAGATCATCCATTTTTGCACTCAGGTCAAAGTCGCACAGCCCTCTATCAGAATCCAGAGTTTTGAGAAGATTGGAGAAACTTAATTTTTCACCCAAAAATGAAAAAAAACGAAAGGGGTAACACTGTCGTTTTTTTTTTCGGGTCGAAATTTTGAGTTTCGATATCTCAGCTCTGGAAGGGTCTAGAGCCTCCATTTTTGCACTCAGGTCAAAGTCTCAGAGCCCTCTATCATAATCCAGAGTTTTGAGAAGATTGGAGAAACTTAATTTTTCACCCAAAAATGAAAAAAAATGAAAGGGGTAACACTGTCGTTTTTTTTTCGGGTCGAAATTTTGAGTTTCGATATCTCAGCTCTGGAAGGGTCTAGAGCCTCCATTTTTGCACTCAGGTCAAAGTCTCACAGCCCTCTATCAGAATCCAGAGTTTTGAGAAGATTGGAGAAACTTAATTTTTCGCCCAAAAATGAAAAAAAACGAAAGGGGTAACACTGTCGTTTTTTTTTCGGGTCGAAATTTTGAAGTTTGATATCTCAGCTCTGGAAGGGTCTAGATCATCCATTTTTGCACTCAGGTCAAAGTCTCAGAGCCCTCTATCATAATCCAGAGTTTTGAGAAGATTGGAGAAACTTAATTTTTCACCCAAAAATGAAAAAAAAACGAAAGGGGTAACACTGTCGTTTTTTTTTTGGGTCGAAATTTTGAAGTTTGATATCTCAGCTCTGGAAGGGTCTAGATCATCCATTTTTGCACTCAGGTCAAAGTCTCAGAGCCCTCTATCATAATTCAGAGTTTTGAGAAGATTGGAGACACTTAATTTTTCGCCCAAAAATGAAAAAAAAAACGAAAGGGGTAACACTGTCGTTTTTTTTTCGGGTCGAAAATTTGAATTTTGATATCTCAGCTCTGGAAGGGTCTAGATCATCATTTTTTGCACTCAGGTCAAAGTCTCACAGCCCTCTATCATAATCCAGAGTTTTGAGAAGATTGGAGAAACTTAATTTTTCGCCCAAAAATGAAAAAAAATGAAAGGGGTAACACTGTCGTTTTTTTTTCGGGTCGAAATTTTGAGTTTCGATATCTCAGCTCTGGAAGGGTCTAGAGCCTCCATTTTTGCACTCAGGTCAAAGTCTCAGAGCCCTCTATCATAATCCAGAGTTTTGAGAAGATTGGAGAAACTTAATTTTTCACCCAAAAATGAAAAAAACGAAAGGGGTAACACTGTCGTTTTTTTTTTTGGGTCGAAATTTTGAAGTTTGATATCTCAGCTCTGGAAGGGTCTAGATCATCCATTTTTGCACTCAGGTCAAAGTCTCAGAGCCCTCTATCATAATTCAGAGTTTTGAGAAGATTGGAGACACTTAATTTTTCACCCAAAAATGAAAAAAAAAACGAAAGGGGTAACACTGTCGTTTTTTTTTTCGGGTCGAAATTTTGAATTTTGATATCTCAGCTCTGGAAGGGTCTAGATCATCCATTTTTGCACTCAGGTCAAAGTCTCACAGTCCTCTATCAGAATCCAGAGTTTTGAGAAGATTGGAGAAACTTAATTTTTCGCCCAAAAATGAAAAAAAACGAAAGGGGTAAGTAACACTGTCGTTTTTTTTTTTCGGGTCGAAATTTAGAAGTTTGATATCTCACCTCTGGAAGGGTCTAGATCATCCATTTTTGCACTCAGGTCAAAGTCACAGAGCCCTCTATCAGAATCCAGAGTTTTGAGAAGATTGGAGAAACTTAATTTTTCACCCAAAAATGAAAAAAAACGAAAGGGGTAACACTGTCGTTTTTTTTTTGGGTCGAAATTTTGAAGTTTGATATCTCAGCTCTGGAAGGGTCTAGATCATCCATTTTTGCACTCAGGTCAAAGTCTCAGAGCCCTCTATCATAATTCAGAGTTTTGAGAAGATTGGAGACACTTAATCTTTCACCCAAAAATGAAAAAAAAACGAAAGGGGTAACACTGTCGTTTTTTTTTTCGGGTCGAAATTTTGAATTTTGATATCTCAGCTCTGGAAGGGTCTAGATCATCCATTTTTGCACTCAGGTCAAAGTCTCACAGTCCTCTTTTAGAATCCAGAGTTTTGAGAAGATTGGAGAAACTTAATTTTTCGCCCAAAAATGAAAAAAAACGAAAGGGGTAACACTGTCGTTTTTTTTTTCGGGTCGAAATTTTGAAGTTTGATATCTCACCTCTGGAAGGGTCTAGATCATCCATTTTTGCACTCAGGTCAAAGTTGCACAGCCCTCTATCAGAATCCAGAGTTTTGAGAAGATTGGAGAAACTTAATTTTTCACCCAAAAATGAAAAAAAAACGAAAGGGGTAACACTGTCGTTTTTTTTTCGGGTCGAAATTTTGAAGTTTGATATCTCAGCTCTGGAAGGGTCTAGATCATCCATTTTTGCACTCAGGTCAAAGTCTCAGAGCCCTCTATCATAATCCAGAGTTTTGAGAAGATTGGAGAAACTTAATTTTTCACCCAAAAATGAAAAAAAACGAAAGGGGTAACACTGTCGGTTTTTTTTCGGGTCGAAATTTTGAGTTTCGATATCTCAGCTCTGGAAGGGTCTAGAGCCTCCATTTTTGCACTCAGGTCAAAGTCTCAGAGCCCTCTATCATAATCCAGAGTTTTGAGAAGATTGGAGAAACTTAATTTTTCACCCAAAAATGAAAAATAATGAAAGGGGTAACACTGTCGTTTTTTTTTCGGGTCGAAATTTTTAGTTTCGATATCTCAGCTCTGGAAGGGTCTAGAGCCTCCATTTTTGCACTCAGGTCAAAGTCTCACAGCCCTCTCTCAGAATCCAGAGTTTTGAGAAGATTGGAGAAACTTAATTTTTCGCCCAAAAATGAAAAAAAATGAAAGGGGTAACACTGTCGTTTTTTTTTCGGGTCGAAATTTTGAGTTTCGATATCTCAGCTCTGGAAGGGTCTAGATCATCCATTTTTGCACTCAGGTCAAAGTCTCAGAAACCTCTATCATAATTCAGAGTTTTGAGAAGATTGGAGACACTTAATTTTTCACCCAAAAATGAAAAAAAACGAAAGGGGTAACACTGTCGTTTTTTTTTCGGGTCGAAATTTTGAAGTTTGATATCTCAGCTCTGGAAGGGTCTAGATCATCCATTTTTGCACTCAGGTCAAAGTCTCAGAGCCCTCTATCATAATCCAGAGTTTTGAGAAGATTGGAGAAACTTAATTTTTCACCCAAAAATGAAAAAAAAACGAAAGGGGTAACACTGTCGTTTTTTTTTCGGGTCGAAATTTTGAGTTTCGATATCTCAGCTCTGGAAGGGTCTAGAGCCTCCATTTTTGCACTCAGGTCAAAGTCTTGTGGCCCTCTATCAGAATCCAGAGTTTTGAGAAGATTGAAGACACTTAATTTTTCGCCCAAAAATTAAAAAAAAAAATGAAAGGGGTAACACTGTCGTTTTTTTTTCGGGTCGAAATTTTGAGTTTCGATATCTCAGCTCTGGAAGGGTCTAGAGCCTCCATTTTTGCACTCAGGTCAAAGTCTCACAGCCCTCTATCAGAATCCAGAGTTTTGAGAAGATTGGAGAAACTTAATTTTTCGCCCAAAAATGAAAAAAAACGAAAGGGGTAACACTGTCGGGTTTTTTTTCGGGTCGAAATTTTGAAGTTTGATATCTCAGCTCTGGAAGGGTCTAGATCATCCATTTTTGCACTCAGGTCAAAGTCTCAGAGCCCTCTATCATAATCCAGAGTTTTGAGAAGATTGGAGACACTTAATTTTTCACCCAAAAATGAAAAAAAAACGAAAGGGGTAACACTGTCGTTTTTTTTTTTCGGGTCGAAATTTTGAATTTTGATATCTCAGCTCTGGAAGGGTCTAGATCATCCATTTTTGCACTCAGGTCAAAGTCTCACAGTCCTCTATCAGAATCCAGAGTTTTGAGAAGATTGGAGAAACTTAATTTTTCGCCCAAAAATGAAAAAAACGAAAGGGGTAAGTAACACTGTCGTTTTTTTTTTCGGGTCGAAATTTTGAAGTTTGACATCTCACCTCTGGAAGGGTCTAGATCATCCATTTTTGCACTCAGGTCAAAGTCGCACAGCCCTCTATCAGAATCCAGAGTTTTGAGAAGATTGGAGAAACTTAATTTTTCACCCAAAAATGAAAAAAAAACGAAAGGGGTAACACTGTCGGTTTTTTTTTCGGGTCGAAATTTTGAGTTTCGATATCTCAGCTCTGGAAGGGTCTAGATCATCCATTTTTGCACTCAGGTCAAAGTCTCAGAAACCTCTATCATAATTCAGAGTTTTGAGAAGATTGGAGACACTTAATTTTTCACCCAAAAATGAAAAAAAACGAAAGGGGTAACACTGTCGTTTTTTTTTCGGGTCGAAATTTTGAAGTTTGATATCTCAGCTCTGGAAGGGTCTAGATCATCCATTTTTGCACTCAGGTCAAAGTCTCAGAAACCTCTATCATAATTCAGAGTTTTGAGAAGATTGGAGACACTTAATTTTTCACCCAAAAATGAAAAAAAAACGAAAGGGGTAACACTGTCGTTTTTTTTTCGGGTCGAAATTTTGAGTTTCGATATCTCAGCTCTGGAAGGGTCTAGAGCCTCCATTTTTGCACTCAGGTCAAAGTCTTGTGGCCCTCTATCAGAATCCAGAGTTTTGAGAAGATTGAAGACACTTAATTTTTCGCCCAAAAATTAAAAAAAAAAATGAAAGGGGTAACACTGTCGTTTTTTTTTCGGGTCGAAATTTTGAGTTTCGATATCTCAGCTCTGGAAGGGTCTAGAGCCTCCATTTTTGCACTCAGGTCAAAGTCTCACAGCCCTCTATCATAATCCAGAGTTTTGAGAAGATTGGAGAAACTTAATTTTTCACCCAAAAATGAAAAAAAACGAAAGGGGTAACACTGTCGTTTTTTTTTTTGGGTCGAAATTTTGAAGTTTGATATCTCAGCTCTGGAAGGGTCTAGATCATCCATTTTTGCACTCAGGTCAAAGTCTCAGAGCCCTCTATCATAATTCAGAGTTTTGAGAAGATTGGAGACACTTAATCTTTCACCCAAAAATGAAAAAAAAACGAAAGGGGTAACACTGTCGTTTTTTTTTTTCGGGTCGAAATTTTGAATTTTGATATCTCAGCTCTGGAAGGGTCTAGATCATCCATTTTTGCACTCAGGTCAAAGTCTCACAGTCCTCTTTTAGAATCCAGAGTTTTGAGAAGATTGGAGAAACTTAATTTTTCACCCAAAAATGAAAAAAAACGAAAGGGGTAACACTGTCGTTTTTTTTTCGGGTCGAAATTTTGAGTTTCGATATCTCAGCTCTGGAAGGGTCTAGAGCCTCCATTTTTGCACTCAGGTCAAAGTCTTGTGGCCCTCTATCAGAATCCAGAGTTTTGAGAAGATTGAAGACACTTAATTTTTCGCCCAAAAATTAAAAAAAAAAATGAAAGGGGTAACACTGTCGTTTTTTTTTCGGGTCGAAATTTTGAGTTTCGATATCTCAGCTCTGGAAGGGTCTAGAGCCTCCATTTTTGCACTCAGGTCAAAGTCTCACAGCCCTCTATCAGAATCCAGAGTTTTGAGAAGATTGGAGAAACTTAATTTTTCGCCCAAAAATGAAAAAAAACGAAAGGGGTAACACTGTCGGTTTTTTTTTCGGGTCGAAATTTTGAAGTTTGATATCTCAGCTCTGGAAGGGTCTAGATCATCCATTTTTGCACTCAGGTCAAAGTCTCAGAGCCCTCTATCATAATCCAGAGTTTTGAGAAGATTGGAGACACTTAATTTTTCACCCAAAAATGAAAAAAAAACGAAAGGGGTAACACTGTCGTTTTTTTTTTTTCGGGTCGAAATTTTGAATTTTGATATCTCAGCTCTGGAAGGGTCTAGATCATCCATTTTTGCACTCAGGTCAAAGTCTCACAGTCCTCTATCAGAATCCAGAGTTTTGAGAAGATTGGAGAAACTTAATTTTTCGCCCAAAAATGAAAAAAACGAAAGGGGTAAGTAACACTGTCGTTTTTTTTTTCGGGTCGAAATTTTGAAGTTTGACATCTCACCTCTGGAAGGGTCTAGATCATCCATTTTTGCACTCAGGTCAAAGTCGCACAGCCCTCTATCAGAATCCAGAGTTTTGAGAAGATTGGAGAAACTTAATTTTTCACCCAAAAATGAAAAAAAACGAAAGGGGTAACACTGTCGGTTTTTTTTTCGGGTCGAAATTTTGAAGTTTGATATCTCAGCTCTGGAAGGGTCTAGATCATCCATTTTTGCACTCAGGTCAAAGTCTCAGAGCCCTCTATCATAATCCAGAGTTTTGAGAAGATTGGAGAAACTTAATTTTTCGCCCAAAAATGAAAAAAAACGAAAGGGGTAACACTGTCGTTTTTTTTTCGGGTCGAAATTTTGAAGTTTGATATCTCAGCTCTGGAAGGGTCTAGATCATCCATTTTTGCACTCAGGTCAAAGTCTCAGAAACCTCTATCATAATTCAGAGTTTTGAGAAGATTGGAGACACTTAATTTTTCACCCAAAAATGAAAAAAAAAAACGAAAGGGGTAACACTGTCGTTTTTTTTTCGGGTCGAAATTTTGAAGTTTGATATCTCAGCTCTGGAAGGGTCTAGATCATCCATTTTTGCACTCAGGTCAAAGTCTCAGAGCCCTCTATCATAATCCAGAGTTTTGAGAAGATTGGAGAAACTTAATTTTTCACCCAAAAATGAAAAAAAACGAAAGGGGTAACACTGTCGTTTTTTTTTTCGGGTCGAAATTTTGAATTTTGATATCTCAGCTCTGGAAGGGTCTAGATCATCCATTTTTGCACTCAGGTCAAAGTCTCACAGTCCTCTATCAGAATCCAGAGTTTTGAGAAGATTGGAGAAACTTAATTTTTCGCCCAAAAATGAAAAAAAACGAAAGGGGTAAGTAACACTGTCGTTTTTTTTTTCGGGTCGAAATTTTGAAGTTTGACATCTCACCTCTGGAAGGGTCTAGATCATCCATTTTTGCACTCAGGTCAAAGTCGCACAGCCCTCTATCAGAATCCAGAGTTTTGAGAAGATTGGAGAAACTTAATTTTTCACCCAAAAATGAAAAAAAAAACGAAAGGGGTAACACTGTCGTTTTTTTTTTCGGGTCGAAATTTTGAAGTTTGATATCTCAGCTCTGGAAGGGTCTAGATCATCCATTTTTGCACTCAGGTCAAAGTCTCAGAGCCCTCTATCATAATCCAGAGTTTTGAGAAGATTGGAGAAACTTAATTTTTCACCCAAAAATGAAAAAAAACGAAAGGGGTAACACTGTCGTTTTTTTTTTTGGGTCGAAATTTTGAAGTTTGATATCTCAGCTCTGGAAGGGTCTAGATCATCCATTTTTGCACTCAGGTCAAAGTCTCAGAGCCCTCTATCATAATTCAGAGTTTTGAGAAGATTGGAGACACTTAATCTTTCACCCGAAAATGAAAAAAAAACGAAAGGGGTAACACTGTCGTTTTTTTTTTTCGGGTCGAAATTTTGAATTTTGATATCTCAGCTCTGGAAGGGTCTAGATCATCCATTTTTGCACTCAGGTCAAAGTCTCACAGTCCTCTTTTAGAATCCAGAGTTTTGAGAAGATTGGAGAAACTTAATTTTTCGCCCAAAAATGAAAAAAAACGAAAGGGGTAACACTGTCGTTTTTTTTTTTCGGGTCGAAATTTTGAAGTTTGATATCTCACCTCTGGAAGGGTCTAGATCATCCATTTTTGCACTCAGGTCAAAGTCGCACAGCCCTCTATCAGAATCCAGAGTTTTGAGAAGATTGGAGAAACTTAATTTTTCACCCAAAAATGAAAAAAAACGAAAGGGGTAACACTGTCGTTTTTTTTTCGGGTCGAAATTTTGAGTTTCGATATCTCAGCTCTGGAAGGGTCTAGAGCCTCCATTTTTGCACTCAGGTCAAAGTCTCAGAGCCCTCTATCATAATCCAGAGTTTTGAGAAGATTGGAGAAACTTAATTTTTCACCCAAAAATGAAAAAAAATGAAAGGGGTAACACTGTCGTTTTTTTTTCGGGTCGAAATTTTGAGTTTCGATATCTCAGCTCTGGAAGGGTCTAGAGCCTCCATTTTTGCACTCAGGTCAAAGTCTTGTGGCCCTCTATCAGAATCCAGAGTTTTGAGAAGATTGAAGACACTTAATTTTTCGCCCAAAAATGAAAAAAAATGAAAGGGGTAACACTGTCGTTTTTTTTTCGGGTCGAAATTTTGAGTTTCGATATCTCAGCTCTGGAAGGGTCTAGAGCCTCCATTTTTGCACTCAGGTCAAAGTCTCACAGCCCTCTATCAGAATCCAGAGTTTTGAGAAGATTGGAGAAACTTAATTTTTCGCCCAAAAATGAAAAAAAACGAAAGGGGTAACACTGTCGTTTTTTTTTCGGGTCGAAATTTTGAAGTTTGATATCTCAGCTCTGGAAGGGTCTAGATCATCCATTTTTGCACTCAGGTCAAAGTCTCAGAGCCCTCTATCATAATCCAGAGTTTTGAGAAGATTGGAGAAACTTAATTTTTCACCCAAAAATGAAAAAAAACGAAAGGGGTAACACTGTCGTTTTTTTTTCGGGTCGAAATTTTGAAGTTTGATATCTCAGCTCTGGAAGGGTCTAGATCATCCATTTTTGCACTCAGGTCAAAGTCTCACAGTCCTCTATCAGAATCCAGAGTTTTGAGAAGATTGGAGAAACTTAATTTTTCGCCCAAAAATGAAAAAAAACGAAAGGGGTAAGTAACACTGTCGTTTTTTTTTTTCGGGTCGAAATTTAGAAGTTTGATATCTCACCTCTGGAAGGGTCTAGATCATCCATTTTTGCACTCAGGTCAAAGTCACAGAGCCCTCTATCAGAATCCAGAGTTTTGAGAAGATTGGAGAAACTTAATTTTTCACCCAAAAATGAAAAAAAACGAAAGGGGTAACACTGTCGTTTTTTTTTTCGGGTCGAAATTTTGAAGTTTGATATCTCAGCTCTGGAAGGGTCTAGATCATCCATTTTTGCACTCAGGTCAAAGTCTCAGAGCCCTCTATCATAATCCAGAGTTTTGAGAAGATTGGAGAAACTTAATTTTTCACCCAAAAATGAAAAAAAACGAAAGGGGTAACACAGTCGTTTTTTTTTGGGTCGAAATTTTGAAGTTTGATATCTCAGCTCTGGAAGGGTCTAGATCATCCATTTTTGCACTCAGGTCAAAGTCTCAGAGCCCTCTATCATAATTCAGAGTTTTGAGAAGATTGGAGACACTTAATCTTTCACCCAAAAATGAAAAAAAACGAAAGGGGTAACACTGTCGTTTTTTTTTTCGGGTCGAAATTTTGAATTTTGATATCTCAGCTCTGGAAGGGTCTAGATCATCCATTTTTGCACTCAGGTCAAAGTCTCACAGTCCTCTTTTAGAATCCAGAGTTTTGAGAAGATTGGAGAAACTTAATTTTTCGCCCAAAAATGAAAAAAAACGAAAGGGGTAACACTGTCGTTTTTTTTTTCGGGTCGAAATTTTGAAGTTTGATATCTCACCTCTGGAAGGGTCTAGATCATCCATTTTTGCACTCAGGTCAAAGTTGCACAGCCCTCTATCAGAATCCAGAGTTTTGAGAAGATTGGAGAAACTTAATTTTTCACCCAAAAATGAAAAAAAACGAAAGGGGTAACACTGTCGTTTTTTTTTCGGGTCGAAATTTTGAAGTTTGATATCTCAGCTCTGGAAGGGTCTAGATCATCCATTTTTGCACTCAGGTCAAAGTCTCAGAGCCCTCTATCATAATTCGGAGTTTTGAGAAGATTGGAGACACTTAATTTTTCACCCAAAAATGAAAAAAAACGAAAGGGGTAACACTGTCGTTTTTTTTTTCGGGTCGAAATTTTGAATTTTGATATCTCAGCTCTGGAAGGGTCTAGATCATCCATTTTTGCACTCAGGTCAAAGTCTCACAGTCCTCTATCAGAATCCAGAGTTTTGAGAAGATTGGAGAAACTTAATTTTTCGCCCAAAAATGAAAAAAAACGAAAGGGGTAAGTAACACTGTCGTTTTTTTTTTTCGGGTCGAAATTTAGAAGTTTGATATCTCACCTCTGGAAGGGTCTAGATCATCCATTTTTGCACTCAGGTCAAAGTCACAGAGCCCTCTATCAGAATCCAGAGTTTTGAGAAGATTGGAGAAACTTAATTTTTCGCCCAAAAATGAAAAAAAACGAAAGGGGTAAGTAACACTGTCGTTTTTTTTTTTCGGGTCGAAATTTTGAAGTTTGATATCTCACCTCTGGAAGGGTCTAGATCATCCATTTTTGCACTCAGGTCAAAGTCACAGAGCCCTCTATCAGAATCCAGAGTTTTGAGAAGATTGGAGAAACTTAATTTTTCACCCAAAAATGAAAAAAAACGAAAGGGGTAACACTGTCGTTTTTTTTTTCGGGTCGAAATTTTGAATTTTGATATCTCAGCTCTGGAAGGGTCTAGATCATCCATTTTTGCACTCAGGTCAAAGTCTCACAGTCCTCTTTTAGAATCCAGAGTTTTGAGAAGATTGGAGAAACTTAATTTTTCGCCCAAAAATGAAAAAAAACGAAAGGGGTAACACTGTCGTTTTTTTTTTTCGGGTCGAAATTTTGAAGTTTGATATCTCACCTCTGGAAGGGTCTAGATCATCCATTTTTGCACTCAGGTCAAAGTCGCACAGCCCTCTATCAGAATCCAGAGTTTTGAGAAGATTGGAGAAACTTAATTTTTCACCCAAAAATGAAAAAAAACGAAAGGGGTAACACTGTCGTTTTTTTTTCGGGTCGAAATTTTGAGTTTCGATATCTCAGCTCTGGAAGGGTCTAGAGCCTCCATTTTTGCACTCAGGTCAAAGTCTCAGAGCCCTCTATCATAATCCAGAGTTTTGAGAAGATTGGAGAAACTTAATTTTTCACCCAAAAATGAAAAAAAATGAAAGGGGTAACACTGTCGTTTTTTTTTCGGGTCGAAATTTTGAGTTTCGATATCTCAGCTCTGGAAGGGTCTAGAGCCTCCATTTTTGCACTCAGGTCAAAGTCTTGTGGCCCTCTATCAGAATCCAGAGTTTTGAGAAGATTGAAGACACTTAATTTTTCGCCCAAAAATGAAAAAAAATGAAAGGGGTAACACTGTCGTTTTTTTTTCGGGTCGAAATTTTGAGTTTCGATATCTCAGCTCTGGAAGGGTCTAGAGCCTCCATTTTTGCACTCAGGTCAAAGTCTCACAGCCCTCTATCATAATCCAGAGTTTTGAGAAGATTGGAGAAACTTAATTTTTCGCCCAAAAATGAAAAAAAATGAAAGGGGTAACACTGTCGTTTTTTTTTCGGGTCGAAATTTTGAGTTTCGATATCTCAGCTCTGGAAGGGTCTAGAGCCTCCATTTTTACACTCAGGTCAAAGTCTCACAGCCCTCTATCAGAATCCAGAGTTTTGAGAAGATTGGAGAAACTTAATTTTTCACCCAAAAATGGAAAAAAACGAAAGGGGTAACACTGTCGTTTTGTTTTTGCGTCGAAATTTTGAAGTTTGATATCTCAGCTATGGAAGAGTCTAGATCATCCATTTTTGCACTCAGGTCAAAGTCTCAGAGCCCTCTATCATAATTCAGAGTTTTGAGAAGATTGGAGACACTTAATTTTTCGCCCAAAAATGAAAAAAAAAAACGAAAGGGGTAACACTGTCGTTTTTTTTTTCGGGTCGAAATTTTGAATTTTGATATCTCAGCTCTGGAAGGGTCTAGATCATCCATTTTTGCACTCAGGTCAAAGTCTCACAGCCCTCTATCAGAATCCAGAGTTTTGAGAAGATTGGAGAAACTTAATTTTTCGCCCAAAAATGAAAAAAAAACGAAAGGGGTAACACTGTCATTTTTTTTTCGGGTCGAAATTTTGAAGTTTGATATCTCAGCTCTGGAAGGGTCTAGATCATCCATTTTTGCACTCAGGTCAAAGTCTCAGAGCCCTCTATCATAATCCAGAGTTTTGAGAAGATTGGAGAAACTTAATTTTTCACCCAAAAATGAAAAAAAAAAAACGAAAGGGGTAACACTGTCGTTTTTTTTTCGGGTCGAAATTTTGAATTTTGATATCTCAGCTCTGGAAGGGTCTAGATCATCCATTATTGCACTCAGGTCAAAGTCGCACAGCCCTCTATCAGAATCCAGAGTTTTGAGAAGATTGGAGAAACTTAATTTTTCGCCCAAAAATGAAAAAAAACGAAAGGGCTAACACTGTCGTTTTTTTTTTCCGGGTCGAAATTTTGAAGTTTGATATCTCAGCTCTGGAAGGGTCTAGATCATCCATTTTTGCACTCAGGTAAAAGTCTCAGAGCCCTCTATCATAATCCAGAGTTTTGAGAAGATTGGAGAAACTTAATTTTTCACCCAAAAATGAAAAAAAATGAAAGGGGTAGTAACACTGTCGTTTTTTTTTCGGGTCGAAATTTTGAGTTTCGATATCTCAGCTCTGGAAGGGTCTAGAGCCTCCATTTTTGCACTAAGGTCAAAGTCTCAGAGCCCTCTATCATAATCCAGAGTTTTGAGAAGATTGGAGAAACTTAATTTTTCACCCAAAAATGAAAAAAAACGAAAGGGGTAACACTGTCGTTTTTTTTTTTCGGGTCGAAATTTTGAGTTTCGATATCTCAGCTCTGGAAGGGTCTAGATCATCCATTTTTGCACTCAGGTCAAAGTCTCACAGCCCTCTATCAGAATCCAGAGTTTTGAGAAGATTGGAGAAACTTAATTTTTCGCCCAAAAATGAAAAAAAAACGAAAGGGGTAACACTGTCGTTTTTTTTTTTCGGGTCGAAATTTTGAAGTTTGATATCTCACCTCTGGAAGGGTCTAGATCATCCATTTTTGCACTCAGGTCAAAGTCGCACAGCCCTCTATCAGAATCCAGAGTTTTGAGAAGATTGGAGTTACTTAATTTTTCACCCAAAAATGAAAAAAAACGAAAGGGGTAACACTGTCGTTTTTTTTTCGGGTCGAAATTTTGAAGTTTGATATCTCAGCTCTGGAAGGGTCTAGATCATCCATTTTTGCACTCAGGTCAAAGTCTCAGAGCCCTCTATCATAATCCAGAGTTTTGAGAAGATTGGAGAAACTTAATTTTTCACCCAAAAATGAAAAAAACCAAAGGGGTAACACTGTCGTTTTTTTTTCGGGTCGAAATTTTGAGTTTCGATATCTCAGCTCTGGAAGGGTCTAGAGCCTCCATTTTTGCACTCAGGTCAAAGTCTCGTGGCCCTCTATCAGAATCCAGAGTTTTGAGAAGATTGAAGACACTTATTTTTTTGCCCAAAAATGAAAAAAAATGAAAGGGGTAAGTAACACTGTCGTTTTTTTTTCGGGTCGAAATTTTGAGTTTCGATATCTCAGCTCTGGAAGGGTCTAGAGCCTCCATTTTTGCACTCAGGTCAAAGTCTCACAGCCCTCTATCAGAATCCAGAGTTTTGAGAAGATTGGAGAAACTTAATTTTTCGCCCAAAAATGAAAAAAAAAACGAAAGGGGTAACACTGTCGTTTTTTTTTCGGGTCGAAATTTTGAAGTTTGATATCTCAGCTTTGGAAGGGTCTAGATCATCCATTTTTGCACTCAGGTCAAAGTCTCAGAGCCCTCTATCATAATTCAGAGTTTTGAGAAGATTGGAGACACTTAATTTTTCGCCCAAAAATGAAAAAAAACGAAAGGGGTAACACTGTCGTTTTTTTTTTCGGGTCGAAATTTTGAAGTTTGATATCTCACCTCTGGAAGGGTCTAGATCATCCATTTTTGCACTCAGGTCAAAGTCTCACAGCCCTCTATCATAATCCAGAGTTTTGAGAAGATTGGAGAAACTTAATTTTTCGCCCAAAAATGAAAAAAAACGAAAGGGGTAACACTGTCGTTTTTTTTTCGGGTCGAAATTTTGAAGTTTGATATCTCAGCTCTGGAAGGGTCTAGATCATCCATTTTTGCACTCAGGTCAAAGTCTCAGAGCCCTCTATCATAATTCAGAGTTTTGAGAAGATTGGAGACACTTAATTTTTCGCCCAAAAATGAAAAAAAAACGAAAGGGGTAACACTGTCGTTTTTTTTTTCGGGTCGAAATTTTGAAGTTTGATATCTCACCTCTGGAAGGGTCTAGATCATCCATTTTTGCACTCAGGTCAAAGTCTCACAGCCCTCTATCATAATCCAGAGTTTTGAGAAGATTGGAGAAACTTAATTTTTCGCCCAAAAATGAAAAAAAAATGAAAGGGGTAACACTGTCGTTTTTTTTTCGGGTCGAAATTTTGAGTTTCGATATCTCAGCTCTGGAAGGGTCTAGAGCCTCCATTTTTGCACTCAGGTCAAAGTCTCACAGCCCTCTATCAGAATCCAGAGTTTTGAGAAGATTGGAGACACTTAATTTTTCGCCCAAAAATGGAAAAAAAACGAAAGGGGTAACACTGTCGTTTTTTTTTTTCGGGTCGAAATTTTGAAGTTTGATATCTCAGCTCTGGAAGGGTCTAGATCATCCATTTTTGCACTCAGGTCAAAGTCTCAGAGCCCTCTATCATAATCCAGAGTTTTGAGAAGATTGGAGAAACTTAATTTTTCGCCCAAAAATGAAAAAAAAAACGAAAGGGGTAACACTGTCGTTTTTTTTTTCGGGTCGAAATTTTGAAGTTTGATATCTCACCTCTGGAAGGGTCTAGATCATCCATTTTTGCACTCAGGTCAAAGTCTCACAGCCCTCTATCATAATCCAGAGTTTTGAGAAGATTGGAGAAACTTAATTTTTCGCCCAAAAATGAAAAAAAACGAAAGGGGTAACACTGTCGTTTTTTTTTCGGGTCGAAATTTTGAAGTTTGATATCTCAGCTCTGGAAGGGTCTAGATCATCCATTTTTGCACTCAGGTCAAAGTCTCAGAGCCCTCTATCATAATTCAGAGTTTTGAGAAGATTGGAGACACTTAATTTTTCGCCCAAAAATGAAAAAAAAACGAAAGGGGTAACACTGTCGTTTTTTTTTTTCGGGTCGAAATTTTGAAGTTTGATATCTCACCTCTGGAAGGGTCTAGATCATCCATTTTTGCACTCAGGTCAAAGTCTCAGAGCCCTCTATCATAATCCAGAGTTTTGAGAAGATTGGAGAAACTTAATTTTTCACCCAAAAATGAAAAAAAACGAAAGGGGTAACACTGTCGGTTTTTTTTTGGGTCGAAATTTTGAAGTTTGATATCTCAGCTCTGGAAGGGTCTAGATCATCCATTTTTGCACTCAGGTCAAAGTCTCAGAGCCCTCTATCATAATTCAGAGTTTTGAGAAGATTGGAGACACTTAATTTTTCGCCCAAAAATGAAAAAAAAACGAAAGGGGTAACACTGTCATTTTTTTTTTCGGGTCGAAATTTTGAATTTTGATATCTCACCTCTGGAAGGGTCTAGATCATCCATTTTTGCACTCAGGTCAAAGTCGCACAGTCCTCTATCAGAATCCAGAGTTTTGAGAAGATTGGAGAAACTTAATTTTTCGCCCAAAAATGAAAAAAAACGAAAGGGGTAACACTGTCGTTTTTTTTTCGGGTCGAAATTTTGAAGTTTGATATCTCAGCTCTGGAAGGGTCTAGATCATCCATTTTTGCACTCAGGTCAAAGTCTCAGAGCCCTCTATCATAATACAGAGTTTTGAGAAGATTGGAGAAACTTAATTTTTCACCCAAAAATGAAAAAAAACGAAAGGGGTAACACTGTCGTTTTTTTTTTGGGTCGAAATTTTGAAGTTTGATATCTCAGCTCTGGAAGGGTCTAGATCATCCATTTTTGCACTCAGGTCAAAGTCTCAGAGCCCTCTATCATAATTCAGAGTTTTGAGAAGATTGGAGACACTTAATTTTTCGCCCAAAAATGAAAAAAAACGAAAGGGGTAACACTGTCATTTTTTTTTTCGGGTCGAAATTTTGAATTTTGATATCTCACCTCTGGAAGGGTCTAGATCATCCATTTTTGCACTCAGGTCAAAGTCGCACAGTCCTCTATCAGAATCCAGAGTTTTGAGAAGATTGGAGAAACTTAATTTTTCGCCCAAAAATGAAAAAAAACGAAAGGGGTAACACTGTCGTTTTTTTTTCGGGTCGAAATTTTGAAGTTTGATATCTCAGCTCTGGAAGGGTCTAGATCATCCATTTTTGCACTCAGGTCAAAGTCTCAGAGCCCTCTATCATAATCCAGAGTTTTGAGAAGATTGGAGAAACTTAATTTTTCACCCAAAAATGAAAAAAAACGAAAGGGGTAACACTGTCGTTTTTTTTTCGGGTCGAAATTTTGAGTTTCGATATCTCAGCTCTGGAAGGGTCTAGAGCCTCCATTTTTGCACTCAGGTCAAAGTCTCGTGGCCCTCTATCAGAATCCAGAGTTTTGAGAAGATTGGAGACACTTAATTTTTCGCCCAAAAATGAAAAAAAATGAAAGGGGTAACACTGTCGTTTTTTTTTCGGGTCGAAATTTTGAGTTTCGATATCTCAGCTCTGGAAGGGTCTAGAGCCTCCATTTTTGCACTCAGGTCAAAGTCTCACAGCCATCTATCAGAATCCAGAGTTTTGAGAAGATTGGAGAAACTTAATTTTTCGCCCAAAAATGAAAAAAAACGAAAGGGGTAACACTGTCGTTTTTTTTTCGGGTCGAAATTTTGAAGTTTGATATCTCAGCTCTGGAAGGGTCTAGATCATCCATTTTTTGCACTCAGGTCAAAGTCTCAGAGCCCTCTATCATAATTCAGAGTTTTGAGAAGATTGGAGACACTTAATTTTTCGCCCAAAAATGAAAAAAAAAACGAAAGGGGTAACACTGTCGTTTTTTTTTCGGGTCGAAATTTTGAAGTTTGATATCTCAGCTCTGGAAGAGTCTAGATCATCCATTTTTGCACTCAGGTCAAAGTCTCACAGCCCTCTATCAGAATCCAGAGTTTTGAGAAGATTGGAGAAACTTAATTTTTCGCCCAAAAATGAAAAAAAAAACGAAAGGGGTAACACTGTCGTTTTTTTTTTCGGGTCGAAATTTTGAGTTTCGATATCTCAGCTCTGGAAGGGTCTAGATCATCCATTTTTGCACTCAGGTCAAAGTCTCAGAGCCCTCTATCATAATCCAGAGTTTTAAGAAGATTGGAGAAACTTAATTTTTCGCCCGAAAACGAAAAAAAACGAAAGGGGTAACACTGTCGTTTTTTTTTCGGGTCGAAATTTTGAATTTTGATATTTCAGCTCTGGAAGGGTCTAGATCATCCATTTTTGCACTCAGGTCAAAGTCTCAGAGCCCTCTATCATAATCCAGAGTTTTGAGAAGATTGGAGAAACTTAATTTTTCACCCAAAAATGAAAAAAAACGAAAGGGGTAACACTGTCGTTTTTTTTTTTCGGGTCGAAATTTTGAATTTTGATATCTCAGCTCTGGAAGGGTCTAGATCATCCATTTTTGCACTCAGGTCAAAGTCTCACAGCCCTCTATCAGAATCCAGAGTTTTGAGAAGATTGGAGAAACTTAATTTTTCGCCCAAAAATGAAAAAAAAACGAAAGGGGTAACACTGTCGTTTTTTTTTTCGGGTCGAAATTTTGAAGTTTGATATCTCAGCTCTGGAAGGGTCTAGATCATCCATTTTTGCACTCAGGTCAAAGTCTCAGAGCCCTCTATCAGAATCCAGAGTTTTGAGAAGATTGGAGACACTTAATTTTTCGCCCAAAAATGAAAAAAAATGAAAGGGGTAACACTGTCGTTTTTTTTTCGGGTCGAAATTTTGAGTTTCGATATCTCAGCTCTGGAAGGGTCTAGAGCCTCCATTTTTGCACTCAGGTCAAAGTCTCACAGCCCTCTATCAGAATCCAGAGTTTTGAGAAGATTGGAGAAACTTAATTTTTCGCCCAAAAATGAAAAAAAACGAAAGGGGTAACACTGTCGTTTTTTTTTCGGGTCGAAATTTTGAAGTTTGATATCTCAGCTCTGGAAGGGTCTAGATCATCCATTTTTGCACTCAGGTCAAAGTCTCAGAAACCTCTATCATAATTCAGAGTTTTGAGAAGATTGGAGACACTTAATTTTTCACCCAAAAATGAAAAAAAACGAAAGGGGTAACACTGTCGTTTTTTTTTCGGGTCGAAATTTTGAAGTTTGATATCTCAGCTCTGGAAGGGTCTAGATCATCCATTTTTGCACTCAGGTCAAAGTCTCAGAGCCCTCTATCATAATCCAGAGTTTTGAGAAGATTGGAGAAACTTAATTTTTCACCCAAAAATGAAAAAAAACGAAAGGGGTAACACTGTCGTTTTTTTTTCGGGTCGAAATTTTGAGTTTCGATATCTCAGCTCTGGAAGGGTCTAGAGCCTCCATTTTTGCACTCAGGTCAAAGTCTTGTGGCCCTCTATCAGAATCCAGAGTTTTGAGAAGATTGAAGACACTTAATTTTTCACCCAAAAATGAAAAAAAATGAAAGGGGTAACACTGTCGTTTTTTTTTCGGGTCGAAATTTTGAGTTTCGATATCTCAGCTCTGGAAGGGTCTAGAGCCTCCATTATTGCACTCAGGTCAAAGTCTCAGAGCCCTCTATCATAATCCAGAGTTTTGAGAAGATTGGAGAAACTTAATTTTTCACCCAAAAATGAAAAAAAACGAAAGGGGTAACACTGTCGTTTTTTTTTGGGGTCGAAATTTTGAAGTTTGATATCTCAGCTCTGGAAGGGTCTAGATCATCCATTTTTGCACTCAGGTCAAAGTCTCAGAGCCCCCTATCATAATCCAGAGTTTTAAGAAGATTGGAGAAACTTAATTTTTCGCCCAAAAATGAAAAAAAAAACGAAAGGGGTAACACTGTCGTTTTTTTTTTGGGTCGAAATTTTGAAGTTTGATATCTCAGCTCTGGAAGGGTCTAGATCATCCATTTTTGCACTCAGGTCAAAGTCTCAGAGCCCTCTATCATAATTCAGAGTTTTGAGAAGATTGGAGACACTTAATTTTTCACCCAAAAATGAAAAAAAACGAAAGGGGTAACACTGTCGTTTTTTTTTCGGGTCGAAATTTTGAAGTTTGATATCTCAGCTCTGGAAGGGTCTAGATAATCCATTTTTGCACTTAGGTCAAAGTCTCAGAGCCCTCTATCATAATCCAGAGTTTTGAGAAGATTGGAGAAACTTAATTTTTCACCCAAAAATGAAAAAAAACGAAAGGGGTAACACTGTCGTTTTTTTTTGGGTCGAAATTTTGAAGTTTGATATCTCAGCTCTGGAAGGGTCTAGATCATCAATTGTTGCACTCAGGTCAAAGTCTCAAAGCCCTCTATCATAATTCAGAGTTTTGAGAAGATTGGAGAAACTTAATTTTTCACCCAAAAATGAAAAAAAACGAAAGGGGTAACACTGTCGTTTTTTTTTCGGGTCGAAATTTTGAGTTTCGATATCTCAGCTCTGGAAGGGTCTAGAGCCTCCATTTTTGCACTCAGGTCAAAGTCTTGTGGCCCTCTATCAGAATCCAGAGTTTTGAGAAGATTGAAGACACTTAATTTTTCACCCAAAAATGAAAAAAAATGAAAGGGGTAACACTGTCGTTTTTTTTTCGGGTCGAAATTTTGAGTTTCGATATCTCAGCTCTGGAAGGGTCTAGAGCCTCCATTTTTGCACTCAGGTCAAAGTCTCAGAGCCCTCTATCATAATCCAGAGTTTTGAGAAGATTGGAGAAACTTAATTTTTCACCCAAAAATGAAAAAAAACGAAAGGGGTAACACTGTCGTTTTTTTTTGGGGTCGAAATTTTGAAGTTTGATATCTCAGCTCTGGAAGGGTCTAGATCATCCATTTTTGCACTCAGGTCAAAGTCTCAGAGCCCCCTATCATAATCCAGAGTTTTAAGAAGATTGGAGAAACTTAATTTTTCGCCCAAAAATGAAAAAAAAAACGAAAGGGGTAACACTGTCGTTTTTTTTTTGGGTCGAAATTTTGAAGTTTGATATCTCAGCTCTGGAAGGGTCTAGATCATCCATTTTTGCACTCAGGTCAAAGTCTCAGAGCCCTCTATCATAATTCAGAGTTTTGAGAAGATTGGAGACACTTAATTTTTCACCCAAAAATGAAAAAAAACGAAAGGGGTAACACTGTCGTTTTTTTTTCGGGTCGAAATTTTGAAGTTTGATATCTCAGCTCTGGAAGGGTCTAGATCATCCATTTTTGCACTTAGGTCAAAGTCTCAGAGCCCTCTATCATAATCCAGAGTTTTGAGAAGATTGGAGACACTTAATTTTTCACCCAAAAATGAAAAAAAACGAAAGGGGTAACACTGTCGTTTTTTTTTCGGGTCGAAATTTTGAAGTTTGATATCTCAGCTCTGGAAGGGTCTAGATCATCCATTTTTGCACTCAGGTCAAAGTCTCAGAGCCCTCTATCATAATCCAGAGTTTTGAGAAGATTGGAGAAACTTAATTTTTCACCCAAAAATGAAAAAAAAACGAAAGGGGTAACACTGTCGTTTTTTTTTCGGGTCGAAATTTTGAGTTTCGATATCTCAGCTCTGGAAGGGTCTAGAGCCTCCATTTTTGCACTCAGGTCAAAGTCTTGTGGCCCTCTATCAGAATCCAGAGTTTTGAGAAGATTGAAGACACTTAATTTTTCACCCAAAAATGAAAAAAAATGAAAGGGGTAACACTGTCGTTTTTTTTTCGGGTCGAAATTTTGAGTTTCGATATCTCAGCTCTGGAAGGGTCTAGAGCCTCCATTTTTGCACTCAGGTCAAAGTCTCACAGCCCTCTATCAGAATCCAGAGTTTTGAGAAGATTGGAGAAACTTAATTTTTCGCCCAAAAATGAAAAAAAACGAAAGGGGTAACACTGTCGTTTTTTTTTCGGGTCGAAATTTTGAAGTTTGATATCTCAGCTCTGGAAGGGTCTAGATCATCCATTTTTGCACTCAGGTCAAAGTCTCAGAGCCCTCTATCATAATCCAGAGTTTTGAGAAGATTGGAGAAACTTAATTTTTCACCCAAAAATGAAAAAAAACGAAAGGGGTAACACTGTCGTTTTTTTTTCGGGTCGAAATTTTGAAGTTTGATATCTCAGCTCTGGAAGGGTCTAGATCATCCATTTTTGCACTCAGGTCAAAGTCTCAGAGCCCTCTATCATAATCCAGAGTTTTGAGAAGATTGGAGAAACTTAATTTTTCACCCAAAAATGAAAAAAAACGAAAGGGGTAACACTGTCGTTTTTTTTTCGGGTCGAAATTTTGAAGTTTGATATCTCAGCTCTGGAAGGGTCTAGATCATCCATTTTTGCACTCAGGTCAAAGTCTCAGAGCCCTCTATCATAATCCAGAGTTTTGAGAAGATTGGAGAAACTTAATTTTTCACCCAAAAATGAAAAAAAACGAAAGGGGTAACACTGTCGTTTTTTTTTTGGGGTCGAAATTTTGAAGTTTGATATCTCAGCTCTGGAAGGGTCTAGATCATCCATTTTTGCACTCAGGTCAAAGTCTCAGAGCCCCCTATCATAATCCAGAGTTTTAAGAAGATTGGAGAAACTTAATTTTTCGCCCAAAAATGAAAAAAAAACGAAAGGGGTAACACTGTCGTTTTTTTTTGGGTCGAAATTTTGAAGTTTGATATCTCAGCTCTGGAAGGGTCTAGATCATCCATTTTTGCACTCAGGTCAAAGTCTCAGAGCCCTCTATCATAATCCAGAGTTTTGAGAAGATTGGAGAAACTTAATTTTTCACCCAAAAATGAAAAAAAACGAAAGGGGTAACACTGTCGTTTTTTTTTTGGGGTCGAAATTTTGAAGTTTGATATCTCAGCTCTGGAAGGGTCTAGATCATCCATTTTTGCACTCAGGTCAAAGTCTCAGAGCCCCCTATCATAATCCAGAGTTTTAAGAAGATTGGAGAAACTTAATTTTTCGCCCAAAAATGAAAAAAAAAAACGAAAGGGGTAACACTGTCGTTTTTTTTTTTGGGTCGAAATTTTGAAGTTTGATATCTCAGCTCTGGAAGGGTCTAGATCATCCATTTTTGCACTCAGGTCAAAGTCTCAGAGCCCTCTATCATAATTCAGAGTTTTGAGAAGATTGGAGACACTTAATTTTTCACCCAAAAATGAAAAAAAACGAAAGGGGTAACACTGTCGTTTTTTTTTCGGGTCGAAATTTTGAAGTTTGATATCTCAGCTCTGGAAGGGTCTAGATCATCCATTTTTGCACTCAGGTCAAAGTCTCAGAGCCCTCTATCATAATCCAGAGTTTTGAGAAGATTGGAGAAACTTAATTTTTCGCCCAAAAATGAAAAAAAACGAAAGGGGTAACACTGTCGTTTTTTTTTTCGGGTCGAAATTTTGAATTTTGATATCTCAGCTCTGGAAGGGTCTAGATCATCCATTTTTGCACTCAGGTCAAAGTCTCACAGCCCTCTATCAGAATCCAGAGTTTTGAGAAGATTGGAGAAACTTAATTTTTCGCCCAAAAATGAAAAAAAACGAAAGGGGTAACACTGTCGTTTTTTTTTCGGGTCGAAATTTTGAAGTTTGATATCTCAGCTCTGGAAGGGTCTAGATCATCCATTTTTGCACTCAGGTCAAAGTCTCAGAGCCCTCTATCATAATCCAGAGTTTTGAGAAGATTGGAGAAACTTAATTTTTCACCCAAAAATGAAAAAAAACGAAAGGGGTAACACTGTCGTTTTTTTTTTTCGGGTCGAAATTTTGAATTTTGATATCTCAGCTCTGGAAGGGTCTAGATCATCCATTTTTGCACTCAGGTCAAAGTCTCACAGCCCTCTATCAGAATCCAGAGTTTTGAGAAGATTGGAGAAACTTAATTTTTCGCCCAAAAATGAAAAAAAAACGAAAGGGGTAACACTGTCGTTTTTTTTTCGGGTCGAAATTTTGAAGTTTGATATCTCAGCTCTGGAAGGGTCTAGATCATCCATTTTTGCACTCAGGTCAAAGTCTCAGAGCCCTCTATCAGAATCCAGAGTTTTGAGAAGATTGGAGACACTTAATTTTTCGCCCAAAAATGAAAAAAAATGAAAGGGGTAACACTGTCGTTTTTTTTTTCGGGTCGAAATTTTGAGTTTCGATATCTCAGCTCTGGAAGGGTCTAGAGCCTCCATTTTTGCACTCAGGTCAAAGTCTCACAGCCCTCTATCAGAATCCAGAGTTTTGAGAAGATTGGAGAAACTTAATTTTTCGCCCAAAAATGAAAAAAAACGAAAGGGGTAACACTGTCGTTTTTTTTTCGGGTCGAAATTTTGAAGTTTGATATCTCAGCTCTGGAAGGGTCTAGATCATCCATTTTTGCACTCAGGTCAAAGTCTCAGAAACCTCTATCATAATTCAGAGTTTTGAGAAGATTGGAGACACTTAATTTTTCACCCAAAAATGAAAAAAAACAAAAGGGGTAACACTGTCGTTTTTTTTTCGGGTCGAAATTTTGAAGTTTGATATCTCAGCTCTGGAAGGGTCTAGATCATCCATTTTTGCACTCAGGTCAAAGTCTCAGAGCCCTCTATCATAATCCAGAGTTTTGAGAAGATTGGAGAAACTTAATTTTTCACCCAAAAATGAAAAAAAACGAAAGGGGTAACACTGTCGTTTTTTTTTCGGGTCGAAATTTTGAGTTTCGATATCTCAGCTCTGGAAGGGTCTAGAGCCTCCATTTTTGCACTCAGGTCAAAGTCTTGTGGCCCTCTATCAGAATCCAGAGTTTTGAGAAGATTGAAGACACTTAATTTTTCACCCAAAAATGAAAAAAAATGAAAGGGGTAACACTGTCGTTTTTTTTTCGGGTCGAAATTTTGAGTTTCGATATCTCAGCTCTGGAAGGGTCTAGAGCCTCCATTTTTGCACTCAGGTCAAAGTCTCACAGCCCTCTATCAGAATCCAGAGTTTTGAGAAGATTGGAGAAACTTAATTTTTCGCCCAAAAATGAAAAAAAACGAAAGGGGTAACACTGTCGTTTTTTTTTCGGGTCGAAATTTTGAAGTTTGATATCTCAGCCTTGGAAGGGTCTAGATCATCCATTTTTGCACTCAGGTCAAAGTCTCAGAGCCCTCTATCATAATCCAGAGTTTTGAGAAGATTGGAGAAACTTAATTTTTCACCCAAAAATGAAAAAAAAACGAAAGGGGTAACACTGTCGTTTTTTTTTCGGGTCGAAATTTTGAAGTTTGATATCTCAGCTCTGGAAGGGTCTAGATCATCCATTTTTGCACTCAGGTCAAAGTCTCAGAGCCCTCTATCATAATCCAGAGTTTTGAGAAGATTGGAGAAACTTAATTTTTCACCCAAAAATGAAAAAAAACGAAAGGGGTAACACTGTCGTTTTTTTTTGGGGTCGAAATTTTGAAGTTTGATATCTCAGCTCTGGAAGGGTCTAGATCATCCATTTTTGCACTCAGGTCAAAGTCTCAGAGCCCCCTATCATAATCCAGAGTTTTAAGAAGATTGGAGAAACTTAATTTTTCGCCCAAAAATGAAAAAAAAACGAAAGGGGTAACACTGTCGTTTTTTTTTTGGGTCGAAATTTTGAAGTTTGATATCTCAGCTCTGGAAGGGTCTAGATCATCCATTTTTGCACTCAGGTCAAAGTCTCAGAGCCCTCTATCATAATTCAGAGTTTTGAGAAGATTGGAGACACTTAATTTTTCACCCAAAAATGAAAAAAAACGAAAGGGGTAACACTGTCGTTTTTTTTTCGGGTCGAAATTTTGAAGTTTGATATCTCAGCTCTGGAAGGGTCTAGATCATCCATTTTTGCACTCAGGTCAAAGTCTCAGAGCCCTCTATCATAATCCAGAGTTTTGAGAAGATTGGAGAAACTTAATTTTTCACCCAAAAATGAAAAAAAACGAAAGGGGTAACACTGTCGTTTTTTTTTCGGGTCGAAATTTTGAGTTTCGATATCTCAGCTCTGGAAGGGTCTAGAGCCTCCATTTTTGCACTCAGGTCAAAGTCTTGTGGCCCTCTATCAGAATCCAGAGTTTTGAGAAGATTGAAGACACTTAATTTTTCGCCCAAAAATGAAAAAAAAAAGAAAGGGGTAACACTGTCGTTTTTTTTTCGGGTCGAAATTTTGAGTTTCGATATCTCAGCTCTGGAAGGGTCTAGAGCCTCCATTTTTGCACTCAGGTCAAAGTCTCACAGCCCTCTATCAGAATCCAGAGTTTTGAGAAGATTGGAGAAACTTAATTTTTCGCCCAAAAATGAAAAAAAACGAAAGGGGTAACACTGTCGTTTTTTTTTCGGGTCGAAATTTTGAAGTTTGATATCTCAGCTCTGGAAGGGTCTAGATCATCCATTTTTGCACTCAGGTCAAAGTCTCAGAGCCCTCTATCATAATCCAGAGTTTTGAGAAGATTGGAGAAACTTAATTTTTCACCCAAAAATGAAAAAAAACGAAAGGGGTAACACTGTCGTTTTTTTTTCGGGTCGAAATTTTGAAGTTTGATATCTCAGCTCTGGAAGGGTCTAGATCATCCATTTTTGCACTCAGGTCAAAGTCTCAGAGCCCCCTATCATAATCCAGAGTTTTAAGAAGATTGGAGAAACTTAATTTTTCGCCCAAAAATGAAAAAAAAACGAAAGGGGTAACACTGTCGTTTTTTTTTTGGGTCGAAATTTTGAAGTTTGATATCTCAGCTCTGGAAGGGTCTAGATCATCCATTTTTGCACTCAGGTCAAAGTCTCAGAGCCCTCTATCATAATCCAGAGTTTTGAGAAGATTGGAGAAACTTAATTTTTCACCCAAAAATGAAAAAAAACGAAAGGGGTAACACTGTCGTTTTTTTTTCGGGTCGAAATTTTGAGTTTCGATATCTCAGCTCTGGAAGGGTCTAGAGCCTCCATTTTTGCACTCAGGTCAAAGTCTTGTGGCCCTCTATCAGAATCCAGAGTTTTGAGAAGATTGAAGACACTTAATTTTTCACCCAAAAATGAAAAAAAATGAAAGGGGTAACACTGTCGTTTTTTTTTCGGGTCGAAATTTTGAGTTTCGATATCTCAGCTCTGGAAGGGTCTAGAGCCTCCATTTTTGCACTCAGGTCAAAGTCTCACAGCCCTCTATCAGAATCCAGAGTTTTGAGAAGATTGGAGAAACTTAATTTTTCGCCCAAAAATGAAAAAAAACGAAAGGGGTAACACTGTCGTTTTTTTTTCGGGTCGAAATTTTGAAGTTTGATATCTCAGCCTTGGAAGGGTCTAGATCATCCATTTTTGCACTCAGGTCAAAGTCTCAGAGCCCTCTATCATAATCCAGAGTTTTGAGAAGATTGGAGAAACTTAATTTTTCACCCAAAAATGAAAAAAAACGAAAGGGGTAACACTGTCGTTTTTTTTTCGGGTCGAAATTTTGAAGTTTGATATCTCAGCTCTGGAAGGGTCTAGATCATCCATTTTTGCACTCAGGTCAAAGTCTCAGAGCCCTCTATCATAATCCAGAGTTTTGAGAAGATTGGAGAAACTTAATTTTTCACCCAAAAATGAAAAAAAACGAAAGGGGTAACACTGTCGTTTTTTTTTGGGGTCGAAATTTTGAAGTTTGATATCTCAGCTCTGGAAGGGTCTAGATCATCCATTTTTGCACTCAGGTCAAAGTCTCAGAGCCCCCTATCATAATCCAGAGTTTTAAGAAGATTGGAGAAACTTAATTTTTCGCCCAAAAATGAAAAAAAAAACGAAAGGGGTAACACTGTCGTTTTTTTTTTGGGTCGAAATTTTGAAGTTTGATATCTCAGCTCTGGAAGGGTCTAGATCATCCATTTTTGCACTCAGGTCAAAGTCTCAGAGCCCTCTATCATAATTCAGAGTTTTGAGAAGATTGGAGACACTTAATTTTTCACCCAAAAATGAAAAAAAACGAAAGGGGTAACACTGTCGTTTTTTTTTCGGGTCGAAATTTTGAAGTTTGATATCTCAGCTCTGGAAGGGTCTAGATCATCCATTTTTGCACTCAGGTCAAAGTCTCAGAGCCCTCTATCATAATCCAGAGTTTTGAGAAGATTGGAGAAACTTAATTTTTCACCCAAAAATGAAAAAAAACGAAAGGGGTAACACTGTCGTTTTTTTTTCGGGTCGAAATTTTGAGTTTCGATATCTCAGCTCTGGAAGGGTCTAGAGCCTCCATTTTTGCACTCAGGTCAAAGTCTTGTGGCCCTCTATCAGAATCCAGAGTTTTGAGAAGATTGAAGACACTTAATTTTTCGCCCAAAAATGAAAAAAAAAAGAAAGGGGTAACACTGTCGTTTTTTTTTCGGGTCGAAATTTTGAGTTTCGATATCTCAGCTCTGGAAGGGTCTAGAGCCTCCATTTTTGCACTCAGGTCAAAGTCTCACAGCCCTCTATCAGAATCCAGAGTTTTGAGAAGATTGGAGAAACTTAATTTTTCACCCAAAAATGAAAAAAAACGAAAGGGGTAACACTGTCGTTTTTTTTTCGGGTCGAAATTTTGAAGTTTGATATCTCAGCTCTGGAAGGGTCTAGATCATCCATTTTTGCACTCAGGTCAAAGTCTCAGAGCCCCCTATCATAATCCAGAGTTTTAAGAAGATTGGAGAAACTTAATTTTTCGCCCAAAAATGAAAAAAAAAACGAAAGGGGTAACACTGTCGTTTTTTTTTTGGGTCGAAATTTTGAAGTTTGATATCTCAGCTCTGGAAGGGTCTAGATCATCCATTTTTGCACTCAGGTCAAAGTCTCAGAGCCCTCTATCATAATTCAGAGTTTTGAGAAGATTGGAGACACTTAATTTTTCACCCAAAAATGAAAAAAAACGAAAGGGGTAACACTGTCGTTTTTTTTTCGGGTCGAAATTTTGAGTTTCGATATCTCAGCTCTGGAAGGGTCTAGAGCCTCCATTTTTGCACTCAGGTCAAAGTCTTGTGGCCCTCTATCAGAATCCAGAGTTTTGAGAAGATTGAAGACACTTAATTTTTCACCCAAAAATGAAAAAAAATGAAAGGGGTAACACTGTCGTTTTTTTTTCGGGTCGAAATTTTGAGTTTCGATATCTCAGCTCTGGAAGGGTCTAGAGCCTCCATTTTTGCACTCAGGTCAAAGTCTCACAGCCCTCTATCAGAATCCAGAGTTTTGAGAAGATTGGAGAAACTTAATTTTTCGCCCAAAAATGAAAAAAAACGAAAGGGGTAACACTGTCGTTTTTTTTTCGGGTCGAAATTTTGAAGTTTGATATCTCAGCTCTGGAAGGGTCTAGATCATCCATTTTTGCACTCAGGTCAAAGTCTCAGAGCCCTCTATCATAATCCAGAGTTTTGAGAAGATTGGAGAAACTTAATTTTTCACCCAAAAATGAAAAAAAACGAAAGGGGTAACACTGTCGTTTTTTTTTCGGGTCGAAATTTTGAAGTTTGATATCTCAGCTCTGGAAGGGTCTAGATCATCCATTTTTGCACTCAGGTCAAAGTCTCAGAGCCCTCTATCATAATCCAGAGTTTTGAGAAGATTGGAGAAACTTAATTTTTCACCCAAAAATGAAAAAAAAACGAAAGGGGTAACACTGTCGTTTTGGGGTCGAAATTTTGAAGTTTGATATCTCAGCTCTGGAAGGGTCTAGATCATCCATTTTTGCACTCAGGTCAAAGTCTCAGAGCCCCCTATCATAATCCAGAGTTTTAAGAAGATTGGAGAAACTTAATTTTTCGCCCAAAAATGAAAAAAAAAACGAAAGGGGTAACACTGTCGTTTTTTTTTTGGGTCGAAATTTTGAAGTTTGATATCTCAGCTCTGGAAGGGTCTAGATCATCCATTTTTGCACTCAGGTCAAAGTCTCAGAGCCCTCTATCATAATTCAGAGTTTTGAGAAGATTGGAGACACTTAATTTTTCACCCAAAAATGAAAAAAAACGAAAGGGGTAACACTGTCGTTTTTTTTTCGGGTCGAAATTTTGAAGTTTGATATCTCAGCTCTGGAAGGGTCTAGATCATCCATTTTTGCACTCAGGTCAAAGTCTCAGAGCCCTCTATCATAATCCAGAGTTTTGAGAAGATTGGAGAAACTTAATTTTTCACCCAAAAATGAAAAAAAACGAAAGGGGTAACACTGTCGTTTTTTTTTCGGGTCGAAATTTTGAGTTTCGATATCTCAGCTCTGGAAGGGTCTAGAGCCTCCATTTTTTCACTCAGGTCAAAGTCTTGTGGCCCTCTATCAGAATCCAGAGTTTTGAGAAGATTGAAGACACTTAATTTTTCGCCCAAAAAAGAAAAAAAAAAGAAAGGGGTAACACTGTCGTTTTTTTTTCGGGTCGAAATTTTGAGTTTCGATATCTCAGCTCTGGAAGGGTCTAGAGCCTCCATTTTTGCACTCAGGTCAAAGTCTCACAGCCCTCTATCAGAATCCAGAGTTTTGAGAAGATTGGAGAAACTTAATTTTTCGCCCAAAAATGAAAAAAAACGAAAGGGGTAACACTGTCGTTTTTTTTTCGGGTCGAAATTTTGAAGTTTGATATCTCAGCTCTGGAAGGGTCTAGATCATCCATTTTTGCACTCAGGTCAAAGTCTCAGAGCCCTCTATCATAATCCAGAGTTTTGAGAAGATTGGAGAAACTTAATTTTTCACCCAAAAATGAAACAAAACGAAAGGGGTAACACTGTCGTTTTTTTTTCGGGTCGAAATTTTGAAGTTTGATATCTCAGCTCTGGAAGGGTCTAGATCATCCATTTTTGCACTCAGGTCAAAGTCTCAGAGCCCTCTATCATAATCCAGAGTTTTGAGAAGATTGGAGAAACTTAATTTTTCACCCAAAAATGGAAAAAAACGAAAGGGGTAACACTGTCGTTTTTTTTGGGGTCGAAATTTTGAAGTTTGATATCTCAGCTCTGGAAGGGTCTAGATCATCCATTTTTGCACTCAGGTCAAAGTCTCAGAGCCCCCTATCATAATCCAGAGTTTTAAGAAGATTGGAGAAACTTAATTTTTCGCCCAAAAATGAAAAAAAAACGAAAGGGGTAACTGTCGTTTTTTTTTTGGGTCGAAATTTTGAAGTTTGATATCTCAGCTCTGGAAGGGTCTAGAGCCTCCATTTTTGCACTCAGGTCAAAGTCTCACAGCCCTCTATCAGAATCCAGAGTTTTGAGAAGATTGGAGAAACTTAATTTTTCGCCCAAAAATGAAAAAAAACGAAAGGGGTAACACTGTCGTTTTTTTTTCGGGTCGAAATTTTGAAGTTTGATATCTCAGCCTTGGAAGGGTCTAGATCATCCATTTTTGCACTCAGGTCAAAGTCTCAGAGCCCTCTATCATAATCCAGAGTTTTGAGAAGATTGGAGAAACTTAATTTTTCACCCAAAAATGAAAAAAAAACGAAAGGGGTAACACTGTCGTTTTTTTTTCGGGTCGAAATTTTGAAGTTTGATATCTCAGCTCTGGAAGGGTCTAGATCATCCATTTTTGCACTCAGGTCAAAGTCTCAGAGCCCTCTATCATAATCCAGAGTTTTGAGAAGATTGGAGAAACTTAATTTTTCACCCAAAAATGAAAAAAAACGAAAGGGGTAACACTGTCGTTTTTTTTTGGGGTCGAAATTTTGAAGTTTGATATCTCAGCTCTGGAAGGGTCTAGATCATCCATTTTTGCACTCAGGTCAAAGTCTCAGAGCCCCCTATCATAATCCAGAGTTTTAAGAAGATTGGAGAAACTTAATTTTTCGCCCAAAAATGAAAAAAAAACGAAAGGGGTAACACTGTCGTTTTTTTTTTGGGTCGAAATTTTGAAGTTTGATATCTCAGCTCTGGAAGGGTCTAGATCATCCATTTTTGCACTCAGGTCAAAGTCTCAGAGCCCTCTATCATAATTCAGAGTTTTGAGAAGATTGGAGACACTTAATTTTTCACCCAAAAATGAAAAAAAACGAAAGGGGTAACACTGTCGTTTTTTTTTCGGGTCGAAATTTTGAAGTTTGATATCTCAGCTCTGGAAGGGTCTAGATCATCCATTTTTGCACTCAGGTCAAAGTCTCAGAGCCCTCTATCATAATCCAGAGTTTTGAGAAGATTGGAGAAACTTAATTTTTCACCCAAAAATGAAAAAAAACGAAAGGGGTAACACTGTCGTTTTTTTTTCGGGTCGAAATTTTGAGTTTCGATATCTCAGCTCTGGAAGGGTCTAGAGCCTCCATTTTTGCACTCAGGTCAAAGTCTTGTGGCCCTCTATCAGAATCCAGAGTTTTGAGAAGATTGAAGACACTTAATTTTTCGCCCAAAAATGAAAAAAAAAAGAAAGGGGTAACACTGTCGTTTTTTTTTCGGGTCGAAATTTTGAGTTTCGATATCTCAGCTCTGGAAGGGTCTAGAGCCTCCATTTTTGCACTCAGGTCAAAGTCTCACAGCCCTCTATCAGAATCCAGAGTTTTGAGAAGATTGGAGAAACTTAATTTTTCGCCCAAAAATGAAAAAAAACGAAAGGGGTAACACTGTCGTTTTTTTTTCGGGTCGAAATTTTGAAGTTTGATATCTCAGCTCTGGAAGGGTCTAGATCATCCATTTTTGCACTCAGGTCAAAGTCTCAGAGCCCTCTATCATAATCCAGAGTTTTGAGAAGATTGGAGAAACTTAATTTTTCACCCAAAAATGAAAAAAAACGAAAGGGGTAACACTGTCGTTTTTTTTTCGGGTCGAAATTTTGAAGTTTGATATCTCAGCTCTGGAAGGGTCTAGATCATCCATTTTTGCACTCAGGTCAAAGTCTCAGAGCCCCCTATCATAATCCAGAGTTTTAAGAAGATTGGAGAAACTTAATTTTTCGCCCAAAAATGAAAAAAAAACGAAAGGGGTAACACTGTCGTTTTTTTTTTGGGTCGAAATTTTGAAGTTTGATATCTCAGCTCTGGAAGGGTCTAGATCATCCATTTTTGCACTCAGGTCAAAGTCTCAGAGCCCTCTATCATAATCCAGAGTTTTGAGAAGATTGGAGAAACTTAATTTTTCACCCAAAAATGAAAAAAAACGAAAGGGGTAACACTGTCGTTTTTTTTTCGGGTCGAAATTTTGAGTTTCGATATCTCAGCTCTGGAAGGGTCTAGAGCCTCCATTTTTGCACTCAGGTCAAAGTCTTGTGGCCCTCTATCAGAATCCAGAGTTTTGAGAAGATTGAAGACACTTAATTTTTCACCCAAAAATGAAAAAAAATGAAAGGGGTAACACTGTCGTTTTTTTTTCGGGTCGAAATTTTGAGTTTCGATATCTCAGCTCTGGAAGGGTCTAGAGCCTCCATTTTTGCACTCAGGTCAAAGTCTCACAGCCCTCTATCAGAATCCAGAGTTTTGAGAAGATTGGAGAAACTTAATTTTTCGCCCAAAAATGAAAAAAAACGAAAGGGGTAACACTGTCGTTTTTTTTTCGGGTCGAAATTTTGAAGTTTGATATCTCAGCCTTGGAAGGGTCTAGATCATCCATTTTTGCACTCAGGTCAAAGTCTCAGAGCCCTCTATCATAATCCAGAGTTTTGAGAAGATTGGAGAAACTTAATTTTTCACCCAAAAATGAAAAAAAACGAAAGGGGTAACACTGTCGTTTTTTTTTCGGGTCGAAATTTTGAAGTTTGATATCTCAGCTCTGGAAGGGTCTAGATCATCCATTTTTGCACTCAGGTCAAAGTCTCAGAGCCCTCTATCATAATCCAGAGTTTTGAGAAGATTGGAGAAACTTAATTTTTCACCCAAAAATGAAAAAAAACGAAAGGGGTAACACTGTCGTTTTTTTTTGGGGTCGAAATTTTGAAGTTTGATATCTCAGCTCTGGAAGGGTCTAGATCATCCATTTTTGCACTCAGGTCAAAGTCTCAGAGCCCCCTATCATAATCCAGAGTTTTAAGAAGATTGGAGAAACTTAATTTTTCGCCCAAAAATGAAAAAAAAAACGAAAGGGGTAACACTGTCGTTTTTTTTTTGGGTCGAAATTTTGAAGTTTGATATCTCAGCTATGGAAGGGTCTAGATCATCCATTTTTGCACTCAGGTCAAAGTCTCAGAGCCCTCTATCATAATTCAGAGTTTTGAGAAGATTGGAGACACTTAATTTTTCACCCAAAAATGAAAAAAAACGAAAGGGGTAACACTGTCGTTTTTTTTTCGGGTCGAAATTTTGAAGTTTGATATCTCAGCTCTGGAAGGGTCTAGATCATCCATTTTTGCACTCAGGTCAAAGTCTCAGAGCCCTCTATCATAATCCAGAGTTTTGAGAAGATTGGAGAAACTTAATTTTTCACCCAAAAATGAAAAAAAACGAAAGGGGTAACACTGTCGTTTTTTTTTCGGGTCGAAATTTTGAGTTTCGATATCTCAGCTCTGGAAGGGTCTAGAGCCTCCATTTTTGCACTCAGGTCAAAGTCTTGTGGCCCTCTATCAGAATCCAGAGTTTTGAGAAGATTGAAGACACTTAATTTTTCGCCCAAAAATGAAAAAAAAAAGAAAGGGGTAACACTGTCGTTTTTTTTTCGGGTCGAAATTTTGAGTTTCGATATCTCAGCTCTGGAAGGGTCTAGAGCCTCCATTTTTGCACTCAGGTCAAAGTCTCACAGCCCTCTATCAGAATCCAGAGTTTTGAGAAGATTGGAGAAACTTAATTTTTCACCCAAAAATGAAAAAAAACGAAAGGGGTAACACTGTCGTTTTTTTTTCGGGTCGAAATTTTGAAGTTTGATATCTCAGCTCTGGAAGGGTCTAGATCATCCATTTTTGCACTCAGGTCAAAGTCTCAGAGCCCCCTATCATAATCCAGAGTTTTAAGAAGATTGGAGAAACTTAATTTTTCGCCCAAAAATGAAAAAAAAAACGAAAGGGGTAACACTGTCGTTTTTTTTTTGGGTCGAAATTTTGAAGTTTGATATCTCAGCTCTGGAAGGGTCTAGATCATCCATTTTTGCACTCAGGTCAAAGTCTCAGAGCCCTCTATCATAATTCAGAGTTTTGAGAAGATTGGAGACACTTAATTTTTCACCCAAAAATGAAAAAAAACGAAAGGGGTAACACTGTCGTTTTTTTTTCGGGTCGAAATTTTGAGTTTCGATATCTCAGCTCTGGAAGGGTCTAGAGCCTCCATTTTTGCACTCAGGTCAAAGTCTTGTGGCCCTCTATCAGAATCCAGAGTTTTGAGAAGATTGAAGACACTTAATTTTTCACCCAAAAATGAAAAAAAATGAAAGGGGTAACACTGTCGTTTTTTTTTCGGGTCGAAATTTTGAGTTTCGATATCTCAGCTCTGGAAGGGTCTAGAGCCTCCATTTTTGCACTCAGGTCAAAGTCTCACAGCCCTCTATCAGAATCCAGAGTTTTGAGAAGATTGGAGAAACTTAATTTTTCGCCCAAAAATGAAAAAAAACGAAAGGGGTAACACTGTCGTTTTTTTTTCGGGTCGAAATTTTGAAGTTTGATATCTCAGCTCTGGAAGGGTCTAGATCATCCATTTTTGCACTCAGGTCAAAGTCTCAGAGCCCTCTATCATAATCCAGAGTTTTGAGAAGATTGGAGAAACTTAATTTTTCACCCAAAAATGAAAAAAAACGAAAGGGGTAACACTGTCGTTTTTTTTTTCGGGTCGAAATTTTGAAGTTTGATATCTCAGCTCTGGAAGGGTCTAGATCATCCATTTTTGCACTCAGGTCAAAGTCTCAGAGCCCCCTATCATAATCCAGAGTTTTAAGAAGATTGGAGAAACTTAATTTTTCGCCCAAAAATGAAAAAAAAACGAAAGGGGTAACACTGTCGTTTTTTTTTTGGGTCGAAATTTTGAAGTTTGATATCTCAGCTCTGGAAGGGTCTAGATCATCCATTTTTGCACTCAGGTCAAAGTCTCAGAGCCCTCTATCATAATTCAGAGTTTTGAGAAGATTGGAGACACTTAATTTTTCACCCAAAAATGAAAAAAAACGAAAGGGGTAACACTGTCGTTTTTTTTTCGGGTCGAAATTTTGAAGTTTGATATCTCAGCTCTGGAAGGGTCTAGATCATCCATTTTTGCACTCAGGTCAAAGTCTCAGAGCCCTCTATCATAATCCAGAGTTTTGAGAAGATTGGAGAAACTTAATTTTTCACCCAAAAATGAAAAAAAACGAAAGGGGTAACACTGTCGTTTTTTTTTCGGGTCGAAATTTTGAGTTTCGATATCTCAGCTCTGGAAGGGTCTAGAGCCTCCATTTTTGCACTCAGGTCAAAGTCTTGTGGCCCTCTATCAGAATCCAGAGTTTTGAGAAGATTGAAGACACTTAATTTTTCGCCCAAAAATGAAAAAAAAAAGAAAGGGGTAACACTGTCGTTTTTTTTTCGGGTCGAAATTTTGAGTTTCGATATCTCAGCTCTGGAAGGGTCTAGAGCCTCCATTTTTGCACTCAGGTCAAAGTCTCACAGCCCTCTATCAGAATCCAGAGTTTTGAGAAGATTGGAGAAACTTAATTTTTCGCCCAAAAATGAAAAAAAACGAAAGGGGTAACACTGTCGTTTTTTTTTCGGGTCGAAATTTTGAAGTTTGATATCTCAGCTCTGGAAGGGTCTAGATCATCCATTTTTGCACTCAGGTCAAAGTCTCAGAGCCCTCTATCATAATCCAGAGTTTTGAGAAGATTGGAGAAACTTAATTTTTCACCCAAAAATGAAAAAAAACGAAAGGGGTAACACTGTCGTTTTTTTTTCGGGTCGAAATTTTGAAGTTTGATATCTCAGCTCTGGAAGGGTCTAGATCATCCATTTTTGCACTCAGGTCAAAGTCTCAGAGCCCCCTATCATAATCCAGAGTTTTAAGAAGATTGGAGAAACTTAATTTTTCGCCCAAAAATGAAAAAAAAACGAAAGGGGTAACACTGTCGTTTTTTTTTTGGGTCGAAATTTTGAAGTTTGATATCTCAGCTCTGGAAGGGTCTAGATCATCCATTTTTGCACTCAGGTCAAAGTCTCAGAGCCCTCTATCATAATCCAGAGTTTTGAGAAGATTGGAGAAACTTAATTTTTCACCCAAAAATGAAAAAAAACGAAAGGGGTAACACTGTCGTTTTTTTTTCGGGTCGAAATTTTGAGTTTCGATATCTCAGCTCTGGAAGGGTCTAGAGCCTCCATTTTTGCACTCAGGTCAAAGTCTTGTGGCCCTCTATCAGAATCCAGAGTTTTGAGAAGATTGAAGACACTTAATTTTTCACCCAAAAATGAAAAAAAATGAAAGGGGTAACACTGTCGTTTTTTTTTCGGGTCGAAATTTTGAGTTTCGATATCTCAGCTCTGGAAGGGTCTAGAGCCTCCATTTTTGCACTCAGGTCAAAGTCTCACAGCCCTCTATCAGAATCCAGAGTTTTGAGAAGATTGGAGAAACTTAATTTTTCGCCCAAAAATGAAAAAAAACGAAAGGGGTAACACTGTCGTTTTTTTTTCGGGTCGAAATTTTGAAGTTTGATATCTCAGCCTTGGAAGGGTCTAGATCATCCATTTTTGCACTCAGGTCAAAGTCTCAGAGCCCTCTATCATAATCCAGAGTTTTGAGAAGATTGGAGAAACTTAATTTTTCACCCAAAAATGAAAAAAAACGAAAGGGGTAACACTGTCGTTTTTTTTTCGGGTCGAAATTTTGAAGTTTGATATCTCAGCTCTGGAAGGGTCTAGATCATCCATTTTTGCACTCAGGTCAAAGTCTCAGAGCCCTCTATCATAATCCAGAGTTTTGAGAAGATTGGAGAAACTTAATTTTTCACCCAAAAATGAAAAAAAACGAAAGGGGTAACACTGTCGTTTTTTTTTGGGGTCGAAATTTTGAAGTTTGATATCTCAGCTCTGGAAGGGTCTAGATCATCCATTTTTGCACTCAGGTCAAAGTCTCAGAGCCCCCTATCATAATCCAGAGTTTTAAGAAGATTGGAGAAACTTAATTTTTCGCCCAAAAATGAAAAAAAAAACGAAAGGGGTAACACTGTCGTTTTTTTTTTGGGTCGAAATTTTGAAGTTTGATATCTCAGCTATGGAAGGGTCTAGATCATCCATTTTTGCACTCAGGTCAAAGTCTCAGAGCCCTCTATCATAATTCAGAGTTTTGAGAAGATTGGAGACACTTAATTTTTCACCCAAAAATGAAAAAAAACGAAAGGGGTAACACTGTCGTTTTTTTTTCGGGTCGAAATTTTGAAGTTTGATATCTCAGCTCTGGAAGGGTCTAGATCATCCATTTTTGCACTCAGGTCAAAGTCTCAGAGCCCTCTATCATAATCCAGAGTTTTGAGAAGATTGGAGAAACTTAATTTTTCACCCAAAAATGAAAAAAAACGAAAGGGGTAACACTGTCGTTTTTTTTTCGGGTCGAAATTTTGAGTTTCGATATCTCAGCTCTGGAAGGGTCTAGAGCCTCCATTTTTGCACTCAGGTCAAAGTCTTGTGGCCCTCTATCAGAATCCAGAGTTTTGAGAAGATTGAAGACACTTAATTTTTCGCCCAAAAATGAAAAAAAAAAGAAAGGGGTAACACTGTCGTTTTTTTTTCGGGTCGAAATTTTGAGTTTCGATATCTCAGCTCTGGAAGGGTCTAGAGCCTCCATTTTTGCACTCAGGTCAAAGTCTCACAGCCCTCTATCAGAATCCAGAGTTTTGAGAAGATTGGAGAAACTTAATTTTTCACCCAAAAATGAAAAAAAACGAAAGGGGTAACACTGTCGTTTTTTTTTCGGGTCGAAATTTTGAAGTTTGATATCTCAGCTCTGGAAGGGTCTAGATCATCCATTTTTGCACTCAGGTCAAAGTCTCAGAGCCCCCTATCATAATCCAGAGTTTTAAGAAGATTGGAGAAACTTAATTTTTCGCCCAAAAATGAAAAAAAAAACGAAAGGGGTAACACTGTCGTTTTTTTTTTGGGTCGAAATTTTGAAGTTTGATATCTCAGCTCTGGAAGGGTCTAGATCATCCATTTTTGCACTCAGGTCAAAGTCTCAGAGCCCTCTATCATAATTCAGAGTTTTGAGAAGATTGGAGACACTTAATTTTTCACCCAAAAATGAAAAAAAACGAAAGGGGTAACACTGTCGTTTTTTTTTCGGGTCGAAATTTTGAGTTTCGATATCTCAGCTCTGGAAGGGTCTAGAGCCTCCATTTTTGCACTCAGGTCAAAGTCTTGTGGCCCTCTATCAGAATCCAGAGTTTTGAGAAGATTGAAGACACTTAATTTTTCACCCAAAAATGAAAAAAAATGAAAGGGGTAACACTGTCGTTTTTTTTTCGGGTCGAAATTTTGAGTTTCGATATCTCAGCTCTGGAAGGGTCTAGAGCCTCCATTTTTGCACTCAGGTCAAAGTCTCACAGCCCTCTATCAGAATCCAGAGTTTTGAGAAGATTGGAGAAACTTAATTTTTCGCCCAAAAATGAAAAAAAACGAAAGGGGTAACACTGTCGTTTTTTTTTCGGGTCGAAATTTTGAAGTTTGATATCTCAGCTCTGGAAGGGTCTAGATCATCCATTTTTGCACTCAGGTCAAAGTCTCAGAGCCCTCTATCATAATCCAGAGTTTTGAGAAGATTGGAGAAACTTAATTTTTCACCCAAAAATGAAAAAAAACGAAAGGGGTAACACTGTCGTTTTTTTTTTCGGGTCGAAATTTTGAAGTTTGATATCTCAGCTCTGGAAGGGTCTAGATCATCCATTTTTGCACTCAGGTCAAAGTCTCAGAGCCCTCTATCATAATCCAGAGTTTTGAGAAGATTGGAGAAACTTAATTTTTCACCCAAAAATGAAAAAAAAAACGAAAGGGGTAACACTGTCGTTTTGGGGTCGAAATTTTGAAGTTTGATATCTCAGCTCTGGAAGGGTCTAGATCATCCATTTTTGCACTCAGGTCAAAGTCTCAGAGCCCCCTATCATAATCCAGAGTTTTAAGAAGATTGGAGAAACTTAATTTTTCGCCCAAAAATGAAAAAAAAAACGAAAGGGGTAACACTGTCGTTTTTTTTTTGGGTCGAAATTTTGAAGTTTGATATCTCAGCTCTGGAAGGGTCTAGATCATCCATTTTTGCACTCAGGTCAAAGTCTCAGAGCCCTCTATCATAATTCAGAGTTTTGAGAAGATTGGAGACACTTAATTTTTCACCCAAAAATGAAAAAAAACGAAAGGGGTAACACTGTCGTTTTTTTTTCGGGTCGAAATTTTGAAGTTTGATATCTCAGCTCTGGAAGGGTCTAGATCATCCATTTTTGCACTCAGGTCAAAGTCTCAGAGCCCTCTATCATAATCCAGAGTTTTGAGAAGATTGGAGAAACTTAATTTTTCACCCAAAAATGAAAAAAAACGAAAGGGGTAACACTGTCGTTTTTTTTTCGGGTCGAAATTTTGAGTTTCGATATCTCAGCTCTGGAAGGGTCTAGAGCCTCCATTTTTTCACTCAGGTCAAAGTCTTGTGGCCCTCTATCAGAATCCAGAGTTTTGAGAAGATTGAAGACACTTAATTTTTCGCCCAAAAAAGAAAAAAAAAAGAAAGGGGTAACACTGTCGTTTTTTTTTCGGGTCGAAATTTTGAGTTTCGATATCTCAGCTCTGGAAGGGTCTAGAGCCTCCATTTTTGCACTCAGGTCAAAGTCTCACAGCCCTCTATCAGAATCCAGAGTTTTGAGAAGATTGGAGAAACTTAATTTTTCGCCCAAAAATGAAAAAAAACGAAAGGGGTAACACTGTCGTTTTTTTTTCGGGTCGAAATTTTGAAGTTTGATATCTCAGCTCTGGAAGGGTCTAGATCATCCATTTTTGCACTCAGGTCAAAGTCTCAGAGCCCTCTATCATAATCCAGAGTTTTGAGAAGATTGGAGAAACTTAATTTTTCACCCAAAAATGAAACAAAACGAAAGGGGTAACACTGTCGTTTTTTTTTCGGGTCGAAATTTTGAAGTTTGATATCTCAGCTCTGGAAGGGTCTAGATCATCCATTTTTGCACTCAGGTCAAAGTCTCAGAGCCCTCTATCATAATCCAGAGTTTTGAGAAGATTGGAGAAACTTAATTTTTCACCCAAAAATGGAAAAAAACGAAAGGGGTAACACTGTCGTTTTTTTTGGGGTCGAAATTTTGAAGTTTGATATCTCAGCTCTGGAAGGGTCTAGATCATCCATTTTTGCACTCAGGTCAAAGTCTCAGAGCCCCCTATCATAATCCAGAGTTTTAAGAAGATTGGAGAAACTTAATTTTTCGCCCAAAAATGAAAAAAAAACGAAAGGGGTAACTGTCGTTTTTTTTTTGGGTCGAAATTTTGAAGTTTGATATCTCAGCTCTGGAAGGGTCTAGATCATCCATTTTTGCACTCAGGTCAAAGTCTCAGAGCCCTCTATCATAATTCAGAGTTTTGAGAAGATTGGAGACACTTAATTTTTCACCCAAAAATGAAAAAAAACGAAAGGGGTAACACTGTCGTTTTTTTTTCGGGTCGAAATTTTGAAGTTTGATATCTCAGCTCTGGAAGGGTCTAGATCATCCATTTTTGCACTCAGGTCAAAGTCTCAGAGCCCTCTATCATAATCCAGAGTTTTGAGAAGATTGGAGAAACTTAATTTTTCACCCAAAAATGAAAAAAAACGAAAGGGGTAACACTGTCGTTTTTTTTTCGGGTCGAAATTTTGAGTTTCGATATCTCAGCTCTGGAAGGGTCTAGAGCCTCCATTTTTGCACTCAGGTCAAAGTCTTGTGGCCCTCTATCAGAATCCAGAGTTTTGAGAAGATTGAAGACACTTAATTTTTCGCCCAAAAATGAAAAAAAATGAAAGGGGTAACACTGTCGTTTTTTTTTCGGGTCGAAATTTTGAGTTTCGATATCTCAGCTCTGGAAGGGTCTAGAGCCTCCATTTTTGCACTCAGGTCAAAGTCTCACAGCCCTCTATCAGAATCCAGAGTTTTGAGAAGATTGGAGAAACTTAATTTTTCGCCCAAAAATGAAAAAAAACGAAAGGGGTAACACTGTCGTTTTTTTTTCGGGTCGAAATTTTGAAGTTTGATATCTCAGCTCTGGAAGGGTCTAGATCATCCATTTTTGCACTCAGGTCAAAGTCTCAGAGCCCTCTATCATAATCCAGAGTTTTGAGAAGATTGGAGAAACTTAATTTTTCACCCAAAAATGAAAAAAAACGAAAGGGGTAACACTGTCGTTTTTTTTTCGGGTCGAAATTTTGAAGTTTGATATCTCAGCTCTGGAAGGGTCTAGATCATCCATTTTTGCACTCAGGTCAAAGTCTCAGAGCCCTCTATCATAATCCAGAGTTTTGAGAAGATTGGAGAAACTTAATTTTTCACCCAAAAATGAAAAAAAACGAAAGGGGTAACACTGTCGTTTTTTTTTGGGGTCGAAATTTTGAAGTTTGATATCTCAGCTCTGGAAGGGTCTAGATCATCCATTTTTGCACTCAGGTCAAAGTCTCAGAGCCCCCTATCATAATCCAGAGTTTTAAGAAGATTGGAGAAACTTAATTTTTCGCCCGAAAACGAAAAAAAACGAAAGGGGTAACACTGTCGTTTTTTTTTTTGGGTCGAAATTTTGAAGTTTGATATCTCAGCTCTGGAAGGGTCTAGATCATCCATTTTTGCACTCAGGTCAAAGTCTCAGAGCCCTCTATCATAATTCAGAGTTTTGAGAAGATTGGAGAAACTTAATTTTTCGCCCAAAAATGAAAAAAAACGAAAGGGGTAACACTGTCGTTTTTTTTTCGGGTCGAACTTTTGAAGTTTGATATCTCAGCTCTGGAAGGGTCTAGATCATCCATTTTTGCACTCAGGTCAAAGTCTCAGAGCCCTCTATCATAATCCAGAGTTTTGAGAAGATTGGAGAAACTTAATTTTTCACCCAAAAATGAAAAAAAACGAAAGGGGTAACACTGTCGTTTTGTTTTTGCGTCGAAATTTTGAAGTTTGATATCTCAGCTATGGAAGAGTCTAGATCATCCATTTTTGCACTCAGGTCAAAGTCTCAGAGCCCTCTATCATAATTCAGAGTTTTGAGAAGATTGGAGACACTTAATTTTTCGCCCAAAAATGAAAAAAAAAAACGAAAGGGGTAACACTGTCGTTTTTTTTTTCGGGTCGAAATTTTGAATTTTGATATCTCAGCTCTGGAAGGGTCTAGATCATCCATTTTTGCACTCAGGTCAAAGTCTCACAGCCCTCTATCAGAATCCAGAGTTTTGAGAAGATTGGAGAAACTTAATTTTTCGCCCAAAAATGAAAAAAAACGAAAGGGGTAAGTAACACTGTCGTTTTTTTTTCGGGTCGAAATTTTGAAGTTTGATATCTCAGCTCTGGAAGGGTCTAGATCATCCATTTTTGCACTCAGGTCAAAGTCTCAGAGCCCTCTATCATAATCCAGAGTTTTGAGAAGATTGGAGAAACTTAATTTTTCACCCAAAAATGAAAAAAAAAAAAACGAAAGGGGTAACACTGTCGTTTTTTTTTTCGGGTCGAAATTTTGAATTTTGATATCTCAGCTCTGGAAGGGTCTAGATCATCCATTTTTGCACTCAGGTCAAAGTCTCACAGCGCTCTATCAGAATCCAGAGTTTTGAGAAGATTGGAGAAACTTAATTTTTCGCCCAAAAATGAAAAAAAACGAAAGGGGTAACACTGTCGTTTTTTTTTCGGGTCGAAATTTTGAAGTTTGATATCTCAGCTCTGGAAGGGTCTAGATCATCCATTTTTGCACTCAGGTCAAAGTCTCAGAGCCCTCTATCATAATCCAGAGTTTTGAGAAGATTGGAGAAACTTAATTTTTCACCCAAAAATGAAAAAAAACGAAAGGGGTAACACTGTCGTTTTTTTTTTTCGGGTCGAAATTTTGAATTTTGATATCTCAGCTCTGGAAGGGTCTAGATCATCCATTTTTGCACTCAGGTCAAAGTCTCACAGCCCTCTATCAGAATCCAGAGTTTTGAGAAGATTGGAGAAACTTAATTTTTCGCCCAAAAATGAAAAAAAACGAAAGGGGTAACACTGTCGTTTTTTTTTCGGGTCGAAATTTTGAAGTTTGATATCTCAGCTCTGGAAGGGTCTAGATCATCCATTTTTGCACTCAGGTCAAAGTCTCAGAGCCCTCTATCATAATCCAGAGTTTTGAGAAGATTGGAGAAACTGAATTTTTCACCCAAAAATGAAAAAAAAAACGAAAGGGGTAACACTGTCGTTTTTTTTTCGGGTCGAAATTTTGAATTTTGATATCTCAGCTGTGGAAGGGTCTAGATCATCCATTATTGCACTCAGGTCAAAGTCGCACAGCCCTCTATCAGAATCCAGAGTTTTGAGAAGATTGGAGAAACTTAATTTTTCGCCCAAAAATGAAAAAAAAACGAAAGGGCTAACACTGTCGTTTTTTTTTTCGGGTCGAAATTTTGAAGTTTGATATCTCAGCTCTGGAAGGGTCTAGATCATCCATTTTTGCACTCAGGTCAAAGTCTCAGAGCCCTCTATCATAATCCAGAGTTTTGAGAAGATTGGAGAAACTTAATTTTTCACCCAAAAATGAAAAAAAACGAAAGGGGTAACACTGTCGTTTTTTTTTTCGGGTCGAAATTTTGAGTTTCGATATCTCAGCTCTGGAAGGGTCTAGAGCCTCCATTTTTGCACTCAGGTCAAAGTCTCGTGGCCCTCTATCAGAATCCAGAGTTTTCAGAAGATTGGAGACACTTAATTTTTCGCCCAAAAATGAAAAAAAATGAAAGGGGTAACACTGTCGTTTTTTTTTCGGGTCGAAATTTTGAGTTTCGATATCTCAGCTCTGGAAGGGTCTAGAGCCTCCATTTTTGCACTCAGGTCAAAGTCTCGCAGCCCTCTATCAGAATCCAGAGTTTTGAGAAGATTGGAGAAACTTAATTTTTCGCCCAAAAATGAAAAAAAACGAAAGGGGTAACACTGTCGTTTTTTTTTCGTGTTGAAATTTTGAATTTTGATATCTCAGCTCTGGAAGGGTCTAGATCATCCATTTTTGCACTCAGGTCAAAGTCTCACAGCCCTCTATCAGAATCCAGAGTTTTGAGAAGATTGGAGAAACTTAATTTTTCGCCCAAAAAAAAAAAAAAAAACGAAAGGGGTAACACTGTCGTTTTTTTTTTTCGGGTCGAAATTTTGAAGTTTGATATCTCACCTCTGGGAGGGTCTAGATCATCCATTTTTGCACTCAGGTCAAAGTCGCACAGCCCTCTATCATAATCCAGAGTTTTGAGAAGATTGGAGAAACTTAATTTTTCGCCCAAAAATGAAAAAAAACGAAAGGGGTAACAATGTCGTTTTTTTTTTTGGGTCGAAATTTTGAAGTTTGATATCTCAGCTCTGGAAGGGTCTAGATCATCCATTTTTGCACTAAGGTCAAAGTCTCAAAGCCCTCTATCAGAATCCAGAGTTTTGAGAAGATTGGAGAAACTTAATTTTTCGCCCAAAAATGAAAAAAAAAAAACGAAAGGGGTAACACTGTCGTTTTTTTTTTCGGGTCGAAATTTTGAAGTTTGATATCTCACCTCTGGAAGGGTCTAGATCATCCATTTTTGCACTCAGGTCAAAGTCGCACAGCCCTCTATCAGAATCCAGAGTTTTTAGAAGATTGGAGAAACTTAATTTTTCGCCCAAAAATGAAAAAAAAAACGAAAGGGGTAACACTGTCGTTTTTTTTTTTCGGGTCGAAATTTTGAAGTTTGATATCTCACCTCTGGAAGGGTCTAGATCATCCATTTTTGCACTCAGGTCAAAGTCGCACAGCCCTCTATCATAATCCAGAGTTTTGAGAAGATTGGAGAAACTTAATTTTTCGCCCAAAAATGAAAAAAAAAAAACGAAAGGGGTAACACTGTCGTTTTTTTTTGAGGTCGAAATTTTGAAGTTTGATATCTCAGCTCTGGAAGGGTCTAGATCATCCATTTTTGCACTAAGGTCAAAGTCTCAAAGCCCTCTATCAGAATCCAGAGTTTTGAGAAGATTGGAGAAACTTAATTTTTCGCCCAAAAATGAAAAAAAAACGAAAGGGGTAACACTGTCGTTTTTTTTTTCGGGTCGAAATTTTGAAGTTTGATATCTCACCTCTGGAAGGGTCTAGATCATCCATTTTTGCACTCAGGTCAAAGTCGCACAGCCCTCTATCAGAATCCAGAGTTTTGAGAAGATTGGAGAAACTTAATTTTTCGCCCAAAAATGAAAAAAAACGAAAGGGGTAACACTGTCGTTTTTTTTTTTTCGGGTCGAAATTTTGAAGTCTGATATCTCACCTCTGGAAGGGTCTAGATCATCCATTTTTGCACTCAGGTCAAAGTCGCACAGCCCTCTATCATAATCCAGAGTTTTGAGAAGATTGGAGAAACTTAATTTTTCGCCCAAAAATGAAAAAAAAACGAAAGGGGTAACACTGTCGTTTTTTTTTTGGGTCGAAATTTTGAAGTTTGATATCTCACCTCTGGAAGGGTCTAGATCATCCATTTTTGCACTCAGGTCAAAGTCGCACAGCCCTCTATCAGAATCCAGAGTTTTGAGAAGATTGGAGAAACTTAATTTTTCGCCCAAAAATGAAAAAAAACGAAAGGGGTAACACTGTCGTTTTTTTTTCGGGTCGAAATTTTGAAGTTTGATATCTCAGCTCTGGAAGGGTCTAGATCATCCATTTTTGCACTCAGGTCAAAGTCTCAGAGCCCTCTATCATAATTCAGAGTTTTGAGAAGATTGGAGACACTTCATTTTTCGCCCAAAAATGAAAAAAAAACGAAAGGGGTAACACTGTCGTTTTTTTTTTCGGGTCGAAATTTTGAATTTTGATATCTCAGCTCTGGAAGGGTCTAGATCATCCATTTTTGCACTCAGTTCAAAGTCTCACAGCGCTCTATCAGAATCCAGAGTTTTGAGAACATTGGAGAAACTTAATTTTTCGCCCAAAAATGAAAAAAAACGAAAAGGGTAACACTGTCGTTTTTTTTTCGGGTCGAAATTTAGAATTTTGATATCTCAGCTCTGGAAGGGTCTAGATCATCCATTTTTGCACTCAGGTCAAAGTCTCACAGCCCTCTATCAGAATCCAGAGTTTTGAGAAGATTGGAGAAACTTAATTTTTCGCCCAAAAATGAAAAAAAAACCGAAAGGGGTAACACTGTCGTTTTTTTTTCGGGTCGAAATTTTGAAGTTTGATATCTCAGCTCTGGAAGGGTCTAGATCATCCATTTTTGCACTCAGGTCAAAGTCTCAGAGCCCTCTATCATAATCCAGAGTTTTGAGAAGATTGGAGAAACTTAATTTTTCACCCAAAAATGAAAAAAAAACGAAAGGGGTAACACTGTCGTTTTTTTTTTCGGGTCGAAATTTTGAGTTTAGATATCTCAGCTCTGGAAGGGTCTAGAGCCTCCATTTTTGCACTCAGGTCAAAGTCTCAGAGCCCTCTATCATAATTCAGAGTTTTGAGAAGATTGGAGACACTTAATTTTTCGCCCAAAAATGAAAAAAAACGAAAGGGGTAACACTGTCATTTTTTTTTTCGGGTCGAAATTTTGAATTTTGATATCTCACCTCTGGAAGGGTCTAGATCATCCATTTTTGCACTCAGGTCAAAGTCGCACAGTCCTCTATCAGAATCCAGAGTTTTGAGAAGATTGGAGAAACTTAATTTTTCGCCCAAAAATGAAAAAAAACGAAAGGGGTAACACTGTCGTTTTTTTTTCGGGTCGAAATTTTGAAGTTTGATATCTCAGCTCTGGAAGGGTCTAGATCATCCATTTTTGCACTCAGGTCAAAGTCTCAGAGCCCTCTATCATAATCCAGAGTTTTGAGAAGATTGGAGAAACTTAATTTTTCACCCAAAAATGAAAAAAAACGAAAGGGGTAACACTGTCGTTTTTTTTTTGGGTCGAAATTTTGAAGTTTGATATCTCAGCTCTGGAAGGGTCTAGATCATCCATTTTTGCACTCAGGTCAAAGTCTCAGAGCCCTCTATCATAATTCAGAGTTTTGAGAAGATTGGAGACACTTAATTTTTCGCCCAAAAATGAAAAAAAACGAAAGGGGTAACACTGTCATTTTTTTTTTCGGGTCGAAATTTTTAATTTTGATATCTCACCTCTGGAAGGGTCTAGATCATCCATTTTTGCACTCAGGTCAAAGTCGCACAGTCCTCTATCAGAATCCAGAGTTTTGAGAAGATTGGAGAAACTTAATTTTTCGCCCAAAAATGAAAAAAAACGAAAGGGGTAACACTGTCGTTTTTTTTTCGGGTCGAAATTTTGAAGTTTGATATCTCAGCTCTGGAAGGGTCTAGATCATCCATTTTTGCACTCAGGTCAAAGTCTCAGAGCCCTCTATCATAATCCAGAGTTTTGAGAAGATTGGAGAAACTTAATTTTTCACCCAAAAATGAAAAAAAACGAAAGGGGTAACACTGTCGTTTTTTTTTCGGGTCGAAATTTTGAGTTTCGATATCTCAGCTCTGGAAGGGTCTAGAGCCTCCATTTTTGCACTCAGGTCAAAGTCTCGTGGCCCTCTATCAGAATCCAGAGTTTTGAGAAGATTGGAGACACTTAATTTTTCGCCCAAAAATGAAAAAAAATGAAAGGGGTAACACTGTCGTTTTTTTTTCGGGTCGAAATTTTGAGTTTCGATATCTCAGCTCTGGAAGGGTCTAGAGCCTCCATTTTTGCACTCAGGTCAAAGTCTCACAGCCCTCTATCAGAATCCAGAGTTTTGAGAAGATTGGAGAAACTTAATTTTTCGCCCAAAAATGAAAAAAAACGAAAGGGGTAACACTGTCGTTTTTTTTTCGGGTCGAAATTTTGAAGTTTGATATCTCAGCTCTGGAAGGGTCTAGATCATCCATTTTTTGCACTCAGGTCAAAGTCTCAGAGCCCTCTATCATAATTCAGAGTTTTGAGAAGATTGGAGACACTTAATTTTTCGCCCAAAAATGAAAAAAAACGAAAGGGGTAACACTGTCGTTTTTTTTTCGGGTCGAAATTTTGAAGTTTGATATCTCAGCTCTGGAAGAGTCTAGATCATCCATTTTTGCACTCAGGTCAAAGTCTCAGAGCCCTCTATCATAATCCAGAGTTTTAAGAAGATTGGAGAAACTTAATTTTTCGCCCGAAAACGAAAAAAAACGAAAGGGGTAACACTGTCGTTTTTTTTTCGGGTCGAAATTTTGAATTTTGATATCTCAGCTCTGGAAGGGTCTAGATCATCCATTTTTGCACTCAGGTCAAAGTCTCACAGCGCTCTATCAGAATCCAGAGTTTTGAGAAGATTGGAGAAACTTAATTTTTCACCCAAAAATGAAAAAAAACGAAAGGGGTAACACTGTCGTTTTTTTTTGGGTCGAAATTTTGAAGTTTGATATCTCAGCTCTGGAAGGGTCTAGATCATCAATTTTTGCACTCAGGTCAAAGTCTCAAAGCCCTCTATCATAATTCAGAGTTTTGAGAAGATTGGAGACTTTTAATTTTTCGCCCAAAAATGAAAAAAAAAACGAAAGGGGTAACACTGTCGTTTTTTTTTTTCGGGTCGAAATTTTGAATTTTGATATCTCAGCTCTGGAAGGGTCTAGATCATCCATTTTTGCACTCAGGTCAAAGTCTCACAGCCCTCTATCAGAATCCAGAGTTTTGAGAAGATTGGAGAAACTTAATTTTTCGCCCAAAAATGAAAAAAAACGAAAGGGGTAACACTGTCGTTTTTTTTTCGGGTCGAAATTTTGAAGTTTGATATCTCAGCTCTGGAAGGGTCTAGATCATCCATTTTTGCACTCAGGTCAAAGTCTCAGAGCCCTCTATCATAATCCAGAGTTTTGAGAAGATTGGAGAAACTTAATTTTTCACCCAAAAATGAAAAAAAAACGAAAGGGGTAACACTGTCGTTTTTTTTTTTCGGGTCGAAATTTTGAATTTTGATATCTCAGCTCTGGAAGGGTCTAGATCATCCATTTTTGCACTCAGGTCAAAGTCTCACAGCCCTCTATCAGAATCCAGAGTTTTGAGAAGATTGGAGAAACTTAATTTTTCGCCCAAAAATGAAAAAAAAACGAAAGGGGTAACACTGTCGTTTTTTTTTCGGGTCGAAATTTTGAAGTTTGATATCTCAGCTCTGGAAGGGTCTAGATCATCCATTTTTGCACTCAGGTCAAAGTCTCAGAGCCCTCTATCATAATTCAGAGTTTTGAGAAGATTGGAGAAACTTAATTTTTCGCCCAAAAATGAAAAAAAAATGAAAGGGGTAACACTGTCGTTTTTTTTTTTGGGTCGAAATTTTGAAGTTTGATATCTCACCTCTGGAAGGGTCTAGATCATCTATTTTTGCACTCAGGTCAAAGTCACACAGCCCTCTATCAGAATCCAGAGTTTTGAGAAGATTGGAGAAACTTAATTTTTCGCCCAAAAATGAAAAAAAAACGAAAGGGGTAACACTGTCGTTTTTTTTTCGGGTCGAAATTTTGAAGTTTGATATCTCAGCTCTGGAAGGGTCTAGATCATCCATTTTTGCACTCAGGTCAAAGTCTCAGAGCCCTCTATCATAATTCAGAGTTTTGAGAAGATTGGAGACACTTCATTTTTCGCCCAAAAATGAAAAAAAACGAAAGGGGTAACACTGTCGTTTTTTTTTTTCGGGTCGAAATTTTGAATTTTGATATCTCAGCTCTGGAAGGGTCTAGATCATCCATTTTTGCACTCAGTTCAAAGTCTCACAGCGCTCTATCAGAATCCAGAGTTTTGAGAACATTGGAGAAACTTAATTTTTCGCCCAAAAATGAAAAAAAACGAAAAGGGTAACACTGTCGTTTTTTTTTCGGGTCGAAATTTTGAATTTTGATATCTCAGCTCTGGAAGGGTCTAGATCATCCATTTTTGCACTCAGGTCAAAGTCTCACAGCCCTCTATCAGAATCCAGAGTTTTGAGAAGATTGGAGAAACTTAATTTTTCGCCCAAAAATGAAAAAAAAAACGAAAGGGGTAACACTGTCGTTTTTTTTTCGGGTCGAAATTTTGAAGTTTGATATCTCAGCTCTGGAAGGGTCTAGATCATCCATTTTTGCACTCAGGTCAAAGTCTCAGAGCCCTCTATCATAATCCAGAGTTTTGAGAAGATTGGAGAAACTTAATTTTTCACCCAAAAATGAAAAAAAAACGAAAGGGGTAACACTGTCGTTTTTTTTTTCGGGTCGAAATTTTGAGTTTCGATATCTCAGCTCTGGAAGGGTCTAGAGCCTCCATTTTTGCACTCAGGTCAAAGTCTCGTGGCCCTCTATCAGAATCCAGAGTTTTGAGAAGATTAGAGACACTTAATTTTTCGCCCAAAAATGAAAAAAAATGAAAGGGGTAACACTGTCGTTTTTTTTTCGGGTCGAAATTTTGAGTTTCGATATCTCAGCTCTGGAAGGGTCTAGAGCCTCCATTTTTGCACTCAGGTCAAAGTCTCACAGCCCTCTATCAGAATCCAGAGTTTTGAGAAAATTGGAGAAACTTAATTTTTCGCCCAAAAATGAAAAAAAAACGAAAGGGGTAACACTGTCGTTTTTTTTTTCGGGTCGAAATTTTGAAGTTTGATATCTCAGCTCTGGAAGGGTCTAGATCATCCATTTTTGCACTCAGGTCAAAGTCTCAGAGCCCTCTATCATAATCCAGAGTTTTGAGAAGATTGGAGAAACTTAATTTTTCACCCAAAAATGAAAAAAAACGAAAGGGGTAACACTGTCGTTTTTTTTTTGGGTCGAAATTTTGAAGTTTGATATCTCAGCTCTGGAAGGGTCTAGATCATCCATTTTTGCACTCAGGTCAAAGTCTCAGAGCCCTCTATCATAATTCAGAGTTTTGAGAAGATTGGAGACACTTAATTTTTCGCCCAAAAATGAAAAAAAACGAAAGGGGTAACACTGTCATTTTTTTTTTCGGGTCGAAATTTTGAATTTTGATATCTCACCTCTGGAAGGGTCTAGATCATCCATTTTTGCACTCAGGTCAAAGTCGCACAGTCCTCAATCAGAATCCAGAGTTTTGAGAAGATTGGAGAAACTTAATTTTTCGCCCAAAAATGAAAAAAAACGAAAGGGGTAACACTGTCGTTTTTTTTTCGGGTCGAAATTTTGAAGTTTGATATCTCAGCTCTGGAAGGGTCTAGATCATCCATTTTTGCACTCAGGTCAAAGTCTCAGAGCCCTCTATCATAATCCAGAGTTTTGAGAAGATTGGAGAAACTTAATTTTTCACCCAAAAATGAAAAAAAACGAAAGGGGTAACACTGTCGTTTTTTTTTTGGGTCGAAATTTTGAAGTTTGATATCTCAGCTCTGGAAGGGTCTAGATCATCAATTTTTGCACTCAGGTCAAAGTCTCAGAGCCCTCTATCATAATTCAGAGTTTTGAGAAGATTGGAGACACTTAATTTTTCGCCCAAAAATGAAAAAAAAACGAAAGGGGTAACACTGTCATTTTTTTTTTCGGGTCGAAATTTTGAATTTTGATATCTCACCTCTGGAAGGGTCTAGATCATCCATTTTTGCACTCAGGTCAAAGTCGCACAGTCCTCTATCAGAATCCAGAGTTTTGAGAAGATTGGAGAAACTTAATTTTTCGCCCAAAAATGAAAAAAAACGAAAGGGGTAACACTGTCGTTTTTTTTTCGGGTCGAAATTTTGAAGTTTGATATCTCAGCTCTGGAAGGGTCTAGATCATCCATTTTTGCACTCAGGTCAAAGTCTCAGAGCCCTCTATCATAATCCAGAGTTTTGAGAAGATTGGAGAAACTTAATTTTTCACCCAAAAATGAAAAAAAACGAAAGGGGTAACACTGTCGTTTTTTTTTTGGGTCGAAATTTTGAAGTTTGATATCTCAGCTCTGGAAGGGTCTAGATCATCCATTTTTGCACTCAGGTCAAAGTCTCAGAGCCCTCTATCATAATTCAGAGTTTTGAGAAGATTGGAGACACTTAATTTTTCGCCCAAAAATGAAAAAAAAAACGAAAGGGGTAACACTGTCATTTTTTTTTTCGGGTCGAAATTTTGAATTTTGATATCTCACCTCTGGAAGGGTCTAGATCATCCATTTTTGCACTCAGGTCAAAGTCGCACAGTCCTCTATCAGAATCCAGAGTTTTGAGAAGATTGGAGAAACTTAATTTTTCGCCCAAAAATGAAAAAAAACGAAAGGGGTAACACTGTCGTTTTTTTTTCGGGTCGAAATTTTGAAGTTTGATATCTCAGCTCTGGAAGGGTCTAGATCATCCATTTTTGCACTCAGGTCAAAGTCTCAGAGCCCTCTATCATAATCCAGAGTTTTGAGAAGATTGGAGAAACTTAATTTTTCACCCAAAAATGAAAAAAAACGAAAGGGGTAACACTGTCGTTTTTTTTTCGGGTCGAAATTTTGAGTTTCGATATCTCAGCTCTGGAAGGGTCTAGAGCCTCCATTTTTGCACTCAGGTCAAAGTCTCGTGGCCCTCTATCAGAATCCAGAGTTTTGAGAAGATTGGAGACACTTAATTTTTCGCCCAAAAATGAAAAAAAATGAAAGGGGTAACACTGTCGTTTTTTTTTCGGGTCGAAATTTTGAGTTTCGATATCTCAGCTCTGGAAGGGTCTAGAGCCTCCATTTTTGCACTCAGGTCAAAGTCTCACAGCCCTCTATCAGAATCCAGAGTTTTGAGAAGATTGGAGAAACTTAATTTTTCGCCCAAAAATGAAAAAAAACGAAAGGGGTAACACTGTCGTTTTTTTTTCGGGTCGAAATTTTGAAGTTTGATATCTCAGCTCTGGAAGGGTCTAGATCATCCATTTTTTGCACTCAGGTCAAAGTCTCAGAGCCCTCTATCATAATTCAGAGTTTTGAGAAGATTGGAGACACTTAATTTTTCGCCCAAAAATGAAAAAAAAACGAAAGGGGTAACACTGTCGTTTTTTTTTTCGGGTCGAAATTTTGAAGTTTGATATCTCAGCTCTGGAAGAGTCTAGATCATCCATTTTTGCACTCAGGTCAAAGTCTCAGAGCCCTCTATCATAATTCAGAGTTTTGAGAAGATTGGAGACACTTAATTTTTCGCCCAAAAATGAAAAAAAAAACGAAAGGGGTAACACTGTCGTTTTTTTTTTCGGGTCGAAATTTTGAATTTTGATATCTCATTTCTGAAAGGGTCTAGATCATCCATTTTTGCACTCAGGTCAAAGTCTCACAGCCCTCTATCAGAATCCAGAGTTTTGAGAAGATTGGAGAAACTTAATTTTTCGCCCAAAAATGAAAAAAAAAAACGAAAGGGGTAACACTGTCGTTTTTTTTTTCGGGTCGAAATTTTGAGTTTCGATATCTCAGCTCTGGAAGGGTCTAGATCATCCATTTTTGCACTCAGGTCAAAGTCTCAGAGCCCTCTATCATAATCCAGAGTTTTAAGAAGATTGGAGAAACTTAATTTTTCGCCCGAAAACGAAAAAAAACGAAAGGGGTAACACTGTCGTTTTTTTTTCGGGTCGAAATTTTGAATTTTGATATCTCAGCTCTGGAAGGGTCTAGATCATCCATTTTTGCACTCAGGTCAAAGTCTCACAGCGCTCTATCAGAATCCAGAGTTTTGAGAAGATTGGAGAAACTTAATTTTTCGCCCAAAAATGAAAAAAAACGAAAGGGGTAACACTGTCGTTTTTTTTTTCGGGTCGAAATTTTGAAGTTTGATATCTCAGCTCTGGAAGGGTCTAGATCATCCATTTTTGCACTTAGGTCAAAGTCTCAGAGCCCTCTATCATAATCCAGAGTTTTGAGAAGATTGGAGAAACTTAATTTTTCACCCAAAAATGAAAAAAAACGAAAGGGGTAACACTGTCGTTTTTTTTTGGGTCGAAATTTTGAAGTTTGATATCTCAGCTCTGGAAGGGTCTAGATCATCAATTTTTGCACTCAGGTCAAAGTCTCAAAGCCCTCTATCATAATTCAGAGTTTTGAGAAGATTGGAGACTTTTAATTTTTCGCCCAAAAATGAAAAAAAAAAACGAAAGGGGTAACACTGTCGTTTTTTTTTTTCGGGTCGAAATTTTGAATTTTGATATCTCAGCTCTGGAAGGGTCTAGATCATCCATTTTTGCACTCAGGTCAAAGTCTCACAGCCCTCTATCAGAATCCAGAGTTTTGAGAAGATTGGAGAAACTTAATTTTTCGCCCAAAAATGAAAAAAAACGAAAGGGGTAACACTGTCGTTTTTTTTTCGGGTCGAAATTTTGAAGTTTGATATCTCAGCTCTGGAAGGGTCTAGATCATCCATTTTTGCACTCAGGTCAAAGTCTCAGAGCCCTCTATCATAATCCAGAGTTTTGAGAAGATTGGAGAAACTTAATTTTTCACCCAAAAATGAAAAAAAACGAAAGGGGTAACACTGTCGTTTTTTTTTTTCGGGTCGAAATTTTGAATTTTGATATCTCAGCTCTGGAAGGGTCTAGATCATCCATTTTTGCACTCAGGTCAAAGTCTCACAGCCCTCTATCAGAATCCAGAGTTTTGAGAAGATTGGAGAAACTTAATTTTTCGCCCAAAAATGAAAAAAAAACGAAAGGGGTAACACTGTCGTTTTTTTTTCGGGTCGAAATTTTGAAGTTTGATATCTCAGCTCTGGAAGGGTCTAGATCATCCATTTTTGCACTCAGGTCAAAGTCTCAGAGCCCTCTATCATAATTCAGAGTTTTGAGAAGATTGGAGACACTTAATTTTTCGCCCAAAAATGAAAAAAAACGAAAGGGGTGACACTGTCGTTTTTTTTTTCGGGTCGAAATTTTGAATTTTGATATCTCAGCTCTGGAAGGGTCTAGATCATCCATTTTTGCACTCAGGTCAAAGTCTCACAGCGCTCTATCATAATCCAGAGTTTTGAGAAGATTGGAGAAACTTAATTTTTCGCCCAAAAATGAAAAAAAACGAAAGGGGTAACAATGTCGTTTTTTTTTGAGGTCGAAATTTTGAAGTTTGATATCTCAGCTCTGGAAGGGTCTAGATCATCCATTTTTGCACTAAGGTCAAAGTCTCAAAGCCCTCTATCAGAATCCAGAGTTTTGAGAAGATTGGAGAAACTTAATTTTTCGCCCAAAAATGAAAAAAAAACGAAAGGGGTAACACTGTCGTTTTTTTTTTTCGGGTCGAAATTTTGAAGTTTGATATCTCACCTCTGGAAGGGTCTAGATCATCCATTTTTGCACTCAGGTCAAAGTCGCACAGCCCTCTATCAGAATCCAGAGTTTTGAGAAGATTGGAGAAACTTAATTTTTCGCCCAAAAATGAAAAAAAACGAAAGGGGTAACACTGTCGTTTTTTTTTTTTCGGGTCGAAATTTTGAAGTCTGATATCTCACCTCTGGAAGGGTCTAGATCATCCATTTTTGCACTCAGGTCAAAGTCTCAAAGCCCTCTATCAGAATCCAGAGTTTTGAGAAGATTGGAGAAACTTAATTTTTCGCCCAAAAATGAAAAAAAAAAAACGAAAGGGGTAACACTGTCGTTTTTTTTTTCGGGTCGAAATTTTGAAGTTTGATATCTCACCTCTGGAAGGGTCTAGATCATCCATTTTTGCACTCAGGTCAAAGTCGCACAGCCCTCTATCAGAATCCAGAGTTTTTAGAAGATTGGAGAAACTTAATTTTTCGCCCAAAAATGAAAAAAAAAACGAAAGGGGTAACACTGTCGTTTTTTTTTTTCGGGTCGAAATTTTGAAGTTTGATATCTCACCTCTGGAAGGGTCTAGATCATCCATTTTTGCACTCAGGTCAAAGTCGCACAGCCCTCTATCATAATCCAGAGTTTTGAGAAGATTGGAGAAACTTAATTTTTCGCCCAAAAATGAAAAAAAAAAAACGAAAGGGGTAACACTGTCGTTTTTTTTTGAGGTCGAAATTTTGAAGTTTGATATCTCAGCTCTGGAAGGGTCTAGATCATCCATTTTTGCACTAAGGTCAAAGTCTCAAAGCCCTCTATCAGAATCCAGAGTTTTGAGAAGATTGGAGAAACTTAATTTTTCGCCCAAAAATGAAAAAAAAACGAAAGGGGTAACACTGTCGTTTTTTTTTTCGGGTCGAAATTTTGAAGTTTGATATCTCACCTCTGGAAGGGTCTAGATCATCCATTTTTGCACTCAGGTCAAAGTCGCACAGCCCTCTATCAGAATCCAGAGTTTTGAGAAGATTGGAGAAACTTAATTTTTCGCCCAAAAATGAAAAAAAACGAAAGGGGTAACACTGTCGTTTTTTTTTTTTCGGGTCGAAATTTTGAAGTCTGATATCTCACCTCTGGAAGGGTCTAGATCATCCATTTTTGCACTCAGGTCAAAGTCGCACAGCCCTCTATCATAATCCAGAGTTTTGAGAAGATTGGAGAAACTTAATTTTTCGCCCAAAAATGAAAAAAAAAACGAAAGGGGTAACACTGTCGTTTTTTTTTTGGGTCGAAATTTTGAAGTTTGATATCTCACCTCTGGAAGGGTCTAGATCATCCATTTTTGCACTCAGGTCAAAGTCGCACAGCCCTCTATCAGAATCCAGAGTTTTGAGAAGATTGGAGAAACTTAATTTTTCGCCCAAAAATGAAAAAAAACGAAAGGGGTAACACTGTCGTTTTTTTTTCGGGTCGAAATTTTGAAGTTTGATATCTCAGCTCTGGAAGGGTCTAGATCATCCATTTTTGCACTCAGGTCAAAGTCTCAGAGCCCTCTATCATAATTCAGAGTTTTGAGAAGATTGGAGACACTTCATTTTTCGCCCAAAAATGAAAAAAAAACGAAAGGGGTAACACTGTCGTTTTTTTTTTCGGGTCGAAATTTTGAATTTTGATATCTCAGCTCTGGAAGGGTCTAGATCATCCATTTTTGCACTCAGTTCAAAGTCTCACAGCGCTCTATCAGAATCCAGAGTTTTGAGAACATTGGAGAAACTTAATTTTTCGCCCAAAAATGAAAAAAAAACGAAAAGGGTAACACTGTCGTTTTTTTTTCGGGTCGAAATTTAGAATTTTGATATCTCAGCTCTGGAAGGGTCTAGATCATCCATTTTTGCACTCAGGTCAAAGTCTCACAGCCCTCTATCAGAATCCAGAGTTTTGAGAAGATTGGAGAAACTTAATTTTTCGCCCAAAAATGAAAAAAAAACCGAAAGGGGTAACACTGTCGTTTTTTTTTCGGGTCGAAATTTTGAAGTTTGATATCTCAGCTCTGGAAGGGTCTAGATCATCCATTTTTGCACTCAGGTCAAAGTCTCAGAGCCCTCTATCATAATCCAGAGTTTTGAGAAGATTGGAGAAACTTAATTTTTCACCCAAAAATGAAAAAAAAACGAAAGGGGTAACACTGTCGTTTTTTTTTTCGGGTCGAAATTTTGAGTTTAGATATCTCAGCTCTGGAAGGGTCTAGAGCCTCCATTTTTGCACTCAGGTCAAAGTCTCAGAGCCCTCTATCATAATTCAGAGTTTTGAGAAGATTGGAGACACTTAATTTTTCGCCCAAAAATGAAAAAAAACGAAAGGGGTAACACTGTCATTTTTTTTTTCGGGTCGAAATTTTGAATTTTGATATCTCACCTCTGGAAGGGTCTAGATCATCCATTTTTGCACTCAGGTCAAAGTCGCACAGTCCTCTATCAGAATCCAGAGTTTTGAGAAGATTGGAGAAACTTAATTTTTCGCCCAAAAATGAAAAAAAACGAAAGGGGTAACACTGTCGTTTTTTTTTCGGGTCGAAATTTTGAAGTTTGATATCTCAGCTCTGGAAGGGTCTAGATCATCCATTTTTGCACTCAGGTCAAAGTCTCAGAGCCCTCTATCATAATCCAGAGTTTTGAGAAGATTGGAGAAACTTAATTTTTCACCCAAAAATGAAAAAAAACGAAAGGGGTAACACTGTCGTTTTTTTTTTGGGTCGAAATTTTGAAGTTTGATATCTCAGCTCTGGAAGGGTCTAGATCATCCATTTTTGCACTCAGGTCAAAGTCTCAGAGCCCTCTATCATAATTCAGAGTTTTGAGAAGATTGGAGACACTTAATTTTTCGCCCAAAAATGAAAAAAAACGAAAGGGGTAACACTGTCATTTTTTTTTTCGGGTCGAAATTTTTAATTTTGATATCTCACCTCTGGAAGGGTCTAGATCATCCATTTTTGCACTCAGGTCAAAGTCGCACAGTCCTCTATCAGAATCCAGAGTTTTGAGAAGATTGGAGAAACTTAATTTTTCGCCCAAAAATGAAAAAAAACGAAAGGGGTAACACTGTCGTTTTTTTTTCGGGTCGAAATTTTGAAGTTTGATATCTCAGCTCTGGAAGGGTCTAGATCATCCATTTTTGCACTCAGGTCAAAGTCTCAGAGCCCTCTATCATAATCCAGAGTTTTGAGAAGATTGGAGAAACTTAATTTTTCACCCAAAAATGAAAAAAAACGAAAGGGGTAACACTGTCGTTTTTTTTTCGGGTCGAAATTTTGAGTTTCGATATCTCAGCTCTGGAAGGGTCTAGAGCCTCCATTTTTGCACTCAGGTCAAAGTCTCGTGGCCCTCTATCAGAATCCAGAGTTTTGAGAAGATTGGAGACACTTAATTTTTCGCCCAAAAATGAAAAAAAATGAAAGGGGTAACACTGTCGTTTTTTTTTCGGGTCGAAATTTTGAGTTTCGATATCTCAGCTCTGGAAGGGTCTAGAGCCTCCATTTTTGCACTCAGGTCAAAGTCTCACAGCCCTCTATCAGAATCCAGAGTTTTGAGAAGATTGGAGAAACTTAATTTTTCGCCCAAAAATGAAAAAAAACGAAAGGGGTAACACTGTCGTTTTTTTTTCGGGTCGAAATTTTGAAGTTTGATATCTCAGCTCTGGAAGGGTCTAGATCATCCATTTTTTGCACTCAGGTCAAAGTCTCAGAGCCCTCTATCATAATTCAGAGTTTTGAGAAGATTGGAGACACTTAATTTTTCGCCCAAAAATGAAAAAAAACGAAAGGGGTAACACTGTCGTTTTTTTTTCGGGTCGAAATTTTGAAGTTTGATATCTCAGCTCTGGAAGAGTCTAGATCATCCATTTTTGCACTCAGGTCAAAGTCTCAGAGCCCTCTATCATAATCCAGAGTTTTAAGAAGATTGGAGAAACTTAATTTTTCGCCCGAAAACGAAAAAAAACGAAAGGGGTAACACTGTCGTTTTTTTTTCGGGTCGAAATTTTGAATTTTGATATCTCAGCTCTGGAAGGGTCTAGATCATCCATTTTTGCACTCAGGTCAAAGTCTCACAGCGCTCTATCAGAATCCAGAGTTTTGAGAAGATTGGAGAAACTTAATTTTTCGCCCAAAAATGAAAAAAAACGAAAGGGGTAACACTGTCGTTTTTTTTTCGGGTCGAAATTTTGAAGTTTGATATCTCAGCTCTGGAAGGGTCTAGATCATCCATTTTTGCACTTAGGTCAAAGTCTCAGAGCCCTCTATCATAATCCAGAGTTTTGAGAAGATTGGAGAAACTTAATTTTTCACCCAAAAATGAAAAAAAACGAAAGGGGTAACACTGTCGTTTTTTTTTGGGTCGAAATTTTGAAGTTTGATATCTCAGCTCTGGAAGGGTCTAGATCATCAATTTTTGCACTCAGGTCAAAGTCTCAAAGCCCTCTATCATAATTCAGAGTTTTGAGAAGATTGGAGACTTTTAATTTTTCGCCCAAAAATGAAAAAAAAAACGAAAGGGGTAACACTGTCGTTTTTTTTTTTCGGGTCGAAATTTTGAATTTTGATATCTCAGCTCTGGAAGGGTCTAGATCATCCATTTTTGCACTCAGGTCAAAGTCTCACAGCCCTCTATCAGAATCCAGAGTTTTGAGAAGATTGGAGAAACTTAATTTTTCGCCCAAAAATGAAAAAAAACGAAAGGGGTAACACTGTCGTTTTTTTTTCGGGTCGAAATTTTGAAGTTTGATATCTCAGCTCTGGAAGGGTCTAGATCATCCATTTTTGCACTCAGGTCAAAGTCTCAGAGCCCTCTATCATAATCCAGAGTTTTGAGAAGATTGGAGAAACTTAATTTTTCACCCAAAAATGAAAAAAAAACGAAAGGGGTAATACTGTCGTTTTTTTTTTTCGGGTCGAAATTTTGAATTTTGATATCTCAGCTCTGGAAGGGTCTAGATCATCCATTTTTGCACTCAGGTCAAAGTCTCACAGCCCTCTATCAGAATCCAGAGTTTTGAGAAGATTGGAGAAACTTAATTTTTCGCCCAAAAATGAAAAAAAAACGAAAGGGGTAACACTGTCGTTTTTTTTTCGGGTCGAAATTTTGAAGTTTGATATCTCAGCTCTGGAAGGGTCTAGATCATCCATTTTTGCACTCAGGTCAAAGTCTCAGAGCCCTCTATCATAATTCAGAGTTTTGAGAAGATTGGAGAAACTTAATTTTTCGCCCAAAAATGAAAAAAAAAACGAAAGGGGTAACACTGTCGTTTTTTTTTTTGGGTCGAAATTTTGAAGTTTGATATCTCACCTCTGGAAGGGTCTAGATCATCTATTTTTGCACTCAGGTCAAAGTCACACAGCCCTCTATCAGAATCCAGAGTTTTGAGAAGATTGGAGAAACTTAATTTTTCGCCCAAAAATGAAAAAAAAAACGAAAGGGGTAACACTGTCGTTTTTTTTTCGGGTCGAAATTTTGAAGTTTGATATCTCAGCTCTGGAAGGGTCTAGATCATCCATTTTTGCACTCAGGTCAAAGTCTCAGAGCCCTCTATCATAATTCAGAGTTTTGAGAAGATTGGAGACACTTCATTTTTCGCCCAAAAATGAAAAAAAACGAAAGGGGTAACACTGTCGTTTTTTTTTTTCGGGTCGAAATTTTGAATTTTGATATCTCAGCTCTGGAAGGGTCTAGATCATCCATTTTTGCACTCAGTTCAAAGTCTCACAGCGCTCTATCAGAATCCAGAGTTTTGAGAACATTGGAGAAACTTAATTTTTCGCCCAAAAATGAAAAAAAACGAAAAGGGTAACACTGTCGTTTTTTTTTCGGGTCGAAATTTTGAATTTTGATATCTCAGCTCTGGAAGGGTCTAGATCATCCATTTTTGCACTCAGGTCAAAGTCTCACAGCCCTCTATCAGAATCCAGAGTTTTGAGAAGATTGGAGAAACTTAATTTTTCGCCCAAAAATGAAAAAAAAAACGAAAGGGGTAACACTGTCGTTTTTTTTTCGGGTCGAAATTTTGAAGTTTGATATCTCAGCTCTGGAAGGGTCTAGATCATCCATTTTTGCACTCAGGTCAAAGTCTCAGAGCCCTCTATCATAATCCAGAGTTTTGAGAAGATTGGAGAAACTTAATTTTTCACCCAAAAATGAAAAAAAAACGAAAGGGGTAACACTGTCGTTTTTTTTTTCGGGTCGAAATTTTGAGTTTCGATATCTCAGCTCTGGAAGGGTCTAGAGCCTCCATTTTTGCACTCAGGTCAAAGTCTCGTGGCCCTCTATCAGAATCCAGAGTTTTGAGAAGATTAGAGACACTTAATTTTTCGCCCAAAAATGAAAAAAAATGAAAGGGGTAACACTGTCGTTTTTTTTTCGGGTCGAAATTTTGAGTTTCGATATCTCAGCTCTGGAAGGGTCTAGAGCCTCCATTTTTGCACTCAGGTCAAAGTCTCACAGCCCTCTATCAGAATCCAGAGTTTTGAGAAAATTGGAGAAACTTAATTTTTCGCCCAAAAATGAAAAAAAAACGAAAGGGGTAACACTGTCGTTTTTTTTTTCGGGTCGAAATTTTGAAGTTTGATATCTCAGCTCTGGAAGGGTCTAGATCATCCATTTTTGCACTCAGGTCAAAGTCTCAGAGCCCTCTATCATAATCCAGAGTTTTGAGAAGATTGGAGAAACTTAATTTTTCACCCAAAAATGAAAAAAAACGAAAGGGGTAACACTGTCGTTTTTTTTTTGGGTCGAAATTTTGAAGTTTGATATCTCAGCTCTGGAAGGGTCTAGATCATCCATTTTTGCACTCAGGTCAAAGTCTCAGAGCCCTCTATCATAATTCAGAGTTTTGAGAAGATTGGAGACACTTAATTTTTCGCCCAAAAATGAAAAAAAACGAAAGGGGTAACACTGTCATTTTTTTTTTCGGGTCGAAATTTTGAATTTTGATATCTCACCTCTGGAAGGGTCTAGATCATCCATTTTTGCACTCAGGTCAAAGTCGCACAGTCCTCAATCAGAATCCAGAGTTTTGAGAAGATTGGAGAAACTTAATTTTTCGCCCAAAAATGAAAAAAAACGAAAGGGGTAACACTGTCGTTTTTTTTTCGGGTCGAAATTTTGAAGTTTGATATCTCAGCTCTGGAAGGGTCTAGATCATCCATTTTTGCACTCAGGTCAAAGTCTCAGAGCCCTCTATCATAATCCAGAGTTTTGAGAAGATTGGAGAAACTTAATTTTTCACCCAAAAATGAAAAAAAACGAAAGGGGTAACACTGTCGTTTTTTTTTTGGGTCGAAATTTTGAAGTTTGATATCTCAGCTCTGGAAGGGTCTAGATCATCAATTTTTGCACTCAGGTCAAAGTCTCAGAGCCCTCTATCATAATTCAGAGTTTTGAGAAGATTGGAGACACTTAATTTTTCGCCCAAAAATGAAAAAAAAACGAAAGGGGTAACACTGTCATTTTTTTTTTCGGGTCGAAATTTTGAATTTTGATATCTCACCTCTGGAAGGGTCTAGATCATCCATTTTTGCACTCAGGTCAAAGTCGCACAGTCCTCTATCAGAATCCAGAGTTTTGAGAAGATTGGAGAAACTTAATTTTTCGCCCAAAAATGAAAAAAAACGAAAGGGGTAACACTGTCGTTTTTTTTTCGGGTCGAAATTTTGAAGTTTGATATCTCAGCTCTGGAAGGGTCTAGATCATCCATTTTTGCACTCAGGTCAAAGTCTCAGAGCCCTCTATCATAATCCAGAGTTTTGAGAAGATTGGAGAAACTTAATTTTTCACCCAAAAATGAAAAAAAACGAAAGGGGTAACACTGTCGTTTTTTTTTTGGGTCGAAATTTTGAAGTTTGATATCTCAGCTCTGGAAGGGTCTAGATCATCCATTTTTGCACTCAGGTCAAAGTCTCAGAGCCCTCTATCATAATTCAGAGTTTTGAGAAGATTGGAGACACTTAATTTTTCGCCCAAAAATGAAAAAAAAAACGAAAGGGGTAACACTGTCATTTTTTTTTTCGGGTCGAAATTTTGAATTTTGATATCTCACCTCTGGAAGGGTCTAGATCATCCATTTTTGCACTCAGGTCAAAGTCGCACAGTCCTCTATCAGAATCCAGAGTTTTGAGAAGATTGGAGAAACTTAATTTTTCGCCCAAAAATGAAAAAAAACGAAAGGGGTAACACTGTCGTTTTTTTTTCGGGTCGAAATTTTGAAGTTTGATATCTCAGCTCTGGAAGGGTCTAGATCATCCATTTTTGCACTCAGGTCAAAGTCTCAGAGCCCTCTATCATAATCCAGAGTTTTGAGAAGATTGGAGAAACTTAATTTTTCACCCAAAAATGAAAAAAACGAAAGGGGTAACACTGTCGTTTTTTTTTCGGGTCGAAATTTTGAGTTTCGATATCTCAGCTCTGGAAGGGTCTAGAGCCTCCATTTTTGCACTCAGGTCAAAGTCTCGTGGCCCTCTATCAGAATCCAGAGTTTTGAGAAGATTGGAGACACTTAATTTTTCGCCCAAAAATGAAAAAAAATGAAAGGGGTAACACTGTCGTTTTTTTTTCGGGTCGAAATTTTGAGTTTCGATATCTCAGCTCTGGAAGGGTCTAGAGCCTCCATTTTTGCACTCAGGTCAAAGTCTCACAGCCCTCTATCAGAATCCAGAGTTTTGAGAAGATTGGAGAAACTTAATTTTTCGCCCAAAAATGAAAAAAAACGAAAGGGGTAACACTGTCGTTTTTTTTTCGGGTCGAAATTTTGAAGTTTGATATCTCAGCTCTGGAAGGGTCTAGATCATCCATTTTTTGCACTCAGGTCAAAGTCTCAGAGCCCTCTATCATAATTCAGAGTTTTGAGAAGATTGGAGACACTTAATTTTTCGCCCAAAAATGAAAAAAAAACGAAAGGGGTAACACTGTCGTTTTTTTTTTCGGGTCGAAATTTTGAAGTTTGATATCTCAGCTCTGGAAGAGTCTAGATCATCCATTTTTGCACTCAGGTCAAAGTCTCAGAGCCCTCTATCATAATTCAGAGTTTTGAGAAGATTGGAGACACTTAATTTTTCGCCCAAAAATGAAAAAAAAAACGAAAGGGGTAACACTGTCGTTTTTTTTTTCGGGTCGAAATTTTGAATTTTGATATCTCATTTCTGAAAGGGTCTAGATCATCCATTTTTGCACTCAGGTCAAAGTCTCACAGCCCTCTATCAGAATCCAGAGTTTTGAGAAGATTGGAGAAACTTAATTTTTCGCCCAAAAATGAAAAAAAAAAACGAAAGGGGTAACACTGTCGTTTTTTTTTTCGGGTCGAAATTTTGAGTTTCGATATCTCAGCTCTGGAAGGGTCTAGATCATCCATTTTTGCACTCAGGTCAAAGTCTCAGAGCCCTCTATCATAATCCAGAGTTTTAAGAAGATTGGAGAAACTTAATTTTTCGCCCGAAAACGAAAAAAAACGAAAGGGGTAACACTGTCGTTTTTTTTTCGGGTCGAAATTTTGAATTTTGATATCTCAGCTCTGGAAGGGTCTAGATCATCCATTTTTGCACTCAGGTCAAAGTCTCACAGCGCTCTATCAGAATCCAGAGTTTTGAGAAGATTGGAGAAACTTAATTTTTCGCCCAAAAATGAAAAAAAACGAAAGGGGTAACACTGTCGTTTTTTTTTTCGGGTCGAAATTTTGAAGTTTGATATCTCAGCTCTGGAAGGGTCTAGATCATCCATTTTTGCACTTAGGTCAAAGTCTCAGAGCCCTCTATCATAATCCAGAGTTTTGAGAAGATTGGAGAAACTTAATTTTTCACCCAAAAATGAAAAAAAACGAAAGGGGTAACACTGTCGTTTTTTTTTGGGTCGAAATTTTGAAGTTTGATATCTCAGCTCTGGAAGAGTCTAGATCATCAATTTTTGCACTCAGGTCAAAGTCTCAAAGCCCTCTATCATAATTCAGAGTTTTGAGAAGATTGGAGACTTTTAATTTTTCGCCCAAAAATGAAAAAAAAAAACGAAAGGGGTAACACTGTCGTTTTTTTTTTTCGGGTCGAAATTTTGAATTTTGATATCTCAGCTCTGGAAGGGTCTAGATCATCCATTTTTGCACTCAGGTCAAAGTCTCACAGCCCTCTATCAGAATCCAGAGTTTTGAGAAGATTGGAGAAACTTAATTTTTCGCCCAAAAATGAAAAAAAACGAAAGGGGTAACACTGTCGTTTTTTTTTCGGGTCGAAATTTTGAAGTTTGATATCTCAGCTCTGGAAGGGTCTAGATCATCCATTTTTGCACTCAGGTCAAAGTCTCAGAGCCCTCTATCATAATCCAGAGTTTTGAGAAGATTGGAGAAACTTAATTTTTCACCCAAAAATGAAAAAAAACGAAAGGGGTAACACTGTCGTTTTTTTTTTTCGGGTCGAAATTTTGAATTTTGATATCTCAGCTCTGGAAGGGTCTAGATCATCCATTTTTGCACTCAGGTCAAAGTCTCACAGCCCTCTATCAGAATCCAGAGTTTTGAGAAGATTGGAGAAACTTAATTTTTCGCCCAAAAATGAAAAAAAAACGAAAGGGGTAACACTGTCGTTTTTTTTTCGGGTCGAAATTTTGAAGTTTGATATCTCAGCTCTGGAAGGGTCTAGATCATCCATTTTTGCACTCAGGTCAAAGTCTCAGAGCCCTCTATCATAATTCAGAGTTTTGAGAAGATTGGAGACACTTAATTTTTCGCCCAAAAATGAAAAAAAACGAAAGGGGTGACACTGTCGTTTTTTTTTTCGGGTCGAAATTTTGAATTTTGATATCTCAGCTCTGGAAGGGTCTAGATCATCCATTTTTGCACTCAGGTCAAAGTCTCACAGCGCTCTATCAGAATCCAGAGTTTTGAGAAGATTGGAGAAACTTAATTTTTCGCCCAAAAATGAAAAAAAACGAAAGGGGTAACACTGTCGTTTTTTTTTCGGGTCGAAATTTTGAAGTTTGATATCTCAGCTCTGGAAGGGTCTAGATCATCCATTTTTGCACTCAGGTCAAAGTCTCAGAGCCCTCTATCATAATCCAGAGTTTTGAGAAGATTGGAGAAACTTAATTTTTCACCCAAAAATGAAAAAAAAAACGAAAGGGGTAACACTGTCGTTTTTTTTTTGGGTCGAAATTTTGAAGTTTGATATCTCAGCTCTGGAAGGGTCTAGATCATCCATTTTTGCACTCAGGTCAAAGTCTCAAAGCCCTCTATCATAATTCAGAGTTTTGAGAAGATTGGAGACACTTAATTTTTCGCCCAAAAATGAAAAAAAAAACGAAAGGGGTAACACTGTCGTTTTTTTTTCGGGTCGAAATTTTGAATTTTGATATCTCAGCTCTGGAAGGGTCTAGATCATCCATTTTTGCACTCAGGTCAAAGTCTCAGAGCCCTCTATCATAATCCAGAGTTTTGAGAAGATTGGAGAAACTTAATTTTTCACCCAAAAATGAAAAAAAAACGAAAGGGGTAACACTGTCGTTTTTTCTTTCGGGTCGAAATTTTGAATTTTGATATCTCAGCTCTGGAAGGGTCTAGATCATCCATTTTTGCACTCAGGTCAAAGTCTCACAGCCCTCTATCAGAATCCAGAGTTTTGAGAAGATTGGAGAAACTTAATTTTTCGCCCAAAAATGAAAAAAAACGAAAGGGGTAACACTGTCGTTTTTTTTTTCGGGTCGAAATTTTGAAGTTTGATATCTCAGCTCTGGAAGGGTCTAGATCATCCATTTTTGCACTCAGGTCAAAGAATCAGAGCCCCCTATCATAATTCAGAGTTTTGAGAAGATTGGAGACACTTAATTTTTCGCCCAAAAATGAAAAAAAAAACGAAAGGGGTGACACTGTCGTTTTTTTTTTTCGGGTCGAAATTTTGAATTTTGATATCTCAGCTCTGGAAGGGTCTAGATCATCCATTTTTGCACTCAGGTCAAAGTCTCACAGCGCTCTATCAGAATCCAGAGTTTTGAGAAGATTGGAGACACTTAATTTTTCGCCCAAAAATGAAAAAAAAACGAAAGGGGTAACACTGTCGTTTTTTTTTTCGGGTCGAAATTTTGAAGTTTGATATCTCAGCTCTGGAAGAGTCTAGATCATCCAATTTTGCACTCAGGTCAAAGTCTCAGAGCCCTCTATCATAATTCAGAGTTTTGAGAAGATTGGAGACACTTAATTTTTCGCCCAAAAATGAAAAAAAAAACGAAAGGGGTAACACTGTCGTTTTTTTTTTCGGGTCGAAATTTTGAATTTTGATATCTCATTTCTGAAAGGGTCTAGATCATCCATTTTTGCACTCAGGTCAAAGTCTCACAGCCCTCTATCAGAATCCAGAGTTTTGAGAAGATTGGAGACTTTTAATTTTTCGCCCAAAAATGAAAAAAAAAAACGAAAGGGGTAACACTGTCGTTTTTTTTTTCGGGTCGAAATTTTGAGTTTCGATATCTCAGCTCTGGAAGGGTCTAGATCATCCATTTTTGCACTCAGGTCAAAGTCTCAGAGCCCTCTATCATAATCCAGAGTTTTAAGAAGATTGGAGAAACTTAATTTTTCGCCCGAAAACGAAAAAAAACGAAAGGGGTAACACTGTCGTTTTTTTTTCGGGTCGAAATTTTGAATTTTGATATCTCAGCTCTGGAAGGGTCTAGATCATCCATTTTTGCACTCAGGTCAAAGTCTCACAGCGCTCTATCAGAATCCAGAGTTTTGAGAAGATTGGAGAAACTTAATTTTTCGCCCAAAAATGAAAAAAAACGAAAGGGGTAACACTGTCGTTTTTTTTTTCGGGTCGAAATTTTGAAGTTTGATATCTCAGCTCTGGAAGGGTCTAGATCATCCATTTTTGCACTTAGGTCAAAGTCTCAGAGCCCTCTATCATAATCCAGAGTTTTGAGAAGATTGGAGAAACTTAATTTTTCACCCAAAAATGAAAAAAAACGAAAGGGGTAACACTGTCGTTTTTTTTTGGGTCGAAATTTTGAAGTTTGATATCTCAGCTCTGGAAGGGTCTAGATCATCCATTTTTGCACTCAGGTCAAAGTCTCAAAGCCCTCTATCATAATTCAGAGTTTTGAGAAGATTGGAGACTTTTAATTTTTCGCCCAAAAATGAAAAAAAAACGAAAGGGGTAACACTGTCGTTTTTTTTTTCGGGTCGAAATTTTGAGTTTAGATATCTCAGCTCTGGAAGGGTCTAGAGCCTCCATTTTTGCACTCAGGTCAAAGTCTCAGAGCCCTCTATCATAATTCAGAGTTTTGAGAAGATTGGAGACACTTAATTTTTCGCCCAAAAATGAAAAAAAACGAAAGGGGTAACACTGTCATTTTTTTTTTCGGGTCGAAATTTTGAATTTTGATATCTCACCTCTGGAAGGGTCTAGATCATCCATTTTTGCACTCAGGTCAAAGTCGCACAGTCCTCTATCAGAATCCAGAGTTTTGAGAAGATTGGAGAAACTTAATTTTTCGCCCAAAAATGAAAAAAAACGAAAGGGGTAACACTGTCGTTTTTTTTTCGGGTCGAAATTTTGAAGTTTGATATCTCAGCTCTGGAAGGGTCTAGATCATCCATTTTTGCACTCAGGTCAAAGTCTCAGAGCCCTCTATCATAATCCAGAGTTTTGAGAAGATTGGAGAAACTTAATTTTTCACCCAAAAATGAAAAAAAACGAAAGGGGTAACACTGTCGTTTTTTTTTTGGGTCGAAATTTTGAAGTTTGATATCTCAGCTCTGGAAGGGTCTAGATCATCCATTTTTGCACTCAGGTCAAAGTCTCAGAGCCCTCTATCATAATTCAGAGTTTTGAGAAGATTGGAGACACTTAATTTTTCGCCCAAAAATGAAAAAAAACGAAAGGGGTAACACTGTCATTTTTTTTTTCGGGTCGAAATTTTTAATTTTGATATCTCACCTCTGGAAGGGTCTAGATCATCCATTTTTGCACTCAGGTCAAAGTCGCACAGTCCTCTATCAGAATCCAGAGTTTTGAGAAGATTGGAGAAACTTAATTTTTCGCCCAAAAATGAAAAAAAACGAAAGGGGTAACACTGTCGTTTTTTTTTCGGGTCGAAATTTTGAAGTTTGATATCTCAGCTCTGGAAGGGTCTAGATCATCCATTTTTGCACTCAGGTCAAAGTCTCAGAGCCCTCTATCATAATCCAGAGTTTTGAGAAGATTGGAGAAACTTAATTTTTCACCCAAAAATGAAAAAAAACGAAAGGGGTAACACTGTCGTTTTTTTTTCGGGTCGAAATTTTGAGTTTCGATATCTCAGCTCTGGAAGGGTCTAGAGCCTCCATTTTTGCACTCAGGTCAAAGTCTCGTGGCCCTCTATCAGAATCCAGAGTTTTGAGAAGATTGGAGACACTTAATTTTTCGCCCAAAAATGAAAAAAAATGAAAGGGGTAACACTGTCGTTTTTTTTTCGGGTCGAAATTTTGAGTTTCGATATCTCAGCTCTGGAAGGGTCTAGAGCCTCCATTTTTGCACTCAGGTCAAAGTCTCACAGCCCTCTATCAGAATCCAGAGTTTTGAGAAGATTGGAGAAACTTAATTTTTCGCCCAAAAATGAAAAAAAACGAAAGGGGTAACACTGTCGTTTTTTTTTCGGGTCGAAATTTTGAAGTTTGATATCTCAGCTCTGGAAGGGTCTAGATCATCCATTTTTTGCACTCAGGTCAAAGTCTCAGAGCCCTCTATCATAATTCAGAGTTTTGAGAAGATTGGAGACACTTAATTTTTCGCCCAAAAATGAAAAAAAACGAAAGGGGTAACACTGTCGTTTTTTTTTCGGGTCGAAATTTTGAAGTTTGATATCTCAGCTCTGGAAGAGTCTAGATCATCCATTTTTGCACTCAGGTCAAAGTCTCAGAGCCCTCTATCATAATCCAGAGTTTTAAGAAGATTGGAGAAACTTAATTTTTCGCCCGAAAACGAAAAAAAACGAAAGGGGTAACACTGTCGTTTTTTTTTCGGGTCGAAATTTTGAATTTTGATATCTCAGCTCTGGAAGGGTCTAGATCATCCATTTTTGCACTCAGGTCAAAGTCTCACAGCGCTCTATCAGAATCCAGAGTTTTGAGAAGATTGGAGAAACTTAATTTTTCGCCCAAAAATGAAAAAAAACGAAAGGGGTAACACTGTCGTTTTTTTTTCGGGTCGAAATTTTGAAGTTTGATATCTCAGCTCTGGAAGGGTCTAGATCATCCATTTTTGCACTTAGGTCAAAGTCTCAGAGCCCTCTATCATAATCCAGAGTTTTGAGAAGATTGGAGAAACTTAATTTTTCACCCAAAAATGAAAAAAAACGAAAGGGGTAACACTGTCGTTTTTTTTTGGGTCGAAATTTTGAAGTTTGATATCTCAGCTCTGGAAGGGTCTAGATCATCAATTTTTGCACTCAGGTCAAAGTCTCAAAGCCCTCTATCATAATTCAGAGTTTTGAGAAGATTGGAGACTTTTAATTTTTCGCCCAAAAATGAAAAAAAAAACGAAAGGGGTAACACTGTCGTTTTTTTTTTTCGGGTCGAAATTTTGAATTTTGATATCTCAGCTCTGGAAGGGTCTAGATCATCCATTTTTGCACTCAGGTCAAAGTCTCACAGCCCTCTATCAGAATCCAGAGTTTTGAGAAGATTGGAGAAACTTAATTTTTCGCCCAAAAATGAAAAAAAACGAAAGGGGTAACACTGTCGTTTTTTTTTCGGGTCGAAATTTTGAAGTTTGATATCTCAGCTCTGGAAGGGTCTAGATCATCCATTTTTGCACTCAGGTCAAAGTCTCAGAGCCCTCTATCATAATCCAGAGTTTTGAGAAGATTGGAGAAACTTAATTTTTCACCCAAAAATGAAAAAAAAACGAAAGGGGTAATACTGTCGTTTTTTTTTTTCGGGTCGAAATTTTGAATTTTGATATCTCAGCTCTGGAAGGGTCTAGATCATCCATTTTTGCACTCAGGTCAAAGTCTCACAGCCCTCTATCAGAATCCAGAGTTTTGAGAAGATTGGAGAAACTTAATTTTTCGCCCAAAAATGAAAAAAAAACGAAAGGGGTAACACTGTCGTTTTTTTTTCGGGTCGAAATTTTGAAGTTTGATATCTCAGCTCTGGAAGGGTCTAGATCATCCATTTTTGCACTCAGGTCAAAGTCTCAGAGCCCTCTATCATAATTCAGAGTTTTGAGAAGATTGGAGAAACTTAATTTTTCGCCCAAAAATGAAAAAAAAAACGAAAGGGGTAACACTGTCGTTTTTTTTTTTGGGTCGAAATTTTGAAGTTTGATATCTCACCTCTGGAAGGGTCTAGATCATCTATTTTTGCACTCAGGTCAAAGTCACACAGCCCTCTATCAGAATCCAGAGTTTTGAGAAGATTGGAGAAACTTAATTTTTCGCCCAAAAATGAAAAAAAAAACGAAAGGGGTAACACTGTCGTTTTTTTTTCGGGTCGAAATTTTGAAGTTTGATATCTCAGCTCTGGAAGGGTCTAGATCATCCATTTTTGCACTCAGGTCAAAGTCTCAGAGCCCTCTATCATAATTCAGAGTTTTGAGAAGATTGGAGACACTTCATTTTTCGCCCAAAAATGAAAAAAAACGAAAGGGGTAACACTGTCGTTTTTTTTTTTCGGGTCGAAATTTTGAATTTTGATATCTCAGCTCTGGAAGGGTCTAGATCATCCATTTTTGCACTCAGTTCAAAGTCTCACAGCGCTCTATCAGAATCCAGAGTTTTGAGAACATTGGAGAAACTTAATTTTTCGCCCAAAAATGAAAAAAAACGAAAAGGGTAACACTGTCGTTTTTTTTTCGGGTCGAAATTTTGAATTTTGATATCTCAGCTCTGGAAGGGTCTAGATCATCCATTTTTGCACTCAGGTCAAAGTCTCACAGCCCTCTATCAGAATCCAGAGTTTTGAGAAGATTGGAGAAACTTAATTTTTCGCCCAAAAATGAAAAAAAAAACGAAAGGGGTAACACTGTCGTTTTTTTTTCGGGTCGAAATTTTGAAGTTTGATATCTCAGCTCTGGAAGGGTCTAGATCATCCATTTTTGCACTCAGGTCAAAGTCTCAGAGCCCTCTATCATAATCCAGAGTTTTGAGAAGATTGGAGAAACTTAATTTTTCACCCAAAAATGAAAAAAAAACGAAAGGGGTAACACTGTCGTTTTTTTTTTCGGGTCGAAATTTTGAGTTTCGATATCTCAGCTCTGGAAGGGTCTAGAGCCTCCATTTTTGCACTCAGGTCAAAGTCTCGTGGCCCTCTATCAGAATCCAGAGTTTTGAGAAGATTAGAGACACTTAATTTTTCGCCCAAAAATGAAAAAAAATGAAAGGGGTAACACTGTCGTTTTTTTTTCGGGTCGAAATTTTGAGTTTCGATATCTCAGCTCTGGAAGGGTCTAGAGCCTCCATTTTTGCACTCAGGTCAAAGTCTCACAGCCCTCTATCAGAATCCAGAGTTTTGAGAAAATTGGAGAAACTTAATTTTTCGCCCAAAAATGAAAAAAAAACGAAAGGGGTAACACTGTCGTTTTTTTTTTCGGGTCGAAATTTTGAAGTTTGATATCTCAGCTCTGGAAGGGTCTAGATCATCCATTTTTGCACTCAGGTCAAAGTCTCAGAGCCCTCTATCATAATCCAGAGTTTTGAGAAGATTGGAGAAACTTAATTTTTCACCCAAAAATGAAAAAAAACGAAAGGGGTAACACTGTCGTTTTTTTTTTGGGTCGAAATTTTGAAGTTTGATATCTCAGCTCTGGAAGGGTCTAGATCATCCATTTTTGCACTCAGGTCAAAGTCTCAGAGCCCTCTATCATAATTCAGAGTTTTGAGAAGATTGGAGACACTTAATTTTTCGCCCAAAAATGAAAAAAAACGAAAGGGGTAACACTGTCATTTTTTTTTTCGGGTCGAAATTTTGAATTTTGATATCTCACCTCTGGAAGGGTCTAGATCATCCATTTTTGCACTCAGGTCAAAGTCGCACAGTCCTCAATCAGAATCCAGAGTTTTGAGAAGATTGGAGAAACTTAATTTTTCGCCCAAAAATGAAAAAAAACGAAAGGGGTAACACTGTCGTTTTTTTTTCGGGTCGAAATTTTGAAGTTTGATATCTCAGCTCTGGAAGGGTCTAGATCATCCATTTTTGCACTCAGGTCAAAGTCTCAGAGCCCTCTATCATAATCCAGAGTTTTGAGAAGATTGGAGAAACTTAATTTTTCACCCAAAAATGAAAAAAAACGAAAGGGGTAACACTGTCGTTTTTTTTTTGGGTCGAAATTTTGAAGTTTGATATCTCAGCTCTGGAAGGGTCTAGATCATCAATTTTTGCACTCAGGTCAAAGTCTCAGAGCCCTCTATCATAATTCAGAGTTTTGAGAAGATTGGAGACACTTAATTTTTCGCCCAAAAATGAAAAAAAAACGAAAGGGGTAACACTGTCATTTTTTTTTTCGGGTCGAAATTTTGAATTTTGATATCTCACCTCTGGAAGGGTCTAGATCATCCATTTTTGCACTCAGGTCAAAGTCGCACAGTCCTCTATCAGAATCCAGAGTTTTGAGAAGATTGGAGAAACTTAATTTTTCGCCCAAAAATGAAAAAAAACGAAAGGGGTAACACTGTCGTTTTTTTTTCGGGTCGAAATTTTGAAGTTTGATATCTCAGCTCTGGAAGGGTCTAGATCATCCATTTTTGCACTCAGGTCAAAGTCTCAGAGCCCTCTATCATAATCCAGAGTTTTGAGAAGATTGGAGAAACTTAATTTTTCACCCAAAAATGAAAAAAAACGAAAGGGGTAACACTGTCGTTTTTTTTTTGGGTCGAAATTTTGAAGTTTGATATCTCAGCTCTGGAAGGGTCTAGATCATCCATTTTTGCACTCAGGTCAAAGTCTCAGAGCCCTCTATCATAATTCAGAGTTTTGAGAAGATTGGAGACACTTAATTTTTCGCCCAAAAATGAAAAAAAAAACGAAAGGGGTAACACTGTCATTTTTTTTTTCGGGTCGAAATTTTGAATTTTGATATCTCACCTCTGGAAGGGTCTAGATCATCCATTTTTGCACTCAGGTCAAAGTCGCACAGTCCTCTATCAGAATCCAGAGTTTTGAGAAGATTGGAGAAACTTAATTTTTCGCCCAAAAATGAAAAAAAACGAAAGGGGTAACACTGTCGTTTTTTTTTCGGGTCGAAATTTTGAAGTTTGATATCTCAGCTCTGGAAGGGTCTAGATCATCCATTTTTGCACTCAGGTCAAAGTCTCAGAGCCCTCTATCATAATCCAGAGTTTTGAGAAGATTGGAGAAACTTAATTTTTCACCCAAAAATGAAAAAAACGAAAGGGGTAACACTGTCGTTTTTTTTTCGGGTCGAAATTTTGAGTTTCGATATCTCAGCTCTGGAAGGGTCTAGAGCCTCCATTTTTGCACTCAGGTCAAAGTCTCGTGGCCCTCTATCAGAATCCAGAGTTTTGAGAAGATTGGAGACACTTAATTTTTCGCCCAAAAATGAAAAAAAATGAAAGGGGTAACACTGTCGTTTTTTTTTCGGGTCGAAATTTTGAGTTTCGATATCTCAGCTCTGGAAGGGTCTAGAGCCTCCATTTTTGCACTCAGGTCAAAGTCTCACAGCCCTCTATCAGAATCCAGAGTTTTGAGAAGATTGGAGAAACTTAATTTTTCGCCCAAAAATGAAAAAAAACGAAAGGGGTAACACTGTCGTTTTTTTTTCGGGTCGAAATTTTGAAGTTTGATATCTCAGCTCTGGAAGGGTCTAGATCATCCATTTTTTGCACTCAGGTCAAAGTCTCAGAGCCCTCTATCATAATTCAGAGTTTTGAGAAGATTGGAGACACTTAATTTTTCGCCCAAAAATGAAAAAAAAACGAAAGGGGTAACACTGTCGTTTTTTTTTTCGGGTCGAAATTTTGAAGTTTGATATCTCAGCTCTGGAAGAGTCTAGATCATCCATTTTTGCACTCAGGTCAAAGTCTCAGAGCCCTCTATCATAATTCAGAGTTTTGAGAAGATTGGAGACACTTAATTTTTCGCCCAAAAATGAAAAAAAAAACGAAAGGGGTAACACTGTCGTTTTTTTTTTCGGGTCGAAATTTTGAATTTTGATATCTCATTTCTGAAAGGGTCTAGATCATCCATTTTTGCACTCAGGTCAAAGTCTCACAGCCCTCTATCAGAATCCAGAGTTTTGAGAAGATTGGAGAAACTTAATTTTTCGCCCAAAAATGAAAAAAAAAAACGAAAGGGGTAACACTGTCGTTTTTTTTTTCGGGTCGAAATTTTGAGTTTCGATATCTCAGCTCTGGAAGGGTCTAGATCATCCATTTTTGCACTCAGGTCAAAGTCTCAGAGCCCTCTATCATAATCCAGAGTTTTAAGAAGATTGGAGAAACTTAATTTTTCGCCCGAAAACGAAAAAAAACGAAAGGGGTAACACTGTCGTTTTTTTTTCGGGTCGAAATTTTGAATTTTGATATCTCAGCTCTGGAAGGGTCTAGATCATCCATTTTTGCACTCAGGTCAAAGTCTCACAGCGCTCTATCAGAATCCAGAGTTTTGAGAAGATTGGAGAAACTTAATTTTTCGCCCAAAAATGAAAAAAAACGAAAGGGGTAACACTGTCGTTTTTTTTTTCGGGTCGAAATTTTGAAGTTTGATATCTCAGCTCTGGAAGGGTCTAGATCATCCATTTTTGCACTTAGGTCAAAGTCTCAGAGCCCTCTATCATAATCCAGAGTTTTGAGAAGATTGGAGAAACTTAATTTTTCACCCAAAAATGAAAAAAAACGAAAGGGGTAACACTGTCGTTTTTTTTTGGGTCGAAATTTTGAAGTTTGATATCTCAGCTCTGGAAGAGTCTAGATCATCAATTTTTGCACTCAGGTCAAAGTCTCAAAGCCCTCTATCATAATTCAGAGTTTTGAGAAGATTGGAGACTTTTAATTTTTCGCCCAAAAATGAAAAAAAAAAACGAAAGGGGTAACACTGTCGTTTTTTTTTTTCGGGTCGAAATTTTGAATTTTGATATCTCAGCTCTGGAAGGGTCTAGATCATCCATTTTTGCACTCAGGTCAAAGTCTCACAGCCCTCTATCAGAATCCAGAGTTTTGAGAAGATTGGAGAAACTTAATTTTTCGCCCAAAAATGAAAAAAAACGAAAGGGGTAACACTGTCGTTTTTTTTTCGGGTCGAAATTTTGAAGTTTGATATCTCAGCTCTGGAAGGGTCTAGATCATCCATTTTTGCACTCAGGTCAAAGTCTCAGAGCCCTCTATCATAATCCAGAGTTTTGAGAAGATTGGAGAAACTTAATTTTTCACCCAAAAATGAAAAAAAACGAAAGGGGTAACACTGTCGTTTTTTTTTTTCGGGTCGAAATTTTGAATTTTGATATCTCAGCTCTGGAAGGGTCTAGATCATCCATTTTTGCACTCAGGTCAAAGTCTCACAGCCCTCTATCAGAATCCAGAGTTTTGAGAAGATTGGAGAAACTTAATTTTTCGCCCAAAAATGAAAAAAAAACGAAAGGGGTAACACTGTCGTTTTTTTTTCGGGTCGAAATTTTGAAGTTTGATATCTCAGCTCTGGAAGGGTCTAGATCATCCATTTTTGCACTCAGGTCAAAGTCTCAGAGCCCTCTATCATAATTCAGAGTTTTGAGAAGATTGGAGACACTTAATTTTTCGCCCAAAAATGAAAAAAAACGAAAGGGGTGACACTGTCGTTTTTTTTTTCGGGTCGAAATTTTGAATTTTGATATCTCAGCTCTGGAAGGGTCTAGATCATCCATTTTTGCACTCAGGTCAAAGTCTCACAGCGCTCTATCAGAATCCAGAGTTTTGAGAAGATTGGAGAAACTTAATTTTTCGCCCAAAAATGAAAAAAAACGAAAGGGGTAACACTGTCGTTTTTTTTTCGGGTCGAAATTTTGAAGTTTGATATCTCAGCTCTGGAAGGGTCTAGATCATCCATTTTTGCACTCAGGTCAAAGTCTCAGAGCCCTCTATCATAATCCAGAGTTTTGAGAAGATTGGAGAAACTTAATTTTTCACCCAAAAATGAAAAAAAAAACGAAAGGGGTAACACTGTCGTTTTTTTTTTGGGTCGAAATTTTGAAGTTTGATATCTCAGCTCTGGAAGGGTCTAGATCATCCATTTTTGCACTCAGGTCAAAGTCTCAAAGCCCTCTATCATAATTCAGAGTTTTGAGAAGATTGGAGACACTTAATTTTTCGCCCAAAAATGAAAAAAAAAACGAAAGGGGTAACACTGTCGTTTTTTTTTCGGGTCGAAATTTTGAATTTTGATATCTCAGCTCTGGAAGGGTCTAGATCATCCATTTTTGCACTCAGGTCAAAGTCTCAGAGCCCTCTATCATAATCCAGAGTTTTGAGAAGATTGGAGAAACTTAATTTTTCACCCAAAAATGAAAAAAAAACGAAAGGGGTAACACTGTCGTTTTTTCTTTCGGGTCGAAATTTTGAATTTTGATATCTCAGCTCTGGAAGGGTCTAGATCATCCATTTTTGCACTCAGGTCAAAGTCTCACAGCCCTCTATCAGAATCCAGAGTTTTGAGAAGATTGGAGAAACTTAATTTTTCGCCCAAAAATGAAAAAAAACGAAAGGGGTAACACTGTCGTTTTTTTTTTCGGGTCGAAATTTTGAAGTTTGATATCTCAGCTCTGGAAGGGTCTAGATCATCCATTTTTGCACTCAGGTCAAAGAATCAGAGCCCCCTATCATAATTCAGAGTTTTGAGAAGATTGGAGACACTTAATTTTTCGCCCAAAAATGAAAAAAAAAACGAAAGGGGTGACACTGTCGTTTTTTTTTTCGGGTCGAAATTTTGAATTTTGATATCTCAGCTCTGGAAGGGTCTAGATCATCCATTTTTGCACTCAGGTCAAAGTCTCACAGCGCTCTATCAGAATCCAGAGTTTTGAGAAGATTGGAGACACTTAATTTTTCGCCCAAAAATGAAAAAAAAACGAAAGGGGTAACACTGTCGTTTTTTTTTTCGGGTCGAAATTTTGAAGTTTGATATCTCAGCTCTGGAAGAGTCTAGATCATCCAATTTTGCACTCAGGTCAAAGTCTCAGAGCCCTCTATCATAATTCAGAGTTTTGAGAAGATTGGAGACACTTAATTTTTCGCCCAAAAATGAAAAAAAAAACGAAAGGGGTAACACTGTCGTTTTTTTTTTCGGGTCGAAATTTTGAATTTTGATATCTCATTTCTGAAAGGGTCTAGATCATCCATTTTTGCACTCAGGTCAAAGTCTCACAGCCCTCTATCAGAATCCAGAGTTTTGAGAAGATTGGAGACTTTTAATTTTTCGCCCAAAAATGAAAAAAAAAAACGAAAGGGGTAACACTGTCGTTTTTTTTTTCGGGTCGAAATTTTGAGTTTCGATATCTCAGCTCTGGAAGGGTCTAGATCATCCATTTTTGCACTCAGGTCAAAGTCTCAGAGCCCTCTATCATAATCCAGAGTTTTAAGAAGATTGGAGAAACTTAATTTTTCGCCCGAAAACGAAAAAAAACGAAAGGGGTAACACTGTCGTTTTTTTTTCGGGTCGAAATTTTGAATTTTGATATCTCAGCTCTGGAAGGGTCTAGATCATCCATTTTTGCACTCAGGTCAAAGTCTCACAGCGCTCTATCAGAATCCAGAGTTTTGAGAAGATTGGAGAAACTTAATTTTTCGCCCAAAAATGAAAAAAAACGAAAGGGGTAACACTGTCGTTTTTTTTTTCGGGTCGAAATTTTGAAGTTTGATATCTCAGCTCTGGAAGGGTCTAGATCATCCATTTTTGCACTTAGGTCAAAGTCTCAGAGCCCTCTATCATAATCCAGAGTTTTGAGAAGATTGGAGAAACTTAATTTTTCACCCAAAAATGAAAAAAAACGAAAGGGGTAACACTGTCGTTTTTTTTTGGGTCGAAATTTTGAAGTTTGATATCTCAGCTCTGGAAGGGTCTAGATCATCCATTTTTGCACTCAGGTCAAAGTCTCAAAGCCCTCTATCATAATTCAGAGTTTTGAGAAGATTGGAGACTTTTAATTTTTCGCCCAAAAATGAAAAAAAAAACGAAAGGGGTAACACTGTCGTTTTTTTTTTTCGGGTCGAAATTTTGAATTTTGATATCTCAGCTCTGGAAGGGTCTAGATCATCCATTTTTGCACTCAGGTCAAAGTCTCACAGCCCTCTATCAGAATCCAGAGTTTTGAGAAGATTGGAGAAACTTAATTTTTCGCCCAAAAATGAAAAAAAACGAAAGGGGTAACACTGTCGTTTTTTTTTCGGGTCGAAATTTTGAAGTTTGATATCTCAGCTCTGGAAGGGTCTAGATCATCCATTTTTGCACTCAGGTCAAAGTCTCAGAGCCCTCTATCATAATCCAGAGTTTTGAGAAGATTGGAGAAACTTAATTTTTCACCCAAAAATGAAAAAAAACGAAAGGGGTAACACTGTCGTTTTTTTTTTTTCGGGTCGAAATTTTGAATTTTGATATCTCAGCTCTGGAAGGGTCTAGATCATCCATTTTTGCACTCAGGTCAAAGTCTCACAGCCCTCTATCAGAATCCAGAGTTTTGAGAAGATTGGAGAAACTTAATTTTTCGCCCAAAAATGAAAAAAAAAACGAAAGGGGTAACACTGTCGTTTTTTTTTCGGGTCGAAATTTTGAAGTTTGATATCTCAGCTCTGGAAGGGTCTAGATCATCCATTTTTGCACTCAGGTCAAAGTCTCAGAGCCCTCTATCATAATTCAGAGTTTTGAGAAGATTGGAGACACTTAATTTTTCGCCCAAAAATGAAAAAAAACGAAAGGGGTGACACTGTCGTTTTTTTTTTCGGGTCGAAATTTTGAATTTTGATATCTCAGCTCTGGAAGGGTCTAGATCATCCATTTTTGCACTCAGGTCAAAGTCTCACAGCGCTCTATCAGAATCCAGAGTTTTGAGAAGATTGGAGAAACTTAATTTTTCGCCCAAAAATGAAAAAAAACGAAAGGGGTAACACTGTCGTTTTTTTTTCGGGTCGAAATTTTGAAGTTTGATATCTCAGCTCTGGAAGGGTCTAGATCATCCATTTTTGCACTCAGGTCAAAGTCTCAGAGCCCTCTATCATAATCCAGAGTTTTGAGAAGATTGGAGAAACTTAATTTTTCACCCAAAAATGAAAAAAAAAACGAAAGGGGTAACACTGTCGTTTTTTTTTGGGTCGAAATTTTGAAGTTTGATATCTCAGCTCTGGAAGGGTCTAGATCATCCATTTTTGCACTCAGGTCAAAGTCTCAAAGCCCTCTATCATAATTCAGAGTTTTGAGAAGATTGGAGACACTTAATTTTTCGCCCAAAAATGAAAAAAAAAACGAAAGGGGTAACACTGTCGTTTTTTTTTCGGGTCGAAATTTTGAATTTTGATATCTCAGCTCTGGAAGGGTCTAGATCATCCATTTTTGCACTCAGGTCAAAGTCTCAGAGCCCTCTATCATAATCCAGAGTTTTGAGAAGATTGGAGAAACTTAATTTTTCACCCAAAAATGAAAAAAAACGAAAGGGGTAACACTGTCGTTTTTTCTTTCGGGTCGAAATTTTGAATTTTGATATCTCAGCTCTGGAAGGGTCTAGATCATCCATTTTTGCACTCAGGTCAAAGTCTCACAGCCCTCTATCAGAATCCAGAGTTTTGAGAAGATTGGAGAAACTTAATTTTTCGCCCAAAAATGAAAAAAAACGAAAGGGGTAACACTGTCGTTTTTTTTTTCGGGTCGAAATTTTGAAGTTTGATATCTCAGCTCTGGAAGGGTCTAGATCATCCATTTTTGCACTCAGGTCAAAGAATCAGAGCCCCCTATCATAATTCAGAGTTTTGAGAAGATTGGAGACACTTAATTTTTCGCCCAAAAATGAAAAAAAAAACGAAAGGGGTGACACTGTCGTTTTTTTTTTTCGGGTCGAAATTTTGAATTTTGATATCTCAGCTCTGGAAGGGTCTAGATCATCCATTTTTGCACTCAGGTCAAAGTCTCACAGCGCTCTATCAGAATCCAGAGTTTTGAGAAGATTGGAGAAACTTAATTTTTCGCCCAAAAATGAAAAAAAAACGAAAGGGGTAACACTGTCGTTTTTTTTTCGGGTCGAAATTTTGAATTTTGATATCTCAGCTCTGGAAGGGTCTAGATCATCCATTTTTGCACTCAGGTCAAAGTCTCAGAGCCCTCTATCATAATCCAGAGTTTTGAGAAGATTGGAGAAACTTAATTTTTCACACAAAAATGAAAAAAAACGAAAGGGGTAACACTGTCGTTTTTTTTTTTCGGGTCGAAATTTTGAATTTTGATATCTCAGCTCTGGAAGGGTCTAGATCATCCATTTTTGCACTCAGGTCAAAGTCTCACAGCCCTCTATCAGAATCCAGAGTTTTGAGAAGATTGGAGAAACTTAATTTTTCGCCCAAAAATGAAAAAAAAAACGAAAGGGGTAACACTGTCGTTTTTTTTTTCGGGTCGAAATTTTGAAGTTTGATATCTCAGCTCTGGAAGGGTCTAGATCATCCATTTTTGCACTCAGGTCAAAGTCTCAGAGCCCCCTATCATAATTCAGAGTTTTGAGAAGATTGGAGACACTTAATTTTTCGCCCAAAAATGAAAAAAAAACGAAAGGGGTGACACTGTCGTTTTTTTTTTTTCGGGTCGAAATTTTGAATTTTGATATCTCAGCTCTGGAAGGGTCTAGATCATCCATTTTTGCACTCAGGTCAAAGTCTCACAGCGCTCTATCAGAATCCAGAGTTTTGAGAAGATTGGAGAAACTTAATTTTTCGCCCAAAAATGAAAAAAAACGAAAGGGGTAACACTGTCGTTTTTTTTTCGGGTCGAAATTTTGAAGTTTGATATCTCAGCTCTGGAAGGGTCTAGATCATCCATTTTTGCACTCAGGTCAAAGTCTCAGAGCCCTCTATCATAATTCAGAGTTTTGAGAAGATTGGAGACACTTCATTTTTCGCCCAAAAATGAAAAAAAAACGAAAGGGGTAACACTGTCGTTTTTTTTTTTCGGGTCGAAATTTTGAATTTTGATATCTCAGCTCTGGAAGGGTCTAGATCATCCATTTTTGCACTCAGTTCAAAGTCTCACAGCGCTCTATCAGAATCCAGAGTTTTGAGAACATTGGAGAAACTTAATTTTTCGCCCAAAAATGAAAAAAAACGAAAAGGGTAACACTGTCGTTTTTTTTTTCGGGTCGAAATTTTGAATTTTGATATCTCAGCTCTGGAAGGGTCTAGATCATCCATTTTTGCACTCAGGTCAAAGTCTCACAGCCCTCTATCAGAATCCAGAGTTTTGAGAAGATTGGAGAAACTTAATTTTTCGCCCAAAAATGAAAAAAAAAAACGAAAGGGGTAACACTGTCGTTTTTTTTTCGGGTCGAAATTTTGAAGTTTGATATCTCAGCTCTGGAAGGGTCTAGATCATCCATTTTTGCACTCAGGTCAAAGTCTCAGAGCCCTCTATCATAATCCAGAGTTTTGAGAAGATTGGAGAAACTTAATTTTTCACCCAAAAATGAAAAAAAAAACGAAAGGGGTAACACTGTCGTTTTTTTTTTCGGGTCGAAATTTTGAGTTTCGATATCTCAGCTCTGGAAGGGTCTAGAGCCTCCATTTTTGCACTCAGGTCAAAGTCTCGTGGCCCTCTATCAGAATCCAGAGTTTTGAGAAGATTAGAGACACTTAATTTTTCGCCCAAAAATGAAAAAAAAAACGAAAGGGGTAACACTGTCGTTTTTTTTTCGGGTCGAAATTTTGAAGTTTGATATCTCAGCTCTGGAAGGGTCTAGATCATCCATTTTTGCACTCAGGTCAAAGTCTCAGAGCCCTCTATCATAATTCAGAGTTTTGAGAAGATTGGAGACACTTAATTTTTCGCCCAAAAATGAAAAAAAACGAAAGGGGTGACACTGTCGTTTTTTTTTTCGGGTCGAAATTTTGAATTTTGATATCTCAGCTCTGGAAGGGTCTAGATCATCCATTTTTGCACTCAGGTCAAAGTCTCACAGCGCTCTATCAGAATCCAGAGTTTTGAGAAGATTGGAGAAACTTAATTTTTCGCCCAAAAATGAAAAAAAACGAAAGGGGTAACACTGTCGTTTTTTTTTCGGGTCGAAATTTTGAAGTTTGATATCTCAGCTCTGGAAGGGTCTAGATCATCCATTTTTGCACTCAGGTCAAAGTCTCAGAGCCCTCTATCATAATCCAGAGTTTTGAGAAGATTGGAGAAACTTAATTTTTCACCCAAAAATGAAAAAAAAAACGAAAGGGGTAACACTGTCGTTTTTTTTTTGGGTCGAAATTTTGAAGTTTGATATCTCAGCTCTGGAAGGGTCTAGATCATCCATTTTTGCACTCAGGTCAAAGTCTCAAAGCCCTCTATCATAATTCAGAGTTTTGAGAAGATTGGAGACACTTAATTTTTCGCCCAAAAATGAAAAAAAAAACGAAAGGGGTAACACTGTCGTTTTTTTTTCGGGTCGAAATTTTGAATTTTGATATCTCAGCTCTGGAAGGGTCTAGATCATCCATTTTTGCACTCAGGTCAAAGTCTCAGAGCCCTCTATCATAATCCAGAGTTTTGAGAAGATTGGAGAAACTTAATTTTTCACCCAAAAATGAAAAAAAACGAAAGGGGTAACACTGTCGTTTTTTCTTTCGGGTCGAAATTTTGAATTTTGATATCTCAGCTCTGGAAGGGTCTAGATCATCCATTTTTGCACTCAGGTCAAAGTCTCACAGCCCTCTATCAGAATCCAGAGTTTTGAGAAGATTGGAGAAACTTAATTTTTCGCCCAAAAATGAAAAAAAACGAAAGGGGTAACACTGTCGTTTTTTTTTTCGGGTCGAAATTTTGAAGTTTGATATCTCAGCTCTGGAAGGGTCTAGATCATCCATTTTTGCACTCAGGTCAAAGAATCAGAGCCCCCTATCATAATTCAGAGTTTTGAGAAGATTGGAGACACTTAATTTTTCGCCCAAAAATGAAAAAAAAAACGAAAGGGGTGACACTGTCGTTTTTTTTTTTCGGGTCGAAATTTTGAATTTTGATATCTCAGCTCTGGAAGGGTCTAGATCATCCATTTTTGCACTCAGGTCAAAGTCTCACAGCGCTCTATCAGAATCCAGAGTTTTGAGAAGATTGGAGAAACTTAATTTTTCGCCCAAAAATGAAAAAAAAACGAAAGGGGTAACACTGTCGTTTTTTTTTCGGGTCGAAATTTTGAATTTTGATATCTCAGCTCTGGAAGGGTCTAGATCATCCATTTTTGCACTCAGGTCAAAGTCTCAGAGCCCTCTATCATAATCCAGAGTTTTGAGAAGATTGGAGAAACTTAATTTTTCACACAAAAATGAAAAAAAACGAAAGGGGTAACACTGTCGTTTTTTTTTTTCGGGTCGAAATTTTGAATTTTGATATCTCAGCTCTGGAAGGGTCTAGATCATCCATTTTTGCACTCAGGTCAAAGTCTCACAGCCCTCTATCAGAATCCAGAGTTTTGAGAAGATTGGAGAAACTTAATTTTTCGCCCAAAAATGAAAAAAAAAACGAAAGGGGTAACACTGTCGTTTTTTTTTTCGGGTCGAAATTTTGAAGTTTGATATCTCAGCTCTGGAAGGGTCTAGATCATCCATTTTTGCACTCAGGTCAAAGTCTCAGAGCCCCCTATCATAATTCAGAGTTTTGAGAAGATTGGAGACACTTAATTTTTCGCCCAAAAATGAAAAAAAAACGAAAGGGGTGACACTGTCGTTTTTTTTTTTTCGGGTCGAAATTTTGAATTTTGATATCTCAGCTCTGGAAGGGTCTAGATCATCCATTTTTGCACTCAGGTCAAAGTCTCACAGCGCTCTATCAGAATCCAGAGTTTTGAGAAGATTGGAGAAACTTAATTTTTCGCCCAAAAATGAAAAAAAACGAAAGGGGTAACACTGTCGTTTTTTTTTCGGGTCGAAATTTTGAAGTTTGATATCTCAGCTCTGGAAGGGTCTAGATCATCCATTTTTGCACTCAGGTCAAAGTCTCAGAGCCCTCTATCATAATTCAGAGTTTTGAGAAGATTGGAGACACTTCATTTTTCGCCCAAAAATGAAAAAAAAACGAAAGGGGTAACACTGTCGTTTTTTTTTTTCGGGTCGAAATTTTGAATTTTGATATCTCAGCTCTGGAAGGGTCTAGATCATCCATTTTTGCACTCAGTTCAAAGTCTCACAGCGCTCTATCAGAATCCAGAGTTTTGAGAACATTGGAGAAACTTAATTTTTCGCCCAAAAATGAAAAAAAACGAAAAGGGTAACACTGTCGTTTTTTTTTTCGGGTCGAAATTTTGAATTTTGATATCTCAGCTCTGGAAGGGTCTAGATCATCCATTTTTGCACTCAGGTCAAAGTCTCACAGCCCTCTATCAGAATCCAGAGTTTTGAGAAGATTGGAGAAACTTAATTTTTCGCCCAAAAATGAAAAAAAAAAACGAAAGGGGTAACACTGTCGTTTTTTTTTCGGGTCGAAATTTTGAAGTTTGATATCTCAGCTCTGGAAGGGTCTAGATCATCCATTTTTGCACTCAGGTCAAAGTCTCAGAGCCCTCTATCATAATCCAGAGTTTTGAGAAGATTGGAGAAACTTAATTTTTCACCCAAAAATGAAAAAAAAACGAAAGGGGTAACACTGTCGTTTTTTTTTTCGGGTCGAAATTTTGAGTTTCGATATCTCAGCTCTGGAAGGGTCTAGAGCCTCCATTTTTGCACTCAGGTCAAAGTCTCGTGGCCCTCTATCAGAATCCAGAGTTTTGAGAAGATTAGAGACACTTAATTTTTCGCCCAAAAATGAAAAAAAATGAAAGGGGTAACACTGTCGTTTTTTTTTCGGGTCGAAATTTTGAGTTTCGATATCTCAGCTCTGGAAGGGTCTAGAGCCTCCATTTTTGCACTCAGGTCAAAGTCTCACAGCCCTCTATCAGAATCCAGAGTTTTGAGAAGATTGGAGAAACTTAATTTTTCGCCCAAAAATGAAAAAAAAAACGAAAGGAGTAACACTGTCGTTTTTTTTTCGGGTCGAAATTTTGAAGTTTGATATCTCAGCTCTGGAAGGGTCTAGATCATCCATTTTTGCACTCAGGTCAAAGTCTCAGAGCCCTCTATCATAATCCAGAGTTTTGAGAAGATTGGAGAAACTTAATTTTTCACCCAAAAATGAAAAAAAACGAAAGGGGTAACACTGTCGTTTTTTTTTTGGGTCGAAATTTTGAAGTTTGATATCTCAGCTCTGGAAGGGTCTAGATCATCCATTTTTGCACTCAGGTCAAAGTCTCAGAGCCCTCTATCATAATTCAGAGTTTTGAGAAGATTGGAGACACTTAATTTTTCGCCCAAAAATGAAAAAAAACGAAAGGGGTAACACTGTCATTTTTTTTTTCGGGTCGAAATTTTGAATTTTGATATCTCACCTCTGGAAGGGTCTAGATCATCCATTTTTGCACTCAGGTCAAAGTCGCACAGTCCTCTATCAGAATCCAGAGTTTTGAGAAGATTGGAGAAACTTAATTTTTCGCCCAAAAATGAAAAAAAACGAAAGGGGTAACACTGTCGTTTTTTTTTCGGGTCGAAATTTTGAAGTTTGATATCTCAGCTCTGGAAGGGTCTAGATCATCCATTTTTGCACTCAGGTCAAAGTCTCAGAGCCCTCTATCATAATCCAGAGTTTTGAGAAGATTGGAGAAACTTAATTTTTCACCCAAAAATGAAAAAAAACGAAAGGGGTAACACTGTCGTTTTTTTTTTGGGTCGAAATTTTGAAGTTTGATATCTCAGCTCTGGAAGGGTCTAGATCATCCATTTTTGCACTCAGGTCAAAGTCTCAGAGCCCTCTATCATAATTCAGAGTTTTGAGAAGATTGGAGACACTTAATTTTTCGCCCAAAAATGAAAAAAAACGAAAGGGGTAACACTGTCATTTTTTTTTTCGGGTCGAAATTTTGAATTTTGATATCTCACCTCTGGAAGGGTCTAGATCATCCATTTTTGCACTCAGGTCAAAGTCGCACAGTCCTCTATCAGAATCCAGAGTTTTGAGAAGATTGGAGAAACTTAATTTTTCGCCCAAAAATGAAAAAAAACGAAAGGGGTAACACTGTCGTTTTTTTTTCGGGTCGAAATTTTGAAGTTTGATATCTCAGCTCTGGAAGGGTCTAGATCATCCATTTTTGCACTCAGGTCAAAGTCTCAGAGCCCTCTATCATAATCCAGAGTTTTGAGAAGATTGGAGAAACTTAATTTTTCACCCAAAAATGAAAAAAAACGAAAGGGGTAACACTGTCGTTTTTTTTCGGGTCGAAATTTTGAGTTTCGATATCTCAGCTCTGGAAGGGTCTAGAGCCTCCATTTTTGCACTCAGGTCAAAGTCTCGTGGCCCTCTATCAGAATCCAGAGTTTTGAGAAGATTGGAGACACTTAATTTTTCGCCCAAAAATGAAAAAAAATGAAAGGGGTAACACTGTCGTTTTTTTTTCGGGTCGAAATTTTGAGTTTCGATATCTCAGCTCTGGAAGGGTCTAGAGCCTCCATTTTTGCACTCAGGTCAAAGTCTCACAGCCCTCTATCAGAATCCAGAGTTTTGAGAAGATTGGAGAAACTTAATTTTTCGCCCAAAAATGAAAAAAAACGAAAGGGGTAACACTGTCGTTTTTTTTTCGGGTCGAAATTTTGAAGTTTGATATCTCAGCTCTGGAAGGGTCTAGATCATCCATTTTTTGCACTCAGGTCAAAGTCTCAGAGCCCTCTATCATAATTCAGAGTTTTGAGAAGATTGGAGACACTTAATTTTTCGCCCAAAAATGAAAAAAAAACGAAAGGGGTAACACTGTCGTTTTTTTTTTCGGGTCGAAATTTTGAAGTTTGATATCTCAGCTCTGGAAGAGTCTAGATCATCCATTTTTGCACTCAGGTCAAAGTCTCAGAGCCCTCTATCATAATTCAGAGTTTTGAGAAGATTGGAGACACTTAATTTTTCGCCCAAAAATGAAAAAAAAAAACGAAAGGGGTAACACTGTCGTTTTTTTTTTCGGGTCGAAATTTTGAATTTTGATATCTCATTTCTGAAAGGGTCTAGATCATCCATTTTTGCACTCAGGTCAAAGTCTCACAGCCCTCTATCAGAATCCAGAGTTTTGAGAAGATTGGAGAAACTTAATTTTTCGCCCAAAAATGAAAAAAAAAAACGAAAGGGGTAACACTGTCGTTTTTTTTTTTCGGGTCGAAATTTTGAGTTTCGATATCTCAGCTCTGGAAGGGTCTAGATCATCCATTTTTGCACTCAGGTCAAAGTCTCACAGCGCTCTATCAGAATCCAGAGTTTTGAGAAGATTGGAGAAACTTAATTTTTCGCCCAAAAATGAAAAAAAACGAAAGGGGTAACACTGTCGTTTTTTTTTCGGGTCGAAATTTTGAAGTTTGATATCTCAGCTCTGGAAGGGTCTAGATCATCCATTTTTGCACTCAGGTCAAAGTCTCAGAGCCCTCTATCATAATTCAGAGTTTTGAGAAGATTGGAGACACTTCATTTTTCGCCCAAAAATGAAAAAAAAACGAAAGGGGTAACACTGTCGTTTTTTTTTTTCGGGTCGAAATTTTGAATTTTGATATCTCAGCTCTGGAAGGGTCTAGATCATCCATTTTTGCACTCAGTTCAAAGTCTCACAGCGCTCTATCAGAATCCAGAGTTTTGAGAACATTGGAGAAACTTAATTTTTCGCCCAAAAATGAAAAAAAACGAAAAGGGTAACACTGTCGTTTTTTTTTTTCGGGTCGAAATTTTGAATTTTGATATCTCAGCTCTGGAAGGGTCTAGATCATCCATTTTTGCACTCAGGTCAAAGTCTCACAGCCCTCTATCAGAATCCAGAGTTTTGAGAAGATTGGAGAAACTTAATTTTTCGCCCAAAAATGAAAAAAAAAAACGAAAGGGGTAACACTGTCGTTTTTTTTTCGGGTCGAAATTTTGAAGTTTGATATCTCAGCTCTGGAAGGGTCTAGATCATCCATTTTTGCACTCAGGTCAAAGTCTCAGAGCCCTCTATCATAATCCAGAGTTTTGAGAAGATTGGAGAAACTTAATTTTTCACCCAAAAATGAAAAAAAAACGAAAGGGGTAACACTGTCGTTTTTTTTTTCGGGTCGAAATTTTGAGTTTCGATATCTCAGCTCTGGAAGGGTCTAGAGCCTCCATTTTTGCACTCAGGTCAAAGTCTCGTGGCCCTCTATCAGAATCCAGAGTTTTGAGAAGATTAGAGACACTTAATTTTTCGCCCAAAAATGAAAAAAAATGAAAGGGGTAACACTGTCGTTTTTTTTTCGGGTCGAAATTTTGAGTTTCGATATCTCAGCTCTGGAAGGGTCTAGAGCCTCCATTTTTGCACTCAGGTCAAAGTCTCACAGCCCTCTATCAGAATCCAGAGTTTTGAGAAGATTGGAGAAACTTAATTTTTCACCCAAAAATGAAAAAAAACGAAAGGGGTAACACTGTCGTTTTTTTTTTGGGTCGAAATTTTGAAGTTTGATATCTCAGCTCTGGAAGGGTCTAGATCATCCATTTTTGCACTCAGGTCAAAGTCTCAGAGCCCTCTATCATAATTCAGAGTTTTGAGAAGATTGGAGACACTTAATTTTTCGCCCAAAAATGAAAAAAAACGAAAGGGGTAACACTGTCATTTTTTTTTTCGGGTCGAAATTTTGAATTTTGATATCTCACCTCTGGAAGGGTCTAGATCATCCATTTTTGCACTCAGGTCAAAGTCGCACAGTCCTCTATCAGAATCCAGAGTTTTGAGAAGATTGGAGAAACTTAATTTTTCGCCCAAAAATGAAAAAAAACGAAAGGGGTAACACTGTCGTTTTTTTTTCGGGTCGAAATTTTGAAGTTTGATATCTCAGCTCTGGAAGGGTCTAGATCATCCATTTTTGCACTCAGGTCAAAGTCTCAGAGCCCTCTATCATAATCCAGAGTTTTGAGAAGATTGGAGAAACTTAATTTTTCACCCAAAAATGAAAAAAAACGAAAGGGGTAACACTGTCGTTTTTTTTTTGGGTCGAAATTTTGAAGTTTGATATCTCAGCTCTGGAAGGGTCTAGATCATCCATTTTTGCACTCAGGTCAAAGTCTCAGAGCCCTCTATCATAATTCAGAGTTTTGAGAAGATTGGAGACACTTAATTTTTCGCCCAAAAATGAAAAAAAACGAAAGGGGTAACACTGTCATTTTTTTTTTCGGGTCGAAATTTTGAATTTTGATATCTCACCTCTGGAAGGGTCTAGATCATCCATTTTTGCACTCAGGTCAAAGTCGCACAGTCCTCTATCAGAATCCAGAGTTTTGAGAAGATTGGAGAAACTTAATTTTTCGCCCAAAAATGAAAAAAAACGAAAGGGGTAACACTGTCGTTTTTTTTTCGGGTCGAAATTTTGAAGTTTGATATCTCAGCTCTGGAAGGGTCTAGATCATCCATTTTTGCACTCAGGTCAAAGTCTCAGAGCCCTCTATCATAATCCAGAGTTTTGAGAAGATTGGAGAAACTTAATTTTTCACCCAAAAATGAAAAAAAACGAAAGGGGTAACACTGTCGTTTTTTTTCGGGTCGAAATTTTGAGTTTCGATATCTCAGCTCTGGAAGGGTCTAGAGCCTCCATTTTTGCACTCAGGTCAAAGTCTCGTGGCCCTCTATCAGAATCCAGAGTTTTGAGAAGATTGGAGACACTTAATTTTTCGCCCAAAAATGAAAAAAAATGAAAGGGGTAACACTGTCGTTTTTTTTTCGGGTCGAAATTTTGAGTTTCGATATCTCAGCTCTGGAAGGGTCTAGAGCCTCCATTTTTGCACTCAGGTCAAAGTCTCACAGCCCTCTATCAGAATCCAGAGTTTTGAGAAGATTGGAGAAACTTAATTTTTCGCCCAAAAATGAAAAAAAACGAAAGGGGTAACACTGTCGTTTTTTTTTCGGGTCGAAATTTTGAAGTTTGATATCTCAGCTCTGGAAGGGTCTAGATCATCCATTTTTTGCACTCAGGTCAAAGTCTCAGAGCCCTCTATCATAATTCAGAGTTTTGAGAAGATTGGAGACACTTAATTTTTCGCCCAAAAATGAAAAAAAAACGAAAGGGGTAACACTGTCGTTTTTTTTTTCGGGTCGAAATTTTGAAGTTTGATATCTCAGCTCTGGAAGAGTCTAGATCATCCATTTTTGCACTCAGGTCAAAGTCTCAGAGCCCTCTATCATAATTCAGAGTTTTGAGAAGATTGGAGACACTTAATTTTTCGCCCAAAAATGAAAAAAAAAAACGAAAGGGGTAACACTGTCGTTTTTTTTTTCGGGTCGAAATTTTGAATTTTGATATCTCATTTCTGAAAGGGTCTAGATCATCCATTTTTGCACTCAGGTCAAAGTCTCACAGCCCTCTATCAGAATCCAGAGTTTTGAGAAGATTGGAGAAACTTAATTTTTCGCCCAAAAATGAAAAAAAAAACGAAAGGGGTAACACTGTCGTTTTTTTTTTTCGGGTCGAAATTTTGAGTTTCGATATCTCAGCTCTGGAAGGGTCTAGATCATCCATTTTTGCACTCAGGTCAAAGTCTCAGAGCCCTCTATCATAATCCAGAGTTTTAAGAAGATTGGAGAAACTTAATTTTTCGCCCGAAAACGAAAAAAAACGAAAGGGGTAACACTGTCGTTTTTTTTTCGGGTCGAAATTTTGAATTTTGATATCTCAGCTCTGGAAGGGTCTAGATCATCCATTTTTGCACTCAGGTCAAAGTCTCACAGCGCTCTATCAGAATCCAGAGTTTTGAGAAAATTGGAGAAACTTAATTTTTCGCCCAAAAATGAAAAAAAACGAAAGGGGTAACACTGTCGTTTTTTTTTTCGGGTCGAAATTTTGAAGTTTGATATCTCAGCTCTGGAAGGGTCTAGATCATCCATTTTTGCACTTAGGTCAAAGTCTCAGAGCCCTCTATCATAATCCAGAGTTTTGAGAAGATTGGAGAAACTTAATTTTTCACCCAAAAATGAAAAAAAACGAAAGGGGTAACACTGTCGTTTTTTTTTGGGTCGAAATTTTGAAGTTTGATATCTCAGCTCTGGAAGGTTCTAGATCATCAATTTTTGCACTCAGGTCAAAGTCTCAAAGCCCTCTATCATAATTCAGAGTTTTGAGAAGATTGGAGACTTTTAATTTTTCGCCCAAAAATGAAAAAAAAAAAACGAAAGGGGTAACACTGTCGTTTTTTTTTTTCGGGTCGAAATTTTGAATTTTGATATCTCAGCTCTGGAAGGGTCTAGATCATCCATTTTTGCACTCAGGTCAAAGTCTCACAGCCCTCTATCAGAATCCAGAGTTTTGAGAAGATTGGAGAAACTTAATTTTTCGCCCAAAAATGAAAAAAAAACGAAAGGGGTAACACTGTCGTTTTTTTTTCGGGTCGAAATTTTGAAGTTTGATATCTCAGCTCTGGAAGGGTCTAGATCATCCATTTTTGCACTCAGGTCAAAGTCTCAGAGCCCTCTATCATAATCCAGAGTTTTGAGAAGATTGGAGAAACTTAATTTTTCACCCAAAAAAGAAAAAAAAAGAAAGGGGTAACACTGTCGTTTTTTTTTTTCGGGTCGAAATTTTGAATTTTGATATCTCAGCTCTGGAAGGGTCTAGATCATCCATTTTTGCACTCAGGTCAAAGTCTCACAGCCCTCTATCAGAATCCAGAGTTTTGAGAAGATTGGAGAAACGTAATTTTTCGCCCAAAAATGAAAAAAAAACGAAAGGGGTAACACTGTCGTTTTTTTTTCGGGTCGAAATTTTGAAGTTTGATATCTCAGCTCTGGAAGGGTCTAGATCATCCATTTTTGCACTCAGGTCAAAGTCTCAGAGCCCTCTATCATAATTCAGAGTTTTGAGAAGATTGGAGACACTTAATTTTTCGCCCAAAAATGAAAAAAAACGAAAGGGGTGACACTGTCGTTTTTTTTTTCGGGTCGAAATTTTGAATTTTGATATCTCAGCTCTGGAAGGGTCTAGATCATCCATTTTTGCACTCAGGTCAAAGTCTCACAGCGCTCTATCAGAATCCAGAGTTTTGAGAAGATTGGAGAAACTTAATTTTTCGCCCAAAAATGAAAAAAAAACGAAAGGGGTAACACTGTCGTTTTTTTTTCGGGTCGAAATTTTGAAGTTTGATATCTCAGCTCTGGAAGGGTCTAGATCATCCATTTTTGCACTCAGGTCAAAGTCTCAGAGCCCTCTATCATAATCCAGAGTTTTGAGAAGATTGGAGAAACTTAATTTTTCACCCAAAAATGAAAAAAAAACGAAAGGGGTAACACTGTCGTTTTTTTTTTGGGTCGAAATTTTGAAGTTTGATATCTCAGCTCTGGAAGGGTCTAGATCATCCATTTTTGCACTCAGGTCAAAGTCTCAAAGCCCTCTATCATAATTCAGAGTTTTGAGAAGATTGGAGACACTTAATTTTTCGCCCAAAAATGAAAAAAAAACGAAAGGGGTAACACTGTCGTTTTTTTTTCGGGTCGAAATTTTGAATTTTGATATCTCAGCTCTGGAAGGGTCTAGATCATCCATTTTTGCACTCAGGTCAAAGTCTCAGAGCCCTCTATCATAATCCAGAGTTTTGAGAAGATTGGAGAAACTTAATTTTTCACCCAAAAATGAAAAAAAAACGAAAGGGGTAACACTGTCGTTTTTTTTTTTCGGGTCGAAATTTTGAATTTTGATATCTCAGCTCTGGAAGGGTCTAGATCATCCATTTTTGCACTCAGGTCAAAGTCTCACAGCCCTCTATCAGAATCCAGAGTTTTGAGAAGATTGGAGAAACTTAATTTTTCGCCCAAAAATGAAAAAAAACGAAAGGGGTAACACTGTCGTTTTTTTTTTCGGGTCGAAATTTTGAAGTTTGATATCTCAGCTCTGGAAGGGTCTAGATCATCCATTTTTGCACTCAGGTCAAAGAATCAGAGCCCCCTATCATAATTCAGAGTTTTGAGAAGATTGGAGACACTTAATTTTTCGCCCAAAAATGAAAAAAAAAACGAAAGGGGTGACACTGTCGTTTTTTTTTTTCGGGTCGAAATTTTGAATTTTGATATCTCAGCTCTGGAAGGGTCTAGATCATCCATTTTTGCACTCAGGTCAAAGTCTCACAGCGCTCTATCAGAATCCAGAGTTTTGAGAAGATTGGAGAAACTTAATTTTTCGCCCAAAAATGAAAAAAAAACGAAAGGGGTAACACTGTCGTTTTTTTTTCGGGTCGAAATTTTGAATTTTGATATCTCAGCTCTGGAAGGGTCTAGATCATCCATTTTTGCACTCAGGTCAAAGTCTCAGAGCCCTCTATCATAATCCAGAGTTTTGAGAAGATTGGAGAAACTTAATTTTTCACACAAAAATGAAAAAAAACGAAAGGGGTAACACTGTCGTTTTTTTTTTTCGGGTCGAAATTTTGAATTTTGATATCTCAGCTCTGGAAGGGTCTAGATCATCCATTTTTGCACTCAGGTCAAAGTCTCACAGCCCTCTATCAGAATCCAGAGTTTTGAGAAGATTGGAGAAACTTAATTTTTCGCCCAAAAATGAAAAAAAACGAAAGGGGTAACACTGTCGTTTTTTTTTTCGGGTCGAAATTTTGAAGTTTGATATCTCAGCTCTGGAAGGGTCTAGATCATCCATTTTTGCACTCAGGTCAAAGTCTCAGAGCCCCCTATCACAATTCAGAGTTTTGAGAAGATTGGAGACACTTAATTTTTCGCCCAAAAATGAAAAAAAAATGAAAGGGGTGACACTGTCGTTTTTTTTTTTTCGGGTCGAAATTTTGAATTTTGATATCTCAGCTCTGGAAGGGTCTAGATCATCCATTTTTGCACTCAGGTCAAAGTCTCACAGCGCTCTATCAGAATCCAGAGTTTTGAGAAGATTGGAGAAACTTAATTTTTCGCCCAAAAATGAAAAAAAACGAAAGGGGTAACACTGTCGTTTTTTTTTCGGGTCGAAATTTAGAAGTTTGATATCTCAGCTCTGGAAGGGTCTAGATCATCCATTTTTGCACTCAGGTCAAAGTCTCAGAGCCCTCTATCATAATCCAGAGTTTTGAGAAGATTGGAGAAACTTAATTTTTCACCCAAAAATGAAAAAAAAACGAAAGGGGTAACACTGTCGTTTTTTTTTTTGGGTCGAAATTTTGAAGTTTGATATCTCAGCTCTGGAAGGGTCTAGATCATCCATTTTTGCACTCAGGTCAAAGTCTCAAAGCCCTCTATCATAATTCAGAGTTTTGAGAAGATTGGAGACACTTAATTTTTCGCCCAAAAATGGAAAAAAAACGAAAGGGGTAACACTGTCGTTTTTTTTTTTCGGGTCGAAATTTTGAATTTTGATATCTCAGCTCTGGAAGGGTCTAGAGCCTCCATTTTTGCACTCAGGTCAAAGTCTCACAGCCCTCTATCAGAATCCAGAGTTTTGAGAAGATTGGAGAAACTTAATTTTTCACCCAAAAATGAAAAAAAACGAAAGGGGTAACACTGTCGTTTTTTTTTCGGGTCGAAATTTTGAAGTTTGATATCTCAGCTCTGGAAGGGTTTAGATCATCCATTTTTTGCACTCAGGTCAAAGTCTCAGAGCCCTCTATCATAATTCAGAGTTTTGAGAAGATTGGAGACACTTAATTTTTCGCCCAAAAATGAAAAAAAAACGAAAGGGGTAACACTGTCGTTTTTTTTTTCGGGTCGAAATTTTGAATTTTGATATCTCATTTCTGGAAGGGTCTAGATCATCCATTTTTGCACTCAGGTCAAAGTCTCACAGCCCTCTATCAGAATCCAGAGTTTTGAGAAGATTGGAGAAACTTAATTTTTCGCCCAAAAATGAAAAAAAACGAAAGGGGTAACACTGTCGTTTTTTTTTTCGGGTCGAAATTTTGAAGTTTGATATCTCAGCTCTGGAAGGGTCTAGATCATCCATTTTTGCACTCAGGTCAAAGTCTCAGAGCCCCCTATCATAATTCAGAGTTTTGAGAAGATTGGAGACACTTAATTTTTCGCCCAAAAATGAAAAAAAACGAAAGGGGTAACACTGTCGTTTTTTTTTTGGGTCGAAATTTTGAAGTTTGATATCTCAGCTCTGGAATGGTCTAGATCATCCATTTTTGCACTCAGGTCAAAGTCTCAAAGCCCTCTATCATAATTCAGAGTTTTGAGAAGATTGGAGACACTTATTTTTTCGCCCAAAAATGGAAAAAAAACGAAAGGGGTAACACTGTCGTTTTTTTTTCGGGTCGAAATTTTGAATTTTGATATCTCATTTCTGGAAGGGTCTAGATCATCCATTTTTTGCACTCAGGTCAAAGTCTCAGAGCCCTCTATCATAATTCAGAGTTTTGAGAAGATTGGAGACACTTAATTTTTCGCCCAAAAATGAAAAAAAACGAAAGGGGTAACACTGTCGTTTTTTTTTTCGGGTCGAAATTTTGAAGTTTGATATCTCAGCTCTGGAAGAGTCTAGATCATCCATTTTTGCACTCAGGTCAAAGTCTCAGAGCCCTCTATCATAATTCAGAGTTTTGAGAAGATTGGAGACACTTAATTTTTCGCCCAAAAATGAAAAAAAAACGAAAGGGGTAACACTGTCGTTTTTTTTTCGGGTCGAAATTTTGAATTTTGATATCTCATTTCTGGAAGGGTCTAGATCATCCATTTTTGCACTCAGGTCAAAGTCTCACAGCCCTCTATCAGAATCCAGAGTTTTGAGAAGATTGGAGAAACTTAATTTTTCGCCCAAAAATGAAAAAAAAAACGAAAGGGGTAACACTGTCGTTTTTTTTTTTCGGGTCGAAATTTTGAGTTTCGATATCTCAGCTCTGGAAGGGTCTAGATCATCCATTTTTGCACTCAGGTCAAAGTCTCACAGCGCTCTATCAGAATCCAGAGTTTTGAGAAGATTGGAGAAACTTAATTTTTCGCCCAAAAATGAAAAAAAAACGAAAGGGGTAACACTGTCGTTTTTTTTTTCGGGTCGAAATTTTGAATTTTGATATCTCAGCTCTGGAAGGGTCTAGAGCCTCCATTTTTGGACTCAGGTCAAAGTCTCACAGCCCTCTATCAGAATCCAGAGTTTTGAGAAGATTGGAGAAACTTAATTTTTCGCCCAAAAATGAAAAAAAACGAAAGGGGTAACACTGTCGTTTTTTTTTCGGGTCGAAATTTTGAAGTTTGATATCTCAGCTCTGGAAGGGTCTAGATCATCCATTTTTTGCACTCAGGTCAAAGTCTCAGAGCCCTCTATCATAATTCAGAGTTTTGAGAAGATTGGAGACACTTAATTTTTCGCCCAAAAATGAAAAAAAACGAAAGGGGTAACACTGTCGTTTTTTTTTTCGGGTCGAAATTTTGAAGTTTGATATCTCAGCTCTGGAAGAGTCTAGATCATCCATTTTTGCACTCAGGTCAAAGTCTCAGAGCCCTCTATCATAATTCAGAGTTTTGAGAAGATTGGAGACACTTAATTTTTCGCCCAAAAATGAAAAAAAAACGAAAGGGGTAACACTGTCGTTTTTTTTTTTCGGGTCGAAATTTTGAATTTTGATATCTCATTTCTGGAAGGGTCTAGATCATCCATTTTTGCACTTAGGTCAAAGTCTCAGAGCCCTCTATCATAATCCAGAGTTTTGAGAAGATTGGAGACACTTAATTTTTCGCCCAAAAATGAAAAAAAAACGAAAGGGGTAACACTGTCGTTTTTTTTTTTCGGGTCGAAATTTTGAATTTTGATATCTCAGCTCTGGAAGGGTCTAGAGCCTCCATTTTTGGACTCAGGTCAAAGTCTCACAGCCCTCTATCAGAATCCAGAGTTTTGAGAAGATTGGAGAAACTTAATTTTTCGCCCAAAAATGAAAAAAAACGAAAGGGGTAACACTGTCGTTTTTTTTTCGGGTCGAAATTTTGAAGTTTGATATCTCAGCTCTGGAAGGGTCTAGATCATCCATTTTTTGCACTCAGGTCAAAGTCTCAGAGCCCTCTATCATAATTCAGAGTTTTGAGAAGATTGGAGACACTTAATTTTTCGCCCAAAAATGAAAAAAAACGAAAGGGGTAACACTGTCGTTTTTTTTTTCGGGTCGAAATTTTGAAGTTTGATATCTCAGCTCTGGAAGAGTCTAGATCATCCATTTTTGCACTCAGGTCAAAGTCTCAGAGCCCTCTATCATAATTCAGAGTTTTGAGAAGATTGGAGACACTTAATTTTTCGCCCAAAAATGAAAAAAAAACGAAAGGGGTAACACTGTCGTTTTTTTTTTTCGGGTCGAAATTTTGAATTTTGATATCTCATTTCTGGAAGGGTCTAGATCATCCATTTTTGCACTCAGGTCAAAGTCTCACAGCCCTCTATCAGAATCCAGAGTTTTGAGAAGATTGGAGAAACTTAATTTTTCGCCCAAAAATGAAAAAAAAAACGAAAGGGGTAACACTGTCGTTTTTTTTTTCGGGTCGAAATTTTGAATTTTGATATCTCAGCTCTGGAAGGGTCTAGATCATCCATTTTTGCACTCAGGTCAAAGTCTCACAGCGCTCTATCAGAATCCAGAGTTTTGAGAAGATTGGAGAAACTTAATTTTTCGCCCAAAAATGAAAAAAAAACGAAAGGGGTAACACTGTCGTTTTTTTTTTTCGGGTCGAAATTTTGAATTTTGATATCTCATTTCTGGAAGGGTCTAGATCATCCATTTTTGCACTCAGGTCAAAGTCTCACAGCCCTCTATCAGAATCCAGAGTTTTGAGAAGATTGGAGAAACTTAATTTTTCGCCCAAAAATGAAAAAAAAAACGAAAGGGGTAACACTGTCGTTTTTTTTTTCGGGTCGAAATTTTGAATTTTGATATCTCAGCTCTGGAAGGGTCTAGATCATCCATTTTTGCACTCAGGTCAAAGTCTCACAGCGCTCTATCAGAATCCAGAGTTTTGAGAAGATTGGAGAAACTTAATTTTTCGCCCAAAAATGAAAAAAAAACGAAAGGGGTAACACTGTCGTTTTTTTTTCGGGTCGAAATTTTGAAGTTTGATATCTCAGCTCTGGAAGGGTCTAGATCATCCATTTTTGCACTTAGGTCAAAGTCTCAGAGCCCTCTATCATAATCCAGAGTTTTGAGAAGATTGGAGAAACTTAATTTTTCACCCAAAAATGAAAAAAAACGAAAGGGGTAACACTGTCGTTTTTTTTTGGGTCGAAATTTTGAAGTTTGATATCTCAGCTCTGGAAGGGTCTAGATCATCCATTTTTGCACTCAGGTCAAAGTCTCACAGCCCTCTATCAGAATCCAGAGTTTTGAGAAGATTGGAGAAACTTAATTTTTCGCCCAAAAATGAAAAAAAACGAAAGGGGTAACACTGTCGTTTTTTTTTCGGGTCGAAATTTTGAAGTTTGATATCTCAGCTCTGGAAGGGTCTAGATCATCCATTTTTGCACTCAGGTCAAAGTCTCAGAGCCCTCTATCATAATCCAGAGTTTTGAGAAGATTGGAGAAACTTAATTTTTCGCCCAAAAATGAAAAAAAAAAACGAAAGGGGTAACACTGTCGTTTTTTTTTTCGGGTCGAAATTTTGAATTTTGATATCTCAGCTCTGGAAGGGTCTAGATCATCCATTTTTGCACTCAGGTCAAAGTCTCACAGCCCTCTATCAGAATCCAGAGTTTTGAGAAGATTGGAGAAACTTAATTTTTCGCCCAAAAATGAAAAAAAACGAAAGGGGTAACACTGTCGTTTTTTTTTCGGGTCGAAAATTTGAAGTTTGATATCTCAGCTCTGGAAGGGTCTAGATCATCCATTTTTGCACTCAGGTCAAAGTCTCAGAGCCCTCTATCATAATTCAGAGTTTTGAGAAGATTGGAGACACTTAATTTTTCGCCCAAAAATGAAAAAAAACGAAAGGGGTGACACTGTCGTTTTTTTTTTCGGGTCAAAATTTTGAATTTTGATATCTCAGCTCTGGAAGGGTCTAGATCATCCATTTTTGCACTCAGGTCAAAGTCTCACAGCGCTCTATCAGAATCCAGAGTTTTGAGAAGATTGGATAAACGTAATTTTTCGCCCAAAAATAAAAAAAACGAAAGGGGTAACACTGTCGTTTTTTTTTCGGGTCGAAATTTTGAAGTTTGATATCTCAGCTCTGGAAGGGTCTAGATCATCCATTTTTGCACTCAGGTCAAAGTCTCAGAGCCCTCTATCATAATCCAGAGTTTTGAGAAGATTGGAGAAACTTAATTTTTCACCCAAAAATGAAAAAAAACGAAAGGGGTAACACTGTCGTTTTTTTTTTGGGTCGAAATTTTGAAGTTTGATATCTCAGCTCTGGAATGGTCTAGATCATCCATTTTTGCACTCAGGTCAAAGTCTCAAAGCCCTCTATCATAATTCAGAGTTTTGAGAAGATTGGAGACACTTATTTTTTCGCCCAAAAATGGAAAAAAAACGAAAGGGGTAACACTGTCGTTTTTTTTTTTTCGGGTCGAAATTTTGAATTTTGATATCTCAGCTCTGGAAGGGTCTAGAGCCTCCATTTTTGCACTCAGGTCAAAGTCTCACAGCCCTCTATCAGAATCCAGAGTTTTGAGAAGATTGGAGAAACTTAATTTTTCGCCCAAAAATGAAAAAAAACGAAAGGGGTAACACTGTCGTTTTTTTTTCGGGTCGAAATTTTGAAGTTTGATATCTCAGCTCTGGAAGGGTCTAGATCATCCATTTTTTGCACTCAGGTCAAAGTCTCAGAGCCCTCTATCATAATTCAGAGTTTTGAGAAGATTGGAGACACTTAATTTTTCGCCCAAAAATGAAAAAAAACGAAAGGGGTAACACTGTCGTTTTTTTTTTCGGGTCGAAATTTTGAAGTTTGATATCTCAGCTCTGGAAGAGTCTAGATCATCCATTTTTGCACTCAGGTCAAAGTCTCAGAGCCCTCTATCATAATTCAGAGTTTTGAGAAGATTGGAGACACTTAATTTTTCGCCCAAAAATGAAAAAAAAAACGAAAGGGGTAACACTGTCGTTTTTTTTTTCGGGTCGAAATTTTGAATTTTGATATCTCATTTCTGGAAGGGTCTAGATCATCCATTTTTGCACTCAGGTCAAAGTCTCACAGCCCTCTATCAGAATCCAGAGTTTTGAGAAGATTGGAGAAACTTAATTTTTCGCCCAAAAATGAAAAAAAAAACGAAAGGGGTAACACTGTCGTTTTTTTTTTCGGGTCGAAATTTTGAGTTTCGATATCTCAGCTCTGGAAGGGTCTAGATCATCCATTTTTGCACTCAGGTCAAAGTCTCACAGCGCTCTATCAGAATCCAGAGTTTTGAGAAGATTGGAGAAACTTAATTTTTCGCCCAAAAATGAAAAAAAACGAAAGGGGTAACACTGTCGTTTTTTTTTCGGGTCGAAATTTAGAAGTTTGATATCTCACCTCTGGAAGGGTCTAGATCATCCATTTTTGCACTTAGGTCAAAGTCTCAGAGCCCTCTATCATAATCCAGAGTTTTGAGAAGATTGGAGACACTTAATTTTTCGCCCAAAAATGAAAAAAAAACGAAAGGGGTAACACTGTCGTTTTTTTTTTTCGGGTCGAAATTTTGAATTTTGATATCTCAGCTCTGGAAGGGTCTAGAGCCTCCATTTTTGGACTCAGGTCAAAGTCTCACAGCCCTCTATCAGAATCCAGAGTTTTGAGAAGATTGGAGAAACTTAATTTTTCGCCCAAAAATGAAAAAAAACGAAAGGGGTAACACTGTCGTTTTTTTTTCGGGTCGAAATTTTGAAGTTTGATATCTCAGCTCTGGAAGGGTCTAGATCATCCATTTTTTGCACTCAGGTCAAAGTCTCAGAGCCCTCTATCATAATTCAGAGTTTTGAGAAGATTGGAGACACTTAATTTTTCGCCCAAAAATGAAAAAAAACGAAAGGGGTAACACTGTCGTTTTTTTTTTCGGGTCGAAATTTTGAAGTTTGATATCTCAGCTCTGGAAGAGTCTAGATCATCCATTTTTGCACTCAGGTCAAAGTCTCAGAGCCCTCTATCATAATTCAGAGTTTTGAGAAGATTGGAGACACTTAATTTTTCGCCCAAAAATGAAAAAAAAACGAAAGGGGTAACACTGTCGTTTTTTTTTTTCGGGTCGAAATTTTGAATTTTGATATCTCATTTCTGGAAGGGTCTAGATCATCCATTTTTGCACTCAGGTCAAAGTCTCACAGCCCTCTATCAGAATCCAGAGTTTTGAGAAGATTGGAGAAACTTAATTTTTCGCCCAAAAATGAAAAAAAAAACGAAAGGGGTAACACTGTCGTTTTTTTTTTCGGGTCGAAATTTTGAGTTTCGATATCTCAGCTCTGGAAGGGTCTAGATCATCCATTTTTGCACTCAGGTCAAAGTCTCAGAGCCCTCTATCATAATCCAGAGTTTTAAGAAGATTGGAGAAACTTAATTTTTCGCCCGAAAACGAAAAAAAACGAAAGGGGTAACACTGTCGTTTTTTTTTCGGGTCGAAATTTTGAATTTTGATATCTCAGCTCTGGAAGGGTCTAGATCATCCATTTTTGCACTCAGGTCAAAGTCTCACAGCGCTCTATCAGAATCCAGAGTTTTGAGAAGATTGGAGAAACTTAATTTTTCGCCCAAAAATGAAAAAAAAACGAAAGGGGTAACACTGTCGTTTTTTTTTCGGGTCGAAATTTTGAAGTTTGATATCTCAGCTCTGGAAGGGTCTAGATCATCCATTTTTGCACTTAGGTCAAAGTCTCAGAGCCCTCTATCATAATCCAGAGTTTTGAGAAGATTGGAGAAACTTAATTTTTCACCCAAAAATGAAAAAAAACGAAAGGGGTAACACTGTCGTTTTTTTTTTGGGTCGAAATTTTGAAGTTTGATATCTCAGCTCTGGAAGGGTCTAGATCATCCATTTTTGCACTCAGGTCAAAGTCTCAAAGCCCTCTATCATAATTCAGAGTTTTGAGAAGATTGGAGACACTTAATTTTTCGCCCAAAAATGAAAAAAAACGAAAGGGGTAACACTGTCGTTTTTTTTTTTCGGGTCGAAATTTTGAATTTTGATATCTCAGCTCTGGAAGGGTCTAGATCATCCATTTTTGCACTCAGGTCAAAGTCTCACAGCCCTCTATCAGAATCCAGAGTTTTGAGAAGATTGGAGAAACTTAATTTTTCGCCCAAAAATGAAAAAAAACGAAAGGGGTAACACTGTCGTTTTTTTTTCGGGTCGAAATTTTGAAGTTTGATATCTCAGCTCTGGAAGGGTCTAGATCATCCATTTTTGCACTCAGGTCAAAGTCTCAGAGCCCTCTATCATAATCCAGAGTTTTGAGAAGATTGGAGAAACTTAATTTTTCGCCCAAAAATGAAAAAAAAAACGAAAGGGGTAACACTGTCGTTTTTTTTTTCGGGTCGAAATTTTGAATTTTGATATCTCAGCTCTGGAAGGGTCTAGATCATCCATTTTTGCACTCAGGTCAAAGTCTCACAGCCCTCTATCAGAATCCAGAGTTTTGAGAAGATTGGAGAAACTTAATTTTTCGCCCAAAAATGAAAAAAAACGAAAGGGGTAACACTGTCGTTTTTTTTTCGGGTCGAAAATTTGAAGTTTGATATCTCAGCTCTGGAAGGGTCTAGATCATCCATTTTTGCACTCAGGTCAAAGTCTCAGAGCCCTCTATCATAATTCAGAGTTTTGAGAAGATTGGAGACACTTAATTTTTCGCCCAAAAATGAAAAAAAACGAAAGGGGTGACACTGTCGTTTTTTTTTTCGGGTCAAAATTTTGAATTTTGATATCTCAGCTCTGGAAGGGTCTAGATCATCCATTTTTGCACTCAGGTCAAAGTCTCACAGCGCTCTATCGGAATCCAGAGTTTTGAGAAGATTGGAGAAACTTAATTTTTCGCCCAAAAATAAAAAAAACGAAAGGGGTAACACTGTCGTTTTTTTTTCGGGTCGAAATTTTGAAGTTTGATATCTCAGCTCTGGAAGGGTCTAGATCATCCATTTTTGCACTCAGGTCAAAGTCTCAGAGCCCTCTATCATAATCCAGAGTTTTGAGAAGATTGGAGAAACTTAATTTTTCACCCAAAAATGAAAAAAAACGAAAGGGGTAACACTGTCGTTTTTTTTTTGGGTCGAAATTTTGAAGTTTGATATCTCAGCTCTGGAAGGGTCTAGATCATCCATTTTTGCACTCAGGTCAAAGTCTCAAAGCCCTCTATCATAATTCAGAGTTTTGAGAAGATTGGAGACACTTAATTTTTCGCCCAAAAATGAAAAAAAAACGAAAGGGGTAACACTGTCGTTTTTTTTTCGGGTCGAAATTTTGAATTTTGATATCTCAGCTCTGGAAGGGTCTAGATCATCCATTTTTGCACTCAGGTCAAAGTCTCAGAGCCCTCTATCATAATCCAGAGTTTTGAGAAGATTGGAGAAACTTAATTTTTCACCCAAAAATGAAAAAAAACGAAAGGGGTAACACTGTCGGGTTTTTTTTTCGGGTCGAAATTTTGAATTTTGATATCTCAGCTCTGGAAGGGTCTAAATCATCCGTTTTTGCACTCAGGTCAAAGTCTCAGAGCCCCCTATCATAATTCAGAGTTTTGAGAAGATTGGAGACACTTAATTTTTCGCCCAAAAATGAAAAAAAAAACGAAAGGGGTGACACTGTCGTTTTTTTTTTTCGGGGCGAAATTTTGAATTTTGATATCTCAGCTCTGGAAGGGTCTAGATCATCCATTTTTGCACTCAGGTCAAAGTCTCACAGCGCTCTATCAGAATCCAGAGTTTTGAGAAGATTGGAGAAACTTAATTTTTCGCCCAAAAATGAAAAAAAACGAAAGGGGTAACACTGTCGTTTTTTTTTCGGGTCGAAATTTTGAAGTTTGATATCTCAGCTCTGGAAGGGTCTAGATCATCCATTTTTGCACTCAGGTCAAAGTCTCAGAGCCCTCTATCATAATCCAGAGTTTTGAGAAGATTGGAGAAACTTAATTTTTCACCCAAAAATGAAAAAAAACGAAAGGGGTAACACTGTCGTTTTTTTTTTGGGTCGAAATTTTGAAGTTTGATATCTCAGCTCTGGAAGGGTCTAGATCATCCATTTTTGCACTCAGGTCAAAGTCTCAAAGCCCTCTATCATAATTCAGAGTTTTGAGAAGATTGGAGACACTTAAATTTTCGCCCCAAAAATGAAAAAAAACGAAAGGGGTGACACTGTCGTTTTTTTTTTCGGGTCGAAATTTTGAATTTCGATATCTCAGCTCTGGAAGGGTCTAGATCATCCATTTTTGCACTCAGGTCAAAGTCTCACAGCGCTCTATCAGAATCCAGAGTTTTGAGAAGATTGGAGAAACTTAATTTTTCGCCCAAAAATGAAAAAAAAACGAAAGGGGTAACACTGTCGTTTTTTTTTCGGGTCGAAATTTTGAAGTTTGATATCTCAGCTCTGGAAGGGTCTAGATCATCCATTTTTGCACTTAGGTCAAAGTCTCAGAGCCCTCTATCATAATCCAGAGTTTTGAGAAGATTGGAGAAACTTAATTTTTCACCCAAAAATGAAAAAAAACGAAAGGGGTAACACTGTCGGTTTTTTTTGGGTCGAAATTTTGAAGTTTGATATCTCAGCTCTGGAAGGGTCTAGATCATCCATTTTTGCACTCAGGTCAAAGTCTCAAAGCCCTCTATCATAATTCAGAGTTTTGAGAAGATTGGAGACACTTAATTTTTCGCCCAAAAATGAAAAAAAACGAAAGGGGTAACACTGTCGTTTTTTTTTTTCGGGTCGAAATTTTGAATTTTGATATCTCAGCTCTGGAAGGGTCTAGATCATCCATTTTTGCACTCAGGTCAAAGTCTCACAGCCCTCTATCAGAATCCAGAGTTTTGAGAAGATTGGAGAAACTTAATTTTTCGCCCAAAAATGAAAAAAAACGAAAGGGGTAACACTGTCGTTTTTTTTTCGGGTCGAAATTTTGAAGTTTGATATCTCAGCTCTGGAAGGGTCTAGATCATCCATTTTTGCACTCAGGTCAAAGTCTCAGAGCCCTCTATCATAATCCAGAGTTTTGAGAAGATTGGAGAAACTTAATTTTTCGCCCAAAAATGAAAAAAAAAACGAAAGGGGTAACACTGTCGTTTTTTTTTTCGGGTCGAAATTTTGAATTTTGATATCTCAGCTCTGGAAGGGTCTAGATCATCCATTTTTGCACTCAGGTCAAAGTCTCACAGCCCTCTATCAGAATCCAGAGTTTTGAGAAGATTGGAGAAACTTAATTTTTCGCCCAAAAATGAAAAAAAACGAAAGGGGTAACACTGTCGTTTTTTTTTCGGGTCGAAAATTTTAAGTTTGATATCTCAGCTCTGGAAGGGTCTAGATCATCCATTTTTACACTCAGGTCAAAGTCTCAGAGCCCTCTATCATAATTCAGAGTTTTGAGAAGATTGGAGACACTTAATTTTTCGCCCAAAAATGAAAAAAAACGAAAGGGGTGACACTGTCGTTTTTTTTTTCGGGTCAAAATTTTGAATTTTGATATCTCAGCTCTGGAAGGGTCTAGATCATCCATTTTTGCACTCAGGTCAAAGTCTCACAGCGCTCTATCAGAATCCAGAGTTTTGAGAAGATTGGAGAAACTTAATTTTTCGCCCAAAAATAAAAAAAACGAAAGGGGTAACACTGTCGTTTTTTTTTCGGGTCGAAATTTTGAAGTTTGATATCTCAGCTCTGGAAGGGTCTAGATCATCCATTTTTGCACTCAGGTCAAAGTCTCAGAGCCCTCTATCATAATCCAGAGTTTTGAGAAGATTGGAGAAACTTAATTTTTCACCCAAAAATGAAAAAAAACGAAAGGGGTAACACTGTCGTTTTTTTTTTGGGTCGAAATTTTGAAGTTTGATATCTCAGCTCTGGAATGGTCTAGATCATCCATTTTTGCACTCAGGTCAAAGTCTCAAAGCCCTCTATCATAATTCAGAGTTTTGAGAAGATTGGAGACACTTATTTTTTCGCCCAAAAATGGAAAAAAAACGAAAGGGGTAACACTGTCGTTTTTTTTTTCGGGTCGAAATTTTGAATTTTGATATCTCAGCTCTGGAAGGGTCTAGAGCCTCCATTTTTGCACTCAGGTCAAAGTCTCACAGCCCTCTATCAGAATCCAGAGTTTTGAGAAGATTGGAGAAACTTAATTTTTCGCCCAAAAATGAAAAAAAACGAAAGGGGTAACACTGTCGTTTTTTTTTCGGGTCGAAATTTTGAAGTTTGATATCTCAGCTCTGGAAGGGTCTAGATCATCCATTTTTTGCACTCAGGTCAAAGTCTCAGAGCCCTCTATCATAATTCAGAGTTTTGAGAAGATTGGAGACACTTAATTTTTCGCCCAAAAATGAAAAAAAACGAAAGGGGTAACACTGTCGTTTTTTTTTTCGGGTCGAAATTTTGAAGTTTGATATCTCAGCTCTGGAAGAGTCTAGATCATCCATTTTTGCACTCAGGTCAAAGTCTCAGAGCCCTCTATCATAATTCAGAGTTTTGAGAAGATTGGAGACACTTAATTTTTCGCCCAAAAATGAAAAAAAAACGAAAGGGGTAACACTGTCGTTTTTTTTTTCGGGTCGAAATTTTGAATTTTGATATCTCATTTCTGGAAGGGTCTAGATCATCCATTTTTGCACTCAGGTCAAAGTCTCACAGCCCTCTATCAGAATCCAGAGTTTTGAGAAGATTGGAGAAACTTAATTTTTCGCCCAAAAATGAAAAAAAAAACGAAAGGGGTAACACTGTCGTTTTTTTTTTCGGGTCGAAATTTTGAGTTTCGATATCTCAGCTCTGGAAGGGTCTAGATCATCCATTTTTGCACTCAGGTCAAAGTCTCACAGCGCTCTATCAGAATCCAGAGTTTTGAGAAGATTGGAGAAACTTAATTTTTCGCCCAAAAATGAAAAAAAACGAAAGGGGTAACACTGTCGTTTTTTTTTCGGGTCGAAATTTTGAAGTTTGATATCTCAGCTCTGGAAGGGTCTAGATCATCCATTTTTGCACTTAGGTCAAAGTCTCAGAGCCCTCTATCATAATCCAGAGTTTTGAGAAGATTGGAGACACTTAATTTTTCGCCCAAAAATGAAAAAAAAACGAAAGGGGTAACACTGTCGTTTTTTTTTTCGGGTCGAAATTTTGAATTTTGATATCTCAGCTCTGGAAGGGTCTAGAGCCTCCATTTTTGGACTCAGGTCAAAGTCTCACAGCCCTCTATCAGAATCCAGAGTTTTGAGAAGATTGGAGAAACTTAATTTTTCGCCCAAAAATGAAAAAAAACGAAAGGGGTAACACTGTCGTTTTTTTTTCGGGTCGAAATTTTGAAGTTTGATATCTCAGCTCTGGAAGGGTCTCATCCATTTTTTGCACTCAGGTCAAAGTCTCAGAGCCCTCTATCATAATTCAGAGTTTTGAGAAGATTGGAGACACTTAATTTTTCGCCCAAAAATGAAAAAAAACGAAAGGGGTAACACTGTCGTTTTTTTTTTCGGGTCGAAATTTTGAAGTTTGATATCTCAGCTCTGGAAGAGTCTAGATCATCCATTTTTGCACTCAGGTCAAAGTCTCAGAGCCCTCTATCATAATTCAGAGTTTTGAGAAGATTGGAGACACTTAATTTTTCGCCCAAAAATGAAAAAAAAACGAAAGGGGTAACACTGTCGTTTTTTTTTTTCGGGTCGAAATTTTGAATTTTGATATCTCATTTCTGGAAGGGTCTAGATCATCCATTTTTGCACTCAGGTCAAAGTCTCACAGCCCTCTATCAGAATCCAGAGTTTTGAGAAGATTGGAGAAACTTAATTTTTCGCCCAAAAATGAAAAAAAAACGAAAGGGGTAACACTGTCGTTTTTTTTTTCGGGTCGAAATTTTGAGTTTCGATATCTCAGCTCTGGAAGGGTCTAGATCATCCATTTTTGCACTCAGGTCAAAGTCTCAGAGCCCTCTATCATAATCCAGAGTTTTAAGAAGATTGGAGAAACTTAATTTTTCGCCCGAAAACGAAAAAAAACGAAAGGGGTAACACTGTCGTTTTTTTTTCGGGTCGAAATTTTGAATTTTGATATCTCAGCTCTGGAAGGGTCTAGATCATCCATTTTTGCACTCAGGTCAAAGTCTCACAGCGCTCTATCAGAATCCAGAGTTTTGAGAAGATTGGAGAAACTTAATTTTTCGCCCAAAAATGAAAAAAAAAACGAAAGGGGTAACACTGTCGTTTTTTTTTCGGGTCGAAATTTTGAAGTTTGATATCTCAGCTCTGGAAGGGTCTAGATCATCCATTTTTGCACTTAGGTCAAAGTCTCAGAGCCCTCTATCATAATCCAGAGTTTTGAGAAGATTGGAGAAACTTAATTTTTCACCCAAAAATGAAAAAAAAACGAAAGGGGTAACACTGTCGTTTTTTTTTGGGTCGAAATTTTGAAGTTTGATATCTCAGCTCTGGAAGGGTCTAGATCATCCATTTTTGCACTCAGGTCAAAGTCTCAAAGCCCTCTATCATAATTCAGAGTTTTGAGAAGATTGGAGACACTTAATTTTTCGCCCAAAAATGAAAAAAAACGAAAGGGGTAACACTGTCGTTTTTTTTTTTCGGGTCGAAATTTTGAATTTTGATATCTCAGCTCTGGAAGGGTCTAGATCATCCATTTTTGCACTCAGGTCAAAGTCTCACAGCCCTCTATCAGAATCCAGAGTTTTGAGAAGATTGGAGAAACTTAATTTTTCGCCCAAAAATGAAAAAAAACGAAAGGGGTAACACTGTCGTTTTTTTTTCGGGTCGAAATTTTGAAGTTTGATATCTCAGCTCTGGAAGGGTCTAGATCATCCATTTTTGCACTCAGGTCAAAGTCTCAGAGCCCTCTATCATAATCCAGAGTTTTGAGAAGATTGGAGAAACTTAATTTTTCGCCCAAAAATGAAAAAAAAAACGAAAGGGGTAACACTGTCGTTTTTTTTTTCGGGTCGAAATTTTGAATTTTGATATCTCAGCTCTGGAAGGGTCTAGATCATCCATTTTTGCACTCAGGTCAAAGTCTCACAGCCCTCTATCAGAATCCAGAGTTTTGAGAAGATTGGAGAAACTTAATTTTTCGCCCAAAAATGAAAAAAAAACGAAAGGGGTAACACTGTCGTTTTTTTTTCGGGTCGAAAATTTGAAGTTTGATATCTCAGCTCTGGAAGGGTCTAGATCATCCATTTTTGCACTCAGGTCAAAGTCTCAGAGCCCTCTATCATAATTCAGAGTTTTGAGAAGATTGGAGACACTTAATTTTTCGCCCAAAAATGAAAAAAAACGAAAGGGGTGACACTGTCGTTTTTTTTTTCGGGTCAAAATTTTGAATTTTGATATCTCAGCTCTGGAAGGGTCTAGATCATCCATTTTTGCACTCAGGTCAAAGTCTCACAGCGCTCTATCAGAATCCAGAGTTTTGAGAAGATTGGAGAAACTTAATTTTTCGCCCAAAAATAAAAAAAACGAAAGGGGTAACACTGTCGTTTTTTTTTCGGGTCGAAATTTTGAAGTTTGATATCTCAGCTCTGGAAGGGTCTAGATCATCCATTTTTGCACTCAGGTCAAAGTCTCAGAGCCCTCTATCAGAATCCAGAGTTTTGAGAAGATTGGAGACACTTAATTTTTCGCCCAAAAATGAAAAAAAAAACGAAAGGGGTAACACTGTCGTTTTTTTTTCGGGTCGAAATTTTGAATTTTGATATCTCAGCTCTGGAAGGGTCTAGATCATCCATTTTTGCACTCAGGTCAAAGTCTCAGAGCCCTCTATCATAATCCAGAGTTTTGAGAAGATTGGAGAAACTTAATTTTTCACCCAAAAATGAAAAAAAACGAAAGGGGTAACACTGTCGGGTTTTTTTTTCGGGTCGAAATTTTGAATTTTGATATCTCAGCTCTGGAAGGGTCTAAATCATCCGTTTTTGCACTCAGGTCAAAGTCTCAGAGCCCCCTATCATAATTCAGAGTTTTGAGAAGATTGGAGACACTTAATTTTTTCGCCCAAAAATGAAAAAAAAAACGAAAGGGGTGACACTGTTGTTTTTTTTTTTCGGGGCGAAATTTTGAATTTTGATATCTCAGCTCTGGAAGGGTCTAGATCATCCATTTTTGCACTCAGGTCAAAGTCTCACAGCGCTCTATCAGAATCCAGAGTTTTGAGAAGTTTGGAGAAACTTAATTTTTCGCCCAAAAATGGAAAAAAACGAAAGGGGTAACACTGTCGTTTTTTTTTCGGGTCGAAATTTTGAAGTTTGATATCTCAGCTCTGGAAGGGTCTAGATCATCCATTTTTGCACTCAGGTCAAAGTCTCAGAGCCCTCTATCATAATCCAGAGTTTTGAGAAGATTGGAGAAACTTAATTTTTCACCCAAAAATGAAAAAAACGAAAGGGGTAACACTGTCGTTTTTTTTTCGGGTCGAAATTTTGAATTTTGATATCTCAACTCTGGAAGGGTCTAGATCATCCATTTTTGCACTCAGGTCAAAGTCTCACAGCCCTCTATCATAATCCAGAGTTTTGAGAAGATTGGAGAAACTTAATTTTTCGCCCAAAAATAAAAAAAAAACGAAAGGGGTAAGTAACACTGTCGTTTTTATTTTGGGTCGAAATTTTGAAGTTTGATATCTCAGCTCTGGAAGGGTCTAGATCATCCATTTTTGCACTCAGGTCAAAGTCTCAGAGCCCTCTATCATAATTCAGAGTTTTGAGAAGATTTGAGACACTTAATTTTTCGCCCAATAATGAAAAAAAACGAAAGGGGTAACACTGTCGTTTTTTTTTTGGGGTCGAAATTTTGAATTTTGATATCTCAGCTCTGGAAGGGTCTAGATCATCCATTTTTGCACTCAGGTCAAAGTCTCACAGCCCTCTATCAGAATCCAGAGTTTTGAGAAGATTGGAGAAACTTAATTTTTCGCCCAAAAATGAAAAAAAACGAAAGGGGTAAGTAACACTGTCGGTTTTTTTTGGGGTCGAAATTTTGAAGTTTGATATCTCAGCTCTGGAAGGGTCTAGATCATCCATTTTTGCACTCAGGTCAATGTCTCAGAGCCCTCTATCATAATTCAGAGTTTTGAGAAGATTGGAGACACTTAATTTTTCGCCCAAAAATGAAAAAAAAACGAAAGGGGTAACACTGTCGTTTTTTTTTGGGGGCGAAATTTTGAATTTTGATATCTCAGCTCTGGAAGGGTCTAGAGCCTCCATTTTTGCACTCAGGTCAAAGTTTCACACCCCTCTATCAGAATCCAGAGTTTTGAGAAGATTGGAGAAACTTAATTTTTCACCTAAAAATGAAAAAAAAAACGAAAGGGGTAACACTGTCTTTTTTTCGGGTCGAAATTTTGAATTTTGATATCTCAGCTCTGGAAGGGTCTAGAGCCTCCATTTTTGCACTCAGGTCAAAGTCTCACAGCCCTCTATCAGAATCCAGAGTTTTGAGAAGATTGGAGAAACTTAATTTTTCACCCAAAAATGAAAAAAAAAACAAAAGGGGTAACACTGTCGTTTTTTTTTTCGGGATGAAATTTTGAATTTCGATATCTCAGCTCTGGAAGGGTCTAGAGCCTCCATTTTTGCACTCAGGTCAAAGTCTCACAGCCCCTATCATAATCCAGAGTTTTGAGAAGATTGGAGAAACTTAATTTTTCGCCCAAAAATGAAAAAAAAAACGAAAGGGGTAACACTGTCGTTTTTTTTTTTCGGGTTGAAATTTTGAGTTTCGATATCTCAGCTCTGGAAGGGTCTAGAGCCTCCATTTTTGCACTCAGGTCAAAGTCTCACAGCCCTCTATCATAATCCAGAGTTTTGAGAAGATTGGAGAAACTTAATTTTTCACCCAAAAATGAAAAAAAACGAAAGGGGTAACACTGTCGTTTTTTTTTCGGGTCGAAATTTTGAAGTTTGATATCTCAGCTCTGGAAGGGTCTAGATCATCCATTTTTGCACTCAGGTCAAAGTCGCACAGCCCTCTATCAGAATCCAGAGTTTTGAGAAGATTGGAGAAACTTAATTTTTCGCCCAAAAATGAAAAAAAAACGAAAGGGGTAACACTGTCGTTTTTTTTTCGGGTCGAAATTTTGAGTTTCGATATCTCAGCTCTGGAAGGGTCTAGAGCCTCCATTTTTGCACTCAGGTCAAAGTCTCACAGCCCTCTATCATAATCCAGAGTTTTGAGAAGATTGGAGAAACTTAATTTTTCACCCAAAAATGAAAAAAAAACGAAAGGGGTAACACTGTCGTTTTTTTTTCGGGTCGAAATTTTGAAGTTTGATATCTCAGCTCTGGAAGGGTCTAGATCATCCATTTTTGCACTCAGGTCAAAGTCTCAGAGCCCTCTATCATAATCCAGAGTTTTAAGAAGATTGGAGAAACTTAATTTTTCACCCAAAAAAAAAAAAAAAAACGAAAGGGGTAACACTGTCGTTTTTTTTTCGGGTCGAAATTTTGAATTTTGATATCTCAGCTCTGGAAGGGTCTAGATCATCCATTTTTGCACTCAGGTCAAAGTCGCACAGCCCTCTATCAGAATCCAGAGTTTTGAGAAGATTGGAGAAACTTAATTTTTCGCCCAAAAATGAAAAAAAAAAAACGAAAGGGGTAACACTGTCGTTTTTTTTTCGGGTCGAAATTTTGAGTTTCGATATCTCAGCTCTGGAAGGGTCTAGAGCCTCCATTTTTGCACTCAGGACTAAGTCTCATTGCCCTCTATCAGAATCCAGAGTTTTGAGAAGATTGGGGATACTTAATTTTTCGCCCGAAAAAAAAAAACGTAAGGGGTAACACTGTCGGTTTTTTTTCTGGTCGAAATTTTGAGTTTCGATATCTCAGCTCTGGAAGGGTTTTTGAGAAGTTTTGAGAAGATTGGATTCTCAATAAGCGTGTCATGAAGGAAGACTCAATAAGCGTGTCATGTATTACCTCATTCCTATCCAATCAGGTGTTAACAGTCACAGTATAAAAGATTGGTACTTATACTTGTCTGAGTTCGCAGATGCTGACGCATGCCATTCACCTCCATCCTCCCCAACCACCTCCAAGATGGTACCTTCCCCTCCATCCTCCCCATCACCACCACCAGGATGGTCCCTTCCTTACCTCCAGGGGGTCGGCTGCGCCCCCGCCTTCATCTCGGGCTGGACATGCAGATTCGGCTAACCTCGCTTTGCTCGCTAAGGACGGGGCCAACGCCAAAGAACAAGGGCATCTATCCATCATACAAGTGCATCTATCCATGATAAAGGTGCATCTATCCATCATAAAAGTGCATCTATCCATCATAAAAGTGCATCTATCCATAAAAAATATATATTAATATAAAATATTTTAAATATTCATATCTAAGTTGTGCTTTAGATTTAAGTCAAATCCATATGTTCTTTTGGTCGGAAGTTATTTTACTTTATAAAGTTTTAAATATGGACATTTTTCTTACATCTCCATCTTCCTCATTACTCCACATAAAGTCAACATCTGAGATATTTTCATCAGCTATATGTTCAAGCACTACAGAACTGTATATTTTGCACATGAAAAAGTTTCAAAAATGTATCGGTACTGTGATATATATATTTAAAAAAAAAGAAATTTCAATCAGCATCACTGAAAATGTGACTTCAGTAACAGGCTTTCAATCCTACTGTCTATTCTAATGGACAGACACATTTTAAAAAAAATCCTGATTTAAAACGTGAAATTCTACAGTCGATTTTAACTTTAATTAATAAGTTCAATCTTTCTATTTTACATACAAACTATGAAATACTGGCAAAAATATATACAAAATGTAAATACACCTTAGAAAATGTTGCTTGCTTCTGTGTTTGGAGTGAAGTGCTGCCATGCTTCTCTTCAATGTAGTTTTTTTTATATAATTACTACATGCAGAGCTTTACTGGCATTTGATTGGATGACAAACGTCCAATCTCATGGACTGTAGGCTTTAAACTAGGTGAAATGGTCCAGAAGTTAAAATGGGGGCTGACATGTGATGTCCATTGTAATGGACACAGGGTCTGAATGGGTTAAGAAAAGGTTAGTGTCAAAGTTAATGACATAATAATATTAATAATCATCATAATAATTAAATTTGTATTTAATATTGATAAAACAACACAATCTGTGTGGGAAAAAAGGCCAAAAGGAGTTTTTCAAATTAAAATGTAAATGGAGCTACATGTCCACTTGCTATTGATACAGTGTAAATATAAGGGCAACAAAATTTGTTTTTGGAAATAGCAATATTTTTTAATTAAAGTACAATGATTCCTTTTTGTTTACTTTCAAAACCTCAAGTATTATTTAAAATCTGATATATTATTTTGCTTTTAGTACATTATGGCATACATAACTGTTCTGAACTCTGAAGTCTCTTATGCTCACAAAGGCTGATAATTATAATGATCCTTTTTAATTACATTTTAAGAGTTAAAACAGAAGTACAAATTATATATTTTAGTTTATACTTGTATAAATGAATGACTAAAACACAATTCGATAAATGATAATGAAAACTGTAAAAATAATACAGTAAAACAAAAATACAGTGAAAGAGTAATATATATATTTAATATAAAAAAAACCCAATGCCAGATCAACGTTGTTTCGATGTCATGAGAGACGTCGTTTTCACGTTGATTCAATGTCAGTTTGCTGTCTGGGAATAGAGTGAATGGATTTTTTTCATTATTTTTTCTATTCATATTGTTAGGATTGTACTATAACCATAACCAGCATATAAACAAGGATATTAATAATGAACAATCTTTGAAATCGTATACCCTAGCTTTAACTAGTTAACTCCCTATGTTGATTACAACAGTTGCACTATTTTTGTGGAAACTGATTTTTTTTTTTTTTATAAAAAAAACACATTTATTTGAAACAGAAACATTATAAATGTCTGTCACTTTTGATGGATTAAATGCATCCTTGTTGAAGAAAATTATTGTCTCTTCTAATATTTTCTTGTATAATTTGCTGATTTAATCACCTTTAAATCACAGGATGCCTAAAGCCTTTTCTTTTTTATCTCAAAATATATGTCATCATTATATAAAGTATTCTCTTAAGAACACTATAATGTAGCACAATTTAGTTACATAGAGTTACTTTAAAAATCAACATTTAGATACTGTACAAAATGAACTTTACAGATCAGGAAAATTTAGCAGTGAATAGCAAAACAAATAAGTTTTTAGATGTGTTGTGTCGTCATTTAATTTTGGGAGGAGAAAAAAAAAGACCTTTTAGCACCTTTAGCATCAATGTAAAATATTCATATAACATCTATTCTATACAAAGCTGAGTCAAAATGTTACTTGTCGACTTTAGACAATGCATCTTTTCTCACATCTCGTAGACAAAAATGCTTTATTTTTTTTTGTTTTTCATTTCTGCATGTTTCTTCATTTCGACAGAACATGTTGGCTGTACAAAATGTCACATGAAAAAGAGGACACAATCAAATCAGATGCTTTCTGTCTCTTTAAATACTGAATACAGTTTGACAAGATCACAATAACAACAGTAAGAGTGAGAGAGTGGGCCCATCTGAATACGTCCGACTGCTGACTCACACACTGTATTGCCACTAAAACCGTTTCTCATATCACATGAATAATTAATGTTGCTTTTAAATGCTACAAAAATAACATGAAATAGAATACAAAAAATCCATTCCCTTTTCGGCCATGCCCGCAGTGCGTGTGTCGGTGAATTAAAAGTGGCTAGTCCCTGATCCACACAGATCATTTTTTGAAACACACACTGCGTTTCATTGCTTGTTTGTCCCGCAGAGCTGGAAAGAAAAAACAATGCAGAGTTTTATTAAGCGGCATTCGGGTTTGCACCAAAGTGATTATTCTCATCTCGGAGATTCAGTGTCCTTGTCCCGCCAGTAGACATATAGTTTTGAGGCGAAGGCCAACAGTGAGCACTGACATTTGGCTGCGTCTCATCCGAACTCCACCAGCTGAGCCATACACTGAACGAGTGGCTAGAAGGTCTACTTTTGTTTCCTTTTTGCTAACAAAAATATATCGTTACTATTGTAAGAAGATCAGTTTCTGTTTCACAGTGTTTCACATGCATGTGAACGTCTAACACTAAGTCCCTAACTGCTGGCTACCACAAAACACATTTCTTCTCTCCCTTCAAACGGAAAATAAAACTAAAACTCTGAAGAGAGTCCTTTGGTGTCATTTGTTATTAGGGTGGGGGAAATCCCTTCATTTCTGGGTAAACAGGGGCTGAGTATGGAGTAAGGAGTAAAGATGGTGTGATGGGGGACTTGGGGGGCATTATAGCTGACCAAATAAGTGAAATCTGAAATCATTTGTAAACCGCTATGCCCTGAAATGTGACAAAATGGCACATTGAATACAAGCCTCGATTACATGACAGCATATATAAAAGGTCACATTCCACGACAGGTGTCTAAGTCTCACAACTGCTTTACATGAGCCGCTAAGCAGGGCGAACGTCTTTGTCCTCGGTTCAGCTGCGAGGAGCTCGTTCAGTAACAAAAAAGAATATGACTGCGCGTTGGCCTGTGAGCCGGGGGCTGGATGAGAGGGCTTCCCTGAGGGAGTATGGATGGAGGGAGAGCGGTAGGCAGTCTGGACAGCGGTGGTGCTTCTTAAACGCGGGCCAGCAGAAAGGCCAGAAGCAGGAGCACAGCTATGCACGGGCCGTCCACCTTGCACCGCTGGCTCTGATCAGTCAGGAAGGGCTCTGGAGACTCATAGCCCGAACCATCTGAAACACACAAACACAGAGAGACAGCACACGGAGAAGAAGCGCTATAGGAAATGCATACCTTTACTCAAAGCAGCAGGGGCCCACAGCAGTGACCTGATTAGAGTTTAATTACTGAGGCAGAGGATCTGGTTCACATTTCACACAAGGTTTTCATAGATTACACCAACCTGACATATCTGTGCCAATGAATTTAAAGTAAACGCTGTATTTCCAAATGGAACTTGAACGCTGTTGTTCTGAACCGTGGGTGTCCAATCAGCTCCTAGAGTGGCCATTGTCTGACAGAGTTTAGCTCCAACTCCAATTAAACATACCTGAACCAGCTAATCAAGGTCTATAGGCATACTAGAAAGAAACTTCCAGATATGTGTGTTGAGGCAAATTGGAGCTAAACTCTGCTGGACAGTGGCCGTCCAGGACCGAGTTTGGACGGCCCATGTGTCTAAAAGAAATCTCACGGAGACTTGGAGAATGCTCACCAAGGCTCCATTTATTGATTGACCAATACAGTAATAACTGTAAAAAAATTATTGAAATATATTAAGTGAAAATATATTAAATTCCCAGGGAGAAACACACTCACTGACAAACCACTGCACAGATAAACAGGAAGTGTAAACTCGCTGGGAGATCGCAGTCACATGAACATCGGAAAATCTCACTCGTCTGTAAAGGCTGACAGTTCAGAGATGGCTAATAAACTTGGCTCCGAAGCAAAAACATATCTACATATTGTCAGCGTCCTGCTTTTATACGAGGTGGGCGGACTTACGCCATGCAGGCCCATGTCATTTCTTTGCCATTGGCTCGTTTTGTAATCCTTAAGTTGATAGGCTTTCTAAGCGAAACCCCATTCATCGTCATCCGACGTAACTCGGAGTGACAACGAAAGTGAACACACTGTTTCCTTTTCTTCTCTGAGTTCATTATTCTGTCTAGAATTTACTAAATGTGTTTCAATCGTACTTTATTTGCTTTCCTTCTTACCAAGTACATCTTTTTTCCCACAAAACAATTACAATGTATACTGTAGTCTCACAATAGAATTATACTATATGCTATAGTCGGGTAGTATTATATATATTTTGCATAATGTTGAATTGAATAACCGGACATTGGCTTGGGTTACCGATAACTTGCATCGTATGGGAAAAAATAACAACACTGAGACATGTCTCAAAATATCTTCTTTAACAGTATGCTCCATAGAAATCTTGATTTTTGAAATTGTAAGAAATTTAAATTTTTGGTAGAATTTAAGATTCAGTTCCATTGGTGAGAAAGGAAGGTAAAATCCTAAAGGAAAAATCCACAATAGTCATAATCCTATAGTCCCATTAAACCTCAACAGCTGCAGACTGCATTTGAACACATTCTCACAGCTTGAAAATAAATATGACATCTCATTAACAAAATGTTCCAGGAAAATGTGTCAAACACTGCTTATTTTTGCATTCCTGTTATGCCTAACAGAAGGCTGACCTGTAGACATGAGGGGATATTATTTTCTATGCCGACAGGGCGAAACAGTTAGAGCGTGACTTACTTGTAGGCTTCACGTACACCTTCAACTTTAAACACGGCTTGCCAGCGTGGTTAGGATGAGGAGAGGCTGTTGAAAAGGAAGTAAAAGAGAAATAATGAGCTAAATGTTCTTGCGACAAACAGAATCGTTCAGCAAGCCAATGAGTCAATCCGGTTTAAGATCCTCCTGCTGTTGTGAGGTAACGCTTGTAGATGTTTGATCCATTGACAACCAAATCAAGAACAAAGTCTGAGATTTTCTTCATTTCAGGAAAATTGCTATGACCTTCACCAGCTTGGTGCCATCATATACAATGGCCTGCGACACGCAATGTTCCCATAGCAAATTACCCCACATAGCACTCAGTGACCTGAGAGCAAAGAGTCACTATTGAGTCAGCGAGCAGTCTACCATCAGATCGGCTCCACCAGAACATCAGCAACACAGTTCATCTCTGCTCCCCAGACACAAGCTTTCTGACAGATTACTTCATTCATCTCTGTGCTCCAGACACAACACATCTCCTGCTTATTTCCTTATAGGGTCTTCTGTGAAAGAAGGGGGGAGTGAAATCATTTATTTGAACTTGGCTGCAGTCTAATGTCCACAAAGAAAACCCAGCACATGATGTACCGCTCAAGCTGCTGTAGTACGAACCCTGAATACAGACAAGAAATGACAAACGTATATATATATATATATATATATATATATATATATGGGATCAGGAAGCTTTTCAATTGACCAAAAGTGACAGTATTTTGAATAGTAACGTATTAAAATAGAAATGTATAAAAAAAATCATTTAATTGTAATAATCTCATTTTTGATCATATAAATGCAGCCTTGCTGAGAGGCTTTCCAAAACATAAAAAAATCTTACTGACCCCAAACTTCTTATCTCTCTCTCTCTCTCTCTCTCTCTCTCTCTCTCTTTCTGTGTATATATATATACACACACAGGAAGAGAGAGAGAATAAAAAAGCCAATAATTTATTTTTTATTATTTAATAATTTATAAATTATTGGCTTTTTTATATAGTATATAGTTTTATCACCATATTAAAGCAAAAAATGTATAAAAATTATTACAATATTATCTTGAAAATGTTTACAAATTACGTTTCCGATGCATCTTTTCTTTCTAACCACTATTAGAGTATTGCTAGATATGTTAGATATTTGTATTTTCACGAAAGTTTTCAGTGGATCCCTAAAAAAATCCAACCCTGGTCTTGAGTTTGTCATTTTCTTAACCTGAACAACCCTCCCCCTCCCCCACGCCCCATTGCCCACCCCAGGTCATTGTGTATTCTTGTGGCATGTCCAGCACACCGGATCCTAGGTTCATTGGAGAGCACCCAACCTCAACCGCCGGCAGCTGTGTAGAAGACGCCTGTCAAGATGTCATCACAGCCGATCAATACACGGGCGGAGAGATGGAAGTCCGGGGGTTAAGTCTGACCAGGTCTGATGGACGTGTTCTTTTACTAGCAGACAATCGAGATCAGCCCCCACTTCCCCCGTGATAACCTCTCAGATCCATCTCTCATCGCTGACCCCATCGACCCTGCCTCAAAGCATCAATCCCTCAAGGGACCATGACGCCCATAGAGCTGCCGGTAACCAAACAATCCTCTCAGGGAGCGGCTGGGGTGCTGAATGGGGCCGTCTTGGTGGGGGAGTGGGGGTGTCCGAAGGCCTTTTCCAGCCCTGCCCCTTCAGCCTGAAACAAAAGCTTTCACAATGCAGGACCTGGCTGGGAGCTGCGAGGCAGATGCATTAAAAATCAGTTTGGGGGCAGAAACACAGAGTTGAAGGGTATCTTTGAACCTTTTTGCCTGTTTATTATGGCATCTCTCTCACTCTCTCTCTCGTGCACGGAGACAACACTGCGGCGTGTATGATAAGCAGCGTTACGCCCTGCTGATTTAGGGGGGGGGGTTTGGGCGGAGGGGATGTTGACTCAGAACGACGCCCCCTCCGCGCCTGCTTCGCTCCCTTTCAGTTTGAGCTGTCAATCAGGGAATAATCAGCAGTCAAATGAAAAGCATGTAGGATCTGTGGCAATCTCCATGGGAGAAAGGAAGGCCTGTCCGGCCGCTGTGCGAGTGGCTGCTGATGGACAGAGCGCTTCTGCGACACAAAGCCGACGAGAGCTCAAAGTCACCAGACTCTCTGTACTGTACACAGGTGGCTCCCGGCCCAGCCACATCTGCCCACGCCACAGCCTCCCATATCAGGAATTGTAATTACCATATAAATTATTGATTTGCTTGCCGTTCCCTGTTTTCTCCCGGCATCTTACTGATACAAGTCTTTCATGTTATCATATTAAAACAGCTAGGCGGTTGAATAGATGTTTTTTTGTTGAATGTCTACTTTTAATTTGGTTTAGCCACACTAAATTGTCTTCACTAGAGGAGAGTAAAACAAATGCTTGAAGGACAAGTTTTCCATTTGAACACACCAGTTTAAAGCTTTGTGCAGGATAATGGGAATGACCTACTGGATGTTTTTCATTTAGGAAAAGCTAAAGCTTTTGAGATTAAAGCATCTCTTTTTCAAAATTTCTTTTTCTCTCACAAACTATCCGTGCCTTTCAAAATGTCCTGTAACTTTAGAACGTTCTAACCAAGGATGAAAGAAAAAAATACAAATGACAGAAAAGAAATACCAAAACAAATAGTGTGAAATACAAGCTCAAACTGCACGTAAAACACTCATTTTTCTCAGGTCCACCAGCTGAGGTTTCAGAGTTAGGCAGCGTCTCTTTTGCTTCCCTGCAGCTCATTGTGTTCTCAGAGATTCCAATGAATGCTGAACGTGAATGCAGTCTGAAAAGTCACATAAAGTCTCTGTGATTGGCTGATTGACCCTGTCAATGCCATAATGCCAGCCTGTCATGTTCACAGCCAGTCCACAAACTGGTCAAAACAAACTAATTACAAAGAAAACAACTCCTGTTCAGATTACGTATAGTTACTACTCAGATATAATTAAATTAAAGATGTACCTCTGTTTTTGAGACCATAAATAAACCTATTTACCAAGCAATAACATCTAGTCGTAGCCAATAATTGCTACACAAAATATGCTTATGTTTTGTTGTAGTAATTCGTTTTTAAATTTCAATTACTTTTTGAGACTTGGATTTAATGCTAATGCTTAATGCTTGGACTAAAATGCATGTTGAGCTGTTTATACTGACATATCTTAAATTATGTCAGTGCCACTGTTTTGTCCCTAGATGCACAACAGTAATGTCTTTTTTTCCTAAGGCATGTTTATAAAAGCTACTTAAATGTCCTAATTAAACTTAATCCTGGCTTAGCCCTGTTTTTAAACTAGGCCTTAATGTATTACGATATCAATAATAATAATAATAGCATCATAGGAAATGTGCAATGATGTTCAGTATGCCTTTTACCTCAAAATCATGTAAACATCACATGTAAATGGACATTTTTTTTTGTCCTAAATAAATAAGCCGCATTGCAGTGGTTCTCAACCAGGGCCTCCCAGAAAACCCTGGAATCTCAAGATGACTAAATTATTTAAAATAAACCAAAACAAGCACAAACGAGATATTTCTTATTTGTATTTAACCTCCACAACAACTGGTTCCCACTGTCTTGAAAAACTTATGTGAGGCAGTGTTGTAATAATTAACTATAAGTAAAATTAATTTAAGTAAATAGAACAAATACTAGATAGAAAACCTTAGAAACGTTGTCCGGGCAAGTAACTGAAATAATACAAATGACCAAGCACATAACAAAAAGATTAAACATTACGAGTTAAAACTGAAAATGTAAAATTCCAGCCAATTAAAAAAAGAATAATAATTAATGCTAAAATAACACTGATGTGGTAGCCTACTTTTAAAAGAGTCAATCACATTTATTTATAAAGCACATTTAAAAACAACAAGTGCTGTAAAAAGTTCAGAAAACAATATTAAAACTAGAAAACAAAACAATCACATGCAATGTACTAAAGTATACTACTGTACCTACTTATGAAAATAGATTTAAAATCATCATATGTTGAATTAATGTAAAGTGGCAGATTATTCCAGAGCCACTGAAAAGGCACGATCTCCTTTCAGTTTAAGACGTGACCATAAACTACTGGTTGATCTGAGGTGTCTGGATGTATGATAAAATGAAAGAAGATCAAAAATATATGGAGCAGCCAAACCGAGTAATTGAGAGTAAAAAATCCTAATCCTTATAATTAGTGAATCACAATGGTATCACTGGTTTAAGAACATTCTGTTTTTAAAACTTCTGGAATCCCAAAATTAAATTTACAGAAACTAGAAATGTCAGGCCTTGGAAAACTTTTGGGGACTGTTACAATGGAGCGTCAAAAAGGTTGAGAACCACTGCAACACTAAGTCGACTTTGTCTTATTTTAGAAGTTTGGCACATGCCACTTCGGAAACGTGCACATAATGAAAAAATGCACACACTTACATATGTAATAGTACTCGTGCCCAGGCCGGAACTCAAAACCAAGCGAGAAGGGGGTGAAGAGCTGAAACTTCTCAGAGAAGCGCAGGGGTCCGTCGGGACTCTGGGGGCGGTTGCACTCCCACCGCTTGAAGCCCCTCATGCGGTGCTCACAGGTGAGGTAACCGTCGTGGTTCACCATGAAAAGGATGTAGCGCTCCATGCGACTGTGAGGCTGGGGGCTCTCGTAGTACGGACAGTACACATCCAGGTAGTCGTTGATGCTCACGGCCACCGTGTATTCGCCCTGCCAGAACCTGCAACGGAGAGTCAAGCTTTAGATTTGAATGACTGACATAACTTCTGGTACAATTGGACAATTGAAATAATCTTTGGTTCCTTTTTTTATTTGGCTTCCATTCAAACCATACAGCAGCAAAGAACGATGTTTAACACACAAAGGCTAAATCTGTTGGGCAGAAAATCACAGGGAACACAACAGAATAAGCTGGAATGAATAACCACAATGCATATTTTCTATCTAGGTCACCGTTATGCAGAGAGAGAGAATGGCAAACCAGAACACACAGAAAACCAAACTCTCGCTGTAATACTGTAATGAGAAAAAAGAAAAATCTTTGACTAGGGCCTAAAATAGACCTCTTAAAAAACAACTTTGTTCATATTTTTGGGTTAGTGCAGTAGCAACATGAATGAATGAAAATGTAGATTATGTTCACAAAAAAACACAAATGTAGTCAGCGAGTTGAGCTTGTCATATAAATCATCAACTTCATATTAAATTCCACCCTTAATCCAAGCTTTGAACCACACTAGCACCATAAAATAATTTTTCATGCTTTGCATTTGTGAGCGTTTCATGAGAATGCAGCTCTCAGAGCGTAAGAAAAAAGAAGGGAGAGGGAGAGAGAACGGGTGGGAAGGCAAAAGATAGCATGAGTGAATCAGTTTGAAAGTCAGTGTGACCTACAGAGGCTGCGAATGTGTGTGACACTACTGTGTTGTCAGAGTCCTGTGAGTATATGCCTTTGAATGAAAAATAAATTGCTGTTGACAAAATAAAACATAAAACATTAGATGTATTGAGGGGTTTTTATGCTTAAAACAAGTAACAACTGTGCCAACTGGAACAAGACAAGTCACATTTTTTTGACGGCCTTAAAGCAATTTTGTGTTGGCATGGATATGTCAGGGTCATCTTTTATTATATTTGCATGATATGAATAATTATTCTACCATCAAGAATTACTGCATTAATATTATTTTAATGCAAAAAAAAAAGAGTCACTAATGCAATGGTTTTTATTTGACTGATTTTAATTAATACAAATAAAAGCATTATTTTTTGTATTACATTAGTGAATTTTAAAAGAACAACAAAGCTTTCTATGCATGCATTAAACTAATCAAATGTGACATCAAAGTCATTTATAATATAAATCTTACTGACCCCAAACTTTTGAATACATACTCTGTGTGTGTGTTTCTTTTCTTTTCTTTTGGTGAAATATGACCAAAACATGTTTTCGTGAGATGCATCCATGCATGCATTTTGCTTCATGAATGTTTACAAATTTGTACTAGAAACCAAAACAAGACTAAATTTTTTCAAACCGCAATGAATAGCAGAAATTTAACCAATAGCACAATATTTTCAAAAAGTGCACCTCATGTAAACCTTCCCTTTTTGTCATAGATTGACAATTTTATAGAGTGAAAACAGCAGAAAGCACTGGCACCTCTGTAAGCGAGGAAGGACCATCAGGAACTGGTCCATTTACCTCCAGTGTTCAGAATGAGGTCCTGTGCTCTCATCTATACAAGCTGCCCTCTACAGCACCTGCCTGTCTTTCCTTTAACAAGACAAACTATTGGCACAGTGATTTCCTCACATCAAGTGCCTTTCCAAAAGGCAGCTTGTTTTGCCCTCTGTTAATGGCTCTTTCAGATGTTTGCAGTCACAATCTCTCTCTCTCACACACACACACACACACACACACACACACAAATACCCACGCACCATAAAACGTGCCGTAAATGACTTCCATGCTGCGGAACATCTCTGGATATGTTACTGTAATTCAGCTCTCACAGTCTAAATCGGGTCCACCTGTTGTAGATTAGCCGCACTCCCAAACTGTTACCTCAATTTCATCTGTCTTCACCCACGTTTACATTAAGCGGACAAATGTATTTTAGGTCCTTTCAAACAAGTCCAAGTGACTTGTTTGTCTAATCACTTGTTTATACTATCAAAAGGAATAAATCTCCGGAAAGTTTGGAGCTCCTGACCTTCAACGTAAACGCTGCGGAGATATTTCTTTCTAATCAAGCATGAACAGATTACCGAGGGGACATATATCAGTTCGAGCAGAACATCCCAGCATATGTTGAGGGATCGCAACCTTGTGTGTGTGTGCGTGAAACCCATCCTTCACGATCTTTCCAGGAACACATTTCTTCTGTTGAGTCTGACCTTCTCAAACTCTCCCGAAGCACATCAGGAACTTGTTTATGGTTCATGGTGAAATATCGATCTGTGAATTTACAGCGGCTTCCATAACCTCATTAAAAATAACCGCTGATTGGTTCAGATTTGAACACGGGATCGCGCAATAAATGGATTTTTATTCCCGACGGTGGTTTGGGGGGAGGGGGGCAAGTGTTAACAGACATGATGAGGAGACAGCTGAATCATAAACTGATGCTCGTGCTCAGAAATATCAAAAGATCTCTCTCTCATGTACACACACACACACGCATATCTCCCTGCTTTCCCAAATAGGCGGAGCATCATGGAGAATTCTAAACAAACACTCTTCAGTTCCTCACAGCACGCCGCTCCTCATTCACCTGCTGTCGTCTTCCCTTTGTCTCTCACAACTTTGATATTCAGAAGATCTTCACATTCAAGTATCTGAAGCTGCTTTTAGACAGAGAGCTCGATGGATCTAAACTGTCACAATCGGAGAAAATATGCAACGATACCGGAGCTGAACATTCATATTCTGGTAAACAACATTTGAGAAAATTGTAAACGTTGCACACAAGCTTTTTGAAGGACATATATGCGCTGGTACAAAAACTTCTAAATGTTTTTAACCCTCTAATGCATAAATAATTCAATCCCAAAGGAGAAAAACCTCTTCTTAATCTCAACTTTCTTCTTCTTTTATCAAAATAATGTGTTTTGAGAGATTTCAGTATTAATAGTATACTTCACAACTTTCATCAATCATGTTGAACTAAAATTGCTATAAAAACACAATGACATACAGTCAGACTGACATTTAGAGTTATAGGTAAGGTTCATCATCCATGGTGGTTTGCACATGATTGGTTAAACATGGATTTCCACCAAAGTAGACATCAGAATTCTATGTAAACCACTTAGAAAAATTCAAAATGACTTATTTTTGGTAAAAACATGCATTTCTACAAACATTTCATACACACACACACACTTGAAACCAGCAAAATTTGCTATTAATAGTGAAGATGGCAGCATGTGAGCATTTCTTTAAGCCTCGCAGGAAGTCTTGCATACTTTTTTCCCCGAGTCTTTGTACCAAAGGATCACTTGAGGCACATGCACGCACAGCGCACACACACTGCTGTAAATCTTCAGGTGGTGGAGCCGAAACTCTGGCATTACACACACTTGCGTTACACATTGTGAGGCATCGCAGCGGCTCGGTACGATGTGATACTGGAGGCTTTCCAGCCCCACTTATTGTGTTCTTGCCACAAGCAGGCCTTTTGCCATCATGCCAGCCCTGCTAGACACTGGGGGCTTTTAATGATATGGAAAAGCAAAGGGCTGCCACAATGTTGTGAATGCAAAGCTCCAAGGCAAAGCTCTTCCATGCGAGATAAAAGAGAGGAGAAAAGCCACTTATCGCTGGGGCTATCTGCTGCCCGCATCTGATGCAGGGGCTTGGGAACCGGACCTTGTTATGTCAAGAGGAGCGAGGATGTACTGACGCTGCCAAAAGAGAAAGAGAAAGGGACAGCGAGAGAGAGAGAGAGAGAGAGTGCTGCCATTCTGAACAAGTTTGCCCAAATGACAGCAACGCTGGATGAGAGAGCCAAATCTAGCCTGCACGATGATGTCAACACGGTTGCTGTTGTCCAGGGTACTTCATTAGGTTGATACATCATTTTAAATCAGCACAATCAAAATGATAACACGCAATATCATAGAGAAGGCCTTATGGCTGTGACAAGCTCAATAAATGTCCTAAAAATCATCAGATCATTTGATCTCATGACATTATGACAAGGCAAGGCTAAAATATATTGATGAATAAATAATGACATTTGCAAAAAAATTAAAAAAATACTTTTCAATGCTTTAAAATCTTAAATATTTAAAAACTAATATTTATATATTTTCTTTGTAATAAAAATGTCAATATTATTAAATATATACAGTAGTGGGCAAAATTATTAGACGGGTAAGATTTTCTATTGTTTTAAAAGAAGTCTCTTCTGCTCACCAAGGCTTCATTTATTTGATCCAAAATACAGCAAAAACACTATAAAATATTTTTTACAATTTAAAATAAATGTTTTCTATTTGGATATATATTTGATATTATATTTTGATATTTCATCACAATTTACTTTTTGTGACGGTTAAGTGTAATTTTCAGCATCATTACTCCAGTCTTCAGTGTCACATGATCCTTCAGAAATATTGATGAATCAGAATTATTTGATGAATAAAATGTTCAAAAGAACAGCATTTGGGGTCATTAAGAGTTTTTTTTAAAGAAATTTTATTTCAGCAATGCATTAAATTGATCAAAGATGACAGTAGACATTTATTATGTTTGGAAAAGCTTTCTATTTTACATATATGCTGTTCTTTTGAACTCTCTATTTATCAAAAAGTCCTGAAAAGAAATAGTACACAACAGCTTTCAACATTGCTAATAATAATAAAATGTTTCTTGAGCAGCAAAACGGCATATTATAATGATTTCTGAAGGATCAAGTGACACTGAAGACTGCAGTAATGCTTAAAATTCAGGTTTAATCACAGAAATAAATTACATTTGAATTACATAAAATGTATTCAAATATAAAACGGTTTTTGTAAATTTCACAATATTACTGTTTTTTTCTGTATTTTAAATCAAATAAATAAAGCCTTGGTGAGCAGAAGAGACATCAAAACATTAAATGAATCTTACCGTTCTAATCATTTTGGCCACCACTGTATATATTTTAAATAATAAATAAAATAAAATGTCACATGTACTTGTGTACACGCGTAAGGTTTGAGGAAAATATATTATTTCTCTTTCCTTGGTTACACCACATGACATCTTTAAAGTCCTTAATTGAAACTTTCCTAGAAAATGCTATAGAAGCTTTTCAAACCGAAACCAACATGAGAGCATTTCTAAGAACTTTTGCCAATTGTGTATAAAGATTTTAGATTTCTTTTATCGTGGAAACTCTTAATATTTCATTGAGGAATTACTGACACTTTCTAGAAAGATTCTCTTGCAACACACATCACAGCGAGTGACTGAACTCATGCACTATGCAATCTAATCTATTATATGGCATTGATGGAGGGTGTAAAAAAATAAAATAAAGCCCTAATATCCAGACTCGATCAGTCCTCCTAAAGCAATGCTTGGCCGAAGTGATTAATCAGGGCCATTGACTGCTTTAGCAAGCTGCTGTATGATAGATGGCGTTTGGATCGTAACTCTGCCTCTGGTCACAGTGGCAGAGATCTGCAGCCAGGCTCCTGGGCTCTGGAGGGAGCGACCCATCCTTATGATGAAGGCGTCCACAGCCTCCTTGCAGCATACAGCCGGCCTCATTACTCCCCTCCGCTCAGACAGAAACACAGCAGGGATAGAGAAGCATCTCCATGGGAAGAAATAATACTTTTGAATACAATTACCGGATCGGGAGTGTGGCATCTTACCACAGGCACTGTCGGTCCTAATATTTGCCTCATTGTTAGGCAGCTCGGTTTGCACGGCTAGCTACGGCACCGAATAGGGAGTGACATGCCAGCGGGGAGCCTGTGCAGCCTCGCAGGGGCCGTAATCATTTTAAACGTGAAATTATGAGCTTTCACGTACGGAAGTCACAACCAGGAGATTTGTCTGCTCTTTTGCATGATATTGGAGGCAGGACCCAAAGCTTTAGCTTCTGTGTAACTTATTAAAGAGGGCAGGACATAAAACACATATTTTTTATTCTTTTCTCATAGAATGGATTTTAGAGCATCAAGTCAAACAGAAGCAGTTCAAAAGTGTCTCATTGTTAGACTATAAAATGGATTATGTCATGAAGAGTGACAATTATAGTACTTTTTGTCTGTAAATTGTCAAGAGTCATTTGGGTCGTTGATGAATCCTTTAGAAGGATACATTAATAATGGATAAGAAAATCCATCAACGGAAAAAAAGGACAAAGCAAATTACTGCTTAGTACAAATCCAAAGCTATGTCTATGTTGTATACATTTTTGTTTAAACGTTTGGGGTCTGTAAGATTTTTTTCCCCAAGGATTCATTAAAATGATCAGAAGTGACTTTTGTACGTAATTACAAAAGATTTCTGTTTCAAATGAAGGCTGTTCTTTTCAATCTTTCTATTCACCAAAGAATCCACAAACGATTTGTTTCCACAAAAATATTAAACAGCGCAACTGTTTTCAACATTGGTAATAGTAAGAAATGTTTCTTAAGCAGCAAATCATCATATTAGAATGATTTCCGAAGCATCATGTGACACTGAAGACTGGAGTAATGATGCTGAAAATTCAGCTTTACCATCACAGGATGCATTTAAAAAAAATTAACATAGACTTTTTTTTAAAAAAATATTTAAAACTCATCTCAACCCCAAAGCTTGAAAGGCAACATATGAAGAGTTCAGATGCAAAAGCCTCTAAGTGCCATTTGAAATTTTCTTCTAGAATGATGATTTTTATCAAGCTTGTATATTTAAGTTCAGTAATTTCACTTAAATGACAATGATAATTACCTATTAATTGTTATTTAAGTGAAATTACTGAACTTAAATATACAAGTTTGATAAAAAAATCATCAAAGAAGAAAATTTCAAATGGCATTTAGAGGCTTTTGCATCTGAACTCTTCATATATTGTAATACATTTGTAATACCCCTGAAAGAGGTTAATTGACTTTATTAATGAACCTTATTATTATTTCTTTTATTATCACTAATAAATTCAATTAGAGTTTTGTAGTCTAATCTATGAAATGTGTTTGCAAACCAATTTCTGAATCAATGTTCACAAACCTGATCCAATTGTGGTTTGAAACCCCATTAGAATGTGATTTTGTTTTATTTTTATTTTTTTGCAATCTGATTCCAGATATCCCAGTCTCAATGGTCAGATCAGGTGTCAAGTAGTTTTTTTTTCTTATTCAGTACAGTCATGACAATGCATGTAACAGAATACACAGTATTCTACACTACTCAAATACTCTCATTTTTGCTCACTGTTTTATCATATATCAAACTGCGAGACATTCATTATGTTGTGAGTAGTGAATGAGAAATAGAGTCAGCAGTTTTAGGCACACAATATTCCCTGCGAGATCAGCATCACAGCAAGATGTCATTAGGTACAATTTCCAGCTTTGTGTCCTCTCCTTTAACACTGACAGTTATTTTCAGTCGTTTTAAATGAAAGTCTCTTATATTTGTTCTGACGCTTACACGCTGTACAAACAGATAGTGATTCAGTGGATATTGACTACAAGCTCTGAACAGATTTTATCATTTGCAAAATGACAGTGCGGACGGATCAGATCGGATTTGAAAACCAAATCGGATTTGCGTGCAGTGTGAACAATGGCTTTCTGCTGAAGGGAACTGAGAGTCTCGTCTCACCTCACCTGACGAGGTGATCTACAGTGGGCACGTGTCTCCCTGATGGAGGAAGCCTAATGATGCTGGACAGCTGTCCACAGAGGAGACACTCAGCCTCTTCGTGAGAGTCCTACAGATGAAGCTGGGCTCAAAGCTGTCGTGGAGTGGATTTTACACTCGTGCCTGAAACTAAACAAGACTCTTGAATTCCCACAGTGGATGAAAACTGAGTGAAAGGGAATCTTCTCTCCACTGACAGGACTCCAATGAGGCCGTGCCCCAACATGCAGCTCAACTGACAGCCATCATCACCCACTTTACAACATGATTGTGATTTGTGCGAATGGAGAGAGAATGAATATCCTGATTGCCTTTACACGCAGAAGACTAGCTCGGTGAAGGTGACTGCTGAGGAGTGACGAGCTGAAGCCCGAACACGGCCCATAAACGAGACCCGGTGACTCGACTCCAAAATCCAACACAAACCTGAAATTATTCATGAAAAACTTCCCGAAACTGGAGCAGACCAAAAGAGCAAACACGTACCAACTGAGACCGTGATTGTATAAAGCAGCAATATCTACCAGATGATTTAGTAACTGCCTTGCACCTTATCTGGAAAACATTGAACATTTATGCACAGAAACCTCTTTTATAGGCGAGATAATATAATGAGATATGAAGTAAATATGACTATGTGTGTGATATGGCTTTATCTGCTACAACAGAGCTTTATCACTCTCAAGAGGTAAACCGACTTCAATAAATATAACAAATTTCGATATGCAACCCCTATGCCACTGATGATAAATAAATTAGGACTATTTGAAGTGAAGGTCGGGGTAGGTTGATTGATTCTGTAATTGCTCTGACAGATGCAAAACATTACCATCTGTTGCCTTTTTCAGAGCATTAATCAACAAATACAGCATGTGTTCAGCAGTCCTGCTAGTTGGAAACAATTCACCGCTTTCCCCATTTCTCTTTTTTGTTTTGTCCCATAAACATAGCTGAAAAATCGGTTTCAGACCAGAGCTCTTGGGAGATCCATCTCTTGCGAGACAACTGACCAGACCAGCCCCCCCCCCCCTTCTTCCGCAAATGAGAGCGTGCTGTACACATAAAAGAGCGACCATACGGCACGGTCCGAACAGCCTCGAAAAAAACTCCAGATGAATGTGTATACGCTCTAAACAGTACTTTGCTCTGCTTTCACCCTCCATCGACTCTTCTTTGACTGGCTCTAATCAGGAGGGCTCCTGTGGAAAGCTGTCCTCACTACTGAAATGCATGACTGGTCTGAGACAGAACGGTCAATTTAACACACAGGCACAAGGCTACAAACTTGAGAGGTGGTATAGAAACTGATCGGAATACTGAGTGCTTTAAGGACCTAAACAGCTAAATTAAATCTTCAAGTCCTTCAACAGCTGCAGCAACAATAGCAACTAACTCACCCACACACACACACACACTCAAAAAAGTAGCAAAAAGCACTGTTGACAAATATAACAGGCCTATAATATATAATATAATATAAATAAAAGTTTAATATATAATATAGTGCGTTCAATTATTTTAACACCTTACTTTTCCATAATTAATTCATAATATCAACATGTTAAATCGATAGCCCTAATACATATAAATATATATAGATAGATCCCTGTGTGGAGCACAACCGGCTGTTGTCAAACTCCTCGTGCATACAGAAATCTTTTTTTTTGCTACAATTAATGGCACAAGGAATGTTTGGAAAAGTAAACTTATATTTCGTACTGACAAACTAAAGATATAGCTCAAAAATGGTGAAAATGCTAATTTGCCTAAGACTTTTGCACAGTACTGTATACACATGCGCACATACACACAGTATAACTCCATTGTATAAACAAATTCTCCATGTAGCGTCTCAATTAATATGAGGCCACAAACCGGTACAATTGGAAAGAATGCAGGACTCTGCTGCAATGTGTCATGTCAACTGCCCTATTAAAGTGTGAATAATTTCGCTAGTTATCTCTGTTTATTGTAGATGGGGACTCTGTCTCTGGAGTGTTGCAGCTATAACTACAGCAGTTTGTGGGAGGTTTGGCTAATCTCTAAATTGCCAGTACAGTGCTTTAAAGTGGCAGTTGCTCTTGTTTAAACGAGGACGCTATTTTTCTCCTCCACTGACCAAACCTTGACCCTCGTAGAGCTCTTGAAATAGGTACATACTCCAGGGAAAAACAGGCTCCTGCAACAGCCTAATTTTAAAGCAAATGATCAAATCGATGCCTTGAGACTACAAATGGTATTTCTTTTTATTTTGTACTTCTTAAAAGCAGAAAGATGTTTCACATCCCTGACGATTATTGATAGTTGCGCTATTCTTCGACATGAACGCTCGCGGTGTGTAGCGCGTCTACACTATTCTCTGACTCCGACATGCCCGCTCGCGGTGTGTCGCACGTGTCCACGCTTTTTTCCGACTCCGACTCCTGCTCGCGGTGTTCTTTATAAATCAACTAAAGCTGGTCGGGGCGCCATTGCCATCTTTCCATTCACTTTTGATATTTTACCAGAGCGAATGAGACAAGTGCGTCACGTGTGGTGTTTGTCAACGCACCTTAGGAAAGAAGTGAAAGACTGCTCGACTAGTATCGAAAGCTACTTCGGGAAATTAGTATTGGTACCGTTCAGATATTTCAGTATGGATATTTATCAAAATATCAATATTTTTGACAACACTAGGTAGCGGTAATAATTGCACAGCATGGCAAATAAAATAATTAAGTTTTTACCTGGAAAATACGCAACGATTCCCCGAAAAAACACGAAACACGAACAACCACTTCCATCATAAACGAAGCTAACGGCTTAAATACACTAAATGAACAACTTGAACAGAACAGTATAGAATTTAGGCATTAGGCATTTATTTATGTTGTTGTGTTATGCTATATTGTTATGTTAGATAACATGACATCTTTTTTTCATTTTGAGTTTCCTCAACAAAATAATTTATCAGTCACTTCTTAGTTTCATTTAGTATCTTCACCTCAACCACCTTAACAGTGGCTCGACTAGCTTTCTCTTGACTTACATTACAGGGTCAATGCTTTGTTTCCTTTTGTTTGAATGAAAGGACTGCTTACTGAAATCTAAAAGTACAGAATGAAGGGCTATGTCTTGGGGCATCAGCTCAAAATAAAAGAGTCCTCTTACAAACATACATTTTTGATGTTTCCCACGCAAGCACAGGGGAATAGCTGTCAAAGAGGTGACTTAAGAACAAAAGAACCCGCTGACTTTCATATCAAGTTCTATCAAGGTCAACGAAAGACAGTCATTGAAATAAAAAGCTTGACAAACATAATTTTATATTATTTAGCCATAGTACGTGACTTTCGAGCATTAGCTGGTGTGAATTTAAATTTCTCTCCCAACAGTTTAGCCATCAGCCAGAGTGTTGCGGGATGCAAGGCTAACTGCTGAACAGTTACTGAGCCCCTTGGGTTAAAACTGATGCTAACAACAATGTAGACACAAAGCCGGGTGGAGTATAGGCCTATATTTCCTTTTTTACACCCCAAAAATAAGAAATTCAGCACCAGGGTAAGCACTTAATTAAGCTGCTTAATTATTCACTTAACCAAATTGTTGCTCCTGGTTTTACTCACTTTTTAATATTTTCTTTTGAAGTTCATTAATGAGCTCTGCTAGCTCTGCTGTTTTTCTTATCCTGTTTTCCTTCCTTTAGCCCCTCACTGCCTTGTTCTGTGCCATTAGCTAATTAGACTAAAAAAGGGAGAATCCTTCTCCTCCTGTTAAATAGCCTATAACGTGAAGCGTAAAAAGAGTGGATGTTTGGCATGCGGTGACAGTTAGCATTACAACCGAGTTGTGATAACCACATAACGTTGCAATAGCCCTACAATGTGGATTAGCCGAAGCTAATGTAATGTTTAGCACTTTATGTGCGACTCTAACTGTCAAAAATGTTTGTTGATTTTTAATTAACTGCTTGACTAAGTTTGTGAATGAGCTATTGTATCTAAAACCTGCATATGTAATAGGCCTGAAGTAAACAAAGCAGGAACTATTTTCAAGCAACAAACATTTGACTCTGTAGGAATGAGCCGTGAGGGTGACATGTCAGGAATTATCATTTTCAATGAAGCATTCAATCAGTTTGAAGCAATTCATGCCTGACTAACACTTTGCGGTATGAACGGAGTCCTTTTAGTCCTTCCAGATCCTTCCCATGATCATACCGCGAGGACAGTCAGGTGACAGACAGTCTCGCAAAGATACAGACATGGTTTTTCACTTACCATGAGACTAGATCTTAGGTGTGGAAGCTGTCTGATTGACCCTTAATGAGTTTGCATTGTCAGGGGAAGGGACGGACCACCAAGGTCTGGCCTATATATACCCCTGATAAAAGCAGCACTGTCATGTTGCATTGATCACAGCAAGATAACTGTGAGGGGAAACATCTGAATTAAGTGGTGTCCTGCTATCTCCTAACTCACACCTGTGAGGAAGAAGTGCTGCTGTGTGCTACTTGAAAACAGGACAGTGACAGATAGGCATATGAGCTCAGCAAAGAAGGATGGTTAATACTGTAACACTGATATATTCTCGGGACTTCTCTAGGTCTTCTGAAGGATAGCTGAATAGCATTAAATAACGCTGATTTAATTATGACACACTCTGATAATGCCCGCTGAGCTTGTTTCCTTTTCCTTCACTCTTCATTTCTTCGGTCACTCAATGGATAGATGACTGAGAAACACAATGAGGCTTTGGTTTGAAAGAATAACAGAACTTGATGATATTTTCCACTACATTAGAGGCTAATGTAATAGACTCACCTTGAGTCTATTTTGTAGTTTGTTTTGAATGAAATAGAGTGGTGGACTTAGAAATTTCGACAATGGGTCCTGTCTCGACTTTTTGACTATTTTAGAATCGCCTGTGACAGAGTTAGACTGGCTGTCTATGGGCATGCACAAACATGTCCTTAAAACAACTCTTAACGTTCATTTTCAAAACTGTGCAACTCACCAAGTGGTTGGTGGTGTTCGTTGATGATTAAAAACAAATATATCGGCGCAGTGTATGCTTTCAATCCGTGTTGTTTGCTAGAGTGGAACTATTTTTTCAGATACCTCACAACCGCGTATAAACTTCCGCTCGATATTTGAGTCTGAAGCGTTAGCACACTCCCGACCACTTGATGGCGACAACCAGGACGCTGTACGGAACACGGTGTCTAGCGCACCTTAAAGAAAAAACCACTCCAACACTCTCCACTCGCTTTCCCTCTCTGTCACACGCTCGCTGTAAATTCCAGGAGAATTTAACTTATTTGCGGCATAACTACTCAATCACGAGTGGCTCACAGTAGATAACAGGTAGATAAATAGGTAGATATATAGAAAAATTCATCCTACAGGCATTTGACCGACCTGTGGTGCGTTTGCCAAAGCCAACCATGGTCGCAAGTTTCGTCGTTAACAATAGAGTTCAATGGAAGTTGCGATCATAGTTGGCCAACGATGCTTTTGGGAAACGCACCCCAGGTTGACGGAAACCAATCAAATGCGGGTGTCTCACAGGCATGAGAGTTGGCAGCTCTGCACTCCAGAAACTACTGCATTGATTGAAGGGCAGGAGAACAAACGCGCAAGAAAGGTGATGCAGACCCAGCTGAAGCTGAAAGTGAAAGCACCCTCAAATTCTTATGAAGTGAATTATGGCCAGTATAAAAGTACTTTGTAGGAAAAAAGCGTGGTTGTCCTTGAGGATAGATATCCAATTTGCAAAAAATGTGGACGCAAAGTGGCTGCAAAAGGAGGATTTAGGACACCATCCCTCATGTAGGTAAAGGTATGTCCCGATTATAACTTAAAGCCGAAAAACTTAGGAAAGGGGTTTGGGGGGGTACTCTAGGTTCAGGCCCTCACACCGAATACGGATTAAACTTTACTCCCTTTAATTGTATGTAAGTGTGAACTCGCGAATGATAATACAACATATCATGTCCAAAATACCATGGTACCACGCTTTGAAAAGAACCAAAAAGGACTGTTATTTATTTATTTTTTTTCAATAATGCTAATGCTTGGCATAATCCACAAATAATGTTAATTATATCTTGGCCAAGTCTCTGAGATCAACGCCCCCCGGCAGGTGGTTTCAAAGGGGGAAGACACTCCTAAACAGATGGCGAGCAGTTTGTCACATCGATTGATTTCCCGGGTCCCTGGCACCGTGCTGTGTGTGAGGTTTGGTCTGTGTCCAGCAAATGATCGAAGTCTGGGATAAGTATTGCACTTTGAGACACTTATTTTCATCCCACTACGGCACGTTCTAGCCACACTATCCTCACTCCAGGATTTCTCTTTGTTTCAAGTGATTTAGAAAACAACAGGTCATAGCCTAAACTAGAGCTTATAATTAATTAAAAAGAAAACCATGTAATGATGCGCAGTCTAATGATTTTTATTAACTTTTTTCCTCAGAAATCCTAACTAAGAATATTTATAAACAACACTGGCTGCAAATACTCTCTACTAAATTTCCTCAATGTTTTTATAAAAAAAATGAAAACATCTTTTAATATAGCCGGCAATTATCATATTCAAAATAAAACAAAAGATTACTGCTGAAAACCCTGGTCAAGATCCTACAAAAACATTCATCTTAATGGCAGTTTCTCGGCTGGTATAGATCTCTCTGGAAGTATGAGATTTAAATGTGCCATTTCTGATCCTGGACCAAGGACCATACTAAAAATATGAACAATTTATGTGTCAGAATACACATAAATTGAGAATTATTATTATTATTATTATTTTTGCAGCCAGATGGTGTAGTTCAGGGATTTACAACCAGGGGCTAACTGGGCTATGCTAACCAAATAAACCCTTAACAAACAGGATTTTCCACTAGCTTAACCAGCAAGGCTACTTTTGTCAACCACCAACCAACACCAAACCAGTGCCATTCAACTTGTACCCAAATGTTGTTCAACGCAGTTCTTCTCGGCAGTGTAATTAATGAAGCCGTGGTACCCACGCACCAGTAATCAGACTATGTGTATGAAATATTTAAATCGAATAAGATGCGATGCAAAACTTCAATCAGCTGTGCCAGATGAGATTCCTCTCTAACTTTCCAAATCAGCATGCACAACTTAGTACACGCTTTAGTATTCGAGTCAGGCATAAGAAACAAAGAGAATATTTACTGGGGTTACGCAATACAGATGGAGGTACTTAAGTGAGTTTGACCTTGAGCGGATTGCAGCGTTCCTCTTAGGGTAAATAAATAAAGCAATAGCAAACTGTGGATTGAGGACAAAAGTACAGTACATTAGTGAGCACTTGGATGGAGCGATTCATAGGAAGTGAAAGACGAAGAGAGAAAGAGTGAGTGAGGGGGTTGGGTGGGTGAATCCGGCCAAGCGGTCTGTGGGAATCTTCCCTCTTCCTTCCCCATCCCAACAGCCGCCCTCCCCCCAACTATCTCTCACTCTCTTCCATCCTCCACCTTTCTCCCCCTCTTTAAAATTCCCTGAGTGGATAATGTATTCCCGGGTTCTCCCACCGCCTCTCAGTGCCCATGGCTAAGCGGAGATCAGACACTGAGATCTATCGGTCCTCTCTTGGCAGCACTGGCACGCTGCCTCTCATTGGCTCCCAGCGCTCTGCGTTATGTAAACATACTCTGCGATGGAGAAGGAGAGGGAAAAAAAAAAAACGACCTCCGCTCATTTACACATCAAAGCAACCAGAGATGCTAGTCATCATAAGGAAAGTGGCATGTTAATTGTTGTGTAGGTTAAACTTGCTGATAAAAGAGATAGAAGGGTTACTCTCCTCAGAATGAGATGCCTGACTGCTCTGCGCATTTTAAAGAACGTTAGGCTAACTGAAGCTGATGTTGAACCGAGCTTTGATTTTATTCCCCTGTGAGGCTTGTCAGTTGATCTTAGCCAACCTTCAGGAAGTTCCTCCAGCTTGACAATATTGCTCATTTCCTCCTTCTCTCACAGCTTTTAACAACTTTACACTCCACCTCTGGCACATAAATGAAAAAAAAGGCAAATTGATTTTTGCTGACTATCTCCCCAAAATCGATGCTCAAGCAAGAAGCTCATTCTCGGCTTCTGTTAAAGCCTGTTTCACACTAACACATAAGCAGCGTGTATGCATTTTGGCACCCACATTAACTGGTCACAGTCTTCGCACCATTGATGTAAGCAGCGCGACTCTGCATTGCTAAAAACCCTGGAGAAAATGCACTAGAAAAATATTTATTAAAAATCTTCTGAAATGGGCATTTAGGGCTCCAGACTGCGACCAAATGGTCGCATTTTGCGACCAAAAATTGAGAGTGTGCGACTGAATTTTACATCCAGTCGCACATGTGCGACCAGTAAATTTGCCACACGTTAAACGCATGGTAAAGCGTGGAAGAGGCGCGTCAATGAACCTGTGACAAGAATAGCGCGCGTAAACGTTTGTGGGAAGGAGACGGAAACAAATATCACAAACTGATGTGCGTCAGAGCAATCAGCGATCTATCGACTCTTTAGTCTTATCTAGCAACGAATGCAAACAAAATGAAATTGGAACGAAAATACGCCACTCAGCTGTAGCAGCGATCCGAACCATTGACAAAATAAAGCCCCGAACTTGCCAGTCGCGGGCCGATCTCGCTCACGCAACACTGTTACTAGAGCCAGTGAAGAAATCCATTGAATTCGCCTCAGAATTAATAACATTAACACCACGAGATCCAGTGAACACTCCGATTCGGCGCAGAGTTCTGTTATAAACCATATCAGATCAAACAGCGCTGACGTGGAAACCAGGAAAAACACTTATGGAAGGCTTTCAGTCCACAAATCAGCCTAACAGAACCATGAATTTAGGCAAGTTAACTCTTACCATAAATATGATAATGTGTAAGTAGCCTACTACATCCTTTCCCAGCACTTCAATAATATCATATATAAATGTTTTATTTTTTTGTATTTTTTATGTGATTACCATACCAACACATTTTTGTTCATCCTTTAAAGATTGTCCTTAAACGAACAATTTTAAGATGTTTGAAAACTCTTATTTAAACACTTAAAATAATAATAATAATACCATTGTAAACAGTAGGATGTTTAGTGCTATTTTCACTCCATATACATATTTTCACTACTTTTATTAATTAATATTAAGACATTATAAATGATAAAAACTAAAGTTAATTTCATCTACACCCTAAATTAAGCTTAGTGATTTATTGTTAGCCCCAGTGCTACCAGATTTTTTTTAATAGAACTGTGAGTTCTCATTTGAGGTGATGCTGCCCTCAATTGTGGGTCTGGAGCCCTGTGAAGTTAAAATAAAACAGCATATCATAATGTTAAGTCTATTTATTATTAAAGAATTTGTCAGTATTACAGTTATTTTGTGGGAAATTTGAATAATTGCATTGCAAGCTTATTTAAGGTGTGCCCCTAAATTTTTTGCTTGCGCTCCTAAAATTTTCAGTCAGGGGCAACAGCGCTCCTAGTAAAAAAAGTTAGTCTGTAGCCCTGAACATGATAAAATATTGCCACTAACTACCTACCATTTGGTAAAACAGTAAATGGGAGAAATCTAAATTCTATATAGTCTCAAAATAAAGTTAAAACTTAATTAAATTACACATTATAATGTACTCGTTCAAAAGTTTGGGGTCTGTAAGATTTGTAATGTCTTTGAAAAGTATTGTATTTATTTGATATTAAAAAAGTAGAAACAGTACTAATGAATTATCACAATTTAACAGATTTTCAGCATCATTACTCTAGTCTTCAGTGTCACATGTCCTTCAGAAATCATTCGAATATGCTGATTTGCCGCTCAAGAAAATCTTATTATCAATTCTGAAAACATTTGTTGCTTAATATTTTTGTGGAAACAGTGATACCTTTTTTTAAGGATTTTTGTATGAATAGCAAGTTAAAAAGAACAACATTTATTGAAATAGAAATCATTTGTAACATTAAAAATGTCTTTACTCTCTTTAAATGAGTAAAATCGACCATTAACTGATATGTTACAGATGATGATAAAGGCACAACTCTGTTGTGCAGCAAAGATGCTGTTAGTTAGGTTTCAGATTTGCTTGCGCATAGCTTATATATGCAGAGTGAAACAAGCCTAATTTGTGACAGCGCATGCTATTCATAACTCATACTCATCCTATGAAGTGGCATCATGATGAACTATGGCCAGTGACATCTCAAACCAATCACTGGCTCTAGCTGAAAACCACTCCACCTACAATTCAACCTCAGCCATCATAAACACATAAAGTCATTAACAAGCACTTGGGATATGAGTGAATCTGTAATTGTGATCGATCCTGCTCTTTCGATCTCATCTATAAGGCCCTCTTCCATCTCCCACGCTCCTCCACCGCTGACACAACTATTCACCCGGGGCCAATTATAGTTATCCAGGGTGTCTGTACTGTCCCTCAAGAGTTCCCACCCTCCCACACCTGACCAGACTGTCAACAACACAGAGGAACACAACACAACTGCAGCATTTTTCAACACAAAATTCATCCTGCTGCTGAAAGTCATCTGAGATAGCCTGTGGCTGAGTGAGTGTAGTCAGACATTTTGAAATATCAACACCCGTTGGTTTCTTTACTGGTTTCTCACTTCTGTACCCCATTGTATGCTTTCTGGGCTGTTTATCTACAACTTCAAATGATCATCATGGTTAGACAAAATCTGCAGGAAATATTCATCTTGTTTAATACCCTGCTGAGACTGTGAAGAATAGCATTAATGTCAACTAATGATCATGGTATTTTCACCCAGTACATATCTGTAGTTGTTAGCATACGGCAGTCAAAGTTTCTCATGAGTGTGTCACAGAGCTTGGGGATCAGATGATGAAACTAATTGTTTGAGAGCCCCTCTGGAGATTATTAGCATTGATGAGGCTTACTGTAATACATCTCTACCCCTGCAGACCATTATGCTTGAGGGAACTGTTCCGTTACTGTTTTGTAAGTATAGTGTTATTACTGGCAACAGCTGTCAAGAGTTCACATTCATCGAGCTAAGTGCTAGGGGCAAAGAGCTCCACATTAGCACATAACATGAAATCTGTCATCTTGATCTAAGACACCATTTTGTGCCTTACCCTATAATGGTCTAATGGTTCTGTTGGGCAAAAGGTACGTTGGCCTACTAGAATTTCAATTATAGGCAAAATGTTAAACTATGCATGACTTGGTGCCCTTAAACTTTTCCTTTTAAGAACGCTAATGAAAGTGCTAATTTACAAAAGCCAATCTTGCAGTAGGTAAGGTGAAAACATAAAAGTGGCAGAATCTATAGAATATGTGTGGTCACAGTTGTCTATATAAGCTCTTTTATCCAATCTAGGCTCACTGGAAAAATGTGTCTCCACAAAAACGTACTTATAAGTACAATTCGATGCGGTTTCCAGCTAAAATTAACTCTAACGGCAGTAAAATTGCAATAACGTTTACTCTTTTTCCCACAAATTATGATTACAGGAGCAGATTATCAATTAGTAAAGACTTATTTTCATGCAGTTAACTAATTCATTTGCATATGGCTTCATATGGCTTTTTTTAACTAAACTTGCTGTCACGGTTTGGGTTTTGTGTCTTGTTTCTTGTTCTTGTCTCAGTGTTGTAGTACTCGAGACTCAGACTCGTCTCGGACTCGGTCTCGAGACCATATTTTAATGGTCTTGGTCTTGTCATGGACTCGTGTCCATTTGGACTTGGAATTGACTCGTACTCGAACATTTTTTTTTTAGGACTCGGAATTATTCCAGAGTCCACTCGAGTTCAATTCAAAATATTTTTCAAGATTAATAATGTATGTTAATAAAATATTTCTTTAAATTGATTGACACGCCCAGTGATTGGCGATTTTCTAGTGTGCAACTGCGCATGACAAATTGTAATAAAATTACTTTTAACACCACCTACTATGTGGCCTTTTTACCCTAAACTGATCATATTTTTTAAACTTTAAGTAAATTCAGTAAAAAAAAAAAAAAGGATTTCTCTAAGTTAATAAAAGTAAATTAGGTAATCAACCCTCACTGGTCTCGGTCTCGACTCGGACTCAACCGTCTGTGGTCTCGGACTCGACTCGGACTCGACTCTCTATGGACTCGGTCTTGACTCGGACTCGACTCTCTCTGGTCTCGGTGTCGACTCGGACTCGAGTGAGGTGGTCTCGACTACAACACTGTCTTGTCTGTCATGTGATTCCCTATTTGCCATGTGTATTGTTAATTTTCTGATCATGTTCCCAGGTGTTTCTAATTAGCCACGCCCCTCTTGTTTGCATGTGTATTTAAGCCCTGTGTCTAGTTCAATCTTTGTGAGTTCTTGATGTTGTAATGTTTGCTGTTAGCTGTCTTTCAGGGGCGGCTCGCCCATAGAGGGCGCTGGGGCGCCCGCCCTTCCTCCGACCTGTCTGTCTGTTTTTTTAATATATATTATAATTTATCATTTTGAAAAATAATCTGTGTTAATTATATGCTAATAATGGTTTCACTTTGAAAAGTGTTTTGAACTCACCAGAATATTTGCATTCACTTTCGTTACGTTTATCATGTTGGTGTAGTAGTATAGCTGTCTTCTCAGGGCGCCAGTTCGCTCAGCCCCACAGTGCTGGAATTTAAGCCAATGGTTCCCCGGTTGCTATGCAAAAAAGTTTATATTTCGCCAATCAGCGTCGTCAAATTTTATGGTTTGGGGGCGCTGAAAATATCGCCCACAGTATCAGATTCAAGAGGGGAGTGCACCGTGCACGCGCACCACGGGACATTTTTTTTTACCTCAGATGAGAGCAGAATGGCAGCGCCAGTGACGTCGAGTGGAAATAATGTAAAGTTAGTCGTGGGAATTGACCTGTCTGTCTCTGTCACTCACTCACTCACTCACACACTCACACACACATAAACACTGTTTCACACACATTTGATATTAAAATAGTTATAGGAATATTAATACCCGTGTGTTTGCTTTGTTTTTTGATGTTTTTAAGTTCTGAGCTAGATTACTGTGTTTCATACTAGTTAAAATCAACTTTCTTCTCATACTTGGGTGTTACCCTCAAGAATGTTGTCCCATCCTCTCTTTCAGAGCCTTTTCTCTCTCTCTTTCTCTAGTATCAACACATTGTTATCCATTATCCAATTGTCAATTTGTCAAAAATATGTAGTCTACAGCTGGGGATTAATTAAACTAGATTGTTGTATTACCTATTATTTTTTGTATTACCTATATTATAATTTATCAATATTATGCGTTTGCACTTTTTCTGTCAGCATACAGAGCATAATAAACATGCAACTTGTTCATTATCATTAACTGTGAAACTGTTATTATTATTATTATTGTATTATTTGACCATTGGTATTGACTGGTTTAAGTTATTTTATTGGTATAGGTAAGGGCATGGCCTAAGGCCTAAAATGCACCAGAATGCAGGAAATCACATCTACTAAATAAAAAATTTTCTGGGGGGGGGGAACCCCAGACCCCCCTCTTATTCAGCCCCCCCTCCAATATTTTTCACCAGCCGCCACTGCTGTCTTTGTTCCTGTCTGAGGTTCCTGTTCTGAGTGTTCCCTGGATTACATTTTTTTTTATTATTAAAAGTTCTTGCTATTGGATTCACTCTTTGTCCTTGCCTCAAAGTTACACTTGGTCAGTAGTTTAACTAGTACAGCACTGCACTTGTGATGTGGAGCGCTTGAGTACGGGTCCTGTGAATTACAATTGAAGAGCTCAAAGCATTCTAAAATAGCATGGTTGCTTCAGCAAATGAAGCTTTTTTATCTCACATTTGCTTTTGCTGACAGTATAAGTAGGGTTCAGTTTAAGTTGAACATTATTTTTAAACACGATTAACCTTTCAGCACCACTCACTGGACATTCTATTTTCAAACTGCCGCAATATGTATGACAACCAACTAGTGATGTATGTCTCGAGACCGGTCTTGGTCTCGAGACCACGTCTTGTCACAGCCTTGACGGTCTTTAGTCTTGTCTTGGTCTCGGACCTCTCGGTCTTGTCTAGGTCTCGCTGTCTCAGACCGACATAGTGGTCGGGGGATTTAGCAATACAATAACTAAAATATCCACGACGATATCCGCAACGGATTGAAGCGCGCGTCCGAGCGAAGAAAGTGCGGTGTGCGCGAGCCACACGAGAAAACACCTTACCCATGCCACTGATCGCAGTGGCAACGAGCACTTTTATCACTTGATTTAAAAAAAACATATCATGTAGTTTTTGATGTATTCATATTTAGTAAAACACATATGAGTGACATGATGGGTTTTAACTTCATTCAGGAGATTTTGGGTAACTGCACAATTGACAGATGATTTTGAGCCCACAGCCAATGGTGTGTGTGTGTGTGGGGGGGGGGGGTATAACCATAGCGACAAAACAACCAACTTTCGGATCCTGCACTTAAGATTATAATTTTGTTTTTAAAAATATGTATTTAAAAGTTGCAGAATGGATTCATTTGGAGACTTCGAAATCGGCAGAGATAGACATGCAATGCAAAACAAAATCTTACAAGTTGTTTCCATCTAATTTCCATCCATAATAATGCTAATTACGGATGGAAATTAACATTGTGCTAAATCCGGCGTATTTACGTTCAACTACAGTATGTTTGTACGTTCATTAATATGCATTGTCCCTTCTAAATAGATAAATAAAAAAAGTTATTGCTTAGCTTCAAAAACACTAGTCTGTTTTTTGGTCTTGGTCTTGGTCTCGGTCTCGACTTGGTCTCGGTCTTGGTCTGTCTTGGTCTTGTTTTGGTCTTGATAGCCTCTGGTCTTGGTAGTGTCTTGGTCTCTGTTTAGGCGATCTTGACTACAACCAGCATAAGGCTACAAAATTTATGTTCAATCTGTTTTGACAGATTTTTTCACACTTTTTGCACCGTGCACTGGATATTTCACTTTAAAAATACCACAAAACAAACACAAGAAGCAACATAATATAATTGTGCATAAATGTCGCCACAGTTTTCCCATCAAGGATCGATTGATTGATTTCATGTCAACGTAAAATTTGTAATACCCTTCTGAAATCCAGTTCATCCAATCAGAATAAAAAGCCTGGAACTGTGCAGTTTACAACAACAAAGCCAATCTCATAACATCTGAACTTAAAGTTTTTTACCTGTCTTGGAAAACTCATGCCATTACTTGAACCAAAGTAAGTTATTATGTCAAGGTAAGTCAAGCCATTAAAACAAATAGATTGCTATTCCATTTGGTGCCACTAGCGCCAAAGAAACCTCACTTGCACACTTCATCAGGGAATAAATGCCTCTAGCAGGTAAACACTTTATTAAATAACTTCTACCTACAAAGTTAACTTTGCACTAATATATGCAAATACAAAATATCTATCTGCAAGTTAGAATGCAATGTGGTCTTAAACATTTACCCACACATTGTAATGCGCAATGACTCAGCGATTCAGTGACTTTTACTGAGTCATTAGGGACTTGACTGTCTTACATAACTGCTGTAAGGCACCTTTAGTGACTGCTCGACTTTGTGTTAACATTTATAGGAATCTTGCAAATGAAATTCTAGCTTTTTAAATGTCACTTGATAAATAAATTATACATTGCATGAGAGGAGTCACACTGAATCCTCCACATGATCAAGTCAAACAGATGGACAATTACACTCCAGAACACTAGAAAACATGAGAAATGCAGGCAGAGGAAGAGAGTGAACAATATGTAAATCTTGTAACTATCTTTCCTTTTTTAGTTTTTCCAAGGAACTGAAGGAACACCGTGTTTGCCTGCCGGCTGATATTATGTCAAAAAAAATATTCACGCTCAATACACAGTACACAACTTTTTCAAAACCTATTAAAGATTAAATACACTTTGTGTGTACAGTATTTGTATTGTATGCACTAATATGCAAGCATACAGTACTCAAACATTTGAAACAATAGTAATAAATACTGTAGATATCAGATTTGTATTTGTATATTAACTCTATAAAATTGAAGTCATTTGATGAAACTGGGATAGCATAATGAAGTTAACATAACCAGCTTTCCCATGAGCTCTCGCCTCACTTTCATGCCGAATTATCTCAGCCCTTTAATGTTTTAGACCTTTATACTCTTAATGATGTCTAACAAGATGCATTTATATCGAGGGAATTTGCCGGATGGCTCTCACTGCTCTGCCTTTGTAGAATCGCTTTATGCTCTTTCTAAGCGTTCTGCAAGTATAGTACTTGATTAAGCTCTCAAAAAGTAATCCACCATGTTAATCATGTGACTATATCTGTGACAGCAGATTCTGAATGCTTTTAAGTAATAAATGTCATTTCATAAGTCATGAATTTGTGTTTAGCACAGTCAATGTCTGACAAGTACTTTATTTGCACATCCACGCTGCTTCCCTGTCTCTCTGTTGGCGCACACCTCCATCAGCACTACGATCATCTGCAAGAAAGAGGCAATGTGAGCTTCATTCTTATCTCACCTCCTGTTGCTTTTAAAGTAATGGCTCCACTGAAATTTGGGTCTTCATTTACTTACTCCTATTTTCAGATTCACAAACAAATGACTCAGTCTATTATTCAAAGGCTCACAAGCTTAAGAGTTACCATTTGAATCAATCTGATGAGATAGCAAGTCCAGTATAGCAGTTACTGAATCAATTTCAGGATATTATTACTTACAATGCAGTGATTAAAGGAGTAGTTCACTTTTGAAAAATCTACGAATGAAACAAACAAATTGACTCGGAAAAAGATTCGTTCATTTTGATGAACGAGTTCAAACAGGAGAGTCACAAACATGCATTGCAGTACAGTGCAAGGCGAGCATTTGAGCTTATAAAACTTAAACTTTGTTATTTATTTATTAAATGAGCGATCGTTTCGCTTGGTAAGACCCTTATTTATCGTCTGGAATCGTTTAAAACCCTTTGAACAGTTTGCAGTTTGCACTGAAAGTGTCTTTTGTGAACCGTTTGGTTCCTGAAGTGCATTATATGGAGAAAAATGCTGGAATATTTTCATCAAAAACCTTAATTTCTTTTTGACTGAAGAAAGAAAGACATGGACATCTTGGATGACATGGGGGTGAGTAAATTATCGGCAAGTTTTTTCAAAAGTGAACTACTCCTTTAAAACAAATTAAAAATGTTGGTGAAATCCAGTTCTACTTTTTCCCAAATAATGGAAGGGTGATCTTATAAACTGCTGGTGTTTTTTAGTCATAATAGGAGTTTTACATTCTTTCCAAATTCACTTTCATTTTTTGAAGAGGAGCTAGAACATTTTTTTTAATCTCCCGTTTTGTTCCACATGTACATGGGTTTGGAACGAGATTGATGAAATAATGACACAATTTCCATTTTTGGGAGATCTACCCATTTACCAGGTTTCCACAAACCATCACTCTTAACAATTATTTGAAAAGGCAGAACAAATCCATCACCGCCACAAACAATGATTTCCCACATGGACACGTACATGTACGAATGACACATTAAACACATTAAAACTAAAGCACTGACAGCAGGATGCTAGCGGTAACTGATGATTTACAAGCAGAGCTGTGGTGCGGTTTGGAGGGGTCCTGAAGAGCTCTTTGGGCAGCCTTCTGTATGCCTGTTCATTAATCATCTCTCAGATGAGAGACTCTCACCAGCTGGGGCTTAGAACACTCAAGGGAACATAACCACGCAGAGAGGGAGAGAAAGAGAGAGAGAAAACTCCAAACAGGTGTCACTGTACCAACTGCATCTCATAAGTAGGATGCTGTCAACAGCAGAAGCTGAACGGGGGCTCTGATTTCTGTGCTATGGTGTGTTCTGGAATAACATATTGAGCATTGACCTCTTTTCCATTACCAGATCAGTGTATCAGTTCCTATGTTGTTTGTCTTTACACTTGGGAGCTTGAAATAATGGAATAGCAATAAAGTGACACCCCACTCATGTAATGCACTAATGGTATTGGAATAACTTTCGGGGTGCAGAATGACAAAACCGAATAGAGAGGGAGCTTGTGTTATTGACAGAACTGTTCAAATCCTTCTGGCATTTTGTTATTTATGTCTGAAAGGCCTCAGGAAAGATTGCTGTTTGCTCTTGTACAGCTTTACGAGGCTACTGCCAACTCCCTAACCTTCACAAGAAAATGGATGAGAGTGTAATGGCGAGATAAAATCAGTGAGAGACACAGTAACTCATGTGAGGTTTTCAGCATTCTGTCAGACTTCATGTCCAGAAGACCATTGCACTGATGCCCTCGACAGAAACATGAAATGCTTTGTGGGAAGGTTTTGACAGTCCCTCAAACAAATGTAGATGAAATCACACAAGAACTGATGTGTTCTACAGAACGGGAGTTGCATGCAAAACAAATCAATAGGTAATTTCGGTTATCTGGTCAAACTTGTATTTTATGTGACCTTGACACCATTTTTTAAAGTGTAAATGTCCAGTAGATAAAAAAAAAAAAAAACGCGAATCTTTGCTCGATAAACACACTGTAGCTGTAGCTCGACTGATGGGAACACTGTGCAAGAGAGATGTCACTGCCTGCAGGCTCACTGCCATGTGGATAGAATATTTGTGATACATCGTATATATGCCTAGCAAAATGTGTCAAAAAGGTTAAATAAAATAGGCTGAGTCTATTTACACTATGTGTAAACTTGTTGCCAAAGGCATTTTTGACCAACTTGCCTGACACTGCTCGGACTATTTACCCTTAGTAAAGTGCATTGTTTCTGTTTAAACTTGGCTTCTAAAAAATGCTGATTACCATACTTTTTTCAAAAAGCATTTTCAACATAATCTAGTCTGCATAAAAATCCTTGTTCCCTGAGATTTGATGGTTAGATTTTGATGTTGATGTTTTCCATAGTTTCCATTTCATTGCTACAAGACGTGCAATTTGATCACATAACAAATAGCAGTTATGTAAGGGATAATGTACAGTGAGCCGGTCATTATTGCAAAACAACACCTGACAGGGTGATCATGATACTGACACAAAGCTGAGTCTTGTATTATCCTGGAGTGGTTTATTTTCAGATAATGACAAGCTGAAATGTACATTATCCCACTTAATACATGGCTACTTAGAGAAATAAATAAATAAAGGGACATGACATATTGATTTGAGTTTAGATTACTTCATCATATGAGAAGAGGCAGCAGAGGGATACAAGGTTTTAGGACACTTCATGGTTGCCAAAGATAATGGTCAAACATACAGTTTTGCCGTTTTAATAACATTTGACCTGACCAGAATAAAATATTTCAGAAACTCATGTAATAAATGTCGCTAACATTATCACCATACTTCTAAAGTTGCATGTGAAATATGCCTAACAATATAATTGTCACGTCTTGCCGCACAGCACAATAAGATTTGACACACAGCCCTGTTGTATGACTTCTACAACAACTCAAAACAAAAACAAATAAGAGTAACAAACCACCACTTGCTTCACACACATCGTCTTCATTTTTTTCTTTTCAAGATGATCAAAATCAACGCCAGAGATTGTTTTCGTTTGCTACTAGCTACCATTTCTATCCCCCATGTAAATGCAGATCACGTCACTCACTAAACATGTCACGGATTGATGATGTAAATCTCTGGACGAGTCTTCTTGTGTGAATCTGTTTTTAGCGCGTCTTGACTGCCGTAGAGTCTGACATCAATGACAACTGAGATCCTACAGTGTGACATGGCTTACAGCATGGATCATGTTCGCACAGTAGCAAAGGACTATTATAAATAGTACAATGTGCAGTAGGCTTTTAGATAAAAACATCTGCCAAAATGCATAAAGTAAAATGTTCTAATTTTTTGGTTACATTATGGAAGATTTGGTTAGATTATGGAAATTCTATTATTTTACTGTTAGTCATATAAGCTAGCTATATAAAACATACCCATTGCATTATTTTGCACTATAAATCATTACATTTGATGCCCCCTTTTAAAATGTTCAGTTTTTGTTATGCGTTTAAAGCAGCACTACATCGCTCTATCCAGGTTGAGCTCTCTGATCTATGGTTCAATAAGCAAAGAATGTCTACAGAGACCCTGTCTACAGAGAGAAGCTAATGGGAAATCTACAAAAAGCAGCTCTTTTAAATCCAAAGCAAGGACAATTATAGCCAAATCTTCTAGTCGTCTTTTCCTGCAGGCATAAAGCTTCATTTCTAAACATCAGACCTGGAGATTAAGTCTCCTAAATAATTTTCCCTGGATCGACACAGACCATGTTCATCATTATTAGTAATTTCATTTGCTGAGAATGATAGTTAAATAGTGTGGAAGGCCTGAAGGGATGCCATTGTCATCTTTAGAGTAGAGTATGTCAGCAAGACAACAGAACAAATAAACATCATCAAATTATTTTATTTTATGTGACTCATTTGTCAAGCAAAGCTCACCATGTAAATTGAGAACACACCTCATGAGAGGAAAGTTCAGAGAAATGTTATCAGAGACTTACAAGTTCATCTGTCCCCAGGGAGGTCAAACAAAATGACAAAACAAACGCTCTAACAATAACTGTAATTGATTCCAATAAGCAAACTGACATGCATTTTGCATTCATGTTTGTTTCTCATTCTCCAGAGGAACACGTACAAACAGGAACACAAAATGGTGACTTTATCTCTCATGAATAATTCATTGTCATCTTCTATTGCTATTTTTCTTTTCAATTTTTAGCATTAGCTTCTGTGTTTCATCGCCTCAACAAAAGCAGAGAGGGAGATTTCAGAGGATTTAATTTATTTGCACTTAATGAACACCCCTGCATGCTGCCGAATTCAAACGGAAAAGGCTCAAAGGGTGGATCATTTGTTATATCTGTTGCTTTGTTTTCAGACGGCATTAGCTCACGCTCACTTAACTTCAAAGTTTCAGGCGAACTTTATATTGGAGTTATATTGGACTGCAGTCTACCATCGTTTTATCCATCACTCCTTTCTCGAGACATGCAAACTCCACTAATAGCCAATCAAATCTTGTTCTGTGTCTATTTGTTTCTGTGTTAGTGAATGAGAGGACTCAAATGAGTGAGAACAGAAGAGTCTCTCGCCCACTTTCCGCACTACAGCTCTGAGAATTGGTGGAGGTCCATGCTCAGCAGGGAGCGAAACGGCGAAAACAAAAAGCGCAGATCGTGTACGTTTTCTCTCAGTGCTGCTCTAACGCACATTACAAGAGGAAGGAGTGAGAGAGGGAGGAATTGTCCAGTGTAATCCTAGCTCCCCGTCTCATTCAGCCTCTGACAGACAAGGGGAGAAATAACCATCAGAACTGAACCCTAAAGCCTCTTTTCCCCAGCCCTTTGTGACCTCCTGGATTGTGATGTTGCCAGGGGAAACAAGGCCTACTCAGAGGGGAAAGCAGTCTCTGTAGGGACCTGACCCATCATTCGCCAGGAGGGGCCACTCGTTCCAGTTTCGGAGCCTTGAATATACTCGCCACACAATGCACCAATGGGCAATCAGCATGCCCTCTGATCCGCTCCACGTGCCTCCTTAGAGGAGGTGTGTTTACTATTGCTGCCCCCTTCTTTGGAGGAAAAAAAACATCTTTCCTTCCAAAAATAATATAAAACATTTGTATATTCAGTTTACTCCAAGGTTAATTAACTTTGGAAAACAAAGGGGGCCACAAAGCAGGTCTCTTTATCATCAAGAGCCACGCTCCAAAATGCCCCAATGTGGCTCAAAAGTGGGAGAAGTTCAATTCACTTTGTTTAACAACTCATGTTTAACAAACCATTCTGTCACATGTACAGAACAGGTTTTGAGCCTCTTTGAGGCTTCTCGAGTCCACACCGTGAGTGCCATGGATGTGGGAAAGACTCAAATGAATGTGGGCTCAAAGAACAACACGTTTCCTATTGTCCGCCTAAGATTTGCACTGCTTGAACCAATGAAACCAACATTTGGCAATGGCACGAGTGACCAAAGGTTTGGTTATAGCAGCCCGATCATGAATATTGACTCTGTGGAGCTCCCGACAAACATTTTTGGTGGATACAGGAGAGCCGAGGTGCGGGTCAGACAAGGGGTCGGACAATGAAACTGAAACACTGGCCAATTCAGTGTTGGAGGTTTCACGTCTATATATGGGTGGCCCATTCCATCAGTAAGAGCAGAGTTTGAAGGTTGAATTAGCACAGCAATAGTACTATTGCAATCCCCACAACATAATGGGGGACATATCAGAGTTCAAAAGAGGACAAATCCAAAAGAGGACAAATCAAAAAAAAAAAATCAAAAAAAAATTTATCCAGGATAAATGCCTGATTATCCAGGAAATGAAAGAGCAGAGTTTCCCCTAGTATTGTTTTTTGTTTTGTTTTTGTTTTTTGGGGGGGGGGGGGGGGGGGTTTAATAGAATTTGTACGTTTTTTGAGGAATAAATAGAAAGCAGTTCAGTACACTTGAAATCAAATCACGATGTAGACTAGAGTGTGTGAATATTAAACCACAAAGACTATTTAAATACGAATCCTGCATGTTCTGTGTAAATGAATGAATAGTGCAGCCGACGTGCAGTTTTTATTTACCACGCACTGAAGCACGTTTGATGCTTACGCTGTTTTTTTTTGTTTTTTTCCCTATATGAAGACACAAATGCATGAACTTCCTCTCCAGGCTCTAGATCCACTCTGAAAGTCACTTCATGATCATTTAACCGCTTTAAACACACAGAAACTCAAGGTCTTCACGGCAACCCATCAAAATAAAAGTTCGGTTTTAATATATTCGGAAATATATTACTGTTGTACAGTAGAATTTAATAATACTAACACTAATCCAAATAAATTATCATCAAAACTTATTTTTTAAGGAATAATCAAATTTTCTTCCATGTTTTAATTTTAACAGTTAAGCTCATTGTGCAGCATGTTAAAAAGTATTTAATTTCATATGATTAAAATTGATGATAAATGATAAAATTTGAAATTAATTTTCAGCCTCATTACTCTAGTCTTCAGTGTCAAATGATCCTTCAGAAATCATTAAAATATGCTAATTTGATGCATATTATTATCAGTGTTAAAAACAGTTGTGCAGCTTAACATTTTGGTGGAAACTGTGACTATCTTCGTTTCAGGATCCTTTGATGAACAGAAAGTTCGAAAGAACAGCATTTATTTTAAATAGAAATCTTCTGTAACATTATAAATGTCTATGTATAATGCACCTTGAAGAAAATAATTCATTTCTTAAAAAAAAAAAAAAAAAAGTACCTCAACCCTTTGAAAGGCCTATAAACTTGATATAAAATGTATTTGTTTAACACAGGGGTAGGCAAGCTCGGTCCTGAGCAGCTGTCCTGCAAAATTTAGTTCTAACCCTAATCAAACACACAAACAAGCTAATCAATGTCTTCAGGATTACTACGGCTATAGGCAGGAGAGGTTTTTTTAAGTGTTGGAGCTTAACTCTACAGGACAGCGACTCTGCCTACCCCTGGTTTAACACTTCTCAAAATCAATATCAACCCAGAGCAGATTTACAGTTTATTTTGACAGTCCTACAAAAATACATTCTGTAAAATGGTTTTCTTTTCTCTCATATTTTGTATACACTAGCAGGCCGCGGACCCCATCTTAAAAACCCTTGTTGTAAATAGCCGACATTTTCTAACAGGACATGGGCTGAAAATGAAAACTAAATCACTCCCACTCTAATCAACAAAGCTGTCTACATTTGAAGCGCTCGCTCTGCGACAGTTTGCAGAATACAATACATTACATGGTTCCGCACAATCTCAGCCACTTGACACATTTCTACCATTTTTTATATTGTCATACCACCCTGCTGGTTACTAAAACAGTAAGATGGCATGTTTGTGATTGTTGCTGTTGATGTCAAGCAGGTTCCAAAGTAAAGGCTCGAGGGCCACATCACATGTTGAGTAGCGCTGTCTTGCTCCACACAGCATGTTGCTATAAAGCAAGACATTACTAAAACCACCCAGAAACTCAGCATGTACTGTGCTACAACGCTCAAATTGTGGTTAAAATAACTCGAAAATCATCATCAAGTCCATGTCAGAAAAGCGATATTGCAAGGCATTTGCCAATTATTAAGGCGCAGCACTTTAATCAATACATTTACTGTTCTATTAATAAGTGTCATTGGTCAGCATTTTGCAAAACAGGCCAGAGGAATGAAGAGATATTTGTCAGTTTTTTCCACAAATCAGCTCCTCTATATTCTGGATATTTAATCTATATTCCAACGCAGATAGATATCTTTGTTAGGAGAACACACCTGCTTTATATGTATGAAAACTCGGCGAGATTTAATGAAGCTGAAGAGAACTCAATCGTGTTTACTTTATGTGAGGAAAAATATACAAGAGTCCGTTAAGGCTGGTGTCAGTGATGCACTAAGCCATGATGGACAGATGAGTCCAATCCTATACAATAAATGGAGGATTGAGAGCGATGAGAAGGCAGAAGGGAGTGTTAAATCGGCCTTTCTCGTCCTCATCACATTTCTCATCCTCCGCTTATTGATATTGATTCGAGAAGCTCATTACAGTGGCTGACTGATGAATGCCATGAATCAGCACAAACACTGTGGTCTGAAATCTTCTCAGATCAGTTTGACAAATTCGGTAAACGTGCCGAGGGTGCTGAGAGGGATTTAATGAGGTTCAAGACGGACAGTCTTTCTTTCAAAAGACATCCAAAACATTATATGGACATAAATCCTGATTGGTTGAAATGACAGATGTTGTGAGCCCTCTCATGTTTAATCAGTTAGGCTGAATCATGCAATGCAAATAGAAAGTGATTGCTTTTTCCTTCATCAAAAAAAGAAGAGAGAAAAAAAGACTATGAAGGAGCAGGAAGAGAACTTATCAAGCTCCATACTGAAAGACACACTCCTTAAAGATCTCCAAGCCTACTTGACCATACTTGACTCCTGTAATCTGCTGACTAGTGCTTTGTCAATTCAGAAGTCGATACTTATTTTCAGAAGAAATGGCAATGGATTGATCTTGTTAAGGTGATACAAAAAAACCTTTAAATCCTTGAAGACAAGCTGGTTCTTGTTAGCTTGAATGCGCAGGTCTCATCAATCACTTTCTATCCACAGAAAATGTAGAAAATACAGTTTGTGGGGGACTATAGTGGCAGATACAACAAATTAAGAAACCAATTAACAATGTGTATTTATAACTGCTTAATTAATTGATGTTAAAAGGTAAAAAAAAAAAAAACTTTTACTAGAATTTTGTCAAAAACAAATGCCTATTTAATTGCCAATTTTACAACTCGGTTATAATCTTTTTGCTACTTTTAAAACAGTTTAAATTACTTTTTTACTTATCAATTTAAAAACTTGTCAGTTTTATTATTGTATTATTTTGTTACATTTAAACTATATAAACAGTGTAAAATATACCACTCAAAAGTTTGGGGTTGGTAAGATTTTTCAATGAAATCCTCACCAGGGCTGCAAAATATGAACAAAACACAAACAGTAACATTACATTTTAATATAATTTAATTCTGTGATGGTAAAGCTGAATTTTCAGCATCATTGCTCGAGTCTGCAGTGCATGATCCTTCAGAAAACCTTCTAATATGCTGATTTGCATGCTTAAAGGGATACTCCACTTTTTTTTTGGAAATAGGCTCATTTTACATCTCCCTCAGAGTTAAACAGTTGGGTTTTACCGTTTTCGAATCCATTCAGCTGATTTTCTGATATTTAGAAGAAAATCAGTAACCAGACAGTTTCTGGTCTCATTGACTTCCATAGTAGGAAAAAAATATACTATCGCAGTCTATGAGACCAGAAACTGTCTGGTATCCCTTTAAGAAAATTTTATAATTATCTTTGTTGGAAATAGTTGCTGCATTTTTTTCTTCAATAAATGTAAAGTTCAAAAGAATAGCATTTATTTCAAATAATCTAAATGTCACTTTTGATTAATTTAATGCATCCTTGCTGAATAAAACTATGAATTTCTTTCAAAACAATAATTAAAAAAAAACTGACTCCACATTTTTGAACTGTAGTGTAATTTGAAAATGAACTCTAAGAAATTAAATTAAAATGAAGGAATCAATTTAAGTGGCACTTCAGACTCTCAGACTGCAACAGCAAGAAAAACAGGTAGAATCACACAACAAAAACACTATAAAATCAGTCAGTGCCAGTCAGTAATCAAGATGAATGTTTGAGCTCTGTAAAACTTCAAGATGACTAACAGAACGACCATGTTCTTATAAGACGTTACATCGTATCCACGCATACCAAGACCACCAGCAGAACGGCTTGAGAAAACAGTGCCATGTCATATAGCAGCTTCCACATCTGAATTGTGAAATGTGAGCTTGAGCAGTCATGGAAACTATATCCTGTGGCCCAGCGGTCCACCCACACTCTCGGCCAGACTCTTGAATGTCAACTGAGCGAAGAACCCGTGTGTTGAATTGCCTGTTTACCGACAAAAGTTTTTGCAAGTCACCTCTGAGCCTGCATAATAACCCATATCAGAAAAGGGCCTGAAATTGCAGGGCAGAGCATTGTGTGCATGAGAGAGGCCTGTATAATTGTACGGAGCAGCATTAAACCGGGGTAGAGCAGAAGTGAAATAGCCCTCTAAGGAGATGAGGTAGTCCAGGATTGGGTCTGGATATAATGCATATCACTGTGCTGCATCAATGTCCTCTGTGGCAGAGATTAGCGCTGAGGAAATCTATCCAACACAAATAGACCATAACGAGACAGTAATTTTGTGGGTTCAAGGGGAAAAAGCACTTTTCTTCAAGCCTCAAGAACTGCATGGTCTGTTTAGAGGGGTTTCCAGGGAAATGGTCTGGTTATAAAGTCACAAGCTGTAAACAAACAGCACACTGAAAAAACAAAAAAAACAAACGTGGAACGATCTCATTGCCTATGCCAAGACAGTTTTTTTGGGGGAAAGTGGCTTCTTGATGACACTAATAATTTGAAAGCAATAACAATGTGAGCAATCAAGACCTGTCAATCTTAACGATCAAAGCAATCCAGGTGAGCTACACATCTACACACCACAAATACTTGGTATAGTTTGGTCTCTAACTTTAACTGAAACAAATATGCTTATTATATTCTGTTATGAATATGGTATGAGAAAGGGTATGAGATTTTACAGTTTCACAGAGGTATACAAAATATTCGTATTATTACAATCATTTAAAATGACCAGTAAATTAATGAGAAAAAGATTTTTTGGATGAACAAATGCTTCATTATAACAAACTTGAAACCATTTGTTTGTTTAGTTTATTAAAATCCCCATCATCACAAACAAGTCTAATCAGTTAAATGTAACAATTGATTATGGATTAGATTAAAAACTTATTTTTATCATTAATAATTTATTTTAAAAAGAATAGTTGAATAGAATAAAAATAGTTTTAGGATTTAATACACATTTATTACCAAAGAATGGTGGTAATCAAATGAATGCATAAAACTAATATTTTGATTAATTACATTTTTGATAATTTGATTGATAACATTTGTTTTAAAATGTAATCAAATGAAAATTCAATTCATTTTATCTTTATATTTTTTGGCAAAGTTCTGCACAACAGAGAGAGATTTACTCAGTTAAAACATGGACAAAAAATATATCCCTTAATGTTTAAATAAATTTTATTATTATTGTTATTATATTGAGAAGTACATTCTATTGTACAATAGCAATACATTTTTGCCATAATTTCTTAAAGTTTTGAGTGTATTTGACAATAGGTAGGCAGGGACCTGGAACAGTCTTCTTGTTGCGATGTGATTTATTGCACAGTACTTAGTTTCGATGTATTCATCCATCCATCACTTCACACATTTTATATAACATCTGCGTTATACTGTAAATTTCATTTTCTTGACTGGATTCTGTGATTCAAAATTAGATATCTATCCTTGAGGACAACTAGCATTTTTTGTTTTTTTTATTTCCAAACATTTCTCATACTGCAAATCTTAACTTTTTTTTCGAAGAAGAGGTAGCTGAAGTCTATCTGTTATATACGATAATTCTACAGATCACATTTTCATGTAAAGTAGTTGTTTTTTCATACTATGAAAATAAGATTACTTCTAATATGTCAGTAAATTTTAAATCAAATGTTAAGTGATGTCATAATCCCTATTTTCACTGCTTCTAAGCTTTAAAACAACACCTATTTTGTTGGTTAAAGGAGCAATGTGTGATTTTTAGCGACATCTAGTGGTTCGGTTGCGAGTTTGCACCAGGTTTGCACTAAGGGCTCAGCCCACTGCTCACCCCTCCCTTTCGAAGAAGCTACGGTTGCTAAAACGGGACAAACATCTCGTCGGCTGAGACAGCGGAGAATAGCCAGAGTAAGCCAAGAGTGTGTAACATTGTCACTGTTTCTGTACCACAGTCCATTATAAACCACATCATGAATACTGTTTACAAAGCCATAGTCAGGTGAGGATCAAGGGTTTTAATATATAATTTAATATAATAATATTAATCAGCTGATTGTCTCACAAACGTAACCAGCAGCACATTTCTCCCCACATACTGTAGCAAACCCATAATACAGCGAGGGAGCAGCTATATATTTTTTCTAACAGGGTAGTAATAGTTTAGCTGGCTAATATGAGCTGTTACTGTGGCTGAGCTGGGACTCGTCCGCATGAGTCCAAAGGTCGGAAGTGCGCGCGCTGTTACAATCATGTCATCTCCGCATCCCATAGATACTATTTACTACACACAATAGGCTTTTTTTTTCTCTGATTTTGAAAACTCTTTGCGATCGACTTTAGTGATAAAAGACTTTAGTAAAAGTCTCTATCGACGGGTTAGTGATTCCTGTAACGTACTGTTTTACGGTCAATGACATGAATACTAATCATCAGCTGTCTCACGAACGTAACAGCACATCTATCCCCAACATAACAAACCCATAACACAGCGAGGGAGAACTAAGTTACATGAAACAATCCCAACTACATATTTTACACCACTCACAAGGGAAAAGTCACTACTCACGGAGTGTAAGGCTAGCTTCCAGCTTTCCGCTACTTCTCTTTCAAGGTAGTGATGAAACGCGTTCTGTAGCGCTGTTTGTTCGCGTTCGGCTACGGTAGGAATATGACGTCACAACATGGCGACCTTCATAGAAGGGGATTCCCGCGGTTATGGAGCTATTAATGTCTCATTCTAAGGTAATAAAAACATTACGGTTAATTAAGTAAGTTCTTTATACACCACTGAAAACATAGTTATGGATGTCATATTGCATTTCTGTTAATAGATACTCAACTTTGTTACACATTGCACCTTTAAGCAAGTGGTTGTTAGGTAATGTTATAACTTACAAGTTCATCAGTTAATCAATTAATCAAATTAATTTAAACAATGAATTTATGTAGATTGACATCTCTAAAGTTGAGTCATTGCAGGAGCCATCGGTGTGCATTCTATTATATTTTTATATTTCAATAACAAATTAGAGTAAAAACACAAGTAAATGCAAAAACTGCCTAATGTTCAGTTAATATGTTTTCATACAATGTGTTGTGTGTTGATTATTATATCTAAAAAACAAATAGCATCTGAATTTAAGTTAAAAGTCTCAGCTACAACCTTTAATATTATACTAATGTAGTGTTTGGAATTAAATCCCTATATAGTTTACAGCATTAGCATATTTTTTTTTAATCCTGTTGAAACGTTTAATTGTAACTGAATTTATTTAAAGACAAAGAAAAAAAAAAAAAAAGCAATTTTAGCTATCTAACGACCCGAACCAAGACGTCAAAAACCGTGGGAAAACCGAACCGTCAGTTTTGTGTATCGTTACACCTACTCAAAATATTAAAATTGTATTGGAACATAACATAATCCCATGGAATAGACTTTGGCTGTGCCAAGTCTGCCAAAAGCAATCTGACATTTTTAACAAAAACAAAAAAAAACCTTTAAATTCAACTTTTTAACTTTCCCTGTTAAACAAGTAGAGTTTACAATTGTAAAAAAATAATAATCAATTACTCATCATTTAATTCCAAACACTCGTCTGTGTAATCTGTGAAGAATACGCATGAGCCAAAACACTGGCAACGAACACTTCAAAAACACATTCCAGTGTTCCGCCAGATCGCCTCCTATTTAAGATTTTCATTTTTAGGTGGACTATCCCTGCAAGGTTAAACTGAATATTCTCCTCACCTTTTTAATGCACAACTTTTCGGGTGACCAAACCAAACAGTGAAGGGCAGTCTCTATTTTTGGCAACAATAACTTGATGGCTCCTGAAATGTCAACTTGGCATTTCACAGTCTTTAAAACTGGGGTTTCTAAAACATTCACTGGTTGTAAGGCTCCGATGATTTCTTTTGTCAAAGTATTTGAGTGTTTGATCGCTCTTGGCACCAGAAAAAACAATCTGCACAAAGATGATATGTGGAACAAAGACAATGTGTAAACAAAAGAAAGTGCATACGGAGCGAGAGAAAGGAGGAAATGGAGTAGAGCGATATAGTGAAGCAGAAGGAGCATAAAAGTGATTGCCAGTGCCAACCCGTTTTTACTTTCTTTGTAACCTTCTTGCATTTCCCCAAAACCCTCCCCTGCAGATTGGCTGTAACACTTGTACCACATGCAGAAATAAGGCATGCAAAGGGGAAATGAATTATTTATACGGGCCTGCCTTTCAGAATTAAAGTGAGCACCATGAGACTCCCTCAACGTGAGCAGAAAGGGACAAGGGAGCTCAGAGCCAACACTCTGCTAGCGACAAACACAGGTAGGTACACACACAAAAACACATAAAATTGATGTAAAACACAAAGGGGGGGATACCATTTTGATGACAAACATGATTCAGGCCATTGAAAACCGAAAAAAAAAATGACATGAACTGTTTATTTACAATTATGTTAACTAGTTGCTGTTGACCTACTCTCTGAACCCAGTAAGGCTAGTTAATCTGTTTCATCTACACTTAACTACTGGTAATGCAATACACTCAACAAAAACAAGACAATCTTCATCCTTCATTTTAACTGTACAAAAGGAATCAGTGTCAGCTGGGTGGATGAAGCTTTGGCTTAAAGGGATAGTACACCCAAAAATTTAAATTCTGTCATTAATTCCTCACCTTAACATCTTCGGAACACAAATGATGATATTTTTAATGAAATCAGAGAGCTTCTTGCCCCTCCACTGGGAGCTACGCAACTACCATATTCAAGGTCCAGACCAGAAAGACATCATTTATGTAATCCATGAGACTCCAGTAGTTTTACCTTTTACCACTTTATTTCAGGGTTTCCGTTGTCCGATAATTCCAAAGCCAAAGTCCAAAGCGACTAACAATTGCTATATATGTCAGAGGTCGGACACCTCAGGAGCAACTAGGGGTTAAGTGTCTTGCTCAGGGACACATTGGTGTCTTACAGTGGATTCGAACTCGGGTCTCTCACACCAAGGCATGTGTTTTATCCACTGCGCTATCACCACCCCGGCATAGGTCGTCCGACGCAGAAGTATAAATGAGCCTTACAGTGGAGCATCTACGCAATAGACCTCGCATTGGCTTTCATTTATACTTCTGCGTCGTTGTCCGCATTGACGTGCAATTACACAAGCATGTGAAACCCGGGGAGCAGTTCTAGCAGACCAATCACAGCGCTTGCGGTACGCGTAGAATTGATGCGTTGTTACGTTTTTGGAGAGGTGCACACAAGCGTACGCCGAAGGGTACACGCGCTACACACGTTCAACGCAGAAGTATAAATTGGGGTTAAGCCTGCGACATGATGCCCTCGCATGATGCCCTACCTTGTTGACCATACGCGCCAACTTGACCGCCAGCGGCTTATGCGCATTGCAAGTTGTGGAGAGACATTGGGAAGTTTTGATTTTAAGTCGGCAGGTGCGCATTTCAGCACTGCAAAACAGCGTAAAAAGTAGCCAAAAAAACACGAGACAATGTTATAGGCCTAGTCATTTGTTTGTTCCAGTTGTTCCAGAGTCATTTCACAGTGGACAGTTTAAATGTGTCAGCTAAATGAGACATACTGAAAGTTCGCTTAGGTAAAAACAATAGGCTACTATTCAGATATTTTATGTGGGGAAGGGGGATTGGTTTGTTAAACTATGAATGTGAGACCATATTAAAAACAATTGGCGTTGATTGACCTCAATCGGACGTTCATGTTTTTTTCCGCCTATTTGAAAGTTAGGCTAATAAACGTTGCATTCTATATAGCCTGATTTTGTCATTTTTTAAGTTACATAGCCTGCCTCCAGTTATCCTAAACTTGACTAAAGTGGCGATATTTGACTGGCATATCATCAAAATGTTCATAAAATGAAAACTCTGCCAGTCACTTTGACCAAACTCTGCTTAATTTACAAAAATATTGAGCAGCACCATTATACATGTTTAGTTGACCTGACATTGTTTGAATAATATTTCCCAATTTCCAAATATTCCAATATTTTCATTTGTAAATAATGTGATAAAAAATGTTTTGTTTGTTTGTTTTTTGAGCAAACAAAGCACTGGAGTCACTTCATAAAATTGAGGTTAAACTACTGGAGTCACATGGATTACTTTATGATGTCTTTCCTACCTTTCTGGACCTTGAAAGTAGCTGCATAAATGGAGGGACAGAAAGATTTTAGATTTCATCAAAAATATCTTCATTTGGGTTCTGATTCTGAAGATAAACAAAGGTCTCACGGGTCATGCACTAAGCCTAAGGGGCATATGTCATTTGTCTGCAAAATAGATAAGAATAAATGGATAAACAAATTACAACTAAATTATAAATAATAATCTACTAATAAATCCACTATATTGGTGCAAAGGTTTCAAAGGCCAGCAATTCTAGAAATATTAAAGTTCCAAATGCACGTAGCCTACTATTTCTTACAACAAACTTATGCCTACATCCCCTCATATTAGAAAACAAACTTAGATAAGTAAGAATTCAGAAAATGAATTAGTTCTCTGGGAGGTGTAGACTAGAACCACATGCTACAGTGGAGGGAAACTTAAAAAATAGCTGCAGAGTAAGTTGCCATGCATTGTAAGAGAATTGTTGAAATCAGTCTGGTAAAAGGTGAATAAATTATTACTTGGTCAGTGAGTGCATTAAAGGAAGCAGCTATTATGGTCCATTAGAGAACATCATCTGAGCATGCAAAGAAGTCCCATGGGTGAAAATGTCTGGCACCTTGTGTGGCATTGGGGCAGAGAGAACCTTCTAGTCCATTCACTTTACAGCAACATGCTGTGCTTCTCACAGGCTACAATTGGAGATCTTAACAGTTCCTTGCTGAACCAGGTCCTTAACCACTAAGACTTATGAAAATAAAAAAAGCAGATTAGAAGGTTAACTATTAATAAACATTGATTCAAACTCAAATTTCAACAGACACATGAACATAGTGCATGACTTGTATGTTTGTGTGAAACATCCACATTATTTTGTTTGAAGTGTATCCAATCAACTACCAGCTCTTTCTGATATGATGCATAAAATATTCTTTAGGGCATTAAAAATTGTAGCGACCCCATCCCTCGCTCTCTACGCCATCCACTTCTTTGATATTCTTAGCAGTACATTTGGCCAAAAAGATTGTTTATTTTAATATCAAAAGACCATGAAATAGTAAAGAGATGCAAAAGGGGCCAAAAACTCTCCTTCTCTAAAGCCTGAAATCTCAGGGCTTTAGTTTCTCCAACCACACACATGCAAACTTTATAAAAATTGCGTAGTCTTTTTAAATACGTCTCACCAAAAATGTTTAACTTGACTTACATTTTTGAGGACTTTTATTCTAAAAAAAATACACTGTCACCCATTTGTCAAATACTTTAAATCAATACTTTTTTTAAATGTAATTAAATAAATGAAAATGGCAACTACCACTCAGAACTTAATATAATATGCAAAATATTGATTGTTAAAAAACAGATTAAAAAACAGTAATTCTAAATACATGTAACCCTCAAATTTGAAATATATAGGCCATCTTTGCTATTCTTTGATGAAAATTGTACCCTGTGCTCTATTCAATAGCTGGTCGTGTTACAAACCCATATAACTGGCTTTCTTCTGTGTAACATAGAAGATTAATTTTTCCATGTAATGAAAGTTAACTTTGACAAATAAAAATAAAATACACAACATAAAACACTACAAAGTAGAGCTGCATGAATAATCCTATTAGTGATCTCAATTCCAACACTAACACAATCTTATTCCTTAATGACGATAATTCATCTATTACATTTTTAACAAGTACAATCACTGCAAACATTCAACTCCGTGTTCAAACTCCGTGTTCAATATTTTACACAGTAACAGGCATATGGTTTGTCTTAAAGTATATTAAAAACACCACATACACAAATGTGGGTTTTAATATATGTATTGATGGCTCTGCAATTCACTTTTTCAACACTGGTTTAGAGCTTGGGTGTCTTTCGAAGCACATATTAACAAGATTACTCGGACGGATTATTATCACATATGTAACATTAATCGCCTCCACGCAGCCCTTTCAACGAGGAGCACTTGCCACTATTGTCACTTCATGTTTTGACCATAATGCTCTCTTTTATGGTCTTCCCCTTAAAATTGTACACAAGTTACAGTTGGTGCAGAACTCAGCTGTACAAATACTTACTAGAACTTCTACGATGGAACAAATATGCTGGCTTCCTGTTACCGAGTATGGATTTAAAACTTTGCTTCTTGTTTACAAGGCACTGGATAACCTGGCTCCTTCATACTTATCTGACCTACTTTCAACACACTCTCGAACTCTTAGATCATCATCTACATTCTCCTTAGTTCTTCCCTCGCATTTGTTTGGCTTCTATGGGATTTTGAGCTTTTAGCGATCCTGTGGAATTTACTTCACAATAGTGACTCTCTCCCTACTTTTAAATCTCGTTTGAAAGCGCATATCTCCTATTGGTCGTAAAGTTTTTTTTTAGCTTATTTAATTGTTGCTTGTAAATAGTTTTACGTGTTTTATCTGCATGCAAGGTGTCTTTGAGTGTCACGTAAGCCGTCCATAAAAAAAATGTATTATTATTATGATGCAGAGGTATGAAACAGTCTTTTCAGCCACTCGGTATCATTATTTGCTTCTGTGTTACAATAATTCAAGTTAGCACAAAAGTACAGGGATAAACATTTATATTTCAGATATAAACACTGGAGTCTACTTTAGTGATGCCTTTTTTGCAATTTTGCTCAAAAGTGCATCATGGTGCTAATCAATAAGATGATCTGGGGTTAGCCAAGGTCTAAAACACAAATGTTAAAAGATATCTTATCTCACACTAGTGTAATGTCCTAATCATATGTGAGACCAAGCCTTAGGAAGTGATTTTATCCCACATCCTAAAATCTATGCCTAAGGACTGCAAACAGGTTTGGTATCTAGCTTTTATCTCAGTTAATATCTTAAACTGCATTTAAACGCACAGACCGAAGCAGAGCTGTGTGTAATGTATTTAGGAATTAGGCTACAACCCATTTTAATCCTCAGTTAGAAGGCACTGATAAATAACCACACATAATAGAAATAAAGCAAGTAAAATGGCTTTGGAGAAAAATGGTAGAGTTAAACATGCAGTACCTACTGCTCGTGTGTAATAGCTGCCGCTGGCAAAAAGTCATGGGGGATTTGGAGACTGTTGCCAAGAAAAGAGGTTCAATCAATAACCAATCTGTTGAAGTTTTATTCTGTGACAACATTCTTAATTAAGAGCCACTGTGGGCATGTCTGCGAGGGGCTGAGAAACACAGACAGCGATGGGCTTGATATAGGACAACCACTTTCCGGTGCTGAGCACAATGGAAAGTTATAGCTCGGTTTAAGGCGACAGAAATGAGAACTTCACGCTACCTAACTCACAGTGGATCATTTATGTCAGGAAACTCGAAATCACAAATGTTCTTGGATGAAAACAGCATTATAACCTTGTTTTTTTTTGTTCTTTAATACATGTAAAGTAACACACTGGCTGGCTGGATGGAAGAACACATCCCGTGTGCTGTGCAGAATTGCCAGAGGACATCTTTGCGAAATATAGACTCTTCATTATATGATGCAGATAGCGCAAAGTGCTGTTCAGATGTCATTAATCAGCGAGGTCTGATGAGCTGCAAACACTCGTTTTAGTGATTGGATCCCTTATCATGAATTCCGCTCTTCACCTAAAACGAGTGAAGGACATTATCACAATTTATTGAGAGCACTTAATTAGCTGGGAATGCAAGAGACAGATACTATTCAACTTCAAGCTAAAATGATCATTATGTCTTATATCTAATTTTAGAGAAAAAAAAAAAAGTAAGATTTATGCTCTTATGCTTATTTAAATAATTTATATTAGTCAGGCTAGATGTTTTTGCTACTGGCAAAGCAATGAGTTTGTGTAAGAAAAATATTCATATTTAAACACAGTCCAAACAAGTGATCTTTACTGAATAACTTTTATAAAATATTTGTAATGACAAACACAATGTTTGAGGAGAGTGTGAGGCTATCAGTCAACGTGCCGGTGTGGATACTGGCTTTCAGAATCACAGATATTCTATTTGCAAGTATGACCAACATAAGAATTTTTACCGGAAAATGTAATCTGAACAAGTGACATCCACTTTTGTTCTGGTTTTGACATTGCAGTAAAAAGGCTTTAAACCTCCACCTCCAACATCATCACATGCAATATAGCTTATTAAACTAGCCGAGACTCATTCTTTATGTGTAGCCTACATTCAGATGTGACGTAATGACTCAATATAGCTAGGGATACTCCGATACCATATTTTTCAGAACCGATCCGATACCAAAAAAATCTGAGTATCGACCGATACCGATCCGATACCAGTGCAGTTTTTTTAATCAAGTAGAATTTCAATGATAACTCTGATAATCACACTTTTAAACGTATAGCACTGATGTTTAATGAGGCAACAACATATAATAGATAGGACAGAATAAGAAAGGCTATTAATAAGCTTTCATTGCGTCACTGCATTATGATATGAAAGGTTCCAATACAGTGCGGCACAAAGCGCTTATGCGCATCCCGAGCGGAGAATGATGCGCTTGAAGCCACACGGAGTTACAGCGCACAGCGCGCAACGCGTCGAGTCCGCATTGGGAAGCTCACAGCACAAAGGGAATACATATTGTTGGACAGTGTATTATACAGTATCTTTGCAATAGTTTTTGAGCCTTTTCTTTTAACAGTTTTAAATGTCAATAACTGTGCGCGTGAAGAACAATTATAGTGCTGCTCTAACCGACAGCGTCCGACACCCGGTAGAGAGTAACACGATTAAGTTACAGCAATAAAGATAAAGTTGCTTTATGCGAAACCATGGACCTTTATCTACAGATCAAGTATAATAGTATTAACAATGAATCATCTTGAATATAGTTTCATTATTGACTGTAACCGAACGCGACGCGCTGTTTGAACGTTGAATGGAGAATGACTGACAGCCGGAGGGAGGGAAAGCGGGGGAAAAGTTTACATGCTCTTGAATTTAATGACTTAAATATTAATTTCTTTCTCACCTAATGGCTTCAGAACACTTATAATAAAGTGAACAAAAACTTTATGGTACTTTAGAATGTTTCTGTTTTTTTGGGGGGCTTAACAATAACACAGAATAGTATGCGCACAATATCGGATTTGGATTGGTCTCGTCTGATCGATACCCGATCCGGCAAAAATGGCAGTATCGGAGACGATACCGATCCTGAGTATCGGAGACGATACCGATCCTGAGTATCGGATCGACGCATCCCTAAATATAGCATACTAGCCGAGACTCCTCTTTATGTGTACAGATGTGACGTAATGACTCAATATAGCCTACTAGCCGAAACTCGCAAAGACATGCTCGAATGAATCTCCTGCGGAAATCCACCAGTACCATTGGAATTAAAAACATTATTAACAAGCTTACTGTTTTGAATCAAGCTAAGGCAAGCAGATAGCATTGATCACTGGCTGGTTGCGTATTTTCTCAAATACGTATTTTGGATCTTTTTTAATCGACTGCAGCTTTAAAAATTCAATATTTGACAAACATTAAATTTCATAATATTATTATTATATCTGCTTTTGCAAATTCCAATGTAAACGCATTTATGCATCTTATGTGCAGGACTAGACTGTGTAAATGCACCTTTTTGTTGTGTACATTGCCTTTTTAGCTTTTGTGCTCTGAGGTGTAAAAGCTGCAGAGAAGTGATAATTAACAAAAATAAATCACAAAAGAAGAAATCTTATTTCATCAGCACAGGAATCCTACAATCTGATTTTCACATTTCACGTACAGTTGGTCTATTCAATGACTGCTGAACAAGCATGTGTCAGGTCTGAAACTGCACAGCCTAAAACAATGCCGAGCTTCTGTTCCACAGTGCCGAAAGTGCTCTGACAGCTTGAAAAATTCCTTGAGTTGTATTCCCAAGACAGACACAGCATACTGTGCAAGCATTGAAAGCAAGATATACAGCAAAAGCAACATCCACAACCGTTGCTATGTATTTAAAGAGAAAGATTTATGAAACTTTACTGGAAAAGGGACACTCTTTTTTCCCTCCAGATTGCTTGTGGAAAGTGGAAAAACATGCATTAATATAGTGGTTTGCCACAGGTCTTACTGTAGCCCCAGGGTTAAAGCTGTACCTTGTGCTATTTTTAAACGTTTAAAAGCATCACTTTTTATGTAATAGTATGATTTTGACCATGTCTATCTCAAAGAACATGTTTTATTCTGGTTTTCTTAGATAAACATACACAGTTGCTCTAAATGCTGAAATGTCTAAGCCTTGGGAAAACCATGAAACTACATTAATACACATCAGATACTGAGATTTAATTAGGGTGTAATAGGGCTTGAAAACTTAAACACTTTTACCAAGCAAAGATAAATATTTACCACATCTAATGTTGAAAATCAGGGCTAAAGCTAAAAACAGAATGGTGCACTCTGACGCGCTGCAACCAAATGATAAAACCAAAGGGGATGAATCTTTAACTGGTGAACCTACATATTTCAAGACATATTCCCATATGACAATGCGTCACTGGTGAAGCCCCTTTGAGTGCAGTAAAATCAGAAACAGAGAGAAAGAATAAAATTCAACCAACAACCATTCCTGTTTTTAAAAGCCACCCGTTTCCTGACAAGATGGTGCTGTTTTAAGGGATAATTCATATGGTGGAAACATCTTGAAAATACATTTTAGCCACAAAGGTTGTAAACCAGAGATAGACAGGAATGACAAATCACAACATGAGCATCAGACCTCTTTACTGTTCAAACGGCTACTTGAGCTTCTACCTGCCTTGTCTGACAAGAGGAAATTTGACACGCTCCTGAGTATCCGAGTGCTATCTCAGCGTAAGGCAAATGAGCATGAAAAGATAAATAAGTTTCATTTTAAAAATTTTAATTCCACCTAAAGAGCAAATGTAAACGACTGAAGGGTATAGCGTATAAATCTGAGCCGGAGTGCTTGAGATTCTCCCCGTTGAAAAGACAGCTCAAAGATGGGTATTTCAAAGCCGTTACATCATCATCATCATCAACACAGCTGTGGATCGTCAAAATCATTAGACATGGTTGTGCAACTCCATCTAATAGCAAACAATCAGACGAGAGGAGAGGTTATGTTTAATTAAATTCAATCACGAATAACAATAAGCTGATATAAAGACTTGCAAACTGGACTTTTATACGCATTGTATGTTGGGCAGGCAATTTACTTTAAGATATTCATAGCCTTTCTCAGAGCTAGGGCTATTTGTGGCTTCTATCAAGACCTTTTCACGTATTCATTGTTTCCATAATGGTAACAATTTAAAGATGAACCTGTATGCAAATAACCCTGGGTTGCTTTGCTGTGCCAGGACTTCCAACAGAAAGCACTACCGCAGGCCCCAAAAGGCAGCCGCAGAGTGTCTCAGAAAAAAGCAGTGTGAGCTGTCAAGGGAATAATGACAGCAGCCATCTATGAATCACTGTGAGCACTGGATTCCTCAGCTCCACTTGTTTTTTTTTCTTTCTTCTTCTTCTTCTTTCCTTTCCGAGGGCAGAGACAACATCCAGCACTGAGCTGTCCCCAGCCAACCGCAGCACAACTTGAGCGAGGGGCTATGAGCCGGGACTTCTGTTAAGAACCTCAAAGCTTTCAAGAAGAGAGGGCCTTTTGAAGGATAAACCACAGGATTAGATTAGTCTATCCTCTTGGGTTACAGAGCTGGGCATCTTCTCTTTTTTTCATCTGGACCCCCAAGAGGACAAGCATATTGGCATTGAGGGGATGTCCATCTTCTTTTCAGTGTGGGCTTCAATAGAAAAGCCCTGACAGGGAGCTTAAGAGAGAGAAAATATGATTCATGGCAAGCTTTTAATGCTCAAGGTGAATTGCCCTGCAAAAGGCTCACCTCGATTGTGACTGCAATACTGCAAGAGGACAAGAAGGGAGGTCAGGATGGGCTGAAAAGTAAAGCTGACCCCTAAGATTTTTTCTTTTGGATTGGTTCTCGTACAATCCCTTGGAGGGGCGCAAATGTGACTCTTTTTGATAGAATAGCTGGAAAATAAAAGAAATACATGTTCTTTGTGAGCACCAGCAGCGTTTTTCTTTCAGTTCTGACAACTATTCCAGCATATAAAAATAATAAAAGCTTTTAATGGCAGCCATGAATAACCTTTCACATCCATGGAAACTTTCCATTCCACACAATGCTCTTTAAAGTGAAAAAAAGTTTTTAATCCTTAACAATAATGGAAAAAAAGAAGGTATTTTAAGAACTGTTCAGTAAAAGGTTTTTGAGGAGCCAAACATGGTTCTTCTAAGCCATGTTGCAAAAAAAAAAAAAAAAAAAAAAAACCATCTGGAACCTTTATTTTTAAGAGCGTAATGTATGCCTACCGATTCAAGCTACATCATAAACGGATTTTAGACTCTTACGCTGCACGTTTATGGGCTACAGTGTGAAAAAAGCTAAAGTATCTTGCTAAATAGAGATCAATGAAGATTAAACGCATCAGGGTAGCTTTTTTAATGCAAAGAAAAAAAATTCTAATTCAGCCCTACATTTCATTGAGGTGGAAGAGCATGCTCCCAGCTCGAGAAGAAATCTTCCTCTGAGCCTCTTTAATATTTTAAACCTCGGCAGACTACTGATGTACTGCAAGACAGCCACTCTTAACTTTGCTAATTCAGCCGTGAGAGCACCTTCGCCGTGTTTATTTATCTAGCCAAGCTCTACCTGAGGAGCTGCATGTCAAAAGCCATTAGGCTGACATCCCCTGAGCAAACCTTCCAAGCCAGCAAGAGAACCCTGCTCACAGATACCCTTCAAATAAGGAGGAATGAGCAATGTCAAGGAACTTTACATGGAACTTATGATTTTAAAACCTGTCAACCCATGAAAGCATCAGGGGCTGCATCTGCTCTCTTGATTGACTAAAATAGCCCACATCATGATAATGTGCTTTTTTTTTTTATTCAGCTCAAGCAAAATCTTTTGAGAAACATCATATACATTTAAGAAGTTTTGCTGCTTAATTTTGTAAATGATACAGGGGCTCTGACAGCATCAGCAGTGGTGAACAAATCCTGGCAATTATATGATCCCTACTTGCTATTTTCTTCAACCCCGAGTACATTTCTAAGAGGATTAGAAGTGTTAAACTCATACTTAGTCACAAATATTTTGTGGATGATGCATATTCTACAGTCCACATGACAAAAAAATGTTACTTACACCTTGAAATTCATTAAATTAATCTTTTTCAAACACATGAAAAGCCCATCTCCATCATCTGTGCCTTATAGCAGTAATGATTTATGATTCAGGGTTTAAACGATGGCAAGCCATTTTAACATTTATTCCTTAAAACTAAGTTGTACCGATTTTAACGACCAGTAATTCATTTATTTGTGACTCGAAGAACCAGATTAATTAGTTGCTAGTGCTTAATAATTAGATCCTAGTGGTCATTTGCTACTAGTCAGTCACTATCCCAGTAATAGCCTAATAAATTGCAAGGCGCGCCATTGGATAGGATAAAATCAACTGCTCAAAGTTAACAAGTGAGTGAGTATTTCAATTATTGCTGGCCCTTAAATTTTACTAGTTTAGTTATTAATAAGCTACTAGTTAGCTTATTCTACTGGTTAGACACTGGTTACTTAAATATAGCCTATCTTTGAAAAATCAAAATGCAAATTAGCTATAGCTGGTGAGAAAATGCCACTAGTCATTTTCATATGTTTCAATGTTAAACCGGTATCAGTAACAACTGGAATAATCGGAAAGGACTAGGTATGAAGCATATTTGAATTAAATGTTAAAGAATTCAGCAAATTGGTAGCTACTAACTCCTAAGGAAATGGTACGGTAACATATAGGACTAAATATTAAGCTAGCTTGCCACAGCGTAACGTTACATGCACTCTCACCTGGAGTTTGAACTGTTCCAGTACACCGCATGTCTGTCTGAGATGATCCTGTCGTCCGACCATACGGAGACCCAACACACTACCGTAAAAACCACCAGTGGCAACTCCATTTGACTTGGTATAGTCTTCACCTCCAAACGAAGATTCTCGATCGCTTATTTCACAGACAAATTTTCAAATACCCGCTTGCTTGAGTGAATGTATACACGCAGTTTTGAACATCATAACTAGGCTTGTAATCCAGAGCGATTTTCATTCCTTCAGACGGAACGAGCAGCATCACTTTCTGTAGCTTAGGCTACTTCTTGATCGGCACAGAGTTGATGTTTTTCAGGGGGAAATCCATTACAATCGGTTCTTATGCTGCAAGGGGGCTCCAATGTGGTCCACGGTCATTGTTCTATCCCTCTGTCAGAAATCCGTCCATCATCTGAACGCGGGACAGTGTAATGCGCGTCTCGAGCCTCCTACACTGATGCTCCCCGTTTGCAGCGCTGCAACTTCCAGATACCTCTACCCCATGTGGTCTGCTCGAGAAGCACACAAGAAACACATCCCCGTCTGTAACGCCTTTCCGTTTAGCGTTTCTTCAGTGCTTCATCTTATTCGGACAAGTTATCTGTTAGTTGTTGGCGGAATCGTGTTGTTTCTAGCTCACTCCAGTTGAAAAGCAGAGATCCTATGCACATTTCAAGCCGTTTGCACCAGTCCTTTCTGTCCTGGGGGAACAAAGGCGATTTTGCCACATTCTGGCTTAAACATCTCCGCCTGTGCTCACACTTTGGATTAGCTTTTCGGATCTGGAAAAAAAGCCTACATTTAGCTTAGATCAACTAAATCGCGCAAGCTTTCTAACGCATCTGACTCGAGCACTTCTTCATAATTCAGTTCATCATCCTGAATCTGATTCGTTTACGACAGTTCTCATCAGCGGTTACCTTCAGGAGGGGGCGGGGCCTGGACGAGCTCTCTTCAAACTCACCTCTGCCGTTTACTTTCTTTTACAGTCTATGGCCGTTTACAGTCATCTCAAGATTGCTCATATAGGCTATATGGGATTAATATAATATCAAAATAATTAACACGTGCAAGCACAAATATCAATGAACTTGATTAATGTTGCAGAAATGTTTTACTAAATTAAAAATTGAATGAATGTGTTGCAACACAAATAGAGACATTTTTTTTGTGTGTGAAAACAAATGTTTTCTTTTGTATAAGTGTAGGCCTATCATAATTTGCGCATGCAACAAAGAAGATGTGCATGTGTGGATCGGGTGACGCGCGTGCATTCATTGATGTCTTTTCTGAGTCAATCTCATTTGATTCATTTGGATTTTGAGACTTTCTTGACCCGGACACACACACGACTAGGGAAGACCTTTCTGTCTAAATCTCGGAGTAGCTACTTTTAAGCCAGTGTGTTCAAAATGTGATTCACACTAGTTACAAGTGTCTGCTATCAAATGACCTAACTATTATCTTTGCAACACAAACAGAAAAAGCATGGTTTAGTTTCAAACACAAGGAGTGAAATGTTACAATTCACCCCATGGGGTTAGTTGTAACATTATGAGATCCACCGGGGTGAAATGTAACATAATTAAATAACTAAATAATTAAAAAAAAATAAAAAAGCTTTTTATTCAATAGGCTACTGACTTTTCAATACAACTGATGTGTGTGTGTCTGTGTGTGTCACCTCAACCACAATGGGCTTTATGCCCAGCTGCACTACTTCCTGAACTTCAGCCAGCTCCTTGTTTCCTGTCTGCCATTATTGGCCAAATTGATTAATTCAGGTGTGTCTGATTATTGTTGCCATGACAACTGAGGTCAGGCACACCTGGATTAATCAATTTGGCCAATAATGGCAGACAGGAAACAAGGAGCTGGCTGAAGTTCAGGAAGTAGTGCAGCTGGGCATAAAGCCCATTGCACATCTTGTTGCACACGTACATTCTGAGCTACATTAATAGAAAATTGAGGTTTTGTATTAACAACTTTGCGTCTTTGTACAAAATGCTGCACATTCATGCCATTCTGGATTTTGCACACACAAGCGCACACAAACTCTGCGCCATGAAAAATTATTTGCTTATTGCCTCTCAATTCTATTAACACATCAAAACTCCTATGATTTTGTGCCTTTTTAGTTCCCAGTAAAGGTTAGTTTTTAGGTAGTTTGTAAACGGTATAACCAAATGTAGTTAGTGGTATGAAGGGGCTAATTTTACCCACTCAATGCCCAGACTTTTTATAATCCTGATGCCTCAATGATGCCAACGGGATGGACATCTGAATTTATTTATTCAGATATGAAATACATTAGCATATTTTATGTATATCTTCTTGATTGCAGGGATGCACAGCAGATGCATACCAAGGATTCTGACACCGAGGAGAGGAGACAACACTTTTAGAAAACAAGAAGGAGATGGGAGAGAGATTTGTAGAGAAAGAAATTAAAAGGCTCTACGAAAAAAGATGCTAAAGTGAGACTATTTTATCAGAACACAACCCTCGTCTAATCATGTGACCTCAATTACATGTTGGCCAAACCTTTTTTTTTAAACTGCCACAACCCTCCTAAATGTAATGTATTAAATAGCTGGGTTAAACTAGCCGTTCGACTGCGAGTTGCACTAAGGGCTCAGCCCACTGCTCTAGTGTTGCCGCGATGACAAGTCTGAGACAGTCGAGAATCCAGAGTAAGAGTGTGCAGCATTGTCACTGTCTCTGTACCATAGTCCATTATAAACCACATCAAGGATAAAGTTTACAAAGCCATAGTCAAGTGAGGATCAAGGAAGGGACTTAATAATAGTAATCTGCTGATTGTCTCACAAACATAACCAGCACATTTCTCCCCACATAGCAAACCCATAATACAACGAGGGAGAAGAACCACGTCTTTGCATTGACTTAACATCGAAATCACTCGCGCCTGACGCGAATAACGCACTATAACAGCGCGCGCGCCTCTGCATCCCCTAGACACCATTTACTACAGGCTTTTTTTCTCTGATTTTGAAATCTCTTCGCAATCAGCTTAAAATGCTTCCAAGATCCACTTGTCGACCACGATCGGTTTGGTGATTCAACATACAGTTTTACGGTCGGTGAGCAGGCTAATCAGCGGTCTCACGACCGTAGCCAGAACATTTATCCCCACATAGCAAAGCCATAACACAGAGAGGGAGAAGAAGTAAGTTACATGAAACAATCCAACTACATATTTTACACCACTGACGAGGGAAAAGTCACTACTCACAGTGTACACACGCTAGCTTCTAGCGTTCTGCTGCTTCGCTTTCAAGGTAGTGACGAAATACGCTCTGTAGCACTGTCGGCTATGGTAGAAAAATTACGTTACAATATGTTGACCTTCAAAGAAGGGGGTGTCTGCAGTTATGTACGTAGATATAAACAAGGCCACTCCTTATTAAGTCCTACTGAATTTTGGTTGTTCCACTGGGGGCGATCTTCCGAGTACAAAATGAACAACGCATTCTCATCCTTTAATGGGAATCTATCATAGGGCTAGGCTAAATTTGTCTCTTTCACCCGATTGCCATTGCAAGTTCAACATGGGTTATAGGCCTGAAGTTGAATAAACGTGTACTCATGTCCTTTTGATTTCTTACAGGTTGAGTTGTTGTTGCCCATAACACACTAGCATTCTGCTAATGGACGCTGATTGGTCAGTGAAGGACTTACGACCAGAGATCCTGCTTGATGGCATCATGGCATCTGAAAAGGGACCAATGTTAAAGTGGACTAAAATCTCACATTTACTTAACCGTGTCAGCTGTGTTTTTGCAGAGCGCAAAAACAGACATAATGGATACATGCACGTTCCTGCAATAGTTTTCTTATTGTGGAAAAAAAGCATTTTCTATGATTGACACGATTTTAGCAATAACAAAGATTACTTAGGGATCCTTTAGCACAAGACGAATTATATATCTCATATTTAACCACTAGAGACATCAGCACCAGCGGCAGACGTCAGAAGCACTAGCCGAGGTAAGGCTGTTCCAGGCGGGGTACATGAGCGCTGAGGGCCCGGTGAAAGACTGGATCTCACAACTCCGAACACGTCAGATCAAATTTTTAAATAGGCACTATCTTTATAAATTAACCACAGATACGAACTTTAAACAACTACATTGTTGACTGAAAAACTATTAAAACTACATTTCATGACACAATAACGGTAGTATTTTTAAATTTAGCTGCTTTTTTCGTCTGTCTATGCGTAAGTGACTGAAGGATTGCCATAAAGCAGGTCTCTGGTCGTACGATGTGTATGACGTCATTGACATTTTAAAACACTTTTTAAAGCAAATAAGTGACTCTAAAAAAATCTAACACCCAATATTGTGTAATTTCTTTGCATTTCCTTTCAAATAACACATTCAAATTACTAGACAAAAATTATATCCTGAGAAAAGCTTTTTAGGGGTATAGCTCCATAGACCTCCATTCATCTTGTGAGCGCCCTCATATGTAACAGCAACCAGTCCAGAACCCCTGAAGTTTAAGAGTTCTCCCTATATTAGACATTCTGATATAAATGTCTCATTCTAAAGTAATAAAATCATTACGGTCTATTAAGCAAGTTCTTTATACACCACTGAAAAGATAGTTGTGGATGTCATATTGCATTTCTGTTAATAGATACTCCATTTTTACATATTGCACCTTTAATAAATTATTGTTCTGAGCCAATACAACTTAAAACATACCATGTTTCTTTACAAAAAAAAAAAAACATGTATTATCCACAAGTATCAATGTATATATGGCACCAAAATGCAGGAATGACCCACTTTTAAATCTTACACTAGTGTGCCACCTGCTGTATGATAAGCAGAATATAACATTAAGTCAAAGAGACTTTTCACATACTGTAGGCTAATACATGTATAAATATAGACCTTTATTAGGCTCTTTATAAACTTAACTTTAAAAGTACATTGTCATATGGCTCTTACTTAATGCATCCAAATGTGCAAAATCAGTAAATATTGTAAAAACATACCAAAAAAATTTACAAGTGATAATGGCAGAGAAAAGCCACTGAATTAGCAAAGCAGTAATAGACCTTATTCACAGCAGAACCAGCTTTCAGTGGGTTGCACTGTTATTTAATGTGTTTTTGGATTATTCTGCTCATGAACCGCTGCAAAAATCTCTTTTCAAGAAATGGATGACATTGAAGCACAATAAATACATATACCTCACAGCCTTTCTTTCATAACAGTCATGGCGCTACTCTGAAAAAGGTCTATACTGGGGGAATTGCCATATTTCAGTCTAGACGGCAGCTCCTGGTATCTCCAGCTATTCTATACACAAACTCATTTTGAACATCACAATCATATAAAAAATATTTTAATTGAGCCACTTGAAGCAACTCCAAAAATTAAATAGCTTCCAATCAAAATTAAAGTGAATTCATACACTCAAGTGATTTCTCATTCTATATCCTCTAACAGCAAACAGATGGTAGGAAACAAGTTAGTGAAACCAGTGAGTCATTAGAGGTCTCCCAAATGCAGGAAGGTAGAAAAGAGAGATTGTTAACCACATGACTGACAGAGCAAACAGATGTAGAACGTGAAAAGATCAAGATGTTTAATAATTTCAGAAATTAAAAAAGACAAAGGTGAAAGCAAGAAAGAAAGATTTATTGAAGACAGAAAAGTATGAGCATCTATATCAAAAGAAGGTTATGCTTTCAAGGGGGCAATTACATGTTCAGACACGTGTTGAAATCTCTTTAATATTGTGTAATAAAAAAGGAAGGCTCTACAATGAGCTGAATGTCTGCTATTACCTTATCAAAATATACATGTTTGACACAGAAATGATGCTGATTTTCATATACTGGTACAAAACAAAAAAATATATATATATACACAGTAGCCCTCGCCCATTCTGTTTCTCAACATTACATCCGTAGTGGGAAAAACAAGTAGAACTATATACGCAATAGAAAGTAGTATCTATTATAAACGCAATAGAAAGGAGCTCTATTGCTACTTTAAGACTTTTGTTTGGTTCTGTTCCGACAACAGAAATAATGTTTTGATCCATGCTTTAGGCCAAAAAAGCCCACAATGTCTTGTGTATTGTTTTCTTTTAAGGTCTTGTAAACAAAGGCAATAATATAAAGATAAGGCCTCTAAACTTTTTGCCTCTGCTCACTGAAATCAAAGCAGTCAATGAAACAGAATATTGCTGCACAGTAAGATACAGGAAATATCAAAAACTGTCTCGCAGTGCATGGAAAATGCTTTGGTCCATCATGCTACTCTTCAGGAAGAAAAAAAAAAAAAAAAAACCCAAGCAAATATTAATTGCAAAGGCGAAAAACCCCACTAAAATATAAAGGTTACAAGTACAAGCTCAAAGGTAAAAGGGAATGTCTGAGCGTTAGGACTTCTGCCACAAACATGACATGGATGTTTCGAAAAGACCGTGGCCTTAATGCCACCCCCCCACAAACACAGAAGTGCCAAAAACAAACCCAAGTCTTGTCACAGGTGTCTCGGTTCACACAAATGTCACATAGGAACTTAAGACTCTGTAATGTTACATTTTCTTGAACATAAATGGCAAGTGACAATAAGAGACCTCCTCAAAAAAAGAAGTGTTTTTGAAGGTCGAAATTTACATGTTCATTAAAACACGTGAGCTAGATAACAGAAAAACTAATCTGACTTATTTTACCGCACACAGAGTAATCAAATTATGTAAAAATCAGTGAACTCTGGTTTGGTTCCAAGCGGTTTCATAACTGACAAAACCCATAAGCAGCAAGGCAATGGGGTAAAATGGGGAAATTATAAAACGTTTCCCCCAAGTAAACTGACAATATAACAGTCTAGGCAGAGTACACAGTGGGTTAAAGCCCAAATAGACGACAGTATAGAAGTATGCGTGTGACTACAATAAAAAAAAGGAATGAAACTATAGATTATAGAATATCTTACATACGGTACATAAGGAAAAGGTCCACATTTAGAATAACTATATGCAAAATAAGCTGTGACAAGTCAGGTACAAAACCAAAGCCTGTTAATAAACTAAAGTAATTTACCAGAAAACATTTCGCAGGAAAACGTTCTTGTTTTCACAAGTCAAATTTAAATGGGGACCACCTAGGAACAGCAGGTAGGTTTTTTTTTAGGTTTGAGGTTAATGGTTCTTGTAAAGAGGCCAAAAAACATCAAAATATCACTAAGGCCATTAAGATTAACTTTAAGCACCATGTAAGGCACACTTGCTTTTTTTTGTAAAGGCAAATAGGGAATAAGTTCGAAAAGGTTAATTACAGGTTCAACAAACGAAACAAGGCCTTTGCATGTGCAACCTGAAGGGGTGCGGCTTTCCGCAGAGGCACAAGTGTAAACTACGCAGCATCTATGATCCAAAACCGATGTGTGCCAACAATGAACAAAGTCATGAAACAAACCGTCTGAGAAAACGTACTATTAAAACCCAAGTCACATTGGGTTGAAGAGTTCCTCTTGTCTACTTGTTTAAAGTGGAATTACAAAATAGACATACATGTGAATATAGATATAATTAAAGGAATGATCAAGTGTGTGTTGTGGAACACATTTGTCCACAGTGATATAAATTGTGGAAGGCTTACAGTTTGGTCTAAAGTGACAGTCCTTTCAACCTCTTTAAAACAAAACAGCCTCCATCAGATGGTGGACTTGGAAAAGGACACTCTGAGGTGATGGTTCTCTCCCAGGTCGTGATTGTGAAATTTGATCAGAGACTCAATTGCTTCCTCCACAGAGCCCAATTGAATGAGAGCCATTTTACGATCTTTCCTGAAAGGATTAATACAATATTTTGAAACTTCCAGGAAATATCATGACAAGCTGTAGAAATCAAATATGTAAAAGTGTCTTACTGGAAAAACTTGAAAGCCTTAACCACAGCTCCTGAACTTAGAAACAATCCTCTGAGATCATCCTCAGTGACAGCAGGACTAAGAAGAGAACTTGAAATTGAATAAAGCAGTGCTAAAGAAGAATAACAGCTGTTACTAACAGGTATTAGTTTGGTGGACTCACGGGATGTTGGAGAGATGGAGAGTAGAGGAAGGAGGGAAGATGTTGGAGTAGTTCTTGGAGCCTGGCTTTTTAAAGCGGTGAAGAGGAGAGTTGCTGTAATCCTTGGTGAGCCCCTGATCCTCATGGCCTTCACGTGGCAACTGTACCGTGGTGTGTTTGGAAAGAGTGGCCCGCAAAGCCTTACCATACAGTTTCTGCCCATTCAAGTGACTCATGGCTAAAAAGGGCAAGAGAGGTTGGTGTTGCTTCTTAAGAAAGTTGTTAAAAATTTAAAGACCTTTATAAATACCTAGCTGGGCTTGGGTTCCATCAGACATCTGCACCAATGCATTTTCCTTCTTGTTGAACAGGATCTTCACTCTCATGACATCACCATACACGCCTAACAAAAGATAGCAGTAGCTACATAAGGACGTGACTACTGTATGACAGGACAATTGATTACCATTTTCTCAACCAAACACTCAATGTTGTTTCAATGAAATATTTATGTAATGAAGTAATTGTATAGCCAAGTAAGGCATGCATTATTAGTGCAAACAGACTAAATTTCTATTGTGACCCATTACTACTGGACCCGGCTTTCTACATTTATGAACGTATGATTACTTCACAACAAACAGAGTATGTCGCTTTTGGAAAGATTTACTCAATGTAATCTTGATTGGTTTAACATTACGTTTAGGGCTGCGGGAAATTTGCACATTAACCTTTGATTAAACACAGGGAATGAAACATACAACTTTCTAAAGATTATTAAATGCAGTATTAAATAGGGCTTATTGAGAACACAACAGTTATGGCCACAATATTTAACAATTTAGCCATTTGCAGTATATATTTAGCATCCGCCAAATGAAGGAGCCCAAAAATTCTTTAAAATTCCACGTCACATATACAAACCAAAGCACACATCTTAGATGAAGTTAAAATATGAAAAACAAAAAGGTAATAAAAAGGAGATGCCAATGATAACATACCGAAAAGAATAAAGAGGCATTGGGGCGTAACGCTCTTAAGACAGCAGAGGAAGGCAGCGTAGGGAGGAAGGGACAGGAAAAGATCGGAGGCAGGACAGTGGAGGTTGAACATGTCCACAGCGAGGCAGTTCCACAGGAATGGCGAAAAACGGTGGTAGGATCATGAAGGTGGGTGATATCGTTCATGATGGAAAGGTGGGGGAAGGGTAGAAGTAAAGGAGGATATCCGGCAATGTAGTGTAGGGATGTTGTTGTGTGTTGGTAGGTTGCACAGTAGAAAAACAAATTGTTTATGTATCCAGTATTGATGTGCATAGGGAATCATATTGTTTGGGTGGGTAGGGAGTTTAAATTATTACAAAAAACAAGTGGTGCAGTCAGTTGGCAAAAGATTCCAGGTCAAAGTATTAAAATAATAAAAGGGGGAAGGGGAATGGGGAGGGAGAGAAACAAGAAAAAGGAAGTAAAAAACAAGGTCAGTATACACAAAGAAAAAATGTAGTGTTCCAGTCAGCAGAACTTGCTAAATTAAAATGCTTTTCACTATAGGAATACTAAGGCAATAAATAAAGAAAGGAGAGAAGATTAACAATGAAATACAGGAAAGATAGAGACAATATATTCATAGCTCTAAAGAAATACATACTAGAAACGAAATGTTTCAGATGGCTTCAGACAAGGGTCAACAAATATTAAGAAATGGTTGACATGCATGTTTGTACAGTAGTCAAATGAGCCTCCACAGTTATGAACACAAATTACATGGTTTGAAGAGCTACGCATATGAAGTATTTGGTTCATTCATCACCATATGCCATCTAACATTTGTCTGTTTTTACAGTTCTGCCAACCAAAATGGATTATGGGTTGTTGAAACAAAAAATCTAAACTATTCAAAACAGCACTAACCTCAGGGTTAAGGTTGCTGACTAGCAGGACACTGTTTCCTCCTGCAGTGAGACTGGAAAAACTCAGGCGTCCAGCAGCAGCAGCAGCGGCTGCCGCAGCACCGTGGATACCAAGCGATGCGAGAGCCCCGGAAGGCATGCCCTGCAGTGACAGACCTGTGGGAGAGACAGCCATCACTACACAGCATGGATGCTATGCTGAGAAACTGTGCTAAAGCAATCCACAGAGTTATTATGAGGGCTATGACTGACCTGCTGCCTGCTGAATGGTAAACGTTGGTGGGAAACCATGAGCCCCATATGGCGATGCAGAGATGATACCAGGAGCAGCTGAAAAAAAAAAAAAGCAGTTGTGATATGCATGTTGAGAATGCCATTTATTAACAGCAGTAAAAAAAGATTAAGCTTTACACAAGGCAGCTGCAGCCATCGTCTGTGCATCGAGGGAGGGCTGACTGTCTCCTGTAGGTAGGTCAGGACGAGTGTAGTCTCTGCTCTTATCGTTGTTGTACTTAACATTCAAGCTGGTGAGTTTAGAAAAACTGATGCGAAGGGTACAGCAGGCATTGTAGATGTTCTGTCCATCCAAAGACTGTTAAAATGTTAATCCAAATGATTACAAGGTTCAGAAGGGATTTAGCTGCCCATTCATCCAAAAAATATATTGATCCACTATGCCACTCACCAGCTTTGCATGCTGTGCAGTCATTCCATCCGAGTACTGAACCAGTGCTTGGAACTGGTTGTTTTTGGTAAATGTTATGATCTTCAAAACTGTCCCAAACTTTGAGAAGATCTAGGAGGGTGGGGCAATAAGTAATGGAATAATATTAAATAATAATAATAACAACAACAATTTTTATTTAATAATAAAATTACTTGAGGACTATAAATAAATGTTTCAATTTTATTTGAAGGACAGTCATTACCTGGTGAAGGACATCAAGAGTAACTGGGTAGAAGAGGTTTTCAACGATAACTCTCAGCACAGGGCTCTGGCTGCCCATACCTGCTCCATCAACAGCGCTCAAAGAGAGGCTTCCTGTCTGGACCGCATTCACAGCCTGCAGTGCTGCCTGTGCTCTCTATGGGAATGGAGGGGGCAGGGCACAAGTATGCATTATCATTCTTGAAAGAGTTTATATTGAGTAATTAACCTTGATTAAATGTCTAATGTGATGTAATTTGTACTAACGACTTGGTTGGGTGAGTTGTCAGTCTTCAGTTCCTTGTGATTGGAATACTGCATGTAGATCGGATGGTTGCGGATGACAGGGGTGACAGAGGAGTAGTAGCTGACCATGGTCTGTGCTGACTCCTCTGTGTTCATCTCCAGGAAGGCCTGTGAGGAGAGAACGCAATAAGGAAAGGCCCGACTATGTACAATCAAAGCGTGGTATGATCATATTTTGAGGGAAAAGGCAGCAGTGATCTTTACCTGGTTCTTTCCTTTCAGCATCAGAAGGTTAGTCACTTTTCCAAAGGGAAGCCCCAAAGAAATGACTTCTGCTTCGTTTATGTCATTTGGCAGTTTGCGTACATGTATCACTCTTGAAGGAATGCCAGGGCTCCTGATCTCCCCTTTGAACTTCTTGCTGTCATTACCATTTGCTGACAAAAAGAATCTCAATTTAATTTCATAATTAAGAATCCAAATACATAAAAATGTACATTAACTTTCAAAGGTTTGAGGTCAATAAGATTTGTTTTAATGTTTTTGAAAGAAGTCTTATATGTTCATCAAGACTGCATTTGTGCGTAAGAAAAAAGAAAAGAAAAAAAACACACCTTTCACATTACACAAAAGCAGCTTTACAAAAAAAGTCAAGGTTTATAATTCATTCATATTTTTTATGCCTGCATTAGAGCAGATTAGATCTGGGCAATAATACTTTACATTTTTCCATTATAAACAGCCAAGATTTACTACATACCATACATTACCTTGCATTAATTATATGTTTGCATGTAAAGTTGGATAGAATATTTCAAATATACTGCCGGTAGGGGTGGGCGGTATGACCAAAATTGTGTTTTACGGCATGAAATGTTATTTTACGGTAAGGGTATATTTCACGATATAGTTATTTATATATGTAAGCCTAGCTATTCTCAAAATTAACAAAAAGGGCTTTGTATAATGAATAAACCCAAATACTTCACCTTGGTTAATTTTTCTTTTTCTTTTATTTGGTCAATTATTTCTTTGGTAAACTATTTTGATAGCCAAATATAGTAAACAAAACACTCTCACTCTCAACTATTAGATAAACTTTACCCAAGTGATTGATAATAAATACAACTCATAGGTGCAATTAAACTTTGAAAAATGATCCAGCAACACTTTAATCTCATGCATTGGTTTACTTTAGGGCTGCAACTAACGATTATTTTGATAATCGATTAATCGGACGATTATTTTTTCGATTAATCGATTAATCGGATAAAAAATTTATTGCATTTTTTTGTTTATTATAACTAAATAAAACCCTAAAAACCACACTATTTTGTGTGTTAAACAATCTTCTTAATACAGACAACTTCATTATATAGAAAAACAACAAATAAAAAAAAATATATATGACTATAACCTATGACAAAAATGCTATTGTAAACTAGATTAGTGGATAACTCAGCAAAACTAAGCCTAGAAAAATCACAAGTGCACAATAATTTTATAAAATCTGAACATTTAGTGAAAAAAACATTCCTTAGTGGGGAAAAAATAAGAGACAATAAGTGTAGCACTATCTCTGGTAAAACGTTACACATTGCTCTTTGTATTGTTGTTATACATTCATGAAAAACATCGTAAAAATCAGATGCACAGCTGTTTAGTGAGGTATTGACTGTGTATTATACAGTATCTTTGCAATAGTTTATTCAGCCTTTTCTTTTAACAGTTTTAAACTTCATTTAGGCTACTGTGCACGTGAAGAACAATTATAGTGCGCCGAGTCTACTCTAGTGTTGTGATCTAACAGACACTCAGTAGAAAGTGATTAAGTTACAGCAATAAAAGTCTAGCAAGATAGTCATTATATTACGAAACCATAGACCTTTATCTACGGATCAATTATAATAATAACATTGAATCATCTTGGAAAGAGTTTCATCATGTTAACTGTTGTAACGCGACGCGCTGTTTGAACACCGAATAGAGAATGACTGACAGCCGCAGTGGAGGGAAAAGCTTACGTTAACTTGAATTTAATGACTTAAATATACATTTCTATCTCACATTATACTACAGTATGGCTTCATAAAGTATACACGATTAACGCAGGTCACCTATTTTGGTTTCAAAACGGCGAATTTGCCGAAAGGTGAATGATTTTCGTGTATGCTGCATATTGATAGCGGTTTCCTGATGCCTGCAAATTAGTTCAAACTCACGGAATCAAGAATGCGCGCATGCGAGACAGAAGATAATGTGCTCCAAACCGTCCGTGTTGCGCACAGACCGGCGAGGGAGAGAGACTGCGTGTGTGCCTCATGAAGCGCACGTAAGAAGCGCATGTAAGAAGCGCATGTAGCATGTAAACAATCCCCGTGACGTAATCAGACCAACTAATCGATAATGACATTCGTTGACAACGATTTTCATAATCGATTATAATCGATTTTATCGATTAGTTGTTGCAGCCCTAGTTTACTTCAGTTTATAATATCTGAATATTTTATATTGAATTATTCTATTCATAACAAATCAGTTACTTCCTTTAATTTTGTAGGATATTGGTAAAACTAGTTATATCCTGTCCGCTTATTATACTGCTTTTTTAATAGTCTTGTTTTGCTCTTTTCGTGATATCTGGCAACCAGTGACACTGAGCTTTAATCAAGAGTTTCAGAAGTGTCAAGTTCAGAAGGGACTCGAAGGAAAGCAGCAGTAAGAAAACCAAACAGCAGCTACTGTTGGAGATGACTAAGTAGTTTAAATTATAGACTTAACAACGTCATTATTTGACGATAGCTCAGTGAACACTGACACACCACGCTCCCTTTCAGTGCATGTGCGTGTCTTTTGCATTACTAAAATACAAGCGGTTAATTTGACTGTCAAGTTATAATCACGTATCGAATCAAAGGAAGATAAAAATACATAACTAACACTGTATATTTAGTTATTTTGCCTTATACATTCGCTTTAACAAGCAGGTTGTTCATTACCACGGCAACCGCTTGTGTCATGCTGAATGTATTTTTCGTATTTAAAACTAACTATACTTAAGAGATGGAAAGATGTAGATAACTATACATTATTTAATGCTTTCCCCATTGCGTACGTGCACTCTAAACTGTAGCCTACTATGGGTGCTGCACTGCTCTAGTTAACGGCACCTTTCCCTTTTGCAAAAAAAAAGAAAAAAAAAAAATCATACTGACCCAAAGCTTTTGAATGGTGTATAAACCCTCAGCCATAAATGCCTACCTGCTCCAGAGCTCATTATATAAGGTCCGTTAGGTATGCAGGAGGAAAAGAGTTCGTCAGATCCCCTCTGAAAAGAGAAGGAAAGTGATTCATGAAGCAGGACACAATTATAAGGTTAGCAAAATAGGACACTCAAAACAGAAGACTCACTAAACACTGTGACAAGATGTGAATCAGCTACAGTGCATTAACAAAAAAAAGGTCACAAATTGTCATCTGACATAGTATTAACCTATAGAAACTCATGTGACATAAGCATGCACCAAACCAGTCTGATTAATTAATATATGATCCAATTGGAACATTACCAAAATGACGAAAGAAAAAAACCCTCATTGCCTAATGGTTACAATTACTACGACATAGGCATCCAAGCACAAGAGATCACTACACTGTTTACTGCTGGTAAAAGCAGAACAAAGAAAGAGAGAAATGTAAACAGAGGCAGCTGTGTCCAGCCATAACACTAACACAAAGTCTCTCACTCAAGGCCAAGCTGGAGCCACTTGGCTGGCCAATGGAGCAATGAGCAAATCATTCAGCATCACTCTCTTAATAAACCACTTCAAATGGCAAGTCTCTGCTGAAGTGGTCACATGCGCTGGATAAGCCAAAGCCTTTACACTCCATTACCACAATGCGTGTTCTGTTCCAGCCCAAAAGAAAGTATTGTTAACAAAGCTGAACGCCTGGTCCACGAGCAGATTTTTCCCTTATGGTTTACTACTACAAACAGCCTCAAGAGCACTTTACTACACCCTGGATAAATGTTTACCTTAAATACAGCCCAAAGCCTCAAACTGCCTACAGTAAACGGTCTATAACATTGCAGAGAAAGGGAAAAATAACTTAATACCGTTTACGTGGCACAGCAAAAAAAAAAACCTAACAACACATTCCTCCCAGTCCCAGCTAAATCCTGCAGGAGTCAGGTTTCAACATGACTTTTATAAAACAGTTATGACAGGAAAGCCTTCTCTGGTTGAACCATCCATTGTTTTCGGGCGAGACATCCACCCAACTACAGCATTTCCTTCCTCTATTTTTAACTGCAGGGTATTGCAGCTCGAGTGCTCGCTTAAAGGAAAAAGGAGCCGAGAACCATGACTCCCACACTGGTCTCTAGGAGCTTAAGACTTGCAGGTGCCAACATGTTTACATCCATTGACAAAGTGCAAGCCTTCAGGGTGAGAGCACAGTCTGTGTTGAATAAGGAGGTCAGGGAGACAGGAATGCAAGCACAGCATTCCAGCCAGAGTAATTAGTGCCCAGACTCCGACTTCATCTACATCTTTACTCCTCACATTTGTGAAAGACATCAGGGGAAACAACAGCAGGCAGTCTCCATGTACAAACACATCCAAATGAGTGTGAAGACAGCAATACTGTAAACAAATAACTGTATGATGAAACTATTTCACAGAATCTAAAGTAGTAAAATATAAAAAAGTAGAAACTAAATCATCCAGGTCGACTTTTCTGAATCGCCTACAGAACATCAAGATTTGTGTAAGCTACTTCTTTCACATTCGGATCAGTCATTACAGTGAATGTTTAAACAGCAGGTGCCCTTTGACCAGAATAATTACAGTTGAAGGATCAGACGAAGAATTTCAGACTCAGCAATTTAGAGAAGTACCCTTAGTCTCTCAGCAATGTAGAAAACAAAAAGGAGGAACGCACAACGTAAAAAAACAGACATACAAACCAAACTAATAATTACTGAACACCCACAGCAACAAAATTTACACATTTGAAAGTCAGAGATGGTCACTTATCTAAAATAATAATTAAAAAAAAGACATACCTTTGTGCCGACTGTTATATCATGGACACTGCTATAAAAAAAAAAGCATTTAACACATTAGAAATCAGAGGCTCAATCACATTTGATAAATAAATTCAGCAACAGATAAGGGCAGGGCTATGCAATACTTAAAGTATGTTTGCTACGTAACGGAAACAGGAACACATTTCTTCTTCCATATTGTGAAACATAAAGTGAAACAGACTATTAAAGAAAAAATGCAGAGCAGAGAGTTGGTTCTACCCATCGATTGTTGATTGGATGGAGGCAAAACTGAATGTGAGCTTAGTCATTTTTTGGAGAAGTCCAGCAAATATAAGAAAGAAGTCTCATTTCACCGGAAGATTAAGTTATGACTTACTTAGTAAAAAAAAATAATTAAAAAAAAAATGTATGGATTAAAGATCTATACGCTGAAATTAGAAAATAGATGGGATGAATTTATTTAAATAATTTTCTTCATTGCATTGGTGCATTTCACCAAGTCACCATGCGTTGCTAACAAATTCTGCAACTCACTGAATACGTCTGTCTGTTTAGAGCTCAAGTTCATGCAAATAAACAGTAACAATGCAGAAACTACCAATGTGAGTGCAGACATGGGCCTGTTGCCAGACACAGTGACTTGGCATCATTTTAAAAACTGTCATTATGTGTGAACAGGGCTTTAGTACAATAGGTGTACAGAAAATGTAATTACTGATTGGTACACAAAAGTCATGCAAACAGGCCCAGCAGGAACTACATACTGCCGTTGTACAAAACAAGAGTTGCAATTCAGGCACACCTCCTAGGATGCAACCTGATATAAAAGCAAACAGTAAAACAAAGCATGCCTGTTAAGCCACTCTTCACGCCACTCAACGGTATCAATCAGTTCCACACTTCTCTTGAGAACATTTCTTGAATTCTTTAGTTTAGGTAAACTCAGTCGATAATGCTGTAAAACCAGTCCTGTTTGTACTTGAATGCAGAGATGCAAAACTTACTCTATTTCAGTGACGTAACTGGATCCCAGAGGATACAGATCAGTCTCTAACCGGCTGCAGAAGACAAAAAACAGGATTTTGTGTCAATATTTTGTCATTCATTCACTATCAGTCAACCTGCAAGTTGCTTCTCACAAAGAGATTGGACTGAAAAAAAGGTCTCAGTCAGCAATCACATACATTGTAGGCTGTCATTCTGCCTAAATCTATTCTACTGAATGATAGTCTTCATTTAAAATTCTTTCACTAGCATTCTCATGCAAATGATTCAGATAAAACAGGCCTAAATATATTTTTTGATTATACTTTACAAATACAATGATCGTCAGGGTTGGAGCATGTAAAGTTTTGTTCTGAACAATGAAGCTGTTGTTAAACTGTCCCACCCATTTATAATCACTTTAGACACGACTGGTATCCAATATCTGTTTGAACTTCAATTTACACTTCAATATTTACTATGCAACAGGGTTGATCCTCAGATTTTGAATGGCTGTGGTAAGATAATCAATTTATAACTCAGGTTGGGTGGTACCGTGATTGATCAGACCATTTGCCAGCTCAGATAAGTTAAGAGGTTATGGATTTTTTTTCGGCGCAATTTGATATATATAACGAAAAACAAACAAAAAAACGGTAGTTTTCATTTGTTATTTTATCTATGGATCGTTTAAATCTAATTCAAATAAATTAAAGAAAGAGACAGTAAGAGAGAGATCTTGTGGTGTGAGTGAAGGCAAAATATCTTTGACATTTTATTTCTGAGCCCATGACAGACAAGTCAATGGGACTGAAAGGCAGCATCATGAGATGTATGCACTATGCAGACTAACAAACTTCTAGTTTAGTTCTTGATCAGATGAAGAGAAGATGTCATTGTTTAAAGCATATTGTACACCAATTTATACTGCTCATTCGTGGTCAAATTATAGAAAGCAAGTCTGCAGAGGCTTCAAGTAGTTTATAATGATGCAATGAGAATTGTGCGAGGCAAGCAAAGTGTTTGAGTGCATGAGTTAATACTCTACACGCTGTGTTATGAAGTCTTATGAAAACTTGTCCAGTTTTTAAACCATTGTTACAATGTTTTTTAAAAAATTGAATTGTACTGAGATTTTTTTTTTTTTTAAAAGAAAGAAAAAAAAGAATTGTACTGAGATTATTGTGGGCTTCTCAAATATAAGGGCCAGTACTACAAAAATATCAGTCTAAGTTGTGAATAAACTGGTATTATTGTATTTTTTTGCAATGCATTGAACTTTCTTGTTTTATTGGTGAGATTAATAAAGAAAAACAGCCAAGTTAACACCTTGTTAATGAGACATATAACACAGCTTTCAGTAGCGAAGCTAAGATTTTATTAAAATAATTCAAAGGGCAGAGGTTGAAAACACGTTTCTGTGCTCCTGAATGTTTGCATAATATACAAGCATAATATTTTACAAATACAAACTATTATGAATTTGTGAGCTCATACAAGAAAGTCTGCCTCATAATACAACATTTTAAAACTACTGTTGTGGCTTGGAATTTTTCAATGGAAATCGAATATTTGAGTTTAGACATTGGTCAAATGTCCAGACATGGGAGTCAAAAACACATTTTGAAAGTGACTCTGAACGGGTGCAAAAATGACCTCTTTGGGATTTTTGTGTTTTCTTGTTTTATATCAAATTCGGATCAGTGGCAAATTGGACTAAAAGATGCTTATATGTAGCAGTGTAAACGCAGCAGATATATTCAACGCGTCATTCGAAAACAGTTACTGTAAGTTAATCGAACCATTGTACGTGTATCAAACTTACTTGGTACTGACTGAAAAAAAAAATCAACGTGCATCAAACATACAAACGAGTGAAACTACAATAAAGTTGAACTGGTATCGGTACCGTTTAGCAGGCTAGCAGGTAATTAGCTAACGTTAGCCACCCAACAACAATGCGGAAACTGAGACACGTTGGTTGCCAAATAATGGCTGTTCTGTCTCTTCTGTGCGTTACAAGGTTTATTTGACATTTTCGTCTTGCCAGTTAGGTTAAAGAAAAACTGTAGCTTAAGTTCGCTAGCGTTTCATAGAGTGGTCTCATCTAGACTACTTGCAACAGGTTGTTGGTCAGTTTGGTCCAACTTTTGGGCTCTTCCGGCACGGACGCGACGGACGAGACGGCAGAGACGAGTCAAAAATCACCATTTCCACTTCACTTTACGTCATTTAACACATTTAAAATGTGCATAATGTATTGTCACCACAACGAATCAAACATCCAACGAAAAAACGTGTTTAATGGGTTACCGAATTGGAATGAACATGTTTTCAACTTACCCGTCCATGGCACTACAGAAAACTACAGGTTGTCGTAGACGGGAGGTAGACCAGCAAGTATGTCTTATAACCTTACAAAATGGCGGAGCAGGGATTGTCGCTCTCTGATTAGTCAATCGACTCTGAATCGCCGAGTGTGGGCGGGGCCTCGCGTGTCCTTGGATAGCGGGATTGGACAGAAGAGCCGTCGATCTGGGAAGGCGGTAGAAAAAAGTTTGCAAAAACTTTTCCGTTGTCACACCATTAATGAAGTAGAAGAGTGAACTGTGCTTGAACCCACCATTATCCGCAACGAAAAGGGCGAAGCCGTTTAGTGTTTAGTCAAAGGGCAAACAGTTTTACCAGACGCATTGCTAAAATAGGCTAAGAACAGTAGGATTATAATAATGTCAGAAGAAACTAAAGATGGTGGTACAGGCACAGTCTTATTAACAGGGATTTTATATGATCAAACATATTAGCCGTTATTAAATGAAAAATCTAAACACAACTTTAGACATTAAAGAAAATTGGACCACTTCTAGCACCTTCAAATATTGTTCTCTAGGCTATGATGCATTGCATAGTTCACCCAAAAAATATTCTCTGTGGTTTTTTTTTAGAAATGTCTTAGTGTTTTGTTTTATAATGGAAGGGTCACCATTTGGTTACCAACATTCTTCAAAATATTTTCTTCTGTGCTGTTACGCTGAAGAAAATTCAGAAAGTGTACGACACTTTTGGAAGGACACATTTGAGTAAATGGCATGACAATATTTTCGTTTTTGAATGAACTGTCCCTTAAAGTGAGCCACTTTTTGTCATTGAGATTGCAAAAGGTGGCCTAATTTACCTGACCGAATTCACCATAAATAATTACTACCCTTAGGTCAGAATCATTGGATTCACTTACCATCTTTGTGTAGTGCTACAATACTTTGCACTGTCACTAAAATGTATTTGCCTTGGAAAATGTTTAATGGGTGTGCCTCCCCTTCTTCAGGCCCAATAAGTAGGCTATACCGTAAAATACCACAGTTGGTATTTAAATACCCCCTCACCAGGTCCCAGGACAATGTTCCACCCCCACCCCCAACACGCCAGCTCTGACTAACGTGACAGTAGGCTAGTAGTCAGTAGCGTCAAATTAGCCAACAAACTGGTGCTTCACTGGTAACCAAACTGGATTTTAGCCTGCAGATGGCAACCTTCACAAAAAAAAAAAAAAAAAAAAAACATTATTTGTGTGCATCTTGAGACAAAACAATGGCACTGACAATATTTTAATAGATAACATGCTTTTTAGTCTGCAACTAGCTTAAACCCTGTCTGTGAAACCAGGGGATTGAGTTATTTTTTTCCACAGAAATTCTCTGTATTGAATAGATACTATCATAATCATGTCCCTTGGCAAATCTAAACAATTTGTTTTCCAAATGACTCACATTTGTAACTGTGTCAGACTTCACTGATTGTAGTTAAAGAAAAATACCAAAGAAAATTACCAAATAATTACAAGTACATGACTGAAAACACTTTTTTTATTTTTATTTTTTTTTATTGTCATTGTTCCAGTTTTAAACAATTGGACCATAACAGGCATTGGCCATATCAATAAAGCACCTTTAACTCATGACATTATCTGATATCCACAACACATACTGTCTTACAGGAAATGAATAATTCATTAAATTGAAATATTATAAAGACGGCAAAACTACATTTACAAAGCTGTTGTTCTTGGAATGAGAAACATGTTTTAGACCACAGGCTTTTGAACTTGAATTATCACCAATGATTAACTCATTATTGGGAATAATCTGCCTGAACATTGAAACATGTTGGACTCTTGTTTAATTGAGGGCAACTTACAGCAACCCATTTAACACCAAAAACCCTCAACTTCAAACAATGCATTTTTTCAAATGATATTAAGATATATTTTACACACTGTAAAATGCTTTTTAACAATATGGACTACATATATGTAATATGAGGCATTGCAATGTTGTTATTACATTTTCAAAAATTAATATGGATTATAATCATGTAGAAAAGAGAATGAGTTTAAAATGAGTCCTTTTGTAAATAGTATTTGGCCTATAAAACGTGATTTGCTGTTAAAGCAGATAGCTGCTGTGGTTATAATTGGGCTCCGGGGGAAATTACAGCAGCCTGTTTTAAACAAATGATTAAATGTATTCTAGCATGAAGAGTCATAAATAATTGGATCATATTTACAAACATATTGGTCTACTGTGAGGTGTAATGCAGATTGTATGACTGTGGACGAAGACTACACTCTATGTACCAGTGTTCACAGTGGTCTGAGATGAATTAGCAAAACAAAAATAAAATAATAACAATAATAAAAAAAACGCTCAAAATATATATTAAAAGCATAACATAATATCAATATAGTAATTTCTTCTCAGTAATAAAGTAATATCTTAGAAACACAAATGTATACGGGAGATAAATAGCTAGCTCATATTTTGAGACTTTCATCCTATTTTTCTTAAAACAAAATAAGGGTGAGGACCACAAAGATGTTCTTTTAACTATGTTGTTGTCTAAAGTGGAGTCTGTTGTGGTCCTCATTTTTCAGTTCTTCAACAAGTAAAATACTGGACTTCATTACATAATGAAAATATATGTATATATAGATATATAAATGTCAAGACAGAAATATAGAAAAATATTAATAGAAATAAAAAAAGAAATACATACTAGACAACAAAAGTTAATTAGAAGTATACAGGGTATACTTATTCATCGTTGCGTTATGGTCAGGGGGTCAGTTTTCCGCCAATGTCTAAACTTCAGGGTGAGCGTTCGCACTCACATGACTGTGCAGCACTTGCACGGCTGCTTTTCTTTTGAATTGCCCTCTTCTTTCGATTCCGCCTTCTTGGCCTCGTCCTGAGCTTTGTCAGGACTGGAGGCGCTGCCGTTTGGTGGGGCCTGGTCCTCTTTGGCCCCTTCGTTTCCACCTTTGTTCTCACCGTCCTCAATGACCACAAATTCAGCTTTGACTGTCTCCTCTATGCCCAGTGCCTTCTTGGTCTCGGCCTCATCCTCTACATTCTTGTAGCCCATGAACACCATGGTGACGGGATGCTCTGCGCTGGCATTCTCAATGGCTACATCAGGGTTGGTGCACTGCAGCTTTGCCTCAATGCCTGTGATCTGTTTCTTGCTATTTTGATCTGCATTAGGACTGGGCTGCTGTATGCCATTCTCAACTGCTGGGGAAAGAGAACGAGATTGATTTGGCTTCACTACTGTTTATGCCAAATGTGAATGACCATTTTTAATCATATTCCATTTTGCGTAATATCACGTGAAAACAGAGAATGATGGAGAACTAAAAATATTGACATATACAAAGTATTTTGACACTCACCCTTCACTGGACCATCAGGTGCCTAGCAGAGAAGACATATGACAAAAAGTCAATATTATCATTGAACTAAACTGAACATATATGCAAATTTAGTTCAAAGCATATTGAGTAAACTTAACCTTACATTTTCATTGCCTTGGTCTCCCTTTTTCAAAGGCACGCCAGTCTCAAGCTCATCAATCTCCTGTTCTAGTCTATTAATAACAAAACATATATATAGGTAAACATTAACTAGATGCAGAAACGTATGCTAGAATTTTGTATGGAAGGTATAAAAATGTTCAATGACTGGTCTTAACCTGAGGATGGTCTGTTCCAGCAGTTTGGTCTTGGCTTCATCCTCTTGTAGTTGTTTCTGTGCCTCGTCCTCTCCACTGGATGGCGCTCCCTCCAACAGCCATCTCTCTCTCAAAGCCTTTGACTGTCAAAAAAGGCCATATAGCTTAGATATTTCTTTTTAGAGAAGTTAACATCACTTAAACAACAGATAACATCAAAAACATCTTGCAAATATTATACTAGTAATATACACTTATACACAGTACTGTGCAAAACTCTTAGGCACGTTAGTATTTTCGCTACAAATAAAATCGTTTTAAGTCAGTTACTCATATCTTTTGCTGTGTGTCAATAGGAAATATCAGTTTACATCTCCAAACATTCATTTTGACATTAATTGTAATAATCCAGCAATCCAGCAAGTGTACCTGGACAAAAGCTGTTTTAAACGTGAAGGGTGATCACACCAAATATTGGTTCTCAAACCTGTTCTGGAGTTACCCACCAGGCTTGCACATTTTGTTTGTCTCCCTATATATGACACACCCATTTCAGGTCTTGAAGTCTCTATTAATGAGCTCATGAGTTGACTTAGGAGTAAAAGATTAGTGAGACATACAAAATGTGCAGTGCTGGTGTTCCTCCAGAACAGGTTTAAAGACCACTGAATTAGTTAATGGAAGTTAATTGATAAATACAATCTACGTATTTATGACCATTTTTAAAAAGTATTTTCTCTTTACAGTCCCAGTATTTTCTGTTCCTTCATGTAATCTCAGATGGACTCGATGATGGTAAATCACATCACACTACTGTTCAAAAGTTTGGGGTTAATAAGATAAAATAATAATAATATTAAGCAATGATGCATTAAATTGATCAAAAGTGAGTAAAACATTTATACTGCTAAAAAAGATTTGTCTCAAAGACGATGTTCTTATTAACTTTCTATTCATCAAGAATTCAAAAAAAAAACTGTATCATAGTTTCCACGAAAATATTAAGCAGAACAACTGTTTTCAATACTGGAAATAATATCGAATCAATAATTAATAATCTCTTGAGCACCATATCATCATCATGAAGGATCATGTGACACTGAAGACTGGAGTAATGATGTTGAAAAATTCAGCTTTGTCCTCACAGGAATAAATTACAATATTCAAATAGAAAATTATTGTTTAAAATTGCATTGGTACTTTCATATTATTGTTTTTACTGTATTTTTTGATCAAATAAATGCAGCCTTGGTGAGCCTAATGGCGCTTTTCCACTACACAGTACCGACTCAGTTTTCCACTGTGTAAAAGTTGTACCTGTTCCTGCTTTCAGGTATTTTTTTTGTACCACCTCCGGCGAGATTCTGAGCGAGCTGAGGCCATAGACAGTAAGGCTGAGGCAGAGAATGTCTAATTGAAGAGAATTGGCACTGGCTGGTTACTTCCAGGTTCTGGACTGGCTGCAGTAACGCGTCTCTGTCCATGCGGGGGCACTCGCGGTCAAGTGCAGAATGAATGGGAGTCAATGGGGTTTCACCCCCAGAAATCCACTTTTCTCAGGATGTAAGTTTTTGTCAAGTAATTTGAAAGTTGCATTCAAAAGGGAGGGCTAAGAAAATACACTCATCTTGCATTTTTAAGTTCACTTATCTGTTCTAAAAATCCATTCAAAAATGTGATGACGTCACACAATAGCAGAATGCCAGCGTGTTCCGGCCAACAACAGCCTAACCTGTAAGAAATCAAAAGGACTTAAGTACTCGTTCATTCGACTTTTGGCCTATAATCTATATTGAACTTGCGGAATCAACAATAAAATCTATTTTGATTTAACGACAAGCAGGTTAAAGAGACATTTAGCCGTTTAGCCCCATAGACTCCCATTCATTCTGCGCTCGCCCGCGATCACCTCCAGTGGAATTCTAATGGAACTGCAACCAAGGTGATGCACAATGGGGCTAATAGGAAGTGCCAAGGCTCTCCGTTAGACGGGCTCTGGCTAAGGCGACCTTAGGCGATACTAAAATGTTACATGAAAACAATGTCGACTGCTGATTGGTCAGAGAGAATTCACTGCATCATCATTACACGCGCAAGATGGAGTATCCAGAATACCCCCGCTATTTTTAAATAGCTTGGCCAGAGATAGTTACTAAACTAACTACTATTATTATGGCAACTCGGAAGAATATGCCGTGGTGGTTACGAACGATACGCACCTCGAACGATGAGGTGCAGACTTTCCTTTGTTTGGTGGTTTGGTCGCTGTGGGTATGGTTTGGTCGCTTAATATAAATGTTAAAGGGTTAGTTCACCCAAAAATGAAAATTAAGTCATTAATTACTCACCCCCATGCTGTTCCAACCCCGTAAGACCTTCGTTCATCTTCGGAACACAAATAAAGATATTTTTGATTGAATCTGAGAGCTGGATCAGTCCTAGATAGACTGCCTAAGGGACTGGCTCTTGACGGCCCATAAAGTCATTAAAGAAAATGTTTAAATGTTCCATGTGCCTACAGCGGCTCAATTATAAGTTTATCAAGCGACGAGACTACTTTTTGTGCGAAAAAAACATAAATAACGGCTTTATTTGACTATTCCATTACTTCCTTATTGGCGCATGCGCGAGAACTGAGATGAGGACGATCTCCTTCGACTTGTTACCGGCTGCTCACCGCTTAGGAGTTTTACCGCCCCCTACCGTATAAGATGATGTGCTGATATAGCTGGAAGTGCAAAACTTTCTGTTTACAAGCAGAGGAAGATGCGCGCTGTACATACGCTTTTCAATTAGCGTATTTTCCGCACTACAAGGTGCACTTAAAAGCCTTTAATCTTCTCAAAAAACGACAGTGTGCCTTATTATCATCTTATACGGTAGGGGGCGGTAAAACTCCTAAGCGGTGAGCAGCCGGTAACAAGAAGTGGTCGAATGAGAACGTCCTCGTCTCAGTTCTCGCGCATGCGCCCATAAGGAAGTAATGGAATAGTCAAATAAAGCCGTTATTTATGTTTTTTTTTCGCTCAAAAAGTAGTCTCGTCGCTTGATAAACTTATAATTGAGCCGCTGTAGGCACATGAAACATTTAAACATTTTCTTTAATGACTTTATGGGCCGTCAAGAGCCAGTCCCTTAGGAAGCCAATAGAAGAGTGATCCAGCTCTCAGATTCAATAAAAAATATCTTTATTTGTGTTCCGAAGATGAACGAAGGTCTTACGGGGTTGGAACAGCATGGGGGTGAGTAATTAATGACTTAATTTTCATTTTTGGGTGAACTAACCCTTTAAGTATGTGTTTGTTGTACAGCCGCGGATCAGTTATTCACTGTTCAAACGCTTCATAATATGTGAACGCACTAACAGCACGCTCCTGCACCGCAACACACACTGCAAACGGGTGTGAAACGGACGTTAGATCCACTACAGTTCTTAGGAACTTAGATGTGTTTAAGAACTCTTTTTTTTTTGTACAACAGCAGCACTCATCTTGTTTGTTTATTAGTGGATGCGGACGACCAGTCGTAGACCGGAAACTGATACGCCGACTTCTGACAAAAGCGGAAGTTCGAAACTACAGTTGTGCACATAGCCTATGACGACCGGGTACTATTTGTGGCGGTACTGCCTGCAATGGAAAACGGAATGAAAAAGCGAGCCGAGCCGAGTCGAGCTGGTTCTGGTAATGGTAAAGCGCCATAAGTGACTTATTTCAAAATCATTAATAAATATTACAGATCCCAAACTTTTGAACGGTAGTATATCTATAAAAATATATATCATGGTCCCTAATTGCTTCATAGTAACAAAACAAGCTTTTGGTAATGAGATTATGTCAGTCTGATTCATTGTGCTGACGACGCAAACATATCTGGACCATTAAGGTTAGTGAAGCACATGACTATTAGATGTCCATTAGATTTTCACTTTAGGGCATTCTCCATGGCAGCTAATGCACACTATGCACATTTCTGCAAGTGAAACATTTTGACAGGCGCCTGCTAAAACAGGGCTTCCTGACAGACCATGTTGGTAAGAAACAGACAGCAGATAAGCAGAATAAGCCACTGCTGTCTGAAAAGAACATTTTCTGGCACAGGGATGGAAGATATTTCGGGTACAAGCATAGGTGGCCCTAGAGATGACACTGGAACACAATTAGCACTGCAAGGCATCCTGGCACACTGGATGTCTATTGTATTCTTAGAAATCTCAACCAGTTCCAACCAGTCACCTGTCATATGGATAACAACAAAGACTGCCCTATGTTTCATTAAGAAACGTCACATTGAGAAAGCAAAATGTAAAAAAATAAAAAACAAAGTCCTTCTCAACGAGCACGAGTGATCAATGCCATTAGAGTAAGCTTATTCAAGACAAACTATAGCATTACAAAACTGCTGCTGCCAACAGTGCTGCTGTTTCTATTCTTGTAGCGGAGACAGAACAGGCTGTTAAACCTGCAGCAGATAAAAACAAACATCTGCTGAACATCAAACAGTGAACCGAAGACCAGTGATAGGGCAAAACATCACAGAGCGCTTGATAATAACACCTGTTGTTTCATAAAGAGCAAAAAAGGAGGCTGTCATAAAGGTAATGACATTATATGAGAATACATGAATAAATAATTAAGTTTGTATCACAAACTTTCACAATTACGTATACGAGGTTGTTGTTGTTCTTCCTTCTTTCATTCTTACACTGTCTACTGTACAGACGGTAGTGTCTGAGCTCCGCAAGGCTGAACATCTGAAAGATTCATTCAGACAGGCCTCTGGAGGAGAAAATGAAAAGAAATATATAACTAAGAGTGGGAAGAAAGAAAGAGGGGCAAGGTGAGGTCAAGAACAAGAAAATAACAAAAGCATTGGGAAGAAGGTCAATAGACAAACAAGAGACCTCATCAGACAAGGAAGACAATGGTAAAAAAAAAAAGAAAGAAAAGTAAAAAAGAAGACAGCACAGCAGAGGTGTTTACTAACAATGAATAATGCAGGATTCATCACTGTATTGCAAATGGGCCGGTCTATGGATGTTGGAACTTTTCTCCTTCAAACAGCCGACAGGGAAATGTACACTCTAAAAAATGCTGGGTTGTTTTAACCCAATTTTGGGTAAAATATGGACAAACCCAGCAATTGGGTAAAAAATGTAATTTAAAAATTTAACCCAATGGCTGGGTTTGTCCATATTTTACCCAAAATTAGGTTAAAACAACCCAGCATTTTTTAGAGTGTACCATTGCTCTCTGTAGCAAGTCCATCCTTGTCGGTAAGTGGTACCTGCTTTATCACTATACTCAAGACATTTCTTATAGCAAAAAAGTGTATGTGTGCAATTAGTATTTTAAAAGCAAATGACCTAAAAAAAAATTAATGAAAATACACAACAAATAAAGTCACCATCACAAGAAAAACAGATTTGCAGATATCAAAAAGAGCCATTCATAGAAAAAGCACAGTCACATGAACTAAAAAGACTGACTCGAGGCAATTACTGACATTTTTTCACTGACAGCTTTTTCAAAACTCTTACCTACTCCCTTTTCTAATGAAACTGGGTCAGTATTAAATGTAATCCTTCACACAGAATGAGCAACAAGTTCCTCAATTTCATATAATATATTGTGACTTGTATACATTCAAAACAGTCCAAACTGACCCTCTCCTGCTCTCGTTCTCGTTCCTAGCCCCCACCCTCCGCTCTGACTTTGTGACCGCAAATTCTGGCATGGTGACAGATTGGCTGACATCACCACATGTTCACACCCATCCACATGCACACGCAATACAATCCCCGCACAGAGGGGAGGACAAAGGATCCGAGTCTCGCTCAGTAGGAAACTAAGGCCTGTTCCATTGTTCCCTATTGAGCAAAATCCCTTTTGCAAAAAAAACAATGGCAGGTATAAAACTAACAAACAAAAAAATATCATGTTGTGACAGATAACAAAAGGCAAACAATAGCCTTGCCGGATATTTGGGAGATGAGGATAGGCACGCAGGCGAACTATTTTTGACCATGGATCCTCCTGCAGCAGACTTGGGAACTTTAGAAATTGCATACATTTTGCTGTTTTCTTATTTTTTAGGGTTTATATACCCTAATTAGTTCCCATGGTTATGGAAAACACTAAACTTAGAAATGTATGTAAATATTTAAATATAATCCTATATATAATATATAATCCTAAATCCTGAATAGTGCACCTTTAACCATCTTAGGCCTGTATGTTTTGTATATTTATGTTATTTGCAAGGTGCAAATAAGTAACATTAAAATAAAAAACAGAACTTTTTCCCTCGTTAAAGTTAACTGTTAACTAAAATATCAAATAATAAACACTGAAATAAGAGCATGCTATTTAATCTGTCAGTCAGATGTACGTGAAAGTTATGTTTGCTAATAGACCTTAGGTAGCCCCGCCCTTTTTCAGCACTGTACTTGTTGTATTCTGTCTTCCTGTTTGCGTTTCAACAGCATGAAGGTAAGATCTTACGCATTTATTAATGAACTGCTCGTTTTGAAAAGATATCTTTTGTTAACTCTACAGTAAGTCAATCCACTTCACCAGTTAATTACTCTAGACAGTGACACCAAAGAATTTGCCAGTTAGCAATTTAACTATGAATAAAGTTAAAAATAAAACTGCCTCCTTGTCTTCATTGCTTACCTTCAACTTATAACATTAAAAAATTGATTAATTGAAGACAATTTTGACACAAAATTTGGTCAATCCCTGAATACTTTTTTTCAGTTATGAATGTATGCTTATTCACACACTCTATCATGAAGTACAAAAAGCTAAATTGTAATGTTGTTGGTTTACATAATCTAAATTATGTTATTAATGGGTTGACTACCATATCTATAAATAAAGGCTTTAGATGACATGAAATTGCAGTCAAAAGTCTATCATAAAAGCAAAAATGGGTGGACTTGTAAGTCCCCTCTTATGCCGCCCTTGAACTCAACTTATTAGGGTTCACAGTGCATCCAGGCTTAATGTGAAGAAGAGACAACTATATCTAAGAAGAATGGAGTAAGGTTGTATTTTTGCTTTGGAAACAAGTTGAAAAACTCATTATTGTCACTCTTCCATTTGGTGCCTTTATAGCTGTGGACAACATACAGACTACCAAGGCAGAGTTGCTATGACAACTACCTTGTACACAGAATGATGATTCATTTAAATACATTAATTAAAATTTGCAATAAAAAGTTAAAAGGTTCCCATGATTTCAGAGAATGTACACGAGCATTTTAAAACTGAGCCTTTTAAACATTTGTGAGAGGGCCTGACTTACCATAACAAGGCAGAACTTTACTTAAAGGGAGGATACAGATATTTTCCCTTGTCCCCATCAAACAGGAAACTGCTGTTAATTCTCTCCCTCTCCTTTCAGCAACTCAAAAATCTCGCAAAATCATTCTCACAATATGAATTTCAACACAAGGGCTTTAAATAGAAATGTGAAGAGTGTGTGTGACCAAACGGACAGTAAATTCTCTAGAAGAGTGTATGTGACTGACCAGACAGACAGTAAATTCTCTTGAAGAGTGTGTGTGACCAGACAGACAGTAAATTCTTAGAAAGACTCTGACAGCAGTCAGAATGATGACACCAGGACAATGACAGACACACACCTGCACATGTGAAAACATTTCAGCTGTTATGTCTTGATACCTTGAGATGCTGGAGTTGTCTGCGGTCATCCTCAAGTTGTCTTCTTTTGTTCTCAATCTCAGCCTCCCTCTTTCTCTTCTCCTAAAAAGAGACAAAATAATTAACTGCTGAAAGATATCAAACTCTTCACTTGACAAAAGCAAATAACTTCTGTGCAAATCTCAGTTAACAAAAGTGTAGAATAGAACAAAGAAATAGTAAAAATCTTTTATTATATGTGTTACAATCGTGTTGTTTCAGCATCATGAGATATTATTAGTTGTATATATATTTTAATATAGGTTTTATTTTTATATTTACCATTTTCTTTTTCATTTTACTTAGATTTAGAAATAAATTTGCAGTTTTTTTTATAAAAAAATTAAAATTTGTCTATATAGTTTTTATTAATTTTATTTCAGTTTTAGTTTGAGTTATTCTACATAAAAATAGTTTGGCAACTAGCTAAAATAAAATAAGTTTTTTATATTTTATTTCATTTGAGTTAACTTTAATTTAATTTCCAGCAACGAAATTGTTTTTACCGGTTTTAGTTTTAGTTATAAATTTGACTACATATATATTTATTAAAATATAAATATATAAAATGCATTAATATAAATACATTTACTAACAGGTCTGATTTTAATTTTCCTGCTCATGCAACAGCTTACAGGAGAGGCCAGACAAGCACCTTTACTATTTTTTACAGATAACACCTGTAGCCATATGACAGTGACTGAAGTAAATATAAAACATTCTGACTTTCAGAAAGTTCTATCTTAATAAAACGTTTTTTTTAACAAGTCCAATTGAGGCAAGGACTGTTTTTTTTTATTTTTATTTTTTACTCTATGTATAGTGCCGCCTTTGAGTGATGCACAGGCAACAAAACTGAAAGGAGCTCAGATGGAAGACTGTGACTGGATCTAAAACCTTCCAATGACACAAAGCCCTATTTAGCGCTTTAAAACAGGACTGATTGTATTCTGTGGCAATCTGAACATACTGTAGACAATCTCATTAAACTGAAAAACACAACTCCCAATAAAACTCTTGACCATGCACATCCAGGAAGTCTCCACTTCTCAGAAGATGGATGAAGGGGAACAGCTGAAGGCAACATTAGTCTGGTGGTTCACAAACAATGCAAGGCTCATCAATAATTCAACTCACAGAAGTGCTTTAGTGCTGATGACTGGACATACATTAGCCATTATAGATGGTCATTGACATACTAGGACCATAATGCCTCATGAGACTAACATCACTTAAGCCCTCTGTGCATCTAAACGGTCTCCTCACATTCGTCCTCATGCTAATCCTGTGAGATTGATATATAGAACTGTTACATCCAAGCTGCGTAATGAGGAAAAGTTCTGAAAGTGCTAATCAATATATACTAAGGCTTATTTATTTATGTTGATTTTTTTAAAAATATAAATATTTTCTGTATATACTATACTGTTCAAATGTTTGGGGTCAGAAATATTTTCTTAGGCTATACAAAAGAGCCAAATTTGGTATAAATTATTAAAAAGTCTCTTATGCAAACCAAGGTTTTACTTGATCAAAAAAATGAAATCTTATTACAATTTTAAAATATTAAAATTTATATTAAAACGTAATTTATTCATGTAATGGCAAAGCTGGATTTTAGGATCCTTTGATGAACAGAAAGTTTAAAAAACAGCATTTATTTAAAATAGAAATCTTTTGAAACATTATAAATTTATTTAATGTCACTTTTGAACAATTAATGCATACTTGCTTTAAATGAAAGAATGCAAGAACAAAATATCCATGCCTGGTGCACAGACCTGACTTATCAATAATGAAACTCATTATTTTTTTCTATCATTTACTTTTAAAGTTGTCCTAATAAATATAAGTTAGAATTAGTGTAATTATTTACAATGTAAAAAAAGTCCACATAAATAAGAAGGAATTTTCCGCCTTGTTTTTTTTTTTTTACAGGTGTTTTACCTGTATCTTGAATTACGCACTGCATTAGGTAGATAATTAGATAATGTCCTGGCAGAAAATTACCAGTACATTTTTTTTTACAGTGTACTTACAGCAATGGCCCGAAGTTTCTCTTCCTGTGACAAAGCTTCCGACATCCTGCAAAAAAAGCAGTAACAGGAGAAATTAGCATCACTTTACATTTATCTGAAACCATAGTATTTCTTCAAAGCATTCAATATAACATTCTTGTTCAAAAATGTATGACCAGATCCCTGCTTGATCTTTAGACACACATGCACACACTTTTCCTATTGAAGACTTTGTTCCATTACCTGCAAAAATGAACATCTTGTACTCTTTCACAATGCATTACAGATGGACCCCATTTTATGTCTACACATGCTGCGCTCCAGTAAAATATGAGCCCAGACTGTCAATAGTGTTTTGGACTTCTCTCCTTCGAGGGAAAGCAGGTCGACAGGGATCGATAAAAGAAGTGGGCAGCTCTTTTTCTCTTCTTAGGAATCAAACTTCACATATGCACCGATATATATTGCAAATCTTTTTCACAGCACACCAGTCCAACAATGATGAGGGGAGAAGTTATGAATGGCATGCATGTAAATATCAAAAATGTTAACAGGCCTTTGCATTCCTCCCTAAATTGATTCCAGAACTCCAACATAAGGCTGAGGGAAGACCAATGTTGCTGGAGAGATTAAAAAGCAAACGCTTTATAATCTATTTGTTCCACTAGCTCAGTATGACTTTGATTTGGGTATGAATACTGTAAAAGATACTGTATTTGAATTTATAATTCAAGGTGGCAAGGTCGAGCAATAACATCAATATAAACATGACCATCCATTTGTGGTTATATACTAGTTTGCTACATACATTGATGGGAATCCTGTGAGAGAGAGGCAAAACATACAATGCATGACTGAGGAAACTTAGAACAAAATATCAAAGGAATAGGGACACATGGATAAAAAGAGGTCAACCATGGAATGGGAGATGGGCAGTGGAAGCCCATGATAAACCTGGCACAATGATGTCTTTTGTCAAAGCTTGTTTTACTTCAGGGTTTTGCTCTGGTCCACAGAGAAAGAGCTTCTCGCCTGAAATGGCTCTAGGGGAGAGTCATCCAGCTGATTAGTGATCTCAATGGCCCAACCGAGCAGAGCCAGTCACATGTTCACTCCCTCACAGGGAATGTTTGTCGATAAGTTATCTCTCTCTAAATTCCGAGCTAAAGAATCACTCACAATGAAACTGATCATGCAAGATGAAATCTAAGCAATAGCTTAAGTAATTTACATCTACACTTAGACCAAAGTATTTTTCGTTGACTGATGGAATAACAGTTGAACTCAATCTCACCCCAGACTCACTCCTCAGTGTAAAATACTCAATGTTGCATTAACACCCGCATTTTAAACCGCTAGTGCAGATAGTCACAAATGCAGCACTTGAGATCACGCCGAGGATGATTCATGGAGCAGTATTGCCCACTCATTAAAAGTGGAGCAACATGGACTGTAACAAAAGAAATAAGCAAATGATTCAGAGATAACTGAATAGGAACCCACCATTCAACCAATGAAATTCCATGACTTTTCCAGGGATTGATAACTGGATAAAATCCAAAATTTTTATTGATTTACATAAGTTTTCCAGCCCTGAAAGTCACAATTTAAGAATTCCTTGATGTTTCTAGATTTCCATGACTGTGGGAAACCTAATCTAACACCAAACGACTCTGTATAATCTTTAGCCTACAGACAAATTTAAACTTGATCGTATTTAAATGGCCACTTCAGATGATTTTCACAAATGTATAATAGTGTGTTAGTCTTGTTTCATAATCCTTTTCCACTCAATAACATGCACAAAATCTTACCAGTTCTTTAGTGGGGCTTTTTTTTTTTCAACTCATCAGTAACTCTTTACATTAAAACTCTAACTCTATGCAAATTAATACAGCACTGCATTGGTGGTTTAGGAATAGAAGACTAAGGAGAAACTCTTTGAAAAGTTTCAACACCATGCAGCCATTTCCTTTCGCCACATCTCATTGACAGCATTGGAAAAGCACTTGGGAGTCCAGGAAAAACACAACGCTGGCCAGCTTTATCCAATCTGTGAAGTCTCCAGTGTGGGTGCACTTATCTTACAGCTTGTTTCCCCTCTCTAGTCAACTGCTGGGCAACACACTAAAGCCATGCTGTGACCTTTTAAAATGTGGCCAACAAAAGTGTTTAAAATGCCAAAAGTGACAAAGAGCAGCCAATAGATAATCATGGCTAGATTTTTACAGAGAAAATAAAATGCATAAGAAACATGCCACAACATCAATCAAAGGCTTCCTTATATGCATGCAATAAACTTTGATGTGACAAAAATGGCAGGTCCTATTTATGCATTGGGTTCCAATAACAAATTACAATGTAAATTACAAAAAAACAAGCCAATCTTCATTCCTCAGATGCAGGAATGGTGATGTAAATCTCTCCTGAGAGTCCTTTTATTGGTAGATTTTAATGGCTTTTAGGATATACAACTCCAAAACATTGAGCAAATCATACCATCTGAAAAGTGGTGGACAGTCAAAAAGTATTTCTCTAACATAACATCGTACTTTTTTTTGACTACATTTCATAAAAGCATATTGTTCCTCATTATTTACAACTGAAGAAACAACACATTCTCATCCCAAGACATCATCTAACTGACACTTTTGACCACAAGTCAACATCCGACATTTTAGGGTACCCTTTTACCGCTTTACCTTTAGCGTCAGACACGGGTTGGTTCAGGTCTGGGGTAGGGTTAGGATTAGATAGCGTCATCTAAGTGACGTATGGTCAAAAGCGTCAGTTAGATGACGTCATGGGATGAAAATGAGCTTGAAGAAAATCATTGCCCCCTCTGAAACACAAAAGTGATGTCCAATATGTGAACAAGTTTCTTGTTACACTAAACCTCCTGAATTGGTTCACAAATAACACAGAACAATTAATTAGCGAATTGGACTGATCCAATTGCATCTGCATCCAATTGCATCTGTTCTTGAGTCAACAACTCACTGGTCCTGTTTACACCTGGTATTAAGATGAGTTTTGGTTGATCGGATCACAAGTGGACAATGCTAAATACACGTGTAATGGTATAAAATATTTTGATCACTTACAGAGGTAGGCTAGTTAAAAATGCATTCGACTGGATTGCTTTAGTATTGTAGACACTGATGTGGACAAATCCATTTAGTCTTGATTTCGTCTTGAGAGCTGATGCTCTCCGTATGTTTTTCCCGTCTCCAGGCATGTTCATTTGTAATCTGCGCAAGCTTATTTTATCCATTACATTGAAAGATCTGAAAAACGTACATTTAGCCGTATACCCTCCCCTCGAAGAAATTAGGACAGAAGTGGTTGAAAGTGGACAAAAGAGAAGGATTAAAACACCAGGCGTAAATGTGTATGTCTCCCACGTCTACTGTACTTGTGATCCGATCGCCCAAAATGCATCTGGGCCATTGATTCAGTGAGCCAAGAACAGGGATATCATCGGCGCTTGAATGTGCATGCAACTGATGGCACGAAGTAATTTGCTTATGCATTTTAGTATTGACTATGAAATCATATTTGGTTCATGACTGTCAGTTATTTACAAACTAAATATGTTGTAAGAGAGGGCAAGCTTTTTAAGCCTATTGAAATGGTTAAATGTGTGCATGTCAGGTAATATGAGCAAATGAATGCCTAGCTGTTTCAAATGATATAAACAAGCAGGCTATATTTGTATTATGTTCAAATGTTGATGCATTTTGTATTATATTATATTTATTCTAATATAATATGTCACCACGTAAGTTTTTCCCCATTTTCAAAATTCTATACATTATATAACGTATGGGCTAATCTTTCTGGTCTATCTAGAATAAATATATGGTTTGTCAATCAGTACTTTTGTACTTTTACTTAAGTAAAATTGAAAATGTGTACTTTTACTGGAGCAATATTTTAGTAGGGTATCTGTACTTTTACTCAAGTATGTGACTTGTGTTCTTTGTCCACCACTGCATCTGAAGTGATTCTTGTTATTGCAAACTGCAGATGTTCAATCAGTTATAGTGAAAAAGCAGTTTAAAACATATTAGAAGCTTTCTGGTGGCAGTTAAGAAACTAATTAGGGTACATTTGGCATTTTTTATAAATATCACAAATTATCAGCCATCAAAACTTATCCTCTAAGAGCTAAAAAGGCCATCCGAACAAACTCACGGACTGACAGAAACACACTGTGTTACATACTAAGAGCTATTTGATTGCGAGGAATGTGGGAGGGAGACTTGAGAAACTTCAACATGAGGATTTTGAGAAGGTCCAGCTTGGCTGGTAAAGGACGGCACCAATAGTTTCATGCACTCCTTTATTTTAGACATGCCATGAGCCAGGGCCCAATCACCCATGGGGAGAAGAACAGGAAGGGAGGATACCTTCTAAAGCTGTTAGCGCATGCATATATATTTCAAGCATATAGAATGTAGGTCACACTTAATAGCTAGTAACACTTCAATGGTCTTTCTCACTGGAACCTTCTGGTTAACAGTTAGAGATTTTAGAGATGACTGCCTTCATAAAACTGAAGAGTATTTTCCACCATAAGCGAATGTAGTCCGTAACCACTTTTGAAAATGTTAAAATTCTCCTGTAAATTGGCCATTTGTGAAAAAGCGAGTCATTAAAGCTGCAGTACGTATCTTTTTTTGGGGTTAAAAATTATCCAAAATACATATTTGAGAAAATACATAACCAGCCAGTGTTCAATGCTATCTGTTTGCCTTAGCTCGATTCAAAACGGTAAGCTTGTTGTAATAATATTTTTAATTCCAGTGGTACTGGTGGATTTCCGCGGGAGATTCGAAGTCTTTGCGTTATCACGTCACATCTGTACAGATAGACAGCCTAAGTCCCTCCCCTCCGCTTCCGGCTCATGGGACCTTATTTCGGAAAAAATATGTATGGTAGTCACTAGTAAATGGCGAGAGACAACTTATCTTTTTATTCCGTTTGAACTGTGCCCTGAATTACACATATGATGTTTGTCACTTTAAAAGATAATTATGAAAGTCAAGAAAGTTGCAATTTGTCATAAAACAGAAGAGTAACATTTAGTTTTATGTGAAAATCGCTCAATGAAATACAATTCCCGGGAAGCGAAACAACGAGCAAGATCCGTTGCCCGTATGTGTGCAGTCTGGTACAAAACACTCAGGCATGATGGCGTAACGTTATGATTATAACGTAAGACTATAGAAAAAAATGACAGATGTTACCTTCAGTAAAGTTAGCAGTAGTGTAGGTTTGATTTTAAAATTGGTGGGGACGGGAACATCAATATATAAATATATTTAAAGTTTTGATCTAAATTATTGCTAGGGATCAGTGTCACTGGATATTGCTAGGGACATGTCCCTATAGTGTCCCTACTAAATTCTACGCCCCTTCATTCATTGAGAGAAAATGTGCGTCTTTTGAGTTTGTAAAGTCTTTGTAATTGCATATTTTCATAGTCTTATACCTCAACAGTTTTACATCAAACTGCAACTTTCTTGATTTTAAAATGTATCTTTTAAATTGTCAAACATCATATCATCATAAAGTAGAAATTCCGCGAATGACTGCAATTGCAGATTTCGAACAGAGATGGCGACAAAGAGGAAAAAATGCGGACAGCATTGAGTGTAAACTCATTTCTAGCAGTCATTAAGATATTTTCATAATGGCTGGAGTGAGCAGGAAGGGCTTGAGTATATGAAGAGATTCTGTTATGGGCAATTATCTGCTACAGAGTTCTAAAAGTGAAAGGAAGAGATATAGGTGAGAGGTTAAAACATCAGTGACGATCCAGAGCTGTTCAGTCTCAACTGTGTCAAATCACCGCAGCTGTCAGGACTCCTTTCTGTTAGATGGCCAGTTGGCCACACCCATGAAGTGACAGATACCATGTGTCCATTTAGCCACTTGCATAATACTAGATGTCAATGTAAAATATTTGAATGCACTTATGCCACTGATGCACTGATTGGGAAATCTTAATTTTATTTTTAAAATCTAAATTTAGAGACTATTTCCCTCTAATTATGAATTATAAATGCTTTTCAGCAAGCAATGTGGGCTGGGGACCTAGGCAGATAAGGGTTGCTGTGTTGGAAAACTGGTACAGACATTTTTGTGAGTCCCTTATTGGAAGCTTAGAAATATTTTTTGTGAGTCCCTTATTGGAAGCTTAGAAACATTTAAAATTTGAGGATTTTTATTTAAAAACACATCAGCAGCTTCAAATATCATGTTTGAAGTATTGAAGTTTGAGGACTACATGCAATTTAGGCTGAAATAATGCAATCAGAATGAATGATGATGTTAGTAAAATATACACAAGGTTTCAGGGGCAGGCATTAGACTAAATGACTGGAGAAGTCCTGCATACGTCACCAGAAAGAAGTCTGTTGATTTCACCGGAAGGTAAGACATTTTGAATTAACATTATGGTAAAAAAAATAAAAATAAATAAATAAAAAATAGATAGGCTGAATTTTCGTTTCATGCCAGGTTTAATATTTTTAATATATAGTAAATGTATGTTTCAAGGGGTTGAAGCAAGTCCTTTAGACACTATTCACATTCTAGCAATACCTCTCACACACCTTGCTCAAACAAATGTGAATGCCCCTGCAAGTGTTTTAACCATATCTTGTTTTAATTATAAACTAAAGTACTTAAAACTACATAAATATTCCTTGAGAATCGTAATTTTCATATTCTAAAGCTGAATTAAATTAAGAGAGCCCTCCAGAGTTTTTGTGGTTATTCATTATTGCCCATGTCCTAAAAATTATTTTCACAATTCACTGAATAATGCACCTACCCCAATTTTAGAAGCACTTCATTGATTTTTTTTTTTTCCCCCAGGAACATGCTTTGGGGCTCCAATGACCTAGTGCCTCAAATGTTCATGGAAGCGTACATTTGACTCACAAAGCTTTGGCATTGGATATGTAATATGGTTGACATCACTCTCCCATTAGCCTACCCCTTAATGTGGGTCTTGTTATTCTCCAAAAAACGATACATTTACAATTATGCTACTAACGATAAACAACCAACTGTTTTGCGTAATGTGTATAATACAAAACGCGTCATGGTTCTCATCTTGCTCTTGGCGAAAATAAAGTGTTTCCAGCTGAGGAATGGACGCGGTGGGTGTGAAGATTTGACAGTGGGGGGAGAGAGCATCAGAAGTGAAAGCTTTGATTGCGCGCGCGGGGAAATTAATTGCAGATTTCTGAACTAAAATGACCAAAATCCAATTGCATACCAAGACATTTAATATCGTATGGTGCTATCCAGATCTGCACGGCCATATTGGATAATCCTACAGTTTCATCAGTATATTATGTGGTTCTCCCACACCCGAGCACGTACTGCTTCAACAAGGGGATGCGCTGCAAAACGCACCAGCGTGTTATTGGGCCATTACAGAAGGCTTGTGCTACAATTCTTATAAACATATGATGAAAGACGCAACCTTTATAAATCTTATTAACCCTCATGTAATCTATTCGAAGAGGTAAATGTCACTTATTTTGCATCGGAAGCCTACTTTACATCTCAATCCTGTTATTTTCGCGGTTATTGCAATGTAGCCTGATCAAGACATCAGACGATTTAAAGCGCCATTGCAGAACCAAGCCTACTATATCAACAATGCAGAGATGTCAGGAAGCGAAAGACAATAAAACCCGCAGGAAAATAACAATTGCTCTTAAATGAATAGGCTACTTACTCAATGGCCAGGTCCGTTCCCTTTCGATAGCGAATGTTTCTCTCGCGCCCGTTTAGAAAAAAACAAACCCCCGCTCGGAGGCGTAAACGACACGGGCGATCAATATGACTGAGGTGCTACTATCTAATGATGGGCATTAATTCGGTTATTCTCTCGAGTTGCAAATACGGCGCCTGGCGAAGACGTGTGGTCTGTTTTCCGGGGAGCGGCGCTCAACCCGACGATGAATGTGTTGTGGCGTCCCTTTGCAGCAGCAGCAGCAGCAGATCTCTCACATGGTTTTAGGATGGAGCGCGCGACTGTTGACTCCACAGCAGCCAAGCCTTTGTTTCCCGCGCGACACTTATTCAGGGAGAGTGTTAAGGGCAATGTCTGGCTTCTCCTCCTAGAGAGAGTGAGAAGAGATGCATTGGGTACGCCTCCCTCCGGACACTTGGGGCCGTATAAACGATGTAAACACAGACTCGAAACTTAGATTGATGATTTTACAACAATATTCTAGAAGTAAGTTAGGGACCCTCCTACAACAGGGACCCCGTTGAAACATTCTACAAGGTAAAAAAAGAAAAAAGGATAATATAGTCGAGGAGACTGGTAATAATATTCACGTTAATCAGATATTGGTTGTGTATAACCAACCCTCATATCAATATCAAATGTATGTCTAGAACACATTCCAGTAGTGGGATTGAAAAAGTGCACTAAACGTCGACGATGGGTTCGGACGGACACCCTACGTAGGTAGGTCACATATTGAAATATATTAGTAATAAATATTTACATGTATTTAAATCTATTAATTCTAACTAGAAGCAAATGGTTAGAAAAAATATATATATAAGATAAAATATAATATTTTTCACATATACCATTTAACTGTTCTTAGGCGTACCTAATTTTTTTTTACATCTTTTATTCTCAATATTTCAGTATTTCAATAAAGTGAAACTTTACAATTAGGTTATATTCATTAACTATCATCTGATTCTGCACTCTAAACACTTTGGTAACACTTTACTTGAAGGGGTGTGCATAAGACTGACATGACACTATCATAACCATATGACATATGTCTTGGATATGAAGTAGGGTTTATGCATGTTTATATGACAAGTGTCTTTCGCTTATTAATGACATTTTGAATGCAAAGATGACATTGTTTAAAGGGAAAGTTCACTTTGAAATTAATTTTTGATATGTTTTAGCTTTAGCAGATCCAAGATGTAGGTGTCACCTCGGTTCACCTCAAAGAGCAGGCACAGAGAAGTCAAAATTAAACATGATTTAATGACTCGTACATGTAAGTACACATTGATGGCCTAAGACACGAAACGAGCGGTTTGTGTGAGAAAACAAACAGTATTTATATCGTTTTACCTCTTTTAATCATTGCCATGACAAAATGATCTGACGGCACGGGCGCTTCAGTCTGCGCATGCGCTGGAAGTGATCGCTTGCGCGCCTACGTCACTCTTTGTTTATACAGAGATTTCGGAAGTTTTACCTTTCACTAAACATATTTAGATATACGGGAAACCGCAATGGAAGACGATTTCGGTATATCTAAATATGTTTAGTAAAAGGTAAAACTTCCGAAATCTCAGTGTAAATATTGAGCGATCACTTCCGGCGTAACATTGAACTTGAACATTGAACATTGAAAAGCCATTTGTCCGGGCTTTTGCTCCAATTCTCACTCAGGTATCAGGCAGAGAACATGAACCCTGGTTATATAAAAGCTTAACCTTATATCTCCTTTTAGCTTTTTTGTACAAAAAAATATCATGCTGACAAAACACAGCTGCGTATGTGTTGGTTCTTTAGGTTCTTTCTGCCAACTAGTTCGCGCCCACGCCCATATCGTGACGTCAATTTTGACCCCTGTTTAAGAAACACTCGCCGGTAGTTATCAACAAGGTAGTTTGACATCAGAAACTTCAGCGATTTCAAATCCCATTTTTACTTTCGGAGTAGATATCTAAATTGATTGATACTGAAGTGTTGTTGGAATTTTAGTAATATTTTTCATATTTGATTTGAGTCAACAACCAATTTAGTGTATATCTGCTCTTTACAACATTTTCTTATTATTATGCCTGCGTTAAGTTTGTGTGTTTATGATAATATAGCACATAATCGATGAAGAATATTCAAATGTTGTATAGTCCAACATTTAAACATATATTTAAATACAGTAGGCCCTATAGTGTTTATTGTGTACTCTTATCTCTTTTTGGTTATAAACAGTGATATATCACTCCCTCTCTTCATATCCCTCAATACAATCTTGAATCATTGATTACCTTAAAATCGTTTTTTTACCCAATCCCATACCAATTAACTTAATCTCCTGTAGGGGGCGTAAGGGCTCCATTCATGAAATCCATGTTTTTCAACTCAAACCCAAGAGTGCATCAATTCACATATGGCCCATAAGTTAATTTTTGAGTAAATAAATGTTGTAATTTGCAGTGAGAATAAAATGTAAGGTGTTAAAAACACTGGGAGTTCAGTGTGATGATATAATAACAATAGCATTATCATAAATGTAATCTATCTTTTATGGCAAAGGACAATTTTTTTGACTTGCATCAGGGAAATTCCAATGTGTTGCATCCTCTAAAAATAACATTAATTACCTTTGAGGACAGAGTCTGCACTTGTAGACCAAACCAGTTTTTTTTTAATGCACAACATTTCATTGGCCGTGGCTTTTGAAATGGTATTAATTAGAAGTAGCTGTTGCATAGCTGTTGCACTTGCAACCCACATTTGAATAGTTCTGAATGCATATGAGCCAGCATAAATGCGAAGAAATAAAGATATCCCTCTCATAACTCCAATATGAACTTATCTGTTTCTGACATTTGAAGGTCAACGCTCAAGCTCCACTACAAGGCCAATTCGTTTAGTCTCCCTTCTAAGAGGGGAGGGGTAGAGGTAAAAGAAAAAGAAATTGAAGACTCAATCTCAAGCCTGTTAGTACTGGTAGCAGCAGGGCTTTTCCATGGGGCTATCACGCTTAAAGATCAAACAAGCGCTGTATAGGCACTTATACTCAGTATTTACTATGGAATAAAATGAGTAAAATCTAATGCTCAAGGTTTTTTAAGATGTGGGAGATTTGTTTTCTGCTGAAGGATATGTTCAGGGGTATTGAATAGTGGCTTTGGTTGATAACTGTGTGACGATGTATTACTGTTATGGGAATTTAGAGTGAAGCTGCTGTTTTGTGATGCTCTCTGATATAACCCTTACATTTAGTTTTGTTGGAGTAACCTAATGTATTTTGGTTGATTAAATAATGTTAAATAATATTTTTGACTTGAATAAAATCAGTTAATTTAGATTTTACTGCATGAAGCACTTTTTTGGTTAATATTTTTTGTTATTTTTTCAATTCATGCTACTAGAAGAGGTGTAAGAGGCATTTATGCTAATTGCCTATTTTAGGATTATGTGTGAATATTCCATTAATCATTATTTAACAATCCAAAGCATTGAGAAAATTGTGGTATAAGCCATTTTCTTGACTGTGAAGAAAGAGAAAGTAAAAACTAGAGAAAAATCAGTACACCAAGTTATATTTTGTGATTGTTTTCCTATAAACTGAAGAAAAAAATATGTAAAATTATGTTTTTTGATGTGGGCAAATTTACTTTGACAAGCAAATCTTTTTTCAGCATGAAACTTAGTTTCCTCTTACAGACAGCTATATGAATCTCACTTAATGACATTTTGAATAAACAAACATGTATGTAATAATAATAATAATAATAAACAAACATGTATGAATAAAATGATAGGCTCATTTTAACCAGAGTTTCTGGTCTCATTGACTTCCATAGTAGGAAAAAAAATATACTATGGACGTCAACCATAGTACTATGGTTGACATACTATGGACGTCAACGTCAACGAGACCAGAAACTGTCTGGTTACTGATATTCTTCTAAATATCAGAAAATCGACTTAATGGATTCGAAAACGGTAAAACCCAACTGTTTAACTCTGAAGGAGTTGTAAAATGAGCCTATTTAAAAAAAAAAAAGTGGAGTATCCCTTTGAAACATGTATGATTTTATATTATATAGCAACCCCTGCTGGCCTGTTCAGTGAGATGTGTCTGGGCCACATACTGTATATCACTCTTTACAAAAGGATTGATTGAAATGAAAGAAGCACTGCAGTTGAGTCTTTGAGCAGTTGCAGTAATACAAGTGTGATAGGCTATAAATGAACAATTCATGCTGACTTTACCTCTCTACTATCTAATAAACAAGTAAGTAAATAGTCTTCCCAATTATCTGTTGTAAGAACAGTGTTACTGTGTCAGAGCATCAGCCTGCTGGACATGCTCACAGCAACGTAACTATTTAAAATATTCATGCATCTGCAAGCAAATTCGAATAATGTCACTCGATCAGCCTGAGTGTGAGATGCAAGGCACATGTAAAAATGAGAGCAGGCCAAATCAAGTTGCATTTTCCAAATCACTAATTGCAGTTTTTGTGTTGTATAGCCTACTTGTCACTCCTACAATTGTATTCATTTGTTCTGAAGAGCTAGTGCAAGTGAAAGCAGTGTGAGGTTTCTCGTTATTCACACAATGCTCTCTTGATAAATAGGAAACTGATTAGAGGATATAATGTGAGGAAGCATTTGAGAAGCTAAAGCTAAGCTACTCGAATACTTTCTCACATTCACTAGTGAAAACTTATTTTGTTATTGCCTTTTGTTATAGAAGCAAAATGAGGGACAGTACCTTTCCATTTGTGCTCATGTCATTTGTTCCGGTTTCTCCCTTTGTGGATTAATGTCGATTAATAAATCCAGGTTCATTTCAGCTTTATTGTAAGCCGCTTTCTCCTCTCTCATTTGAACGAATTGATATCCTGATTCTAACCACTCCCTCAGAAACAGGCAGTGGGCTCTGATTGGTTAGTTGGGCTGGTGTGTTGTAATTGGCTAAACGGCGTAGTACACGTTGTCCAGAAACTTTACGCCCATTACCTTTACGGGCGAATGTTTCATGTGCTCCGATCAATGTAAATAATCAATAATATCTGTCTGCAGAGCCGATACCGTTTGAGCCAGAATCAGACACAGAAAGCGGAGATGAAGAGAGTCAAGCAGAACCTCCCCACACACAGCTAATACAAAACGATTCTGAATGGTACATTTAAAAAAAAAAAAGATTATTATTCTATTCTATTCTACTATTATTATAAGAATTTGGATACCTTGTTTCTTGAAAAAGCGACTGCTGCTTGACAGCTTTTGAGGTTTTCCCCTGATTAAACATTTAATATAACTGAATAAATGTTTTTTTTTTTAATGTTTTTGTTTTATCGATATAATGAACAACCGTTGATCTATTCACAAAATTTAGTTTACTCAGTGTATCAGTTTGTTAAAGTTGAAAAGTTGAAACTTTTTAAAGTTGAAACTGCTTCATGTTTTAATAACAGTTTCTTGTTGAATCTGGCATTAAATTCGTGGAGATTCTGGAAGCTGTCTGTCGTAAAATGTGCAGCACAGAGAGCTAAATTACAATTACAATTTACAACATAAATTGTATCCATTGTTGACAAACTATAACGTCCGTGGGAAGCCTGAACACAGAAGACCAGCTGGGTGAACATAACACACTTTCAAAGAGTCGCAGAAATATGGCCATGCCCTTTTTTGCATATTCCGGAGGGAGGGTTGATTCAAATGTATGGGTTAGTTACGTATAAAACCTGGGAAGTATTGAGTCGTTTTTGTAGGCATTAAACTTCCTGATTCTTAAAAGACGATATCTCTGCTTACACTGAACTTTCAGCGCTGCAACTTTGCAGATACTATTCATGCACCAACAGCAACATTGCGCAGTATTTAAAATAAAAAAATGTGAAATCGCAATGAAGCACCCCTTTAATTCTACAATACCATTGATCTCTAGTCAAAAACCCCAAAACATTGTGTCCAGGATGACAGTTGTGGTCTTGATTGATAGAACAAGTGTGTTTTCCTGAATCACTTGATTTAGGAAAACATAACAGTTTTAAAGTCATCTTACCGCTAATCTTCCATCCTTGTATGCATCTCCAAAAGGAGGTCAGGTGTGCTGTTGGAACAGTCATGCCAGCCTGGGCTGCAGATCTTTTTATGACCCATAAGGGAACATTCACTCTTCTTGCATAGCTGCCTGCAATATTGAGTCACAGTCTGACTTAGCCCAAGGCACTGAATGTTTAATGTACTATTCTGAAATGAGTATATGATTTGATCAATGTCTTTAAAACAGACATGACACGTGACTCACAGCATATTCTCTCCAATAATGACAGTCGTTTCTTTAGATAGAGGCCTCTTTGAAGATATTTGTTTCTTCAAAGGCTCTAATTCATTTTTTGTTAAAGAATACAATCATGTTTATTATATCTAGTCATCTTTTTGGTGAACTCATTAAAGATCGCACTTTTTTTCTTTTCAAGTTTTCTGTGAGGGCTGTGTTTAAAGGTAAAGGTTTGGGTTTATGGGTTTATAGAGTATACAGTTTGTACAATATAAAAATCATGATGTGTATGAAAATTTCTCATAAAATGTGTTTTAATTCTCATCAGACCTATTTTTTTTAAAGATATATTGGCTGTTTTTTTATGTGCTCATATACTCACACACGTTAATTACGGTATGTGTTTCCCTAAAAAAATAAATAATTAAACATTATTGAACTATTATATAAAATATATTAATGCAGATTATATTGTTAGCGGCAGGCACACGTGCATGGGATGTTTATATTCTGAATCTGAAACAATTATAAAACTAAATTATTTATTACTGTGAAATGATAATCCATCAAAACTGTTTGAATATAAATTTATGAAAGTGTAGAAAGTAATAAACACAATCACTTGCTTTTCATACAGTTGATATTGACAAAACAATGATCGGAAAGCACATAGTATTATTACAATTTTATTTTTCAAATTTTCGAAGTTTGTTACAAAAACCTTACCAGTGGGCAGCAAAATGAAAGAGGCCATCCCTGCTGATATGTAACAGTCCATCCAAGGTCTAGAAGACACATAAATAAACACATGCAACACGCACAAACAAGGAACAGTAGGCTACTTCATATTTTAGTATAAAAAGAAGAAAGTTCTTACTTAAAACGGATTCCATACACAGCAAAGCCATTTTCCCCACGGTAAATCTGTCCTCAGTTAGTCATTAGAGAACTGTAACATGATTTCCTCTTGTACAATCCAGTTTAAATCATTGTGTATGAAACCTCAAATAAAAATGTAAATATGGTTGGTTGTTTGGTCTTGGTATATAGCTGGATCTTGAAATATGAAACATTTTCTGCACTGTAAAATTGTAAAGATGTAAAAGACCATAAACCCTTAATACATGTATTAATTACAGATTTTTCTGAGGTTTGTGGGTCCTCACAGTTTGTGCATGCCCCCTCAAGTCTTTGTGATCCTCTTGTTGCTCCACTGCACTAATCCACCCCAGATGCTCAATGTGAGATAACCAAGAAGGCTGTATTCTCTCACTATCCACTGAAAACACAATTATTCACATTGGAGTCCTCCCAAAAAAAAAAAAACCCAACCCTCTTCAGTCTTTAAATTGTCTGTTTGTTTGCAAGTTCTTAAAGAAGTGGTCCGGTTCTGGGTGAGGCTGTCCGGGCTCCCAGTCTTTAGCTGAGATTGAGGAGTTACGATGAAGTGAGGAATCTCGGCTGAGACTGCTGTCTAAGAGTAAGTCAGGATGAGGTGGCGGAGGCAGGATCCCTGGGTCAGGCTCGTTGGTAGACGAACAGAGGGAGTCTGTTTTCATGGGACGATAATCACGCACACATTCCTGCCTGGGCAGTGTCCGACTAGTCTCATGGACCTCGGTGCTACCATTGGAGGTGCTTCTCCAGTCCCAGGTGTTCCCGTTGCCTGAAGACAGACGGACCACTGGGTGATGAGGAGCATGAGCGTCTACCGTGACAATGCTGCTTCTGTCTGGTTCCGATGGTATGCGGTAGTACGGAGACTCTGAACCAGTGCTGGAGGTGGCACAGGACGAGGCGGTCTCAGAGGACTTTGGTGTGGTGATGCTAACTGGACCGTGTTGCTTAGACATGGCAATGACTTGCATAACCCTTGGCTGGTTGGGCAGCCGCGGGGGTTCTGGCGTGGCAGCTGGTACCGGACCTCCTTTCTCTGTCATGGACAGCCATTTAGCCCTCGTGGTGACGCTTTTAGGAGACACTGGTGGTGGTCTGGTGGCTTCTTCTGGGATATGAACCAACTGCGGTGCACCGGGCCTCTGAGGTATGATCACCCTGGCACCACCTGCTGCTGTCGTTGCTCCCCTGTTGGCTTGCACGGTAGGATAAAGGGAGGTCAGCACGCCCAGCTCCTCTGAAGCTTCCTGCTCAACTCCATCAACTCCCTCTGCAGTTGCTCCCTCCTCCTCCTCATCCCTAAGGCTGAGACTGCGCATCTCCATTGATTTCTGCTTCCATTCGGAGACCAGCTGTTTAGAACGCTGAGAGTCCATCGGTACGTGGAAGGTCATGTGACGCTGAGCAGGCTCCTCCATAGCGTTGGTGTTAGCACGGGGCAGTGTGTTACTGAAGGTCACCATGGTCTCCTTCCCCATCGGGCTGCGAGGAGCCAAGAGCTCGACATCTGCACTAGCTCTCTTCAGGCTGCCCATTGAGGCTTTCTCCCGACGCACCTTACGGTTCAGGCCAGTCACATGAGGCGGGGCTGATAGCTCATCGTTGCTCTCAGAGGCATGGGCCTTTTGATACACGGAGTCATGACCACGCTGTGTCAGTTCTCTTAGAGGATCTTTTTGTGGAGGATGGGGTTGCTTTAATGGCCTAGGGGAGGACTCTTCATGTGACTTAAAGTTTCCAACTGCATATAGAGCCTGGAATATGAGGCACACTTGTTATTGTAAGGTTAATGAGAGTCATAGTTACATAATCAGAGTGTTCAAGATTACTTGAGAATAGGAAGGTGTGTTAGAGCAGGATTGACTAAGACCTGTTGCTGAAACGCCTGAAAATGAAATGCTGAAGTAATATTTTGCCTTTATAGAGTAGGGCTGTCCATGGCTTAGAATTTGTTTTGTTTGCAGATTTTATTTCAATTTCATTGCAACTAGTTTGGTTTTAGTCTTTTCAGAGATTTTTAGTCTTAGTTAATTTAAACTTTTAATTTACTTTTAGCCAAATTGAATGTGCTAAATGTCTCTCAGTTTGTTTGAGTTTAATGTGAGACCAATTATTCACTATAGATTCCAAATCTGGACTCTGACCAGGCGAAAACATGAGCCTGATGGACTTGGACTAATCCATTCACCTTCCAGATTTCACTTCCAAAATATTAATTCTGTTAAAAAAAAACACAACCACTAATAGCCTGGTTAAAACCAGACCATTCTCAGTTGTAACTGAGTTATGGTCTGGCAAAGCGTCATAGATAAAATCATTTCCAGAGAGGTGTCACCAACGGATGTCGCGGGTAAACCAAAAACCAATCAGAGCGATGAAGGAGATGATGTATACAGACGGCGGCCGGCGGAAAAACATCTCCGAGTGTTGTTCTTTGCTCGGTTTTTAACAAAAAGGAAACATTTGAATCGCTTAAAGCAGACGCGATAGCTGATTCGAACGAGTGATGTTCGACAGCGGCATTCATCTTTCAGGTCAGGAGTCTTAATGGTTAATGGACTTATACAGTGATATAAAAGACCAAACTCGCAACGTATAGGGGGGTGTAGGCTAAACTAGATATAGGAACAGGCAATTGGACTCAGATTATGAACGTAGCATACAAAGTTTCACGCTAAGCGATTCCCAGTGAAATAATAGCATAAAGTTGGCTTGACACTATTCAATATTCTGACATTTAGGGACCATCTCTAAAGTTACATACGAAATTGGTACACACGTTTCTAAATTCAATAGCATTTGACTTGCAGTCATAAAACCAACTGTAAATGGTTCATGTAGGCATAGGCATATACAATTTTCAGGAGCATTGTCTTATTGGAAAATATCAAATTCCTCTGGGAAGTAAGCTATTCTGCAATATTCTCCTGTACTCCAAAGCATTAAATTACTTTTTACATTGAAGTAATCATTAAAGTCATTTGTTGGCTATTGAATTTTTTTCTTTTACCTATTATCTATTTAATGTAAATTATGCTCTCTGAAATTGTTTCGAGCCACTTCACTGGTTATGGAGATTATAACAGAAAAGCATATAAGAGGAAAGAGACAAAGTAAAGAGATGACATGGAGAGAGTGAAAAGGAGCTGTGAAATTGTCCCTGATGAATTCTGAAGGATTTGTCTTCCTCTGATAGAATAGAAATCCTAAATATAGAGCTTGCAGTCAAAAGATTAGACAAGAGTGAAAGAAGGAAGATAAATAAGTTTTGATATCCTCTGCTAACCTAAATTTGAAGCTGTCAAAGCAAAAAAAAAAATGTTCAGAGAAGCAAACTGCTAAACAATTAAAGACTCACTAGATAAACAGCGATGCCAGCCCCAATCACAAAACCCACGTAGACATCAATCGGGTGGCTTCGATACTGGGTGATTTGGGTCAGACTTGCCAGGGCTGCTGCTATGGCAAATGAAAACACCAACACAGGCTTCAATAGCTTGGTGCTCTCTGATATGGCGGCATTGAAGTACATCTGAGTAGAGAAACACGAGTGTCACAACAATAACAACTGCTCTAGTAAAACCAAAAATATGAAATGATGACCCCCAAACAGCTTTCTCAAATTAACACTGTTTTTGATTTTTCGCTATGCTTCCAAGTTAACGCTACATTGTAAACCCTAAGTAATGTTATAACATTATATTTTTATATAATTTAGAGCTAATTCAATATAATTAAGTAAAACTAGTGATACATTAATCATGGAACTTACAAGTTAAATGTACTTGCAGCAACTTAATTTTACATAAATAGTTTGGTATTTAAGAAGATACGCTTGTCCTTCCATGGGAAAAGACATGCAATTCCTAGTCCACTCTACTTGAGGTTTTTTTTACAGCAACCAGTTTTCATGCTTTTAAAGTATGATCAGCCAATTATATTCTACAGGATAACACTAATTTCCAATTAGAATTAACTAAAATACTCCAAATGTAGTTATAGCAGCTTGAATGTTTCCCTCCACAGTCCAGAGAGAATGACTTCATTAACAGTTGGAATCCCACATTGAGTTCAACGAGGCATAGCTAACAAAAGAAGACTAATGAGCATCAAGCTCTACAGCTGGGAGACACCAAGCTGACTGTGGCCTATATACTCTACACTTCATCAGTAGAGGTCACTCAGCAGTTGACACGGTTCTACGGTGCTTAATGCTGATGCCGGATCCTTCTAATAACAGTGACAGCTCAATAATCACAGTGGCATGGGGTTCCAAATAACAAGTATTTTGCATCACATAATTTTTAAATCAAAGTGCCCTGAGAGAAGAACAGAGAAATGCTTACGGAGATGTAGACAGCTGCAAACCCAGACAGAGTGGCGTGCTGGGAGGGGAATGTTTTCCTGATTAGACAGACAAAAAAAGAGGAAAATATGAATTCAGTTGCGCATCACATGAATAATCAAAAAAAAAAAAAAAAAAAAAAGCACGGCCAAGAGTTTTAGCATGTGAGGAAGAAATGTAAATGAGCAAAGAAAGAGATGCAGAAGGAATATACCACACTTCAGTGAGCAAAACACAATGTCATTTCTGTTCAATAGCTTCCATCTTCTATGTGCCGCCTGACAAGGATTTGAGAACAAATCCATTTGTAATCCTTGTTGGAAAACATTGCAATGGGATAAAAAAACTAAAAAAATGAGATAAACATAAAGAATACCAATATTTTTAACAATAACAATAATATTCCAGAGCACTAGGGGGCGAATAGTGCATAGATATTGCTGTTTATTTAAATGCAATGTGTTTTTTTAGCAGTTATACGAAAATCATGCAATAGCCTAAATGCAGCAACAACATGAATTTACCCAGTCACGTGAAAGCAACACTCTTAGAAAAAAAGGGTTGATTGGTGTTCTATATATGAAGCATAGGCTTCTTTTTACTCCAAAGAACCTTTTATGCTAAAAAAATATTCTATAATGACAAGAAAGAACCCTTTTGGCACAAAGGTTCTTTATAGGCTATTATTCATTCATATATTACATTATTCTGCAACATTTTGTAGTTGTAATTAAATGATTGTTTATTAAACTGTTGTAGTAACTTGCTGATTTTTGGAGGAGAAACACTGAAATGGCACTCTTCGTGCGAGATTGATTAACTACATAAAATGATATAAATATATACATTTTCTAACCCCCATATCTTGAATTTTGTGATCATTCACATGCATGAACCTTTTTCCTGGTTACAAAGAGCCCTAAAGGGGTATTTATTATTGAACCCTTAAAAAGGGTTCTGTATAGAACCTTTTAGGGGTTCCAAATACTTAGCGCTAATAGAACCTTTTAAGGTTCTATATAGAACCTTTTCTTCTAAGAGTGTGTTGTTTATGTGTATTCACCTTGCTGACAGGATGGCATACTGGTCCCGGCCTGAGCAGATGTCCTGGGTTATGTAGGGGTTTTTATCACAGGCCACGCCCGGCAGTGTGTAGTTGGGTTTGCACACAGTTAGGAAGAAGGGAGTATGATAGCCAGTAGCCAGCTGGATAACGTCAGTCACCAATGCAGTGGCGCACAGCCCAAACACATGAACACCTGTGAGGGGACGAGAAACTGTCAGTGTGGAACCGTCTGAACCGAACCAGGCTTGTTTTTGTTTGTCTGTGTGAGTCTTACATGACCAACACTCGACCATATGCTTCTACCAAAATAGACAAACCTGTAAAAATGACTGAATGCGGTCGAGTTGTGTATGAATAATAAATGTTAAAAGTCAGAGGAGGTCCCAAGTATCAAAACTAAGAATAAGAGACCTAGTTTGCCATCACCTTACTCTTATTAATAATAATAATAATAATAATAATAATATGTTTTATTTATAAAGCGCCTTTCAAGAACCCCAGGACACTTTACATAATGTTGATGGATACAATATACAATCAGGATATTTTTTTCTTGGCTGGTTTCTTTCCCAGTCAAGGAGGAGGAAGTTTGGGACAAATTCCGAGCTTGGAGCCATCCCCCGGGCAGCAAACCAAATCAGCATAATTCTGAAGGATCATGTGGCACTGAAGACTAATGATGCTGAAAACTCAGCTTTGCCATAAATTAGTTAAAATATATTAAAATAGAAAACAGTTATAAAAAATTGTAAAACTATTTCACAATATAACTGTTTGTTACTGTATTTATTTATCAAATAAATGCAGGTTTTGTTTAAGACATATTTTTTTAACTTTACAAATATTAAAAATATTACAGACCCCAAACTTTTAAATCATTATTTTTATTATTATTTATATTTATATAGTTTGCCATTTTTAAGACTTGAGGTCTCTCTTAACATACCCACAAAGCGCACAGTTCTGCGTAAGAAGGAGTTGAAGTTGCAGCCTCCTGCATTGATACTCCCTTCTGAACCAGAGCGAATCTTCAGTTTGGACTGCATGCAGTACATCAAAGCTTCGCCCAGCATGATCTAAGCCAAAAATGCATAGAAGATTGAGAGCTGCCTGAAGCATCATAAGAAATCCAATCTGTCAAGTACTTAATTATGCTTTACACAAGATGCAAAAAACACGTGCAATTCACTGTTACTGTCCACATTGCATCAATGAATAGAGTAACAGGATTTTGTATCATTTTCACAGAAGCTACACTGGGATAAATAGGTTAAGCTGTTTATGAATAGAGTATGAACACTCACAGACGCTGCAGGGCCAGCAAAGGCCAGGCTGAGCAGCATGAGCAAAGGGATGAGCTCGTCTCCCGTTTCCACATAGGGCATGCTCAGTGTGCGGTCATGGCAACGGAACCCAACTTTGGCTGGCTGCAATATGTCTGTCAGCTCCAAGAAGTAAAGAGAGATCATGGAGGATGCCACTATTGGCAGCTGAGAGAGAGAGAGAGAGAGAAAGAATAGGTGGGTTATGGGAAAGGTGGCACAGGAGAGGATTATGGAGAGAGGAATCAGTCAACATTTACTGCATGGACACATTCATGAATTATTCATGCAAACAATATTAGGCATACAGTGGCGCCCCGAAACATTTCAACATTTAAGCCAAGCTTAAAAATGTATGAACTTCTTGGCTTTAAATAACAAAATATCAAACCTTTAGCTAGCTTTTATAAATATGCCTTAAAAAAAACATTATTAGTGTGCATCTTGAGACAAAACAAAAGCACTTTTTAAAGATACATCAGTGCAAGTTGCTTTTCAACTCAAACATGCATTTTATTCTGGGCCCAGGTTTAAGCCTTGTCTGTAAAACCAGGGCCCAGTTTTTCAAAAGTAAATCCTCTAGGATTTTGGATAACGGATTGGATCAAATTTTAAAAATGGGTTTTTCAAAAAAAAAAAAAAATGGATTACTAAATCCGGATCAATTTTATCCAGATTAAACCTTTTGAAAAACCGGGCCCAGGAGATCTTCTTTCAAATTTAAGCCAAAAGTATTTTAACACTTTTGGACTGTGCCATTTTTCGTTTTCAAACACTATCTGTTTGTTTATCATAATTTCCTGTTGATTACACACACCTGTTGCATATTAGTTTTCTGTGTATACAATGCCCTCAGTTCTGTCAGTTCATTGTTTGGAGTTGTTTCATGCACTACGTTGCATTCGCTAGTTTGGATTATCTTTGTGTTAGATTCTTTTGTTTTATATAATAAAGTTCACTACTTCAGCAAATATTTAGCCAATTTTATACTGTTTTAATATATGATAATTAAATATAGGCTTTGGGGTGTAAAATATTTTTGTAAATGGACTTGAACTTCCAAAAACCCTTTTAGAGTCGTGGCCTCAAAGTGAAGCATGAGATCCACGAGATATTGAAGCCAAAAATAATCCTTAATTTTGAATTAATGTAAAAGGCAAGGCGGTTCGCGTGCCTATTGGCTGTCCTGCGGCAACTGAAGCAGCCAATTGAGAGAGGCCCTTGGTGACATCAGTAACCGAGTACGATTTCCATTCATCACATGTTTCTCTGAAAACAATATGCGATCCGGCACGGAACTTCACGAAAAAAAGAAATGCATACTCGATACATAAATGCTTCGAAGCTTCGGTGTCATATGTAAAATCGATAGTTCATACTAATTCGGAGACCTGTGTGAACCTGAGAGCAACTGACATACAACCACGAACACTTGAAACCAATTATTTAAATTAATTACAAAATAGCAAAAGAGTGATGTTAGTTCTAAGAAAAGCTCTGATATCATGTGTTTCCAGATACCACTTGGTTCGATATTTTTATATTGGTTTGATTATTTTTAATCCACTGTAATGACATTCAAACAAGTAAATAAGGATCAAAAAATAATAAGTCTAGAGGTAACTACATTTTCTCTTCATGTTTCATAATCATTTTTCTTAGATGTTTACATCAATATTATCTCCTTGAAAATGAATAAAGCAGTTTAAGCCCAAGTAATCCTTGTTAAAATCCTGTTCAAATCTCTTAACCCTGGTTAAAGAGGTACTTGACATCGCCTTAGTTTAACATTATCCAGCTTATGACTAAAATAAATGTCATCTATGGTGTTAAATATCAACTTCACATTTGTCATTATATGTCATCTTCACAAATGTCAAATTACAACGCTAAGATGCACATTTCATTTTACAAGTTCATAGGATTCATCACATCATTATATTGTAACTCAAAGCGACATGTTAATGGCATTCTATGTAGATGACTCTCCGCACAAGATAAGTCAGTGGTGCGTGACATGTCATGCAATTTTTTTTCAGCCGTTCAAGGGCAGGATGAAGAAGGCTTGCAGAGATTGTTAAAGCTTCACCACAACAACTGAAATACAGTGAGAACATACCTCCACAAAATAGAAACAAGGCAGTAATGTCATGCTGTCTTTGGGAGGCTTCTTCTTGGGCTTGTCTTTTGGAGACATCATTTTGGGGCTTGGCCGAGTAAAATCTAAAAGAGAATACAGTCAAGACACAATAAGATAAAACACATGATATTTAGATACATATTGTTGAAAAGATAAGTAAGTGTCTCTATGCTTGAGGTGTTAAATAGCCTAAATGGGCTCAACCTAATATGGTCTTGGAAAGTGTTCAAATCAGTCTGGAAACTGGATCACTAGGCTTGCTAACCATGCAAATATAATGCGAATGTGTAGACACAATCAGAGAGTGTAAATGTGTTACACGGATTAAAGAGTCATTATGGTTATTTATTTAAATAGAAGGAAACTTCCATGGAGGAAGAACTGATTTATTTTTTGCGTGATATCAGACTCAACCACATATGCATGTTATAAAATCCATGGTCTTTGCAGGTAAAAATAAAAAAGACATGCAACATTTACGGTAACATGTGTAACACAAAGTGCAACATTAACGGTTTTGGATGATATTACAGCATTGTGGTGATATTTGATGGGGTAGACTGCATGGCCAGTCAATATTGTGATGTACTGCCTAGTATCATATTAAAACAGTGATGTGAATATTAGAACTATAAATGGTCAGTTCTGCATATTACCCAGACAACTGATTAGTGACTTAGGCTTCCCTTATTGGAGTTGCCTTGTGGAATTCACTATTGACATAGCCTGCAATAGCTTCAATAGCCACATCTCTCTCCAGGGAGACAGCTAATGAAAGTTGGGTGACACATGGTGGCCACATCGGCTTCCTCGCCTCACACTGCACAAACAAAGAAGGCTCTTTTCATGGGAGAGGGGGCTATTTATCCTGCACAACTTTGTTTGTCTCTGAAGAGAGAGGGGGATAAGGAGAAGGCCGAGAATGAACAGACTCAAGTCTGTGCTGTCAAGGAGTCTATTGGCTGGCAAATAAAAAGAACTTAGCAATAAAGCAGCAATCAAGTCGGTCTGTGAGCCTCTTCAGCAATATGTCTGAGCTGGTGGGAAGTTGCTACTGAATAAATACGTATAGCAGAGAAGGTGAGAGATTATTCAACTCGTTTTAGTGGTTCCTTACTCGACGCTGGAAAAAGATGTTTGAGAACCTGAACGAGAGTCTGTACAAGGCCCATGCCCAAGATCTAAGATAACCCAAAATGTCTGCAGTGAAAGAAGGGACTTCAATTACAGTAGTGTGTTGTGTAGCCTAATATTAGCAAAAACCTAATTCAAGAATTTCTCAGTTTCGCCTTGGGAATCCAACCTTTTAATCAGTAGTATGGTTAAAATAGCTAATACTTTTTTTCTTTTTGTTTGCCGTAACAACGTATAGCCTAACATTGAACAAGTCCATCAAATGTGGATGACTTTATTATTTCATTATTGAATTATTTATTTTGTGTTTGTTACTTTGCATTTTATATAGATTCAGAAATGTGTTACAAAATATAAACTTTTTATTTTTTTCTTCTGTAAGTGCTTAATGGATTCTGATTGGCTGACAATATTTTTATCCTTCATCCGCTGGAAAAAAATAAAGTTATTCCAGCAATATCGTTCCTTATGTGTCCTTGTCGTTATTTGTGGTATGGACTCAAAATTGTCAACTAGAACGATTATAAAAATTTAGTTGCCGTTATTGTTACAGTTGTCGTTCCTGGCGAGAACTAGCCTTTATGCTTTGTCGATGTACGAACAGTATGCGACGAACTTATGACATGGCTAGCCTACTTACTCAGGGAACTTCAGTTCATGAGAGTCTATTTAGTTTTTTTTTATGCTTTTGCTTACTTGACTTTTTGGTTACTGAAACGTTTACAAAATGCTTTTAAATGTACATATATTAATACAAATAATACATCGTTTTTAGGGTCCCCCTCCCCCGCCCCATATTTTTTTGTTTTGTTTTGTTTGACCCCTTTTGTGGTTGTGTGTGATTGTGTGTGTTGGGTTTGGGGGAACTCACCCGCCCCCCACAATTCCCTTTCTTGAATCACTGGTCTACTGTACCAGCAGCGCTGTCCACTACACGGGTACTGAAATTGCTCTGACTACATTAAAAGGGAATATGAGGGTCGTCTGTGCTGAATAGAACATTTCACGGGACATTCTTATATTTGTCTTTTATAATAGCCAAGCATATCTATAAATTATCAAGGCTACGTTTTCGTGTTTTTTTCCCCTTTCTCTCAGATTTGGCATTTCAAAATGTCCTCGTGGTCAGTTACCATCTCACAAACACCTCTCTCATATCCTGAAATGGTGTCATGAATTATTCTAGATGTCGTTCTGAAGCACCAAGCGTAATGCCCCGGAACTTTTTTTTAGAATTGATGAGTATTTCATAAAAAGAAATAATAGGAACCAGCTCAAAATCTTGATTCTACATTTCAGTTTTCAGCATGTCTGCTATTAGGGGCTCCCAGGATGGAACAGACTCGGTCACCATCCGACTGATGATATCTCACCTCTTTCTCTTTGATGTTGGAAATTCATCGACTCCCTCCGACCCCTTCGCCGTCGCTTCGTTCGTCTGTGGTGCTCCAGCTTTCCTCAATGCGACTTAATCCATTTCACGCTTGTATAATATATCTTTTTGTTCACTTCCCCCCGTCCGCTGAAGGTAAGTGATCGGATAAAAGTATGAATGGGACTGGACACTCCACTTATATTTCCTCAACGTAGCAAAGTCCCAGAAGTAGATATGATGAATTTCCTCGGGATTCGGCCACTTTCTCATGAAGATCTCAAATACAGAGCTCTCGGGTGAGCGGATAGTAATCGAAACAGGAATGCAGTGACTGTGTAGGGCACCGTGAACACAAAAGGCTATTGGGAAGGGGGTTTCTAGAGGGAGGGGACAGAAATGAGGGAGGAGGCGGTCCACTTTTTAACACAAACACACGGAGAGCATCTAAACCCCCGTTTATTTCCAGCCATCAACCCGTAATGTGCAAGAAGAGATAAAGACGCGACGTGAGTTCTGTTCACATGACCGCAAGGGTTACAGCGCGCGCTCCTCTCTTTGTGCATGTGCATCGACTGATCTATCATGCTGGACGTTATCTGTACTTTTAGATACTGAGGTATTCTTCTCGAAGCAAATGTCTTATGTGGACCCATGCTAGACAGGTGTGAAGCTTGGGGTCTTTGTTTATTTGTATGGGGTGGGGCTGCATTTGGACCATGCGCTCCTTTGTGTCTAGGTATGTTCCCCGTCACAAGCGGAGCAGCAGCACATGGCGCCGCACGCCTCCAGTGAGAACATCAGCGCGTCATCGGCAAGCGCACGCTCGCTCCTCGCATGAGTGAATCTCGCATTTTGCTTGAATCATAGGGCGACCATGAATGTTTCTGGTCTTGGATTAATTTTGTTCTCTTTTGTTCATTTGTTCAACATCCCCCAATTCCAGACCCACTTTATCTTTAGAGAAATGGAACATACAATTAAAATATGACAGAATATAATGTAAATATGGCTCAATATATTTATTTATTTGTTTATTTGAAAAGGGACAATGTACACTAATCAACATTCACAACAAATGTAAGTGTACCCGAGTTAGCCACAGGCTAGTTTTCATCGGCAGTCCCCTTGCCAGATGTTACTAGGCATCCTAAGATAATAAATAATAACAATGCAATACAGTTCAATATACAATAAACAAAAAGTAAAAAAAATAAACTGTGTTAAAATCACAAATAATCAAATAAACATGAGATATAAAATATAATTAGATGTTAATAAACGATACAATTATTGTTGATGAATTGGACCCACATCAATGTTGACAGTGTTGATTTTCAATAAGCCATTTCTTAGCATTAATCTTAAATGAGTAATAAGGTGTAGACTCTCTAATTAGTGGGGGTATTGAGTTCCATTCATGCGAAGCAGTAAATGAAAAGACAGCCTGACTGAATGCAGTTTTTTTAAGTGGGATTATACAGTCTCTCCTAGCTGCACCTCTTGTAACTCTGTTTGTATTTGATTTAAAAGTGATAAGGCCAAATAAAGGAGGAGGAGCTAAGCAGTGCATGATCTTATAAACTAAGCAGACATTTCTGTATTTTATTAGATTATCCCAACTAAGCAATTTATACTTCTGTAAGATATGGCAATGGTGATGACGAAATGACTTTTTATCTAGAATTTTAAGTGATTGTTTGTATAATGACTTTAATGGTTTTAAGGCTGTAGCGTGTGCGTTGGACCAACTTATCAAACAGTAGTTTATGTGGGAGAGAATTAATGAGTGGAAGTATACCTTAGCTGCCTCAGTTGATAGGAGGGTCCTGATATACCTGAAATTCACCAAACTGAACTTTACTTTATTACAGACCCTCTTTATGTGGGTTTTGAATGTAAGGTTTGAGTCCAAGTGTAGTCCTAAGTACTTATATTCTGAGACAACTTTTAATCTATGTCCAGAAATAGAAATAGAAAAAATATATATGAATTTAACGAATGTAGGCTATTTAAATACAATTAGTAAACACAAATATCAAGTGTTTGTGAGCTCAGGTCCTGCTTGGTTGTAGTGTATTGAATAAAATAGGTCTATGAATCAAAGACAAATAAAGATGTTTGAGATGGTAAACAGCAAAAATCGAATACAAAATAATGAATAACCTTTGTTAGTTTCATACACTTCTGAAAAATAAATAATTATCTAATAGTCAAGTCAAGTATATTTATATAACGCTTTTCACAATATAGGCCTATTGCATCAAAGCAGCTTCAAAGTATCAATCAAAACATAATAACAATGTTCCTTTCTTAGTGGAAAAACATCCACGTTTGGTAGAGCTGATCAAGGGTATTACTGATTGGTTAATTAATTTGAATATTCGCAACACTGTAAAATCTAACAATGTTCTTACTAAGAACTTTTTTGTTAACTTTACTTAATGTTCAATACAATAATTTGTTGAACTTACTTAAAAGTTTGCATTCTATACCTTCATTACTCATTCATTACCTTCATATATATATATAGAATTTCAGCCTAACAATGTGTCTTTTTCCTTATTACAATCTCTGGACAGTTACGTAGACATTTCGGACTGTAACACGCATTTCGGACTTTCCATTGGGACTATGATTTTTATACAATACAAACTGCATATTCTATCCCTTAATCTTACCCATCACTGACAACTTTCTACATTTTTACATTTTCAAAGAACATTATAAGCTGGTTTCCACAAGGACAAGGATTTTTGATATTTAATCCCCATAATGTAGTTTACCAGGCCCCCCTGGTGTTTTTTTTAAAATAACTTAAAACCAATGTTATCTGACAAAGAACATGGGCACTAAATAGAAATGCAAAGCTCCCCTGAAAAATCTCAGCACACATTGCTCCAAATGTGCCATACCAGAGAACTGAAGCTAGGGGCAAAAAAATAAAAACAGCTCCTCCCCCATTCCCCCCCCCCCTTCACTTGAAGAATGGGGGGGTCTCCTGCAGCAATAGGCTTACCGTTAGTTTCCCAGGAGACTGTATGAGGCCTCTTGGGCAGTCCTCGTATACCACAGGATCGGGCCCAGCTGCAGAGAGTTAATAAAATCATCAGTCAGCCATTCAGCCTCACTCTTCACGTCCTCTCTGGCCAATTAGTCGCACACCCTATGTGGCTCGACTGCCTTCACAACATGTTTCACGCTCTTACCAATTTCATACACACTCATTACAGACTCAAAATGGAGAATGAGGTACTAGACCTTGTGGCTTCTCCAAGTGTAACAGTATTCAAACGTAAGAGCTTCTCTCTTGAAAAGATATCCGTGTATTAATCTCACTTGAATTCTTTTTGGGATCAGTTATTACGACAACTGACCTAATTATTGTGTCCAAATATGCTGCTCTTGTCCTCGCAGGTTCATAATCATTATGGACTCGCATTGCATGATTGTATTATGATTGATTTTTGCCCAGGTCTCACTTCAAACCATAAAAGAAATAAGAACTGCCGTTTAAATGTGTGGTGAGGGACTAGCTCATACGTCAAGGTATATGTCCACTGACATTCCCATTTCTTTCCATGAGTATACGGCTCCATGGCTGTTAAAAATGTCATGTTTAATTCAAGGTTTTATTTGTCGTTTCAAAATTCTTTTGGAATTTGGAATAAGTTTTGGAGGATGCATGTTATCATAATGGCATCATTGCTGATAAGATTATGGAGAGATTTGAGCTGAGGAAGACCCACTGCATTTCATGCACAAATCTGTGGAATATTATAGTACCATTTTATCAATTGCCAGAAAAGTGTGCTTTTTTTACTTATGAATCCTTATTTCTGTGAGAGAAATACTATATGGGAAACACTAAAAACGAAAAAGCAATAAACTTTCATTCACAAGCTCTATTTTGACTAAACCTGAACAGTTTGTGTCACGTTCCTGCAAAACAGCACTGAGACCCCTTGTGGCAGAAGGTTGCCATCACAGCTAGTCTCACCCAGACTCGTTTTGGCATCTTGGATGTCTTCCTTTTGATTAATGTGGAAGGGATGCAATTATATTTAAATTGTTTTCTAGAGGCAACAATTCAGTCAATGTGACTGATAAATTAAAACATACATTCCATTATGTTTACATTCATTGCTTCTAACAGCAGAGGAGAACCAAATGCAATGTGCTGCATCCATCATAATATCCAATATTATAATAATTTAATATTTTTTTCCAGAGAAACTCTGGAAAAAAATATATAATGTGAGAGTGCAACATTATTTTGGAATCATAAAAATCAGTCAAAGAGCCTTGTGAAATAAGAAGGAAGGAAACAGGAAAACAAGGGCCACAGTTAAATGACTAATATTGTATGCCATAGAGTGAATGCTACACGTTTGAATTAAGAATGCTACTGTAATTTACCTAATTAACTTTTTATCACTTCAAATCAATCATTTAAAATTTTGAGTATTTCCATGTAATATGTCTACATAAAAAGCTCTATACTCTTCTTTTATGCACAGTAAAGCAGCACAGTGAAGACACTGTGAAATAGTAGTTTTTTAAATTATTGTAAGACTAAATGCAGCTGTCAGTCACATACAAAAGTATTCACAGCATTCCTCTGTGACCTTTACGTCTATTTTTTGTGACGTTGAATCAATGGGTTATACCTGAGAAGATGACAAGCTCTGTTTCCGCTAGGTTGAGTTGAAGTTGGTGTTTTTTCACTCAGTCTAAGACGTCTGCCAGGTACGCAGAGATCCGTGCACTGTGGGGTTGTCCAGGTAGAACGACACAAAGAGCTGCAAGTCATCTGTGAATAGCAGCAGTATAGAAGAAAAATCAGTTTCTGGATGACAGAAGAACCCAGTGCTGATGTGTACATCCAGAGGCATTTTCGCAGGATGAGATCCTGAGATACTTTAGCACTGTTTTGCCAGTCTCCTTTCAAACTGTGTTTGTAAATCTGACAAGGCAATATTAAATGTTACCTAACGTTAAAGGTCTACCTAACAATAGTATTCATGAAATTGCAGAAATGTAATTAAGTAATCAAATGCAAAATAAACACTAGTCTCCACTGTATGAAATAATAAGTGAAGGACTTTCTTTTTGTTGTTTGATAAACATTAAGGATGGCAGGTTGTTTGCAACTGCTTGCGAATTTGCTCTAACCCTAACCTTACAAGTCTACTAACAACACTCTACTAACACTCTAATGAGAGTTAGTATGTGCATGTAGGTAGGCTGTGAGCGTTCCTTATAGTCAGCAGTGTGTGCTAAAGGGACCATCAGAATAAAGTGAAAACAAATAGCCTATAAGCGGCCTAAGCTCTAACTAGTTAGCTCATTGTTCTTTGGATATTGTTCTGTAGGACTAAAAGTACAAGCTGCACGTATAACAGGTAGGCCTATGGATATATTTTTCTGAGAAGAAAAAATAACTGGAAGCTAGGATGACAGTCAGTGACCAGTGTAATTCAAATGCACTGTGTGCACAGTGTATTTAAATTATTTTGTGTTCTGTTTAGGTTTTAAGACATGTTGTATAATTTAAACTGATATATAAGCTACGTCTTAGGTTTGTGGCAAGTGATAAAAGTACTAAAAATAGATACCACTGTAAAGATAATCAAAACTCAATGCTCATCTCTCTTCAGCTGGACCAGACTTCCTGCTTGGTTTGCAAATGCTTGTACCTAATAAACTGGTTTAAACGTCTGCATCTTCTTTTATTACTTTTAGCATCATCAGCCAAACAACATGCAACCTGGAGTGCCCTCCAGTGGCAACAGGGAAGAATGAATTAACCCCAAAACATCACAAAAACCACATATTTTAAATTCTATATTTACATTCACAAGTTAAATTATTTAATAATCACACCCACTTGCATACTTAAAGCAATCGTTTTGAAGTGGCCAGGCAATGTATTAGTATTATTACATACTAATATTATTAAAAGTGGTATGTTGAGTTTTGAGCTAGCAACTACAGTTTTTTTTTACAGACAGATTTTTCTCCAGAAAGCATTCGGTGTCAGGCTGTGAGGTTTGAATCATCGACATATGGCCGCTCTCTATTTCAGGTCATGTTGTGTAAACTTTAGCAGCAGGGTGGCACTACAGCTAAGGGCTAAAGCATGATGCTCAAGAGAATGACAAGCTTGCACAGCCAAAATGCTTCTGAATGTTGTCAAACTTGACTAATTTTGGGTCACTGATTATGCTTAAAATGGTTGATTTGCTCTAGTTTTCAAGATATGGTATTGGGTCAATATATACTTGGGAATGGTGGAGGATAAGTGAATAATAATGGGAAGGGTTCTCAATTTAAACCAGAAATTACTCAAATACATCTTTGACTGGATCTATGAATAAATCTATGTCTGGGTTTGGACAGAGTCAGAGTCAGAAAGAGCTTTATTGCCAAGTATGTTTGATAAGGAATTTGTTTTGGTGACAGAACAAGCTTCCAGTACATGGATAATAAAATGAAAATAAAGATGTGAACAGTATATATATATATATATATATATATATATATATAAACAGATTATAATACAATTAACAGGGAATGGAATAAGAAGAGGTAGGGTATTATCGAACACATTCTCATCCTTTGGATTCATATAGGTGACGCCCATGACATTTCGTCGAAATACTACACACATGCCATTGATCAGCTCTACATTGATCAGCTAAATGACCCATCATACCATTGATCAGCTTTACCAAACTTGATTGTCTTTTTTTTTTCATGAATAAACAAACACTGTAAGTTGTCTTGATTGATACTGTGAAGCAGCTTTGATACAATCTGTATTGTGAAAAGCGCTATATAAATATATTTCACTTGACTTGACATGGTACCCTTTAGCGTCAATATAACACGCACTGTTATGGGTAGGTTTAGGTCTGGGGTAGGGTCTGCGTCTCATATTGACGCTAAAGGGTGCCATGTGCGTAGTATTTCGACGAAATGTCATATGGAGCCACCTATATGACGCCAAAGGATGAGAACGGGCTCGTATTATCATATAGATAAGTGATATTGATCTTTGTGCAGTGGGGAGGACATTTAACTGTTCTTGAGGCAGATTGCCTGGGGGAAGAAACTTTTCGTTTGCCTGGCTATTCTGTATATGGAGAGATTAGATACCAAAATTTCAAAGAGAAGGTGGCTTGGATGTAAGGGATCCAGGGTGATTTTCTGGGCCCTTTTTTCTCACTCTGTATGTATACAGTTCTTGGAGGGTGGGCAGAGGAGCACCAACAATCCTTTCAGCAGTCTGAACTGTCCTCTGTAGTCTTCTGATGTCTGCTTTTGTAGCTGAGCCAAACCAGACACTTATTGAAGTGCAGAGGACAGACTGAATGACGGCTGAGTAGAACTGCATCAACAGCGCTTGCAGCAAGTTGATCTTCCTCAGCTGGTGCTTTTTCACAATGGAGTCAATCTGATTGTTCCACTTCAGGTCCCTATAGAGCACAGGAACTGTAGTGTACTAGCACAATTCTGTTCTTTCTGTAATGGCGTCACCACAACAAAACAGACAGCTGTTCATCATCGCCCTATTGTATATGAGCCTGATGCTTGTAGTGTCATCTGCAAACTTCGGGAGTTTGACAGAAGGCGGTGCAGTTTGTGGACAGGGAGAAAAGCAGTGGGAAGAGAACACCTGTGGGCCGCCAGTGCTGTTTGTGCAGGTGTTAGATGTGAATTTCCCTATTCTTACTTGCTGTTGCCGGTGATCCATTGACAGATAGAGCTGGGCTAATTTAGTGCTATATGGTATTGAAAACCAAACTGAAGTCCTCAAACAGGATCCTCACATAAGTTCCATGGTTTGTCTAGATGTTGCAGGATATAATGCAGTTCCATGTTGATTGCATCATCCACCGACCTGTTCGCTCAATATGCAACTGCATTGGGTCCAGCAAGGGTCCTGTGATGTTCCTTGGGTAAGACAATAGTCCCTCAAATGACTTAACTGTAGTCTGTAGTCATTAGGTTCTGCTTTTTGGGGGGAGGGGGACAGAGACACAGGTTTTTAGACAGGCTGGTGAAACACCATCTGGGCCTGGTGCTTTCCTTGTCTTCTGCATTCCCATCTGCTTCGTTGGTCCATCTTTTTATAGTCCTTACTCCAGGCTTGGCAGATTCAAATTTCTGCCTGTAAGTTGGGAGAAGATGAAACAGACAGTAATTAGATAGTACTTGCTTTTCAAACAAAACAATAAATGATGCAATCTGTTGCATCATGTTATTCCTAGAAGACATGGATGATGCAATCATAATGAAGATTACATCACTCTGCTGAACAAATTGCCCTATATCAGATCTAGAATTCATCAAGGGTACACAACACAACTCCTGGGAAAAGAGTTTACTTCCAACTTCCAACCATACCTGTAGTTGTAAATAAGCCTGATGGACTTGATGAGCATGGACCGGGTATTTAATTAGGTTTGAAGCCAGAGGTGGACAAAGTACACACCTTCCTTACTTGAGTGAAAGTCCATACTGCTGGTCAAATATTACTCTCTTACAAGTAAAAGTTGTAAAGACCAATTTTTACTGAAGTAAAAGTACATAAATACTCGTTTTAAAAGTACATGGCAAGATCAGATGACAAACAGGGAATCACATGACAGACACGGAACATGGCATGAACAAACCAAAATGTGACAGAGACTAGACCAAATCATGACATAGTCAAGACAAAAAATAGCTGGATTTATAAAAATGTCCATGTTCAAAAGTTTAAATACCCTTGATTCTTACTGTGTCATTACCTGATTAACTATTTATTTAGCATATTCTTAACCCTTTCCAACAATGACTGGATATGATTTTGAAGGTGGGTCAATATTCCCTAAAAAAAAAAATGATGTTGAAATTACTTTGAAACAATTTTCACTGAGAAAGACCGAAGGTGAAAATGAAATAATATTTTTTTTGCCATGTAAAGGAGTACTCACAAAGTCTCAAAAGTATTTAAGTTGTTTTTAGTAAAGTACATATTGCACACAATAATTAAACTTAATAATTAACTGATTCTGAAGTGTTCTGAAGACTGCTATTCCTCGTTTTGCCATTTATCCATATCAAAGTTTTTTTTTACGTTGCTTAAAACAAAGAATCGAACCTCAAACAAACTGTGCTCCAATACTAGTAAAGACAGATAAATGTTAACACCATTTTATCAAACATTTATTTCTCAGCCAAGCATGTTCTCTCTCTCTCTATGTAAAAAAATAGAAACAACTCAATATAATGACGCTATTGTTCATTTGTCTCCCAACGGAAACAGGCTGATTGTCTATCAATCTGACAGTGTCCTCCTCAGTCCCCTGACAGTCTCCCTCAGACAGTTTGCTCTAAAAACGTTGCCAATGTCTCTTTAATAAATTTAAGCTTAAGATGCTTTTGGGAAAGGCAGCCCTGCTGTTAATCTAGTTTAACATTGTTTAGCAATCATTGATTTTAAGCATTTGCTATTGAATCAACCAAAGCGACAGTCGCATATCTCTGGCAGAAATAATAACCACCCCAAATTCTTAGCGCAGAATTTAACACAACGCTGAGGGACTTTCAACAAAATAATTGCTAAAAGTGAAACTTTCACTCATAAATGAAAATGTGTTTATTAATAATAGTAAATGCAGTAACTTTCAGACTTTATAACATTTAGATTATGTATCAGAGGCCAGTGACAAACATCTCAAACAGAATCATACTTTATCAGCATTAAAACACACAAGCAAACAATATATTTATTCAAACATTATAAGTGGAAAAAAATACACCACAGCAAGACAAGTGGCTTAATCAAAATTGGAAGTTTGGTCCTTGGCAGCTTATTTTGGCCAAGAACCGCCCACTCAGACAGGAAGAGGCCAACTGATTGACACGTTTGTTTTATATGTGCCCTTTGGGCTTGGATTATTTGAAATGGATAATATAATAATAATAAAAGACTGAACATGTATGAGGCTCTGCTCACTGCATACAGAGGGGAAAAGACCCCAAGATATTGTGACCATGATTTATTAATTAGTTGTTTAGCTACGTTGTAATAATTCATTTGCCTGTTTTTATGAAACGAGAGAACACATTTTTACAACGTGGTCACAATTTAACTTAGTGTAGCAACGGATGAATGGAAACTAAATAAAGCATCATAATTTGTGGGAACGAATTGTTAATTCATGGCTATTCTGACGCTCGTCATGTGTGGTGCTCCATAAAATGAAATTTCCATCAATTGCGGCACAAAAACACCTGAAAATAACACAAAATGTGATGTCTGAAGTTCCATCGTGAACATAATTCAGAAAACACATCTGAATGTAGTTCTTCTCATGGATATATAGTTAAAGCAGCACTATGCAGGATTTCCGTTTTTGTCCAACTGTGACCCCTAGAGTCGCTGTGGAGTACTTGTACTGTCGTAAATAGCACTCACGCAGAGATGTATCTGCACTCAAAGCCTGATCCTCTCCCCCTGTATACCAGTACCTGTTCAGTAGGATTGAAGCTGTAACGAGTGGAAATAAGGTGTGGCCCCTTTAAGAGCTGCACCCTATTGTACTGTCGGCAGTCTGTATTGTATACGCCTCGAACACCGCATGTATAGGGCACCAGGTTATTTCTGTTTAACGTTTATTTTAGCAGATCTTTCCTCCCGTAAAGCAATTTGTTATATCGCGAGACCTGATATCACGCGACACTTCCTTTTCCGCTCAGAGGCAACTGAGGGCAATGAAGCTATTCAGGTGAGGTAAAAAACTGCACTGTGATGCTTTAACTTGCTAATTTGCTTCAAGCCAAACCCTGATGTAATTAACCTTGTCAAATCTAGGTATTAGTTCTTCCTCATTGTATCAACTCTTAACATGAACAGCTCAGATTGTAAAAAAATCTATGTGCCTTTATTTCCAAAAGTTGCTAAACACCTGCCAATCCGATCAGAACTAGAGATGTTATTTTTGTGTGCAATAAGCATCAGCCGGTCACTGAGCGGACTGTGGGTGATCCATGGGCCTGCCGTCCGAGACTGAGACGAGATCCATTGCTGCTTATCCCACTAAATAATCCCATTGAATTATTTACAAAAAGAATCTATTTTCATGCTGGAGGTCTGTGGGTGCAAATATTCACCTTGGCTAGCGAATGGTGAATTAAATGTCTTTTCTCTGTCCAGTGGTCTGGCTTTAAACACACAAACACACGCACACACACACACACAGAGATAAATGCTTTCTCTCTGAGGCTGGAAGTCAGCCAAACTGGAGGATTACAAGCTAAATTTCCATCACAGAGTGTTTCATCCATCACGACAGCACTCCAGCAGTCATTGAGAAAGGAGAAGGCAGAACATTGCACAGCACGACTTCTCAGATGAGAGGACGTCCCTTATCCCCTCATATCCACTGCCTTTGTGAGTATCCGGACACATAGCGTACATCACCTCCCCCTGTTGATGTCTTTGGTCAGGGTGTTGGTGGTGGGATTAGATGCCGGGCTTGTTTGGGATTGACCGAGCCGTTGTCTGACCAGGGTCCGCTGGAGCTCGGCTCGCCTGGCAAGGGCGGCCCTGAGTTGGCCGCGAAACTCCTCGATCCTCCCGTGCAGCTCCAGCAGCTCCTCTTCCCACGGCGTTGACTGTCCTGAGCAGGCCGGGGGGGAGAGCACCAGGCTAAGACTGAGGTTGGGTCCGCCATTGGAACACAACTGGGTAGGCGGGCTTCCCACCAACCCCCTACGGCCCCTTTCTGGCCCAGGGGGTGGAGCTTGGAGCTGGTAGCTGTTGAGAGTCTCCAGGTTAAAGTGGACATGCTTGTTATGTTCTTTGGCCTCTCGACCAGCCTTGACACTCTGATTGTTCCACTTGGTTGTAGAAGTGGAAGGGGAAGTGGAGGAGTTGGAGGGCGGAGGAGAAGAAGTGGAGGATGGCAGGCGGTGGAGATTACAGTTCTCTGACAAGCACAAGGTGGGACTGAGAGGAAAACACAGCGCCAATCAGTTTTACAAGATGCAGAGACACAGCACATCACAAACAGACTCCCCACAATCAATGGAAACACGGAGCCTCTTCAATATGCCATTAATGAAACAGTATCCAGTCGCTTTTACTGGAGAGGCGAATATTGATTTTTGTCCTTTGTTTTCTAGTATCTGTTTTGTGGGTATTTTTGTAACATAAATTACACTAATTGCACACATTAGTTCAAAGCTCAAAGGCACTACTATTTTCTTATACACAGTATGCAAATGATAATGTGCAGTCAACTGGCCATTACTGCAAAATTAAGGGCGATTAGGTAACCTATTATGACTGCCTAACTGTACATTATTCAACGGCTTCTTACCAAATAAATAAATATATAAATGGTCATGAAACATTGATTTGAATACAATTATTTTATAATGTAATTAGAAAAAGTCCATTGAATGATCTGAGAGACATACTGTAAGTAGCACAGCTACATATGCTGGAAATTGGTTGCCTGGAGCAATGAACAATTATACAGTTTAGTGGTCATTATACAAAATATTTTACCTTTAACTAACCAATCATAATTGGCCCATTCCAGAATTCCAGCGAGCCATATAATACATTGCTGTAATTTGAGTACTGGTAATAGTACTGGTGTAGACTTCAATGAGGAGAATTACTTTATTTTGTTACGCAATAATCATAACTTACCATCTGCCACTGCTCTCAACCTCTGATTTCCTCTCTTCATCACAACCCATATTCAATGCACGGTGGATTTTCTGTACAAATAACAAAAAGGCCACTGAACAATACTCAATGAAGTATATACTGTCTGTATATAATCAAATACAATATGCTTGTGCTTGCAAGACTTGTGCTTTCAGCTTCCTAACACTAGAGGGAGCAGATGTCCTGTTTCATGAAAGGAACATCCCTTGTAACTTGGATAAGAGCATATATACCGGTATATATATATATTTTTTTATTTTCAAATTTACTAATTTAAAATAATTACTAATTACACAAAAATACAGCAAGTAAAATGAGTTTATTTTATTTAATTTATTTTTATTTGTTTATTGTGTTGTAGCATATGGTGGCACACACTCACCTGACTGGTGTGGAGCCAGTATTTGAATCTCTGCTGGCGGCGGAGTTGAGGCAGAATGAATCTGAAGAAAGTGTGTTCCCCCAGCAGAGTGAGTAAAGCACCTGCAACCCCCACACACAACAGCACGAACAGCCCCGAGAAATGCTGGATTCCCATCTGCAGAGTCTGCGCACACATGCACAACAAGAAATAAAAACACACAAGTGCAGAAGAAAGGATCACATATTGCAGTTCTGGTTCTGGGCACATTTCCCCCAGAGGGTTTATCGTTTTTTGAAAATAAAATCCACAAACACAATCCAAAAGAATAGCAGAAAGTCCACCTGTAATCACGGGATTCTGTAAAACTGGTGATTTTATATATGTATATGTAGTTTCTGCTGATTTTTTCTTTCTTTTTTTGTGAGCAACCTATGAAACAGCAATATTTAATTTCATGTTACAGTAGATCCTTACCAGTGCTCTTTTTTTCTTCATTAAAGGGATCGTTCACTTTGAAATGAATTTTTACCTTTCACTGTGAAGATCTAAACATATTTAGATATACAGGGAATCACAATGGAAGATGATTTCGATAGATCAACAGACAACGTTGATTTTTTTCGCAACCGCAATAGAGATCACTTCCGGTGCTTGTGCAGACCGAAACGCCCGCGCCCTCAGATCACTTGGACGTGGCTGTGGTTACAAGAGGTAAAAACGATATAAATACTGTTAATTTTCTCACACAAACCGCTCGTTTTGTGTCTCAGGCCATCAATGTGTACTTACAATAACGAGTCATTAAATCATGTTTAATTTGGACTTCTCTGTGCATGCTCTTTGAGGTGGTGACCATAGACCTGCATTATATATATAACTGACAGACAAGAACGTTTTGACCTAAAAATATCAAAATTGAAACTACTGCGGAAACAAAGACAGCTACATCTTGGATGCCCTTGAGGTAAGCTAAATCATACCAAAAATTAATTTCAAAGTGAACTATCCCTTTAAATGTGAATCCTAGTGGTTAGCTCTCTCCAGGTATATTTTAGACCTCCCTGTGAGTGTCCCATCATTATTTTTCCCTCGGGTGTTGGAAGCCCCAGTATACACAAAGGAATCCATCATTCCCCATGTAATGGCTTTGATCTGGAGCGAGGACTCCTGCTGACTAGAGAACTAATCACAATTATATAAAGTATAGTCGTTATAATTGAAATTAAAGTCATGCGGATTTGGAATAGCTGAAAAGGGGAAAATATTTCACTTCCTGTCCCTCATACAGTATGTGTGGGAGCATGCGTGCAAAATGAGACACTTATTGGTCATCTAACATTGCACACACAGAGAGACTGCAGTCCCATGTTTAGTTCATCACAGTCCTGTCACTTCTGTTGTGAGTGTGTTCATTCTCTGCACATAACAGGATTGGCTCTAGCCCTTTATCATGATGTCAGTTCCCAAGAGAGTGTTACAGAATGGGATTGTGGCTAAATGGACATGCATACATATGCATACGTGCCATTGCCACTGACCAGATGAAGTGCTCACTGCACTTCATGTTGGCTGCTCTGATTTCATTATAATAATGCGGTAGCGGTATACAATAGGGTTTTATCTTTTAAGATTTTGCCAACCTCTGCTGTGCACCTTCTATAAGACTGCTGTGGCTAGTGCTCTCTTCTTTGGTGTCGTGTGCTGGGGGTGGGCACACACACATCTGACAGGAACAGACTAAACTGATTAAAAAGGCAAGCTCCATCATTGGCATCACACAGGACTGGGATGGAGGAGGTGAGGATGTTGAGAAAAATAATCTATAACATGAACAAGGATATGCACCTACTACATGCCTTAAAGGTGTTACGGCAGAGCACATTCAGTGGCAGGATGATTCCACCAAAATATAAAACTGAACGGCATTGTAAGTCGTTCCTGCCTGCTGCTATTAGGCCATCTTTTAAGATTAGTTATGGATTTAATGTTAATGTTAATACTAGAGATCTAATAAGAGATCTAATAACAGAAATAATATATTTTACAAAACAAAAATGTATATATAGTAGTCTAAATTTATATTAAATGAAATTACATACATTTTAGAGTTTTTTAGGATTCAAGTACATCTTTATACAGTATGTAATTTCATTATTACTTCTATTGTCTGGTTAAAGTGTACTGCTGAACATACCGACAAGTAGTTATAGTAAACTAAAATATTTAAGTAAACCTTAATTTAATTTCGATTGAAACGTGTGTGTCATGTATGTTCATTTATTTGTAATTACAAACTGTAATGATGAATCTGTGATTTAGTACATTTTAAATATATTAGCCTTAAATGTAGTATTGGACAGCACACTACAAATAAAATTGTAAACTAGTAGCCTAATCACATGCTATAGTACAGTATAAAACATCAAAATATGGTACTTTAAAGCATGGCAAAAGATTATTACAACATAATGATTTGAAATAAACTTTAAAGTAAAATTAATTTGACATCACTAGAAAGTGCACTTCTTAAAGATGAGACCACTTTTATGACTATGTTTCTTAAGCACACTTAAATGGTCTTTTATTTATTACTATATTATCTGCAAGGCCATTTGTTAAAAGATTTAATACAATTAAATGCACTTATTTTTCAAAAGGGGATACATAATCCATGAACTCTTTCCCTGCCATTGACGGAATTTTCCATCATTTATGAGACAATGCATTGGTGTATAATGCGACTTTCTCCGTTTTTTGTTGTTGTTCAAATTGTTGCTTTGTTTAAGCACATTCAAGTGTTGATAATTAAAAAATGCATGAATAAACTCGTTTCTTTTATTTTTAAAGCAGAGGTTCTTTTCTTTATATTGATATTTTACATATTCAAATATTTATACAACAAAATTCTGGGCCATGAAAATTTTGTGAAAATTATCAAAAATGCTGGAGGTGGCTGGCAATTTTTTTTTATGCTTTAATGCTTTAAAACAATGTAATACCTACATAGTCCTGCTAATATTAAAAAGTAACAATTCTCCCACATAAAGCTTTGAAGTTACTTTTTTAGACAAAAATATTTATGACTTTGGCTCTATCCACTGTTGGCCCCAATACAGAGTGTTTCAAATATGAACAACAAATATTATTTAGGTACTGGCATTTTGTTTATTCATAATTTATTTATTTTGTGATCATGCCAGATGCAGCACTTAATGTTGGATTGTTGCTTTAAATTCCCCATCGCTTTCATGCCCGCATCTTTGTATCTGGCTACGAACCAAGAAGAATCCTGAGTAATTTAATTAAGACTGCATTACGTTGAGGAAACAAAATGCTGCTTTTTGCATTTGAAGCTCCTTCTATAAACAGCTCTAGAATAAACATTCAAAGAGGACAACTGACTGCGAGGACCCCCGCAGTCGATCCTGTCCGCTTGTTTGCAGAATTTATTGCACAGCGAAGTAGTGGTTTTACAACATTGTGTCTGTGGTGACAGGACAGCTTGGCTCCAGTGCAAGAGAGAGGGAGAGCGTGAGATGAGTTCCAGCTGGCACAGGGGCCGAAAACAAATGTCATTGCTTGTGCTCATGAAGTCCCCCATTCATAACCACAGCTAAGGTAATGAAGCCAGACTATACAAGACAATGTCTTACAGGAGTGCTACAACTCCTGGGAGGTTATTGACAGAGACTCCATTGATGGAGTGTGCTGGCTGCTGCTACTCAGAGCCTCAGGTGTGTGGGGCGGTACGGCTGACACGGAGCCCTTGGGAATGAAAATGGATTGTGGTGGGTCGGTGTCGCTCTGACAGAACGGCTATTAAACTGCAGGAGACAGTAATTCCAAACAAAAGGATTTTTCAGAGGGAAAAGAGCCATAGAGGAATAGAGGATGTATTCATAGAGGAACTTCAAGGGCAGAAGCCGCTCACTCGCCTATATGAAACGAGAACAGACACGCACACATATACTGTTGTACCGCACACTCTCAGCCTTTCTTTTTTGATGGCTCACCTCTGTCACAGCAAAAACCCTCTTCCCACAGGGAACCACTTTATACCACTTGTCGTGCAGCATGTCCATGTAACCGTCAGACTTGTAGCGGCTGACGTATTCAGACACATTTCGGGTGAGAGGAGAGTTCTGGGGTAGCCCGATCCCGTAACCTGAGAGGATAAAGAATTGCAAAACAACAATTTACACTCACAGCTCTGCACAGCTTCACAGGATTTTGTTAAAGAGACAACATTCACATTCTAGAGTGAACTGATACCTCTATTAATCATTGTTAGAGAGGCTTGGGAAGGAACAATCATGATATTTTAGTAATCACATAAAAATAAGTGCACTACTTTAAAGCATATCAGAAGATTATAAAACAATAGAGTTTTTTATGTAAAACTTTAAATTAAGTGTACAATTACTAAGTGTACTAAAGGGTGAAACAGTCATGAAAGTGTACTTTAAGTATAAGCTTACTGTAATGTAATTAATATGAGATCTTTAATACATAGAGCAGCTAAATCTTGAACCCCAGGGGATTTTTTTGTCTGCTGGCAAAAAGAGAATGCGACAAAGCTCATAAGAAAACGAGAATCAAAATTGGAACTGGGGGATTTGAACTGTTGTAAAAGTGATGCAGAGATGCCGTTTATTATATAGGTGAGTAAGGTATTTTATTGAACAGATAAATTGCCATATGCAGCTCTCTAAACGAGTTCATTGTAAAACATTCATTATGGTTGTTGTAATTTATTATTTAAGAATGTACTGTATTCATTAATGGGTATAGGTACAGTGATATTTTCAACCAGTCATCTTAAGATCCTTTCTATCTAAACTGGTCATATCTCTTAAGCCCAGTAGTGAATGTTTTCTGAACAGTAGGATAACCATATTCATCCGCAGTCACATAAAGCCGAAGCACAGCCAAAACAATGTTCTTCCGCCAATGCGTTTTTTGTTTTTTTTTAAAGAGTACTAAACCCTAAACCAACTTTTTTTAGTTAATGATCTGTAAGAATGGATCTTTATTAATACCAGTCATTGATTTGAGTAATTTTTTTTGACATTTGTGTATAAAGTGTTTTATTTCTACAATATATGGTGTAAAAATGTCTTAGTGCTGCCCTCTTCAGGTTGAACAATGGTTACTGCAGTTGAATTTTCCCATTGGATGTTTGAGCAGATTTCAGCTCACCACGCTCTTGGTACGAGCTACGCCCTGGGCAGTATGAAAACCAGCTTGTTTCGTCAAAACTAGTCAGGAGTTGGAATTGCGAGTATTCGAAAACGATCAGGAGAGAGTGTTTTAGCATCTATTTCGTTCCCTCTATCTCATTTTTCAAATATTGCCAGTGGGTGGAGTCAGGCTCTGACCAGGGGTTTAGTTACCCTTTAACTGCTAGAAGGTCAAAGGTTACATTGTGTACCTTTAAGTGCACTAATTATTTAAAAGGCGATGCGTAATGCATTAAATAACCTTAATAAAGTGAACCTTATTGTAAAACATTAACTTAAATCCTGTTTATATTAAAAAAGTAACAAATCTCCCACATAAAGCTTTTAAGGTACTCTTTAGACAAAGTTTTTGATGATCTAGACAAATAAATCATTTTACAGATACAGCACAGCCAGTCAAATGATCTTTGTGGGGTTTTGTTAAAGAGACCATCCACATTCTAATGTGAAATAATACCTCTATTATAGAGAGCCTTGAGAAGGTACAATCATGAATCTTTGGCACCCCGTGCCAATGTACCGTCTGTCATTGTGACGTCTCTGTAGCCAGGCAGCCAGTGAGATATTAGCGCAACTCTGACATCCACAAATTTCATCTAAGCCCTCGCCTAAACCCACAGATCACCCCCCCGCCATCTCCTTTCAGCACGTGGCACAACATCACTTGAATTCTGATAAACGTCTGTTCTCTTCTACTGAGTTCCACTGCTGTGTTTTGTTACTCAGCCCTCTACAACCAATAAATGTGTGCTGCTGAACTCTTTGAAGAGGGGGCACCGGCGGGCTGCTGGAATATTCTTAATGGAGTGGATCCAGGCAGTCATAAAGTGTGCAGTGCAAACTAATACAATAAGGGATTTTCCAGCAGTGTTAAAAGGACATGGTCCACTCTGAAGAGACAGTTCTACTGAAAGGTGTTCATTCAATTTGAGCAATGCCTGTGTATTGGACTGATGCCGGGGGATCTCGAAAGTACCATAATTTAGTACCAAATAATGTCAAAAATGGGAAAACAAATGAAATAAAAACTATATGAAAATGAAAAAAAAAAATTAAATATAATTATATACAGACAGAGACAGACAGACAGACAAGACAATTAAATGCTTGATTTAAATTTGAATTTAGATGTTAAAATAAATATTTGAAAATACAAAAATTACAAATTGCATGTAATTATATCCGTCTTATCTTTTTATCCATTTATACAATTTATATTCATATAAAGACGGTCGGACGGACGGACGGATGGAATTTCACAATACTGCAGCAAAAACGAATTTGCTATTGAACACTCCTTTATTGTGACAACATTAGATACCTGACTCCAGTCTTTTGCCTACATGGTTTGATTATGCACCACACACTGTTTACAGACCCTGACGTAGTTGTCCATTTCGGGTCAGTAGACGCGATTGTGGCGAGCAGGACGAGGCAGAGGGATGTGAGAGGCTGCTGGCTTGAGTGATAACGAACGACACCTGTGAGACGCACCAATCTCGCATCTCTCACGTCCCTCGGCCTCGTCCTGCTCGCCACAGTGATTGTGATGGTATAGTCTTGATCATCCATCTAATAAAAAGCTGACTTAAAGCTTTTGGCAAATAGCTGGGAAAATTCCTATACATGCAGCAGGAGATAACATCTGGATGAGAGGTGCGGACATGCCTGGGTGACTGCCATGAAACCCATCTACACCCTGTAATAGCTTTCGCTTATGAAATGACATGTGTCTAACTTGACTTGGCTTCAATTTGGAGGGTAATTACAAAAGCTTTGAGGTGAATTCATGGACATGTCTAAATGTGGGGTGGAATTCTAATGTATCTGTAGAAAGTGTTAGAAACACCTTGTGCCTTTTTAAAGAAGAACTTCACAGGCTTTTGTGTAGCAAGTTAACATAATTCAATGTGACATGGCCAAAGGTGCTAACCTTTTCAGAGACGGTAATTTGCTCAGTGGTACAAGAGTCCTTACCTTCAATAGCAAATGGTTTTCCTACAGTCAGGAGTTTGCAGTCTGCATCTATTGACACCTCGTAGTCCAGCAAAGCCTTATCCATGATGAAGGCATCTAGCTGAGGGGGATCTGTCCTTCACCATACAGAGGAGGATAGTCAGAGCCAAACAAAACACACCGCCAGCCAAACTTATGCTAATTTATTACTGTTGACTTTAAATGACTTTAAAAGTTGATTACAACAAGCCAGAACCAAACCATGTAGCTGTAAACTGCTTAAATCTTCAGGATTTAGTTCGATTTACAGAATATTGTGTGTGTAACATCTTTTTTTCAAACTATTTTTGAGTATTACGTTGAAAAAGACTTTATCCACAAAGTGGGACTTTGCACACTGCCTAACAAAGCCAATTACAAAAACCCAGCATGGATTACATCAACCTAAAATGAAAATATATCTACATAAATTCCACAATCTGTCTCATAATACTGTACGTCTATAGCTATACCCTTGTAAAAATGAAGTGTGCTTAATTGTATTGAAAGTGTACTTTTTGTGTGCTTAAACTCATGAAAGTATACTTTTTGAAAAGTGTACTTGCAGATAATATAATATAATTACAATTAAAGACCACTTAAGTTTAACCTAAAGTAAGTACACTTTCATCACATTATTTATAAACACACTTACGTGCACTTTTAAAAATGCACTTTGTAATAATATGTAATTAAGTTTAACTTAAAGTAAGTACACTTTCATGACAATATTTATAAACACACTTAAGTGTACTTTAAAAAAATGCACTTTGTAATAATATGTAATTAAGTTTTACTTAAAGTAAGTACACTTTCATGACAATATTTATAAACACACTTAAGTGTACTTTTTAAAAATGCACTTTGTAATAATGTCTAATTAAGTTTTACTTATAAAAAGTACACTTTCGTGATCATATTTATAAACACACTTAAGTGTACTTTTTACAAATGCACTTTGTAATAATATCTAATTAAATTTAACTTAAATTAAGTACACTTTCTTCACAATATTTCTAAATACACCTAAGTGCATGTTTTTAAAAAATCATTTTTTAATAATGTCTACTTAAGTTTTAGTTAAAGAAAGTACACTTTCATGTTAATATTTCTAATCCATTAAGTGCATGTTTTAAAAAAATTCCCTTTTTAATTGTGTCTACTTGAGTTTTACATTTTAAATAATTGTGATTTTATAGTGTTTTAAAGTTCTTAAAGTTATTAAATGAAATGTATTTTGATGAATTGACAAATATACTAAATAAAATAATAATTTTAATGGAAAACATGGAAAGTAATTCATTTTAATTTCAACTCAAGTGTGCTGTCCAAAAACAATTAGTTTATTTATTTTAAATGTGTTTAATCTAGAATATATCGACTGTGTGCATTAATGCACTTGGAATGTGTTTTTCCAATAAATTTGCAATACAGTATAATCCAGGACAACTTATTGTTGACATTTTTGTCAGTTTTCTACATAATATATGACAATAAAATGTAATTTATGAGAGGAGTCTTAGCATAATTCTAAGACATTTTTGCATTTTAGATGCATACGGGAATTCAAGTTTGTTGAACTCTGACCTACTTTACTGTTAGTTGTTTATGTCTGAAGAAATACTGAATTATCAATGAATAGTGTAAGGCAATGCTTGCATATTAGCTGACCTCCATTTTACCTCTAGTGTGACTGAAAATAAAGTGCGGGAAAATTTTGCACAACGTTACAAAACGTCTTTTAAAGAAAAGAAAAAAAACTATCCGGATGCTTGTCCTAAAAATGGAGCACTCCCAACTATGGCAGCAATCTCAACTCTAAAATGCTGACCATGTAAGGTGTCTCCTGTGAATCGAACAGAAGGATTTCTGACTTAGAAGAAAACTGCCATCAATCATAAAAGGCAGGAAGTACAAAGTAAAATACTGCACTATGTGGGAGCCTGAATCTGAGGATGAATCACTGTGTGTTTGTGCACGCCTGCAAGCGTACGCTCGTCTCTGAAGAGAACCTTTAGCCTCATTCAGCAAGTTTAGATTTGACTTGAGAGTGACTGCCTCTCTTCTCTCCTCGGAGTCTGTTCTTTCAGGGATGAATGGGAACCGAGACAACAGACAGAAAGCCTGGAGAGCTGACACTTGTTGCTGTCGACTCCGTTGGTTTAAATCAAGTGAGCTGGATGGTGCGCATAATTCCTCATGAAAAAGAAATGATTTTAACTCTGCGTCACACAAAGCAGACGCACAGGAGTGTCAAGAGCCTTTGAGGCTGTGAGAACTGACATCTTGCCCTCTTATTGTGACCCTGTTCATTGTTGTAGTAGTAGCCTGCAGCCTTTTCGGCTGCTTGTTGCCTGTGTGTCCATCATACTGTGCAATTACATGAGCTCAACTCCCTTCAGGCTTTTTTCCAAGATGCCCATCTCCTTTTTAAAGCCTTATTTGTTTTCTGCATGTTGCACTCCTGCTCAACACCACTTGATTTTATTGCCTTAACAGAATATAAATGTGTCTATGTGAGTGCGAGTCTTTATGATGATCGCTTTCTAAATACACTTTATTGCAAGTGTTTTTCATTCAAGGCCGCACAGAAATTCAGATTGATTATTTCACAACCACTCTCTTCTTTTCTCTTACTGTTACCTTTTCATTGGACACTGGTGTGTCCAAATTATGTTATTATGTTTAGTCTCTTCTCTCCTGGTTCAAACACTTACTTGAGTGTAGAGACTCCATCCGGAGTGGTGGGCTTGTTGAAGCGTCTCATGTACTCGTACATCTCAGGAAAGCTCTTTTTCACATAGTCCTCAGCACTGCTTTCTCGAACGGTGCCGAAGCGAAACCCAAGAGACGGGTGATGGAGCTTGAAAAAGCAACGAAAAGTGAACTGACTGTGAAAAAGGTTTGAAATCATAATACTAAAATACAACGTGGTACTATTGTAGTTTTTTTTGACATGTGGATGTACAATTGTAAAAAAAAAAAAAAAAAAAACATCTTTTTGAGGACATTCACCATATTATGATAAAAGTATCAAGATCTCTAATTTTAAGGGATACACATTTAGACATACGACAGCACAGTTTTAGTCAATCAACAAAAAAGATGTGTGTACTGTTCAAATGTTCTGCTAATCAAAATGGTTTCATCAACAACGTTAAGCAGAACAACTGTTTTCAACATTGACAATAATAAGAAATGCTTCTTGCACACACAATCTGCATATTAAAACGATTTCTGAAGGATCATGTGACACTGAAGACTGGAGTAATGATGTTGAAAATTCAGCTTTGCTATCAAACTGATACATTGTTAAATATGTAAAAAGTAGTAATAGTAATATTTCACAATTCTCTAGTAATTTAAGATGAAATGCAGTGTTTTACCTTGACATCATGAATCCCTGACACCTCCTCAAAGGTCTTCTCCCCCACCATGACAGCCGCCAGGTTGGCCGTGTAACTGGACAAAACCAGCAGGCAAAATATGGCCCAAAGGTTCATGAGGAAGCGGCCCGTCCAGCACTTTGGAGTTTTACTGGCAACGGTCCGGCCGAACAGAATGGCGTAGCAGAGGTTCAGGGCAGATGAGTAAGAGAAGACCCTAATGCGGTTGCGTCCATGCGGGGTCATGCCAAACGGACTGTTCCACTCATATAGGGTGATGAAAAGAGCTGTGATGTGCAGTGCCACAAAGATGCCCACCCACATGGACCAGTGAAGTGGCCACATGAAAGCACCGATGGGTGCAGCTGTGTCCTTGCTGCGCACCAGGATCCCTAGACTGGTGGAGAAGAAGGGGCTGGTGAAGTCGATCACTCGGCTTCGAGCTGAGTTGATGCTAAAGCTGGCGAAGGCCATATCAGCCACGCCACTGAGCAGGTCGCCCACCAGACCAGTCCATCTACCCCCTTTCCACGCCCCGTACTTCCCATCGCCTACGATGTAGAGGTCAAACTCAAAGTGCATGTCCTCGGCTAGCTTCTCCAGCAGATCAATGCAGTATCCATAGCAGCATTTCCGCATGTCGGTTGGCAGTGAACTGCTGTTGGTTTGCTCCAGCTCTCTGAACAGCTGGTTGAGGACTTCAGAGTTGTTGGTTTGAGGGTCAAGGCACAGCTGACCCGCTGGACACTGGCCCTCCTCGTCCACCTCACGTGTGAACACAAACGGGTGCTCGACTAAAGTCACGACCCGCAATCTGCTCCCCGCCACTGGGAGTCCTGCCTGCCAGCGACCGCCGAGCCTAATCCCTGGACCGCCCTCCCGGTGGTGCTGGGTCATGCCTGGCCACAGGCTCTGCTCCTCTATATCCAGACGGCCCGACTGCCAGCTTGCCACGGTCACCCAACTTGGCTGGCCTAGAGGGTCCCGCTGTAGGCTCCATATGTGAAAGCGCTGGGAGGTGAGGATCCTGGAGAGCGAGCGCTGTACTCGCACCGGGCCTGTCAGCCCCATGAACGAAGTGTTCGACAAGAACCTGAGCACAGCAGGGACATGAGAATTGTGAGGGGAATATAAACGCATCCAGGAAAAGCAAAGACAGTGGAGAGATGGCAGAGCAACTGTGTTTTGCTGAATCTCTAGCTAACCGAATCCTAGTAGTGAAAACTAGTCAAATGAATAAATATACCGTACAGAAGTGATACTACATAAGAAATATATATATATTTTTTTTTGCTATTTTATGCCTTGTTATATAATAGCATTGATTGATATTAATTGATTTAAGTACTACCAGCATTGTTGTCTGGATTACACTAAAATTTTAAGGGATTTTTACCTTTGATAATTAACCCTATAAGCCTCCTGTATAGTATTTAATGAGCAAAAAGGCCTCTAGATTATGAACAAAATCAAAACTTTGATGGAAAACCTGTTGTACACAAGCTACCACATGGCTTCGGTCATCTGATTGTATACTTTTTGTACTTTTTAGCAAGTAAAACTAAACTTGCTAATAATATTTCAAGATGAATACTTATACTGAAGCAACTTAAGTTTAATTGAATATTAAACCATCTTTTTTATTTAGAAAAATCGTTTGTATCATCGTATAAATGTCATTGTATAAATGTTATATATATTTTAGCAGCCTGCCATTTTGTAAGAAATATCTCATTGATTTATTCAATAAATTAAAATTTTATCTTACTTTTGGGGCATTTACATATCAGCAAATGCACCAAATTAAATATTTTTGCTGAGTTTGGGCCTCTGAATAAAATGTTTTTTTTTTCTCCTCAAGCATGAGCTCCATATACACCTATACAAGCAATAAAACATGATAGCCAACAAAAAGCACATTTGCATTTTTTTTTTTCCCAATTTGTTAATTTTTATTTTGTAATGTTCAGTTCAATAAACTGATCCATTAAAGGTTTTTCTGACTATTAAAATGGAGATTTTTTTTCAAAGGTGATGAGTTTTTCAAAGGTGATGAGATGAACACTGAAGGTGATGAGTTCAGTGATGAGTTCACCTTTGAAAAAGGTGATGAACACTGACAATATTTTACTCATAATGGATCTAAACCCAGTAAATATGGACATACATTATGATATGTCCATATTTACAGGGTTTAGATCCACTATAAGTAAAATATTGTCAGTGTTCCAAACTCATCACCTTTGACAAAATTCTCCATTTTGAAAACACAAGACCACCTAAGTGCTTAAATGTCAGCCTTGTGTGAAAATGCCATTTGCTCAGTCGATCGCGTGTTTGAAACAGCAATGTGAGCTGCACAGGAACTCAGCGCCCAGGGAATCTCACTGTCGCTGCATGCTTTGGTGAGAACAGCCTTGTGAAAACAGATAAGGTGCAGTTTACCATTTCTGTCTACCAAGTCCATTCATTCCTTTATATAAGCAACAGAATACATAGAATCAATGAAGCAACTGTGTGAGCATCAATAAATAACGATCTTCCCTAATTAAAAAAATATATAAATTAAAAAATTAAAAATATAGATAATTGTTAATTCTTACAGTGAAAACGTAAGACAATTTTGGAATAATATTTAGATTACATTTATTATCAGCCAATTGTACTTTAAGGGTTAGATGACTTTATTCCCTAAAGAACACTAAAGGAGATTAAAATGTCCCTATGAAAATGTCCATACAATGATGATCACATTCTGGTCATTACAATATGTGTGTGTGTTAAATAAGGATTTGAACCAAGGTCTCCTTGAATACTTAACACAAATTACACCTGATGATCATGTCTAACTGTCATAGAAAGAAGTGCCACAGCTGTCACAAAGTGCGCTGAAAAAAAATTAGCTGCATGGTGCGTCTGCCAAGATTTAAATAATTATTCCTTATTCAAGAGCAACTGATTGGCACAATGATTATCCTTTTAAATTACATTCCAAAATGTTTAATCTTTAATTCTCAAACAATATGTTTCAGAGCATGCAGGAGGAGAAAAGAATAAGAACAGACGGAAATATAGATCACTCATGAAGCCCACTGAAGTTCAAGGCTTTATTCAAAAACAAAAGGACAGGAGGAACCCGAATCAATCACAGTAGTATTATGATTCACTTTCTGTCAAAATGATTGATGACCCTATAATTAATGATGACTGATGGGTTGACCTTTTGACCTAGCCCCTCCCCGTGTCCTTGGGTTGACCTTGCCCTATCAGTAACCTTGTTGCATTTGACCTAGTGTGTGACTGGATAATAGGAAGGATAAATATCTCTGGCTTTGCGGGTATAAGGGAATCATTGATATAATGGTAGGTTTTATGTTTGACCTTTGACACAAAGCTGCACCGGATCTCCGCAGAACAAGTAAGAAAGGATGGCTGGGGACAGTGTAAGTTGAAAAACATTCTGTTTTTAAAAGTTTAAAGAACTAGCCTACCTCAACTAGCCAACCTTTTCGCTCAGAGAGCCGTCTAACTGAAACCATCTGAAGCGGCCAGGGAGGTCAGTGAGGGGCGCTTGAAAAGCTGCACTGCACGGTACTTCATAATGCAATCCTCGTAGCCAAAAAGCATAAAAATTTAATTTAAAGGGAAACGTGATCGGCAAATTCAAAACTATAGGGTAAATATCGGGATAGTTTTTCCCAGGTGGATAGAGCTAATGAAGGAGAAAGACTTTGAAAGGGACGCTGAAGTTGCCCGCTTTCTTCTCGACAGGTAAGTCAATGTTATGGTCTAAATTTCAAGCTTTTTCATTCCGTGGTTGTGTAATTCATCATTATGTAGGCAGCATAACAGTAGAACATGTATGATTAAACTCGATGAAGTGCTATTGGAAGACATGTCGTAGCTTCTTGGCACATAACAGTTACCGTAGTTGCAACGTGCATTTGTCATGATAGATTTAGACGGAAGCAAGTGCAAGTTAAACTATTTATTAATTGATAACACAGATAGGCTGTCCAGTGCAGCGGTGAGGGGAAGTATTTCCAATGACGAACAGATATCCAGATAAATCCACAGAACAAGAACCGGAACAGGACAGCCCGTTCTCATCCTTTAGCGCCACATAGAACGCTATATGACAAAACGGCGCTATACTACGCACATGGCACCCTTTATCGTTAATATAACACGCAAACCCAAGTCGTCATAAATCCTTTAGCGTAATATGAGACTACCCTACCCCACACCTAAACCTACCCATCACAGCGCGTGTTATATTTGCGATAACGGGTGCCATGTGCGTAGTATAGCGCCGTTTTGTCATATAGCGTTCTATATGACGCTAAAGGATGTGAATGCGTTGAACAGGAAAAGCACAAGACTTGAACGACACTGGAACACACACCGGAGAAACCACAAACAACGATCTGACAAAAGAGATGAAAAGTTGATGAGAATATATACACATGAACAGATAAGCTGCAGCTGGTGATGGGGTAATGGGTGTATGGCTGACGAGCGCTGATGAGCGGCCACGCCCCGCTAATCAGCGCACACACATACAACAACAGAAACACGAGACAAGAACAAGACATAGGATTTACCAACCGTGACAGCATTTGAAAAAGCGAGGCGCTAGAGAGCGCTCTTCGTTTGAATGCAAAACAAACAATTAGATGGGAGAAATTCCTAGACAGCGTACCTTTAAGGACTAACTTGTAGGGTCTTTAACAAATAGCCTCCAAAATGGAGCAGGACAACGGGCATGTTTCCTGTTATATATTATCAGCTCTCCCCCCAAAGTCTGTTCATGCGGCCAACAGACAGACTGTCGCATCAACAAATGCTAACATTTTAAAATTCTACATTGAGTAGATATCCGATAGTATATTCTCAGTGAAGGGTTTCACCCTGTGTTTCCACAATTAATAAGGATAGTTTCGGGGGTACAAGAAAAGTAAAAAATTATATATCTCATACGTACAATAGATCATATCGTAGAAAAAGTAAAGTAAGATCATGTTTTGAATTAAGATGAATAAAACAAAATATTCGCTCAAGACAAACTTTAATTATTCAGCGTCATGGACCACAGAGGCACATTGCGTCTCTGAAAATGTGTGTTGATTTGAAATGATACAACTTAATTTAAATAAGAGCAATGTCGAGTCCTGGGATTTCTTTAAAAAAACAACAACAATAAAAACTTTGACTACATGTTTCATTTCACATGGAAAAATACTGTTTGAAATAAGATCTAAGAATAAAAAAGGACAGTTCTTGATTTATAACATTTTTTATTCTATTTTTGAACAAACGCTGTTTAGTAAAAATAATACATTAGCTTAAATTTATGCAAATCATTTATATCACACAGTAGAAGCTTAACAGACAATACAATTTTAATAAAATGATGGAAAGATTTGATTTAAACAGTCTTTTAATTCAAAAAGATCTAATTTAAACTTTTAGGCTTTTAAATGAATTTAGTATGAATAAAACTCTGGAAACTCTGGAAAATTATATATATAATATATATGAAGAGTTCAGATGCAAAAGCCTCTAAGTGCCATTTGAAATTTTCTTCTAGAATGGTCATTTTTATCAAGCTTATATGTTCAAGTTCAGTAATTTCACTTAAATGATAATTAATAGGTAATCCTCAATGCAATTTAAGTGAAATTACTGAACTTAAATATACAAGTTTGATAAAAATCATCATTAAAGAAGAAAATTTCAAATGGCATTTAGAGGCTTTTGCATCTGAACTCTTCATATATATATATATAAATAATTTTATCTAAAACTATGTTTAAATTGTTTTAATACATTTTAGTAACATATTTGTTATTATTTTTTGAGTTATATACTTTATTTATAAAATACAGCAATCCCCTCTTATCTGTTCTGTGGAGATCCGGTTCAGCTTTGTGTCAAATTTCAAACATAAAACCTTCCATTATATCAATGATTCCCTTATACCCGCAAAGCAGAGATTTATCTTTTCTATTATCCAGTCACACACTAAGTTAAATGCAACAAGGTCACCACTAGGGCAAGGTCACCGCTAGGGCAAGGTCAACCCAAGGACACGGGGAGGGGCTAGGTCAAAAGATCAACCCATCAACCATCATAGGGTCATCAATCATTTTGACAACAGGTGAATCATTCAACTACTAATCACAAAACATTTATTGAACCAATATATGACCTTTTACAGACAAGAGAGTATTAAACAAACAAATATGTAAATAGAGCATGGTTTATAGGTGAATAACCCTTCATGCAGCTCTGGATATTATACTCTTGTGATGTTCTACATAGATCTGCTTTTATGGCTGAATATACGCCATGAATTAGTTGATCGATTTTCAACAATACATCAGCTGGGGGTGTAGAGTAGTCAAAGGTTTGTGTCTGGGTCACAGAGGGAAGATGAAAAATCCAAGGTGAAAAAGTGTTTAAATGAGGCTATAAATGATATGCACTCTGTGTGACCATAACTGCACACTTCCATTAAAACGGGAGAACAGAGAAAATAAAAGGGGAAAAATGTATTGCCTGGGTTATTAATTTCTCCTGATAGCCCTAGTTTGACCCACAGAGAACACTTTATCTGGTATGAAAGCAGAAGTTGAAAGACAGCGGATAATATGTTAGCCACTCCAAAAGCTGATTTCCTAACTGAGATTTCTATCTGTGTGACTATTACTAAACTTTCAGAAAACATTAGCACCTCAGAGAACCAATAATCCCTGTGTGTTGTGTTGTTTCCACATTTTGTGCTATTCATTTCTCAAAGCAAATACATTTCATTACATGGTGTTGGGGGGGGGGGGGGGGTGTTTTCAGCTCACCTCTGTGAGGCGAATATTAAAGATTGCATCACTGCGTTCAATCCAGTGCCAAATCTCAGGGGTCCTCTATCTTTTTTCCCCTTCATTTAAAAAAAAAAAATCAACTGAGCAAGACTCGTATAACAGCAGCACTTTAATCTTACATCTGAGGGTACTTTTGCTCTTTTTTACCACAAAAAAATAAATAAAAATAATTTTGTAGAAGTGAGCAGATAGGCTCAGTGATTCTTCTTCCAGCCTTCAGTGATAAGAGATCTCAAGTAGTGTAAATAAGGACTAGATCAGAATACAAACAAAACTCTACAGTTTGTTTTCCAGTTATATATATATATATATATATATATATATATATATATATATAATATTTTTTTTATATTCACAAGTAAATTGATTAATGGTCCTGACAAACATCAAATTGTGTGTTTAAACATATAGGCTATACATTTTCAATATTAATAATACAAACCATTTTAACATGCCTAATAATAAGTGTTTAATCAAGGCATAATTAATAGAATTAACATAATCCTTTGATTATGTGTTCTCATTTAAATACATTTCACTATCATTTAATTCAACTGATCTTATCGGTTTAATATATATATATATATATATATATACAGTATATAAAGTATGGATATACAAGTATAAATATTTAATGTACAGAAATGCCAATAGCCAACTTTTTAAAAATTATTATAATAAAATATTTTTAATAATAGTACATGCAGTATGAATGATTCCATTTAGATTTTTACTTTTTGAAATTAAGAAATTGAACAATTTATTTGTGAGAAATAATACCGAAGCAATATACTGTATATGATATAATAATAGAATCCTCCCAGATTATTGTCTTGAGCTAGAAACTGTACATATCTTCATCCCTCTAGATCTACAATCTCTGTGTTCTGTGCTCTAGACAAGCCTCCCACAGCCTCCTCCACTAACACAATGATAGCAATCCATCAAGCTGAGAGGCAGTGGACAGGACTGCTCTGAGATCTTGACATTGAACTGGACACAGGCATTGAAGATGAAGAAAGAGCCTGGCAATCTGAATGCAGAAAGGATTGTGTCCTGCTTATTGAGGTAAGTGATAGAAGAGGTTACGGAATTGCCACAAAAGGCTTTCACATTGCTGAGAATGTATCATGTAACTGCTAACTTGACGTTTTATGTAAATATATGGTTTTGATTAAATGTATTGGTACAGGAATAAAATGTAGCCTATTGAAAATGCCCCCGAGTCCGTTAATTGTATTTTTAAGTCACTGGTGGTTCAATCAGAAAAATAACTTGAGAACCTACAGTCGAGACAGAATATTCCTGTAATACTAGTGGCTGGAATACTAATACAGCCTTTTTCCTTGGAGAGAATGTACTACCCTATAATTCCCCTAATGTAAAATATGCTTAATATGTCTATGCACACTAATCACTAAAGGTGAAGTTAAAGCTTAATTGAAATGACTGGACTGCGTGATAAGATAACAAATGAATTCCTGATTACGTATCATACTTAAAATATTGCCAGGATAGACACTTGTGTTGGTGAAGCTACTTTAAAACTCTAGCTGGATAAGCTACAGGTGGCTCATAATTTACAGCAGTTAAAGGAGTGGTTCACTTCAACTTATGCTGATAATTTACTCACCCCCAAGATGTTATCGTCTTTCTTTCTTCAGTCGAAAAGAAATTAAGGTTTTTGATGAAAACAAACAACATGGACATCTTGGATGACACGGGATGAGTAAAATATCAGCAAAAGTTTTTTTTAAAAGTGAACTACTCCTTTAAACTACAACAAAGTGATACATTTCACAGAATAGTTAGCTAGATAAAATAATGAAAATATCCTTTTAATAATGTACTGTGTTAAAAAAAGTAATTAGGGAAAATATACATAATATGAAAAATAATAGTCTTTAAAAATGATACGAGAATCGAGATTCAAAAGCTTTATACTGGGTATAAACTTTTTTTAAATGTAAACCATTAGCAGTGACATTTGGCAGCAAAACATTATACGTCTACACACTGCATCCTTAAATTGATGCTTTAATTTCCAGTTTGCATAAGCTGCATACAATAATGTGACCTATGATATTTGACTCTTGAGACACATATATTTAATAAATGAGGCCATGCATAGTTGTTTCCTTCGCTAATAATGTAAATTTCCAGATCCCCTATAGGAAATTGAGCTTGAAGGCTAGGGGGCCAAAAGCCGCATGTGTCGCATGCAGATTCCACATTAATCATAAATGTGAAACATGGTAAATAGGGTTTACTTGACTCTCTGAGGCACATACATTTCAATAAATAAGACCATTGATATTATTTTCTTTCGCTGTGTCCTCTCTAACACAATCTCCAGTTTTATTGTGAATAACTAGGCTTGAAGACCATGGGTTCATTCAAGCCACACATAAGACACTTAGAAATTGCATACTAATCATAAATATGAAACAAGGTAAATGGGGGGGGGGGGGGGGTAGCTGTGGGAAATGTAGCTTATTAGTTATAATGTGATAAACAACAGAAATGTAGCATTGCTAAACACTACATTGCAGTTGTTTATATAACTAATAGACAACATTTTCCACAGGAACCCCACAATAACCTTTTTTTTTGTCCTACATTCATATTTACTTGTTGGAAAAATAGTTTGTTACTGGAAAAGCTACTTTTTTGCTATACTTAATATTCAACAATATTATTGATCTGACTGTATTGCCACGGTTATATGAGAACTGAACTGGACGATGTTCATTTTTGTTTTTTTGCAGAACTGCTTTATAGATGAAATTGTAGTTTTACGGCTGTTAAAAACAAGGCTCACATATATGGTTTATACAATCTGATTCGGTTTAAACCACTTACACTGTGCTCAATCTTAAACACTTGTTACATTTCTGCTCTTCAAATTATGTAGTTTGGGTTTGATTTTTAGAGATATCATTAGAGTAAAGGATTTTATATATTGACCAAACACAACACACAAGACCAGTACTGCACATTGATGAAAACATTTATTTCTCTCCACATTGTAAAATCAGTCAATACACCCATGCATTTCCAAAGGTTGCATTTTGCACTGAAAATCAGAACATTATTCTCAATAGAATATAATAGTATATAACCATAAATCTCTTTGTCTAGCTGGATCAGGCCATAGCACTTTGCCCACATCAGAGGCTTTGTCCTCACACAACAGTGAGGGAAGAATATTCTTAAATGGTGAATCCATCCTTGCACAGACCCACAGGCCTCCTTCATGGCTTGAATGAGGGATATCCTGACATATGGCTGGTAAACCTTCCATCCCCATGCCAAAAAAACCCCTCCTCAATGGGGTTAAGGAAGGGATGGAATGGTGCAAGGTATTGGAATTGAAATTGTGGATGCTCATAAAACCAGTTTTGGACCAGAGCAGATCGGTGGAAAGATATACTATCTTGTCCCAGATGACATTGTATCTCATCTGCTCTGCATCTATTTGGTCTTCTGCTGCGACAATGTTGTGTAGTCTGTCTAAAAATGTGAGCATGTGGGCTGTTTTGTAAGGACCGAAGTTGGCAGGCTGGTGGAGGACCCCATTCTGCCTGATTGCAGCAAAAATTGGGGGACATTCAAATTATCTCTGTGGTCAATGATGTTTCTCTTTCTTCTTTTGTCAGGTGAAACGCATTCATATGGGAGTGGATCAGCATCATTTAGCAAATCTCTCTGGAAAAAAAGACAATATTTGGTAGTTCAATATGGGCCTACTATAAATTAACATGTTAAAAGAGTCTGTGTGTTCAGAATACTAAAGTGTACATTACTCACCTGCACATATTCACACCGCAGATATTTTACTCTTTCAGATGTACTCGGTAGAGTTGTTTCATCTGTATTTGATGTTTCTGAGGATTTACCACAGTGTTGAAAGAGAGAACTGATGGTTATTATCGAAAACTGTGTGGTCATCATCGAGGATGTTTGTTTGAATTTCTTTGAGACCTATCGCATTATTGCTCTCTCAATATCAACCCATTGTTTACAACGTGGTCAGCCAAGGTTGCTCGAATCACATCTGATAAATGTGGTCCTCGTCTTCTGTTCATGTCCTCCTCCAGGTTTACCTTTTCCTCTCTCTACCCCTCTTCCCATACCTCCCATTCTCTTCCTGCAATGTTGCCAATTTTGTTGAAGGCTGGTAAACTCATCCGTAGCCTTTCTATAGAGCTTTCACCTGATTGTAGAGTTTACAATTAAACACCTACGTATTTGATCAATTGGTTCATAGGTGTGGTATTTTGGAAAGTAGTGCCTTGAAATGGCAAAGAAGTGACATGATAGATCTGGGCTGAGATTTTGCTCCTTGGGAGTTCGGTTTCTCTAACTGTGTGTTATTTTTGTGTGTAAGTATTTAAAAAAAAATCTATTTGCAACTTAATAGGGTACTTAGCAGGAAAAAGTTACACGTTTACCTGGCAAGGTACTGTCCAGAAGAGGGTAGCTCATGTTTATTGGGCTTGTCAAAGCAGTTGACCATGTTCTGGATGAGTGCCAGGTCCGGTCTCACCATGGTCGCTGCATACACAGCTCTACCAATGAGCTGCAGGGTATCCCTGATGTAGAAGTTCAGGGGCTTGCGATTCACCTCCCCATAAGCCAGAAGACCCAGAGGGGAGCCAATGGAGTGTAGAGAATCAAGACTAAGAGGATATCCTATGACCCAGTGCATGGGGGGCAATGTAACGCTCAACTGGTGGGCACTGCGCAGCACCGTGGCCGTACATTCAGGGTCGGAGCTGAAAAGCACCACGGAAGATGCCGGAGCTGAAGGAGTCCTGCTGAGGAGCTGTGAGATGAGCTCCATCACCTTGTCTTCACTTGTTTTTTCCTCAAGTCTGGACAGGTTGAGGGTCTCCCAGAGGTGCCAGTGGGCTCCATCCAGGCCTAGGTGACCTGACTGTTCAAGCTCTTCCAGCATTACAGTGTTCCCACCTCCTGGACAAAGAACTGCCGCTCCACCCTGCCAGCCTCCCTTCAGCAACACCGCTAACAGCAGCTCCGACAATGCAGAAGGCGGAGTCCGTGTCATCATCTGCAAATGGAAGCGGTTCTGAAACCAGAGAACATATACAGTTACTATGTGATTATCAAACCACAAAGTCTTTGATACAATTCAATAGCTAAATGTGAGGTTTGTTTTTATGGTTTCACATGCTGCCACATACATTTTACTTTTTCCACTCAATTGTGTTGTAATGACAAGATGTCATATAGTTTGAATATATTTTCTCATAATAATGAGATGTTATGTTGTTGAAACAATCTTGTAACAACGTTCGTTGTTATGGGAAGAAAAAGGCGGGAACTGGCGAACATTCCAAAGATTTTATTAAAATAAATAAACAAATTCAACAACAAAAGTAAAAGACGTAAAAGTCCCTCACGGTCGACTGCCGCCACACATAATAACAAAATCAAATAAATTAGTAGAGGCCTGGTCCCCTCTCTGTAAAGCGACCTTGAGCTTTGGGAAGGCGCTATATAAATAAAACTTCTTCTTCTCTCAATCTCCACTTTCGTAATTGACGTTTTAAGGAATGCATAACCTTGTCCAATTCTAATTCTAATACGGTGCAGTGTGATATGTTGTTTGCATTCCATTCTTGCATGTCTTTAATAAACAAACATGGTCAGTATATAGAATTTTATGATTGTGTTAGGTAAGTACAATAAATAACAGTTAGTTCATCAATAACTAATAAATTCTGTCATACCTCCTGAAAAACTACCATTAATTATCTATTAATTAAGGTTTGAAGAAAAATAACTATGAAAAAAACTACTAATGAACAGTCATGCACAGTAGTACCAAAATAATCCAGTTTTTTTTTTTTTTTAGCATTGTAGTGGTGGACGAACTACACAAATCAAGTGCTTGAGTTAAAGTACAGATACCCTAAAACATATTACTCCAGTAAAATTAAAATTAGGCCATTTTCAACATTACCTAGTAAAAGTACAAAGGTAAGTCATTTTAAGAACTAAAAAAGGTAAAAAGCATATGAATATACTTTGTTCTTATAGCCTACATTTTAAACTTATTTTGCACCATTCAAGCTCTGGCAATATAACGGTGGTCTACATTTTACAGTGATTTGGTGATGCAAGAGAGCGGGCATTTGCATCCTCTTATGGAGAGCTCTCAGCGCATGAAATAGAAGAAATACAGGTTTGTGTATGTTTTATTTAATCTATAAAATCATTGCTGTGCTGTAAATCATTTTATTTTATGCAAGGCACCATACAGTCAGTCTTTTTTGCGTGATGGAAATGCCTGTTCCCTTGCATAAAACAAATTATTTTATTCATAAAGATTGTAAATCTATTTACATCATGTTAAAATATGTTCTTAGAGCTGTGCACTGTTTGTTTATGGGCAGGTTATGGAGTCATACACAGCATATTTCGATGAGTGAAACGCAGGGCGGCGGTCTGAAGTTAATGAAGAATTACCTACTAGTTCTTCAATAATTTCTTAGTTATGCAGTAAGTAAGAAACAGTATTCTAAAGTTTTACCATCAGTATTACCCGACTACTATAAACTGTGGTTGATGTGATGTATCTGTGATGAACTGTACATAAATAAATCATCACAATCCAGCACTATGGGCTACAGTTCAAGTTTGGATAATATTTAAAGCTTCCAAATTTTTTAACATGAACTGTGTTTCTCAAGTTGTCACATCACATACAAAATATGTGTTTTTAACAATTTAATATCTTGTTATAATGGGAAAAGCATATCTTTTTTTTTTATGATTTTTTAAAACATTTTATGAGGAAATGATTTTAATGACACATTATTTTATTACGGGAAAACACAATTTTAATGTCAACATCTTGTTATTAAAAGAAACAAGGTTTTATTGAGAAAAATATATTGTTTTAATCATAGCATCTCATTATTAGGAGAACATTTTAATATGTATTTTTTAAAAGTGAAATCTTACAATAGCAATATTTCTATGTTTTATTTTTCCATTTATTCATTTAACCAATTATTAATCATTATTATTTTTATTCATATGATATAAATCACAAAATATTTGACCTAATTGTAAAAAAAAAAACCCAGCAAACCATTAAAAAATATTTCAAACACACATTTCAAAAATCAAAACTGCAACTTTTATTAAAGAAAAAAAAAAAAACACACACCATAATATACATATCTTCAGGCTCCAAATGTGTATTGTATTCCCTAATGACAATACATTTCAATAAGTTAGAGGGAAGTCTGGAGAGAGTGTTAGTTCTCCTGTGACTTCCAAATCCTAAAGCTGCCTTATAGGCAAATAGAAGAATATATTACTTACTCTGAACTTATGATGACCTCATACTCAAGAACCCTGAAAACAACTACACTCCTATAGACGCAATCTTGGACGCAAACAGTTAAATCACTTGAATGAAAAATAGACACTAAAACAGTGAGGAAGAGCCGTCAGCTCTCATCCGAAATAGCTCCTGGCAATCTCCACACAGACTCTCTGCTGTTTTTGATGTGGACTGACAGGGAGACGTGCATGAATGTGCTGTGAGAGTGAAAGATGGGATGTTTGGGTGTTCTGAGAGGAATATAGGGACTGTTTGAACCTGGTGGGGGGCTGTTAGCGAGCAGCACGGGGCCGGAGAGGAGTCCCCACGCAAAGTTAAAACCTGTGTGACTGGAATAACATTACCGCCAGCGGCTCTGACGTGCGTCACTGTGACTTTCACTGCTACTTAGGGCACACATAAATTAACACGCACACTGACGACTCCATGCCGTGATGCCAAACAGGATGAAGTTGAAAACAAAATATTAAAAAAAACACACCGTTCATTTGGTGTCGAAGTTCTGCTCTGCTGAAACAAAAGAACAGGACTTCAAAAAATAGAAACGGACCAAGGGGGTCCCGGGATTGTGCTGTGTACATATGGGAGCTTAGATAAGAAGAGAGAACTGGGCTGGCTTATCTTTTATTTACCAGTATATCCAGGTGATGCCAGGTGAATAGCAAACAAACAAACAAACAAACACCTTCTATGTGAAGGCAAACCTTCAGCCTTGAAGCCTCTCATTGCTCAATCGATCTGAAAACAGTCGCTCCTCCAAACAATACCTGTGAACGGCAGGACATTAGCCGTCTCACTTCTAAATGGATCCACAAGCTAACAGCCTCTGAACAGCATGAGCAGCTTGATTTGTTCTCTTGGTCTAGGAAGTTAAGCGGGAAACGTCTACTTCCATTTCCACTTTTCCCACACCTTGCAAGCAATTTTCACAATCTGTCTTAACATCAGGGAGAAATAAATGGGTGCTATTTTTTAACTGACAGCTCATAAATAACCCAAATGTTGTAGAGTAACATTTCGTTAATATCCAATACGGCCACATACAGGTTTTGCAGATAAATACAAACTGTAGTTCGGCCATCAAATTATCGTTCAGGTGTAGAGAAGGACGTGCTGAATCTCCCTGTCACTCTCACACAGCAAAAGTAACTGATCCATAAACAAACGATATTTTATAATTGAGCTGAGAAATTGGAAATTACTGTCTATCTTCCTGAAACAGACGCTAAACTCTTGTAAAACCCAATGATTTCTGCTCCAATAGCTGATAAGCTTGTGTGGTCACTAATTTTGAAATTATTTCACAGCTTCTGCATTTAATTATGAAAAAGAGAGACAATTCAGCAATACCACTGCATAATTTGCAAAACCACATATTTTTCATAAATGACTAGTCAGTAAGTTGTCTGAATCACTAGCTGAATAGTCAGTATTAAATTAATAGTTTACTTAATTTGGTGCCCTGGTAAAACGTCTATCATACATAATAAAAGGAACAATTTGAATGGTATTAATAGTGAAATAAGTTTTAAAGAACCAGATGGTCTTTGACAACTGGCAGCAGGGGCTAATGGGTCCATTCTAACAGCCCAATATCCATACCTTGGGTCTTGCCTAAAAAATAGCTTAAGGGAGCACAACAGAATGAGACAGAAATCAGGTGTCAAGACGCATTTCTAAACCAAAACTATTTTTAACTTGACATGCCACATCAAAAAACACAACATTCACGGTGCAAAACGTGACGCAAAAGCCTAAGATTTTTGTCTGCAACTCTGCATGTGTACACAGAACAACATTTTAAAATAGTGGAGACTGAACAGTGCAGTAAATGGTCCTCAAAATGTCAGATATTCAAGAAATAATTAGGTTAAATATCTATAACCTTTAATTCCACACAAACATCAGGCAACACAAAAATAGTGAGTTGGAATTAAGCAAAACAGTAGAACATTGGTCACATCAGGCGATCTAAGGCCTCCATAGTAATTGTCTTGACATTTAAAGGTGGAATTGTTACAAGAAGCAGTGTTTTGATACCGTGCTTCAAAGAGAATGAATTCAAAGACCAACTTTCTGAGGCACGATGTTCGAAATGCTTACGTCATGCTAAAATTCCTCCAAAAAAAGAAAAGAAAAAAGCTCTAGACCTTGTCAACCTCACAAATTCAGAAATTGGTTTGTGGGCGACTAGTCAACCATTCTGACTCATCCCTACACTGTAATCAACTTTGGTTCCACAGCACTGTGCCAAAGTGCATTAAAGTCATAAAGAAAACTGCTTATCTAGATGTAAAATTCTGCCACATAATGTTTTAAAGAGAGAAATATGATGAAAGAGAGATAAATGAAAGGAAAGGTACATCAATACTGCTTGTTGTTATTAATAGTGACAGTAATAACAAGAAAGACCACTGTTGGAAGCTCTAAAGATTTACTAACGAATGAATCATTTCAAAACACTTACACAGTCTTTAGAAGAAAAAAAAATGCTTAATTACTGAATGAAGACGAGGCTCTCTTTATGGATCTGACTGACATCTGAAGTGAATCGTGTGGGTGGGGATAAAAAAGTGATTTATGCAATGTATCATTATACAAACAAATTGTTTGGGGTATTATTGACCTGAGGAATGATTCATGCTCATGCATCTAGACTTATTATGCAAATCAGTCAAAAAAAAAAAAAAGGATTTTGCATAATTAAAAAAAGAGCAACTTGTCTGTAATGAGGAGAGTAGCTATCATGCTTCAAAAAGTGTTCATGTGGCTTGAAAGGGATGCTTAAATAGGCTCAGTTTGCCATACTGAGTGGCGTTCCCTCTGTGTTTAGTTAGCCACATCATTAGGCATAAGCAAATGTGTGACATCCCAAGTCTCAAACTGCACCCGAGGCTCACTTCAGCAGTAGATAAGCAGAGAGATGGCAGCTCTTCATAATCTCTGCATTATCATCAAAGTGCTTCATGTCTTGTTTTACATTTTTGATCTGCTATGATAATTAAAAACATGAGGAAAAGAATAACTTCTGATGCAGTGTCCACTACTAAAGCTAATCTTTAGCCCATCAGGGTATGATGTAATATCCAAGACAATATGGATGATGACCTTTGACCCGCACCCATAATTCTGCCCTCACTATACGTCTTTGGTTGCATCCGAATATGATGAATACTCCCCAACTATATTGTTGGTGAAAAAAACAGTTTGTGAAGAGTATGTCCGAATTCAGAGTAGTCATAAAGCAGTAAGGAAAAGAGTAATTGGATGACCTACTATTTCCAGCAAGATTCTGAAGTGTGCATCCAATGGAAACCCTATTAACCTTATCCATGAGGCCACGGGAGAGGATTTGTAGATGCAGTGAAGCGATGCAACTGATGCTAGTTGGCAACATGTCAATGACAAATGCAGTATTTCTAGATTACATAAACACATTCATCTACTTTTAAAAAAAAAAAAAAAAAAGAAGTAGAGTATGCAATTTCAGACACAGACGTTGTGTTTTTTATTTATGACATCATGTATTCAACATGGCTGATGCTGGTGGTGAAGCACAAAGTACCGCAACGCTCTAAAAAATGTTGGGTTGTTTTAACCCAATTTTGGGTAAAATATGGACAAACCCAGCCATTGGGTTAATTTTTTTAAATACAATTTTAACCCAACGTTTGGGTTTGTCCGTATTTTACCCAAAATTGTGTTAAAACAACCCAGCATGTTTTAGAGTGTACAATATCTACTATTGTTCATTGGAAAATTATATGAGAATATCCTTGACCATTTATATGGTGACTATTTAAAATGAAATAAATCTAAGAAAGATCTAATAAAACACAAATATATATATATATATATATATATATATATACATGAATAAAGCATAGAAAAATTACATTTTATATAATTTAATAATACATTAATAATTCACAATAATTCACAATTTAATTAATAATTAAAAATGCTGGGTTGTTTTAACCCAACTTTGGGTCAAATATGGATGAACCCAAACGTTGGGTAAAAATGTCATTAAAAAAAAAGTAACCCAATGGCTGGGTTTGTCAATATTTGACCTAAAGTTGGGTTAAAACAACCCAGCATTTTTTTTAGAGTTTATGCATCATAAGGTTAATTGATTGCTTTAGGGATTAGGCATGATTAGGGGTAATCAACTGAATGATAGAAGTATGTGTCAAAGGCTAAGACTAAAATGGTACTTTAATTTTCTTATCTTAACTGTGCATATATGGCACAGGAATCAAAAGTTTATATAGTGTAATGATAAAAGGGAAACATAAGCTAAGAAACCCAAAGCTCAGCTCTTTTAGCAGCTGCCAGTGTGAGCATTTTGCCACAAACTGATTGTTTTTTCTCTCCAAGGGAGGAAAGTGTTTTTTGTTTGTTTGTTACTGCCGCTTGTTACATTTTTTTTTTTGTGCGTATATCACTACATCACTGTCTGCGTGCACCGCTGCGCACAGTTTGCATCTGAAGTATAATGGCATTTCTGTTTTTTATTAAATGTTGGCTGCCTAGACTCTGACCTGTTATTAGTCTTGATAACATTTCCAAATCTTGTTTGCTCCACAGTGACCCTAATATGACACTGCAAAAATGTCCCATTCCGTGAGTGAAAGGAAAGCCCATAAATTTATAACTCCATAGGAAAGAAAACAACGATGTAATGAGGCTTTGAAATCAGAAACATTTTTTTACACTTTATAATAGGAGCGATCACTCACATTAGGCCTGGTGAATAGTGCAAGGCGCACTCCCACTGGGCGATAAAGTAATATTTGAAAATGAAAGCCATTTGGGTAAATGTGAGTTTACGAATTAGGTGATTTACCAAATGATCCTGCCCAAATTCACCAGAACAGAATCTTAGACATTCAGCAGCACATGGCAAAGCAATGAGCCCTCTGTGAATGTGCGAAAGCTGTCAGACAGCAAAACACAAAGTTTAACTAATACTTTGGACATTAGTTTGACGTACTGGCTACAAAGGCTGGCAAAATATGTGTGGTTCCTGCTAGGGAATTAGAAATATTATTTTATATATTCCAACAGTGAACTTTGAAATGTTTTAGGGATAAACTTTAGCAGTGTCTTTTCGTGCGAAGAAAGTTAAAGTTGATTGTGAAGACAATCCTCGAGCCGAGGGACTTTAGTGCTATGCTTAAGGCCATAATGTTGATAAAGCAGGATTGCACTCTCAGTAACTCTCAAAAGTCCTCACAAGGTTGCATTTAAGGAAGTATGTTATTCTGCATCACTGCACCAAACAGTCAAATATTAATTATATTAATTCTACTATTGTTTGGTTTGTTTATAATTTAAAGCCATGCCATCCACGGCTATATTCATGGTGAGAAAAAAGTGAAATATATAAAACGTGAATAAATAAATAAAAAGATGTGAAATAAAAATGTAGGTTTTTAAAATGCATCTTTGATTTAAAAAAATAAATAAATACATAACTAAATCTGGTCTCACTTTATTATAAATCTTTACATAAGAATCAGCTGAAAAATAAAGTCTTAAGACAAAGCCAGGATTAGGCCTTAGTTCAATTAGGAACATAACTCAATTAAACCTGCCTTAATTAAAAATCATTACTGGTGTGAATCTTGAGAAAAAAAAAAAACAATAGCATATTTAAAGATATGTCAGTGCAAGTTACTTCAGTTAAAACAGCTCAAACATGCATTAGGGTGGCAGTAGCTCAGTGGTTCATGTAGGTTGTCTACAATCTGGTTTGTGGTTCAACCCCTAGTTCCACCTGACCAAGTGTCAGAGCAAGAAACCTATCCCTAGCTGCTCCCGAAATGCTGGGTGCATGGCTGACACTGCCGTCATTGTATGAATGAGTGAGTGAATGGCCTTTGGTGGCCAATTGGATCTGTGAAAGCATTCAATAAATGCAGTCCATTTACCATTTTAGTCTGGGACTAGGCTTAAGCTTTGTCTGTGAACCCGGGAGAAGACATCACATTACATCAAAATATGCTTCAGCGATAAAGGACTCTGGCAAGAGGGGCATAAAGGCATAACATTTGGACAAACGGAAACTGACATGTTAGACTGCACAGACTACAATGTTTACACTTTTTAGGGATACTTAGTTGTGTCTGCACAATAAATAATAAATGTTTAAGTTTTTTTGTTGTTGTTGTTTTTTTTAAATACACACATAGGCCTAAATTGTGCACCGTTACACCCAAACACTGATTCCATCGTATCAACAATCGGACCAGACTGGAAAATCATATTTATGGGTTCTTGGCATGAAAAAGGTTGAAAAGTTCACTAAATATTAAGAGTGAGTCATGAAATTAATGTATATTTCAGAAGACACAGTCAGGGTTTGAAATCAACACCCGCGGGTTAATGCGGGTAAAATTAACTGTGGCGTGTAACGCTGTCAAATCACTAGTCAATTTGGCAGGTTACTTATTATGTTTACTCACTTTGCTGGGGAAGTTCATGTAAGCCAAATCTGTGCAGATTTAGTGCAAATACTTAACTCGTGAGTCATCATGATATATTAAATACAGTGTATTGCGCAGAATCTGACTTACTTGAACATGCACATATCTACGCAACAAATAACGGTTCATTTGCATTGAAGCACTAGTGAAGATTAAAAAGCATTTGGTTAACAGAAAATACATTATGTGTGTGTGTGCTGTGATGTAGATGTTCTGAATGGCCCGGTAAAAAAAATGGAGTAACCAAATTAGACAGTGAATAAAAATGCTCATTTCAAACCACAGCACACAGTACAAAGATAACTCTAGCTCTACCGCTACCTGCCTTTAGTCCCAAATGATAAACCTTCTCTGGAATTCATTGCCTTCAGCCTCAGAGCAATATATCCATCAAACCACCTATATCCTAGAAAACCACTATCTTTTTGCTGAATTTTAGATCATCTTCATATTCAGACATCCTGCTCCAGAGTTTTATACACTTCCCAAAGCCATCAACTATGGCCTTCATCTCGCCACAGCCTGATAAATTTCTACCCACCAACAGCCTCTGTTTTTTGGCATCCAGACCTCCTGGGAGGATTCAGGCCAGCCGTGTTCAGACATTGATTGAAAAATGTTATTCTTTCTGAGCAGAGACCATGTAAATGTCAACCAAAACTTGAAAAAGGATGACTGATCCAAGCATGAAATCATCATTATCTGCAAAGTACAGACCGATATTCTTCGGATTAGGGAAATTCAGTGAGGTACCTACTCTTTCCAAAACTGAGGAGTTGTAACATGAGTTTAAAAGCAGCCAATGTAAAGCAGGGCTTTTGATATTGAAAGGCACTCATAGAAGAAACAATATTGTGTTAAATCTTCTCAGTATAATTTGATTTTTATCCATCTTTTATATCATTGTTTCTAAGAGACACCATCAACTAATGTAGCATTTCATAGGTCAGGCTTAAAAGGGTTACTTAAAGCATTGATTTACCCTTGAGTTAATTAAATTTATCAAATATTAATGGATAATTAATCATAAATGGATTAATGTCATTAATTCCGAGACACATTACACGTCATGTATCATGTAACAGGATCTTTTCAGAAGACCACAGTGGAGCACGCTTACAGCCATGCAGGCTGGCTTTGAATCAGATATTTTTGCATTAAGCCTGAAAAGATTATTTTTTACTTGTGATGTCCTTTGCATGTTTCAAACGCTATCAGTCAACATTCTAAGAGCAGCTTTGCATACGAAGCGTCTAGATGAGGCCGGGCTGCATGTGCCAGGCTGTATAGAGAGAGGATTTCAGTGCATTTCAGGCTGACTGTGGATGGCAGCTCTTGCAGGATACTGCTTTCCTTGCTAATTGAGCAAATCGCTGCGTACGCCTCGCGGAAGTAATGCTAATGAACTTCTTAGCGGAAGTTCCGGAAGTTTAACACGGCTCTGTACATTTATGTACATCACAGTTAAAATGATTTTTGAACAGAGAAGAATTCAGTATTCAGAGTGAAATGTTGGTTTGAACAAATCGCTTCCATGCATACTTTGGAGATTTACTGGTTAGTGCCTTTTAGCTCTCTTATTTTGGTATAATCTGTGTAATATCTAATCTGTGTCCGTTTCTATCTAGGGATGAGGTCTCTTCTGGCCATCAGTGCACTAATAGCATTCAAACTCTCAGTACAATTAAACAGAAAACTTAATGTGAAACTTTTCTTATCAGGCTGACTTAACAAAAGTCAATTAAGTAGGCAAATTTTGGATGAGCCATCGGTATAGATAGATTTTCATTATACTTTTATTTTGACTTTAGATAATTATTCAGATAATTTGCTCAAAGGTCTAATTATGATATTAATATAATCAATTTTATCAGTGCTCTCTATTATATTAAATTGTAAGTTAAGTTAATTTCCTTACTATCTACGAGCTATTCAAAAATAGCTTGATGGATTTCCAGTGGAATAAAATATGATGTCTAGCGAATGAAGAGTTAAAGACTGTGATACATGTTTGGCACAAAACTAAATCTATTTCTAAGTGTAAAAGGACATTTCTTCAGCAATAGTTTTACCAGTCAATGCTTTTCATTATCCACACAGGGCATCTACTGTAAACCCTCATTAAATCATGATCAGCGAATGATTCATTTAGCAACCGATGTTCCAGCTTTTCATTATGCCTGTGGATTCAAAGGTGAAGCTGTAAATAAACATGGGCAGTTGATGCCTGCTCCCTTTAGTCCTTTGTGTCATCTATATGAGGGGAAAATAATGTTATAGAAGATGTCAAGGCAATGCAGGTCATGTTTTCCGATTCCCTTGAAATGGAAAAAGAAAAAAGGGGGGGGGGGGGGGGGAGATGAAAGTTAACAAGAATTCTGATAGCCAAGCAATGTGCATTTATGGGGCTGGACAACCTTGCAAGAAGGTGCAGGGAGGCACAAAAGGTAATTCAGCACAATGTCTGCAATCATCAGCAACGTACAGCCAACAGTAAGTGA